>NC_140183.1:36605688-37205688 GCF_963971535.1 Notolepis coatsorum | reverse complement strand
CTTGCTGCGATAGTGAAGGAGACATTCTCGCCCTTTATCGTCTTTAGATCTCTTCTTATTGTCCGAATCGTCATCTGGTTTTCGCTCCCCCGCAGCCCCAGCTGGGCCGCAGCGGACGCGAGGAGAAGGGTCTTCTCTGACCCGTCGTCAAGGACGGCGTAAGTGTCCATGACCTTATCTTGGTAACTCAGTGTTACGCGGACCACCTTTAAGAGCACTCGGGCGCCCCCGCTGCTGGCGGGGTCAATGTACATAACACTTGCCTTTGTGCTGCTTGAGGGTGCAGGCTTTCTTCTGTTACTGTCGTGTAGTACATCTAGGTGGGCTCCGTCACACCGACTACACCTCTTCTTTAAGCGGCAGTCGGCTGCCATGTGACTGCGCGCACATCGGTAACAGCGTCGGTTGGACTTTATCCATTGACCCACCTCGTCGGCGGTCATCTTCTTGAACGTGTCACATTGTGACAACCAGTGTTCCTTTTCGCAGTACGGGCACACCATCTTCCACTTCTCTTTCATCGAGGGGGTACTGTGGTTCTTGCTGCTCGGTACTGGTTCTGATTGGTGCATGACGGTCACCAATCTTCGGCCATCGTTTGCTCTCCTAGGTCCCTCTCTGGAGCTTGGGGTGCCCCGCATGAACGTATCCAACCGTAGGCTGTTGACTTCTCTCGCCAGGAAGTCGGCTAGGTCTAGGAGGGATGGCTCGGGACCATTAGGATCACGGTGGTCTCTTTGCCGCCTGAAGCGCTCTTGTCGGGCGGGCGGGAGCTTCTCTAAAATCCTCTCGACATTAGAGTTTGCGTACAGTTCGTGCATACCCTTTTCTCTTTGCGCCCCCAGCATCCCTACAGGGATTGTACCTTGATAGACAGGTCATCTAGTGAGCGATTGTCTGTGGCTGGGGGTAGGCGGTCAATATGCCTTATCTCTTGTATTACGTAATCCCATATGCGTCCATATCTTTGGTCGAGTGCTGCTAGAGCCGCTGTGTATGGGGTAGTAGAGGTGGCATAGGCCAGCGCTATATTGTGCGCTCGGGGCACCTTGAGGTGCTTCAGTAGGATAGCATACTTGTACGGTTCGTCAGCTACATCGGACATCATTGTCTCTAAGCACATTCGTAGCTCGGTGTACTGTGCTCTGTTCTCGTGGGTGAAGTCCGGAAACGTCGGTGTGCCAATGTATGATGCCATGGATGGCTGGCACATCGGTGAGCGTTGGAAGAGAGGCCTCCCAGGCGAGTCTCCTCTTACGCCTCTTGGTGGGCTAGTACCTGCTGGGTACCATGGCCCGCGTATCCAGGTGCTATTCCTCGGGGCTGGTCGTGCGTCAAGCTCACCCGTGAATTGAGTCAGGGGTCTGTAGCGCAGAGCCGCGGGGGTAGAGCCTGGGCTGTACTGGACCTCCTGGTCCTGTGGAGTTCTGTGCTGCTGTCGGGCTTGACTCTCCTCCTCTCCCTCTTCTTCTTGCTCTGGCAGGTCCTCTAGATCCTGTAGTCGTCTATTTAGCCTCTCCGCGGTGTAGACCGTTTCTTCCTTGTAGCTGGTCCTCGCGTGGACCGGTCGGGGAAGGAGTTCGGAGGGGGGTATAGGCTCTCTCTGGTGGTCGGGCTCAGGGTCGCTTGATCGGGTAGGGGAGGGTGCCCTTGACCCGTGTCTTGACGAGGCCCTGGAACCCCGTGCGGAGGGAGGGGGTGTTGCCCTGGCGATCAGCTGCTCCATTATCTGCGCTTGTAATCGGTCGCGCTCGGCTTCGCGCTTGGTGAGAGCGAGGTCGCGCTCCGCTTCTCTTTGGGCACCGGCAGCGGCGCGCTGGGCTTCGGCGGCGGCGCGCTCTGCTTCTCTTTGGGCACCGGCAGCGGCGCGCTGGGCTTCGGCGGCGGCGCGCTCTGCTTCTCTTTGGGCACCGGCAGCGGCGCGCTGGGCTTCGGCGGCGGCGCGCTCTGCTTCGGCGGCGGCGCGCTCTGCTTCGGCCCGATCTCTTACCATATTCTCTTCCGTCTGAAGGCGTCTAATCTCTAGACGTATACGATCTTCGTCGCTCCGTTGCTGCGCTTGAAGGCGTTCTCTTTCCATGGAAGAATGTTCGCGCTCGCAAAGCATCTGTGCTTGGAGTCGATCGCGCTCTGTAGAGGCTGCTAGGCTGGCGAGGAATGCCTGTGCCAGCATCTTGTCCGCCCCGCTGGGGGAAGACGCTGGTTGAGGTGATCCGCTCCTGGCAGTACTCGTTGGAGATCTGTTCTCCTGTGGCGAGTCCTGGAGATCCATCTCCTGGGTGCTCTCCTCTTCTTGTAGCGGGTAAAGTTCCATCCCTGGAGAGCTGTCTTTATCCTGGAGCTCTCCGGGGACTACTTCTTCGGTCTTGGCGGGGGGTAAAGTCGTGTCAGGTCCCTCCTGGTCCCTACCGTGAGCTTGGTCAGTTACGTTAGAACCCACTAGGGCCTCTATTGGCGGGGTAACCTGGGCGATAGGGTCGGACATAATTTTACTATCTACTTTTTCCGCGTTTACCGTCTGTAGAAGGCTAGGTAGTGTATTGACAACGTAATCCTCTAAGTACTGAGGTGTCTGCCGTCTACGCTGCGGGCGATCTACTTTAGGAGAACCGTTTTGTGGAGTGTTCATCATAGGCCATGTCAATATTAATACCGCTATATTAATATTACACTAGTTACCATCCGGCTCGAAGGACCAATTGTAACTGAGGGGTACAATTCCCTGACTGTATTGATAAGTATGGTATCATTAAACCACTACCGCTTTATGTACTTTAATTACTAGCCATACAGTACACGATATATGAATATGATGAACACTTCCCACAATGAAATCGGTTCCAGTCAAAGGTATTAATCAAGTATTTAATGGAGCAAAAGGTACATAGGATACTTTACATTATTCTTTGAATGCACTTGTAAGGCAAAGGAATATGCGTAGGCAAATCAATAATGAATGTCCATTCTCTGGTTACGCAGGAGGTAATTATACAACCTGAATCTTAGGGAATTATATCTATGGTACACTAGTAATATAGCGGGAGATACTGGAAGGGGTTCCCCTGGTTGTAAGCCAGCGGGGGGGGTAGAAGATCTGTCGGTAGTAGGACGTCTGGTCAACGATGACTAGGGAGACTTCAGGTACAGAAGCCGGTGCAGTAGCCTCTTGATCCACAGACGAATACAGCTTGGTTCTCTTGTAGACTGTAGCTCCACAGTGAAGAAAGCTAGTCGGCCTCAGGCTCTCTGAGACGCCGACTCGACTTGACTCCTCGCGGGGTAAATCCAACACGTGCAGGCGTCGGCGATTATCCGCTCCATAAATCACAGGACCAAAGCAAATATATTCCAGCCGCAAAGGGCTATGTAGTCGTCGGGTAGATTAATCCAGTGTACATGTCCATACGGTTCTCGTCTAGGTCTCCTCGGGTGAAAGCGCCATGTGGTCGGCCCAGCCTGGATAAGAACTCTAGCTAATACGAGAAAGCGTTGGAGATGCTGGTCACTGTAGAACTTTAACCGCACGATACACTATACACAAATAGACTATTAAAGACTTAATAGAAATATGTCGCACTCGACGGTATAGCGCCAAACTCTGACAATTCAGTTACTAATTCGCACGCGGTCTCAATGCTCTATTCTGGGGCCAAACAGGCCATACTTCACCGCACGTTGTATCGTGGGTGAGGCTTCAACTTATCGGTAACATGCTAAGGAAGGTAAGGGGCTTCTATATTCACCTGCGCCGTATTTATACGCACGGTGAACAAACTAGTTCCAATCTCATTTCTGTCGCGTATCCCTGGGCAAGGCCGGGCATGTCCAGACACATCTTGACGGTGACTTTGAACCTGGCTCCGGAGGCCGGTCCCTGGCGCCGGTGGACCGCTGTCCAATAGGAGAATGAACTATTATGGTCTGGGCTAAAGGGATATTCCGTGTATATGTACAAGGAATATACAAGGGATATCAAACGATATACAAATACTATGCAATATATATCAATAAATAAATATATATATTCGGTTTAATCTGATCCTTCGTAACAAACAGTATCCAGCTAATGTTCTTGAATCTGGCTGGTCCTCATCGGCACTGAATGACGGCAGTTGCTAGGAATGCACAAGGTGATCCCAGATGTATACAAAGGCAAAGCACAAAGTTTCCAGACCTCATGAAAAGGTTATAAAAACCTGAGCGTAGTCATTGATTCGGTCAACTCACTAAGTTCTGGGATGGATAGAACTTCCAAGCTATTGGTCAAATAGAAAAATAGATGCTTCATTAAGAACAATAGGAACAATAGGCTAGAACAGACTCTTGTGACTGTCGTCTGTTTTTTTTTTTGCATTAACACAAGACGAGTTAACTCGTTTTTAGATCCTTTTTTCTTTTATTAAATTGTTTTATTCGTTACAGGTTCACGGACCAAGGTGTTACCATAGGAAATCATTCTGAAATCGCTAGAGTACAATACTGGCCGCATCCTGCTAGGAATTTTGGCCTCACCCGATCACATTGGAACGCATCCATGGCCTCAGATGCATTTGTTGTGCCCGATTATGTCGGGGACCCGATATACACCAATACTGGAAACCCCGATCAGACAATTGGAATATTCTTTTTGGAATACCCCCGATCAAAGGTAACGACTATCTGACGTCAATTCCACCTTGATCCTAGAATGATTTCATATCGATCCAGTCGATCAACATATGCAGTATTCAAAACGAATGCCGTTGATGACGATCAGAGCATAAAAAAATGCATTCATGATGAAACATAATACCTATTATATACAGCAACTTGCAATGGGCCTGGTCTACAAGATACACTACACGACCAAGGTACCCATGTACATGTCAAAATCCTTCCCAAAGGTCAGTAAATACCACAACCACAACACCAGAGGGAGCTCCACAAATCATGTTAAACCCAGATTCGGCTCAAACAAGGGACTAAACACGTTTCGCAATTATGCCACATCAATGTGGAACGCCCTACCCAAAGCTGTAAAGGAATGTGAATCACTACCCACTTTCAAAAACACTCTCAAAGAACACCTACGAGAGACTGCAATTCGAAACTGGCCCCTACAAATGTCCTAACCCAGTTGTACAGTAAATTACCATGTATGGCTTTGTCAGTATTCCAATGTACTTGTGTCCCCCAAATATAAAGGAAATAAAAGGTTCTTAAACACCCTAAAAAGTGACAACTCAAAGACAAGAGAACAATGACAAGACCCAGAGCACAAAACATGAGGATAAATGAGAGAAGAACGACTCCCGACAAGGAAAATACACAGAAAGAAAAGATACAACATGAGGAGATGACGCAACAGGTACAACAAGCTAACGTAACGTTAGATAACAGTGTGGACCAACCCGGCTGGGTGGCGAAGCTCCAAGCTAACATGAAAGCTAACATGCAAGCTAACATGCAGATCGGACTTGATGCAATACAGAACACTATCGATAAACATATGAGAAGGTTGGAAGAAAAAATAGACAGACTCTGAGAAATATTAAATCGGGGGCTGGAGGATTTCAGAAAGGCAGACCAACCAGACTGGGGGGCGAGGCAACAAGCTAACACAAAAGCTAACATGCAGGATTCAAGAACTGAGGTCACACACACCCAGGGCCGCCTCAGGGGGTGTGCGAGCAGTGCGGTCGCACAGGGCCTCGCGGGAAGGGGGGCCTTAAAAAAAAAAAAAAAAGGCCCCTTTTCATCACATACCTCAAATCTAGTTTTGCTTATATGCTTATATATTTCACATTAGACACGTTTGTAGAATGTGTCTGACTTGTTCCGGGCTCTGCGGCTCTGCAGATATACTATTGGAGCTCTGTGGCTCTGCATACACTATTGGAGCTCTGCGGCTCTGCAGCAGATATACTATTGGTTTCAACGAGGGGAGGGGTTACAGGTAAGGTAGTCGGCCGGCGTGCGTCTGTCTGACTATTTCCACGGGAGCGCGTGCAGCATTGGAGGTTATGCCAGCCAAGACGAAGAGGACGGTCGTTCGGCAGATGGACTGAAGATGAAAGTTGTTGCATGTTAGAAAGTTCAGTCAGGCTGTCGGCTTAGCTAAAGGCAGGGACAGCTAGTTAGCTTTAGCTACGTTATCGAGTGCTAACGTGTGGTTCAGTCGGGATAGCCATGTCGGCTAGTAGCTTAGCTAAAGGCTAACTAGCGTTAGCTAACGCTAGCTATCGAGTGCTAACGTGTGGTTCAGTCGGGCTAGCCATGTCGGCTAGTAGCTTAGCTAAAGGCTAACTAGCGTTAGCGAGTGCTAACGTGTGGTTCAGTCGGGCTAGCCATGTCGGCTAGTAGCTTAGCTAAAGGCTAACTAGTGTTAGCTAACGCTAGCTATCGAGTGCTAACGTGTGGTTCAGTCAGGCTAGCCATGTCGGCTAGTAGCTTAGCTAAAGGATAACTAGCGTTAGCTAACGCTAGCTAACTAGGCATGGCAACAACCAGGACCACCTGAGCTTTTTAAGAAGGAGGTGATGAACTACAGACAGACGAGGCACGAAAACGTGGTCCTCTTCATGGCGGCCTGCATGGCTCCATCCCACCTGGCCATCATCACCAGTGTGAGAGAGGGGAAAACAAACGCACGTCACAAATGATGGATTCAGTTCACCTCCAATACCTGTTATTATCCTTGTCACATTTTCACCTCTCTCTCTCTCTCTCTCTCTCTCTCTCTCTCTCTCTCTCTCTCTCTCTCTCTCTCTCTCTCTCTTATTTTCTCTCTCTCTCTCTCTCTCTCTCTCTCTCTCTCTCTCTCTCTCTCTCTCTCTCTCTATTTTCTCATTCTCTCTCGCCCTCTCCCTCTCTCCCTCTCTCCCTCTCGCTCTCTCTCCTCTCTCTCTCTCTCTCTCTCTCTCTCTCTCTCTCTCTCTCTCTCTCTCTTGAGAAACATACGTTTACATTGCCAAAGCCAAACAAAACACAACAATCAAACAGATAAAACAAAAGAAATCAGTACATTACAGAAGGAATTTCTTGTACAGACTTTATGGTGGTTGTATTCCGTTGGATGTCCTTTTCTTGTCACAGCAGCTCACAAATCTGGCTGCTGTGTTTGCACATTCTTGTATTTCTCCCAGTAGGTATGGGAGTTTTGAGTTATTGTCCATGTTTTCAAAGTCTCTTTGGGTGTTTGCAATTTGTGGGAAGTATATGTCTCTGAGGTCTTGGTATAGTGGGCAGGTTGTTAAGAAGTGGAGCTCGGTTTCCACCTCATCTTGTGTGCAGTGGGTGCATAGTCTGTCTTCGCTTGGGAGCCAGGTCTGCCTATGGCGGCCTTTCTCGATGGCTATGCTGTGCTCGCTGAGTCTGTACCTAGTCCTGTGTTCTGAGCTGTGTGCTGAGCTGTGTTCTGCATGTGTTCTGTGTTCTGAGCTGTGTTCTGAGATGTGTTCTGAGCTGTGTTCTGTGTTCTGAGCTGTGTTCTGAGCTGTGTGCTGAGCTGTGTTCTGAGCTGTGTTCTGAGCTGTGTGCTGAGCTGTGTTCTGCATGTGTTCTGTGTTCTGAGGTGTCCTGTGTTCTAAGCTGTGTTCTGAGCTGTGTGCTGAGCTGTGTTCTGTGCTGTGTTCTGCATGTGTTCTGTGTTCTGAGCTGTGTTCTGAGATGTGTTCTGAGCTGTGTTCTGAGCTGTGTTCTGTGCTGTGTTCTAAGATGTGTTCTGTGTTCTGAGCTGTGTTCTGAGCTGTGTTCTGAGCTGTGTTCTAAGTTGTGTTGTGTTCTGAGCTGTGTTCTGAGCTTATATAGTGCTTTTACTAACTATATTATATTTCTCTCTCCTCTGGTCAGGGGCATTGCCGGGTCTGTGCAGCGATAACACTGTATATTGACTGTAGAACGGGAGCTCTCTCTTGCTCTTTCTCTCTCTCTCTCTTGCTATATGTTGACTGTATCATGCCCAGCCTCGGGCAGCGCTATTATTTAAGAATATGTTGACTGTATGAAAAAAAATTTAATAAAAATATATATATAATTTGTATTATTATATTTTTTTTACCTTTAGGGGAGTGGGGGGGGGGGGGGGGGGGGGCTCACGTTTAAATCTCGCACAGGGCCTCGCATTTCTCCCAGGCGGCCCTGCACACACCAACAAGGATTCAAGCACTGAGGTCACCCACACCAACCAGGATTCAAGCACTGAGGTCACACACACCAACCAGGATTCAAACACTGAGGTCACCCAGACAAACCAGGTTTCAAGCACTGAGGTCAAGATGAGAGAGGAGGAGAAGGAGACGAGAGAAGGTGAAAGGACACGGCGATACAAGGAAGGATGAGTACAGAGCGAAACTGCTGTGAAAGACAATTCAAGCTTTGATTTGGAATACATACCACGTATATATATTTGAAAATAAATGGCTGTTTTGATTCGGGACACATAAGTACCACATAAACTACTGTGAAAGACAATTCACAATTCGTACTACGTATACATATTATTTGAGAATAAATTGATGTTTTGATTCGGGACACATATTATAAATAACAATTAAACTAAGTGAAACCAGATAATTTAAATATATACAAATAAGAAAAAACAATTCAAGTTCTGATTTGGAATACATACAATGTATACATA
Organism: Notolepis coatsorum; assembly: GCF_963971535.1. Lineage (NCBI taxonomy): Eukaryota > Metazoa > Chordata > Actinopteri > Aulopiformes > Paralepididae > Notolepis > Notolepis coatsorum. The sequence goes on along the minus strand of NC_140183.1, from coordinate 37,197,068 downwards.
TTATTTGAAGATAAGTGAATCCAGAGAATTTAAATATATACAATTAAGAAAAAAAACAATTCAAGCTGAACTTAGATCACATGAAGGACAATAATTCAAATAACATGTTGGACAATTATAGTGAGCTTGGGAGAATCGCCACTGGGGATATCTTCACCACTAGGGAGGGGCCCTCTCACTAGGAGAGCCATTTTCCCCTCCACCCGCCAACGGGGACAAGGGGGATACAAATTAGAACCCCCAAAAAACCTGGGAAGTACCAAATGTCTTTTTTCTTTTCTTTTTATATCAGGTTAGAACAGCAGTTGCTATAAATGTACATATTAATCTTTGTGACATGGGAGGAACAGAAGTGGGTGGGCTTGGCTCAGTGGGGGGGGAGTATCGGGGGGTAGGCCATCGTTTCGGCGGTTCGGCCCTGGAGAGGGGGGCCTTGCATGTTGTGGGGTCGGTGTGTGTGGGGTCGGGTTATTTTTGGGCCCTCGGCTGTTATGGTCAGGGCGGTCTTGTCTCTGGGCCGAGGGGGCCCCGGGCTTGGGGTCGCGGGGAGTCTGAGGGCCATTGAGGCGTGGTGCTCTGGCCTTCTGCAGGCCTGGGCTTGGGGTTCTCGTGGGCCGGGGACCTTGGAATCAGGGCGGGTGGGGGCTCCAGGTGCTCGGCTCCACGCGTAGTGGACCTGGGATATGCGGGTGTCCTGTTTCTTGGGGTGGATGGCGGGAGGGGGAGGTCTCTCTTATGGTGGTCTGGGCTGCTGAACTTCACCTTATTCTATGAAACATTTTCAAGGGATCCATGTCAATGTACTGTTTTATGTTTGGTTTTGTTTCAGTATTGTCTAAATGTTGTAAGTTGATAAATGTGAATAAAAATGTATGTTTAAAAACATAGCGCCCTATAACTCAGCTTTTCAGGAATTAGCCCAGATCACTCCTAAACTATACATTTCTGTCACGGTGGGGTAGGTAGAATGCAATAATACAGAAAGGGAAGGAATGGAGAAGGCAGAGGCGAGGAGTGAAGCTTGGAGAAGGGTGTTTACTGTAGAATCCAGTGCAATACAAGGAACATACAGAAACTACATAACAAACTTCACGATACAAAACAACAAACACTAAGACTTACTAGAGGGAGAACGGTGCGACACGACGTGGATAGGAACAGGGGGTAACTGGAGGTATGTCGCCACAACAAAGGGGAGACAGACAGACACCTAAATACCCCGACTAATTAACAAACAGAAACACCTGGCCAACACAGAACACAACAACCTAGACACCAGTCAATGACAAACACAAAAGCAACTCATGACAACCCAACAGTACACCACATCACACAAGGGAAGGGAAAGTCAACAACAGTACACACCATGACACCACATTAATCATACTATTAATTATTGTTAACACAGTAGTCAGGATGTCCAGTGTACTGGAGCGCACCGTCTGCGGATGGCCACCAGAGGGTAGGAGACCAATGTTAGGCAGAGAGCCAATGTTGGATGGAGGGCATTGCCCACTGTTAGTTGGAGGGCACTGCCCAATGTTACCATCCTGCCCAGTCCAGCCAGGACCGGGCCTAGGATCATGACAGTACCCCCCCCTCAACGGGGGGCTTCCAGACCCCCGAAAATAACGTCCATAAGCAGGTGAGGGAGGAAGCCGGAACCCCGGAGAGGACCCAGGGAGAGGACCCGAAGAAGAGGGACCAGGAGGCTGAACGAAAAACCCAGGAGGGGCATAGCAGCCAGGGGGGTTGAAAACGGGCGCAGATACCCGGAGAGGGGGGGTGGGAACGGGAACAGAGGCCCGGGGAGGAGGACCGGACCTGGGAACAGAGGCCCGACGAGGAGGGGTGGGGACGGGCACCGAGACCCGGGGAGGGGGGCAGAACCTGAGAACCGAGGTCCGACGAGGGGGGGTGGGGACAAGTGTAGGAGCCCGGGGAGGGAGACTGGACCTGGGAACAGGTGTAGGAGCCCGGGAAGGGGAGCTGGACCCGGGAACAGGTGTAGGAGCCCGGGAAGGGGAGCTGGACCCCAGAGCAGGATCCCGGACGAGGGGCCCTCCAGCCGCCGGACTAGGGACCGGTTCGGGAGAGCCGGAACGGAGGTGCGGCGGCGACGACCCCCGGAGCAGGATCCCACGCAGGCCCCGGCGAAGACCACGGCGAAGACCACGGCGAAGCCCACGGCGAAGACCACGGCGAGGACCAGGACGCCGATCACGGCGCAGAGTTGGACCAGACGGGGAGCCAGGATCCGTCGAGGAGCAGGGCGGCGGCACCGCAGCCGGGCCAGGGGTAGAGGCCGGGCAGGATGTGGAGACCGGGCCGGTCTCGGCGGCGAGGCGTGGTGTAGGACCCGGGGGTGAGGAGCCAGGATCCGTCGAGGAGCCGGGAGTCGGCACGGCAGCCGGACCAGGTGGAGAGGCTGGGCAGGGCGTGGAGACTGGACCGGTCTCGGCGGCGAGGCGTGGTGTAGGATCCGGGGATGAGGAGCCAGGACCCAGAGCAGAGGCTGGACTGGGCGTGGAAGCTGGACCAGCTGTGGAGGCCTTGCCAGCCATACTAGCCTCGGGGGCTAGGCTAACTGTGGGCCCTGGACTCACTGTGGGAACTGTGCTAGCTGGGAATGCCTGGCTAGCTGCTGAGGCTAAGCTAACAGTCGGGGAGAGCCTACCAGCTCCTGTCCTGATAGCCCTCCTAGGCCTGCTAGCTGCAGAGACCTGACTATCTTGGGACATCTGGTCCATCTCAGTTACTAGGCTCACCCTGAACCTGGAGCCTATTCTAGCACTGGAGACTGTGCTAGCTGGGGACATCTGGTCCGTCTCTGGTACCAGACTCACCTTGAACCTGGTGCCTAGGTTAGCAGTGGGCGTCTGGTTAGCTACGGTAGCGGGGCTAACAGGCGGAGCTGTGCTAACTGGGGACGGCCGGTTAGCTATTGGGACGGAGCTAACGGGCGGAGCTATGTTAGCTGGGGACGGCCGGTTAGCTATTGGCACGAAGCTAACGGGCGGAGCTATGTTAGCTGTGGACGTCTGGTTAGCTGTATGAGCGGAGCTAACGGGTGGAGCTGTACCAACTGGAGACGTCTGGCCATCTATGGTGGCGGAGTTAACAGGCGGAGCTGTGATATCTGGGGACGGCCGGTTAGCTATTGGCACGAAGCTAACGGGCGGTTCTGTGTTAGCTGGGGACGGCCGGTTAGCTATCGACACGAAGCTAACGGGCGGAGCTATGTTAGCTGGGAACGTCTGGTTAGCTGTATGAGTGGAGCTAACGGGTGGAGCTGTACCAACTGGGGACGTCTGGCCATCTATAGTGGCGGAGCTAACAGGTGGAGCTGTGCTAACTGGGGACGACCGGTTAGCTATTGGCACGAAGCTAACGGTCGGAGCTATGTTGGCTGTAGACGTCAGATCGGCGATGGACATCCGAGCAGCCTCAGCGGCTGTGGGAGGATCTAGGCTGACCGTAAGCCTGAGAACAGTCGGCAGGCTAGCTACCCTAGCCTTCGGCTTATGCTTCTCTATGAGGACAGCAACATGTTCAGCCATCTCCCACATCGCCGTCTGCAGTGTCGGATTCTCAGTGGCGACCTGGTCGATCTTCCGGAGTAAGAACCCCCATTTGGCCAGTGAGTAACTCTTCATGTCACCGGCCATCAGGGTCAGGACGACGGTGATGGTATCACTTGCCCTTCCTGCTGCATTCGTTACTGTTGGTGGCGACATTCTGTCACGGTGGGGTAGGTAGAATGCAATAATACAGAAAGGGAAGGAATGGAGGAGGCAGAGGCGAGGAGTGAAGCTTGGAGAAGGGTGTTTACTGTAGAATCCAGTGCAATACAAGGAACATACAGAAACTACATAACAAACTTCACAATACAAAACAACAAACACTAAGACTTACTAGAGGGAGAACGGTGCGACACGACGTGGATAGGAACAGGGGGTAACTGGAGGTATGTCGCCACAACGAAGGGGAGACAGACAGACACCTAAATACCCCGACTAATTAACAAACAGAAACACCTGGCCAACACAGAACACAACAACCTAGACACCAGTCAATGACAAACACAAAAGCAACTCATGACAACCCAACAGTACACCACATCACACAAGGGAAGGGAAAGTCAACAACAGTACACACCATGACACCACATTAATCATACTATTAATTATTGTTAACACAGTAGTCAGGATGTCCAGTGTACTGGAGCGCACCGTCTGCGGATGGCCACCAGAGGGTAGGAGACCAATGTTAGGCAGAGAGCCAATGTTGGATGGAGGGCATTGCCCACTGTTAGTTGGAGGGCACTGCCCAATGTTACCATCCTGCCCAGTCCAGCCAGGACCGGGCCTAGGATCATGACACATTTCGGCGGTTCGGCCCTGGAGAGGGGGGCCTTGCATGTTGTGGGGTCGGTGTGTGTGGGGTCGGGTTATTTTTGGGCCCTCGGCTGTTATGGTCAGGGCGGTCTTGTCTCTGGGCCGAGGGGGCCCCGGGCTTGGGGTCGCGGGGAGTCTGAGGGCCATTGAGGCGTGGTGCTCTGGCCTTCTGCAGGCCTGGGCTTGGGGTTCTCGTGGGCCGGGGACCTTGGAATCAGGGCGGGTGGGGGCTCCAGGTGCTTGGCTCCACGCGTAGTGGACCTGGGATATGCGGGTGTCCTGTTTCTTGGGGTGGATGGCGGGAGGGGGAGGTCTCTCTTATGGTGGTCTGGGCTGCTGAACTTCACCTTATTCTATGAAACATTTTCAAGGGATCCATGTCAATGTACTGTTTTATGTTTGGTTTTGTTTCAGTATTGTCTAAATGTTGTAAGTTGATAAATGTGAATAAAAATTGATGTTTAAAAACATAGCGCCCTATAACTCAGCTTTTCAGGAATTAGCCCAGATCACTCCTAAACTATACATTTCGGCGGTTCGGCCCTGGAGAGCTGGGCCTTGCATGTTGTGGGGTCGGTGTGTGTGGGGTCGGGTTATTTTTGGGCCCTCGGCTGTTATGGTCAGGGCAGTCTTGTCTCTGGGCCGAGGGGGCCCCGGGCTTGGGGTCGCGGGGAGTCTGAGGGCCATTGAGGCGTGGTGCTCTGGCCTTCTGCAGGCCTGGGCTTGGGGTTCTCGTGGGCCGGGGACCTTGGAATCAAGGCGGGTGGGGGCTCCAGGTGCTCGGCTCCACGCATAGTGGACCTGGGATATGCGGTTGTCCTGTTTCTTGGGGTGGATGGCGGGAGGGGGAGGTCTCTCTTATGGTGGTCTGGGCTGCTGAACTTCACCTTATTCTATGAAACATTTTCAAGGGATCCATGTCAATGTACTGTTTTATGTTTGGTTTTGTTTCAGTATTGTCTAAATGTTGTAAGTTGATAAATGTGAATAAAAATGTAAGTTTAAAAACATAGCGCCCTATAACTCAGCTTTTCAGGAATTAGCCCAGATCACTCCTAAACTATACATTTACATTTACATTTAGCTGACGCTTTTATCCAAAGCGACTTACAAATTCTGTACGACAAGCCATCAGGAAGGGCACAACTCTATCAGCTGAGCAACAATGTTCATCAAAGTGTTGAGTGCTACAGTGTAGGTTAGTTTATTAGGACAAGTGCATGACAGTACGGTTAGTTAGGGTTAGATGTTTTTTTTCTTTTTTTAATTCAGATAATGGTTGGAGAAGTGTGTCTTTAGTCGACGGCGAAAGATTGGACGTGTTTCGGCTGTCCTAACTGGGGTGGGTAGTTCATTCCACCATTGTGGGGCAAGGACTGAGAATAGGCGACTTCTCTTTGATGACCCTCCCGGAGCTTGGATAGGAGTAGGTCTGAGGCGGCCAGAAGATGCAGAGCGTAGGGGTCTTGAGGGTGTGTAGTTAGAGACCATTGACCGGAGGTAGGCGGGAGCGGTTCCCTTTGCCGCACGGTATGCTAGGTCGAGGGCCTTGAAGCGGATTCGTGCAGCAATGGGGAGCCAGTGCAGGTCCCGAAGAATTGGGGTGACATGGGCCGACTTCGGTAGGTTTGAGATCAGGCGGTCCGCTGCGTTCTGAATGAGTTGAAGAGGCTTAGTGGCAGTGGCCGGGAGGCCAGCGAGCAGTGCGTTGCAGTAGTCGAGGCGGGAGATGACTGTTGATTGGACGAGGAGTTGGGTGGCTTCTTTTGTCAGGAAGGGGCGGATCCTTCTGACGTTGCTCAGGAGGAATCGGCAGGTTCTGGTTGTCGCTGCGATGTGAGCAGAGAAGTTCAACTGGTCGTCGAGGACAACACCAAGGTTCTTGGCGGTCGGGGACACGGTCACAGCTGCATTCTTGACTGTGATGGAAAGGTCGGTCAGGGGGGAGGATTTGGCCGGCAGGTGGAGCAATTCTGTTTTGCTTAGGTTCAGTTTGAGGTGGTTGGTCGTCATCCAGGCGGAGATGTCGGACAGACAGGCCGAGATCCGCTCAGAGACGTGGATATCTGAGGGAGGGAAGGAGAGGAAGAGTTGAGTATCGTCGGCATAACTATGGTAGGAGAAGCCATGAGACGTGATAATGTTACCCAGTGATTTAGTGTAGAGGGAGAAGAGAAGGGGTCCTAAAACCGAGCCCTGGGGGACACCCGTCCGCAGGGGGCGGGTGGCCGACAGGGTCCCTCTCCATGACACTTGGTAGGAGCGGTCATTGAGGTATAATGTGCCATGTCAGCGCAGAGCCAGCCACTCCCATTCCTGCGACGGCCGCGAGGAGGATCTGGCATTCACCACGGGATAACGCGAAAACGTATACATGAAAAAATCATCTATTTTTGCATGTTCGACGGGAGAAAGTGACTGTCAAATGACCATAGTATTGTCTCCATAGCTCTAATATAGAATATAGATATAGCTCTCCAAACATAGTGACGCACAGTGAAAATAGGCTATGGAAAGCTGGCGCATTGATTGATTGATTGAACGACCACATCAAACAAGAGGTGGACGTGGGAAAATACTGCGGCATGGTCATGCTGGACCTACAAAAGGCCTTCGACACTGTCAATCACAACTCCATTCTGATTGACAAGCTAAAAGCAATTGGTTTTGATAGTTTATCAGTGAGCTGGATGCAATCCTACCTGGAGGGGAGAGAACAGATGGTGGAGGTAAACGGTACTCTATCCCCCCCCCCCCCCTCACAGTGAGCTGTGGTGTTCCACAAGGAAGCATACTAGGACCGCTACTGTTCCTAATTTATGCAAATGACATGTCGTCAGCTTGTGACTGCAACTTGTTCCTGTTTGCGGACGACTCAGCCCTGCTGGTCTCTGACAAGAACAAGTTGCAGGTTGAAAAAACCCTCAGCTCGGAACTAGGCAAAATCTGCATATGGCTCGCTGATAACAAACTATCATTACACATGGGCAAAACAGAGTCCATTCTCTTCGGTTCAAATAACAAACTCAGCAAGACCGACGGCTTCTCAGTTACAGTGGGTGACAATATTGTCACATGGAAAGATGAAATTACCTACCTGGGTTCCATCCTAGAGGCAAATCTTTCCTGTGACAAAATGGCATCCAATGTAATCAAAAAAGTCAACCAACGAACTAGATTCTTGTACCGGATCTCCTCCCTGGTAAACAAGAATACCCTGAAGACTCTGGCAGGAGCACTCATTCAAGGGTACTACGACTATGCTTGCACCTCATGGTACCAAAGCACCTCAAAGGCGCTAAAAACAAGATTACAAACATCACAAAACAAACTAGTCAGACTACTACTTGACCTTACCCCTAGAACCCACCTCACTCACCCCTGCACACTTTGACAACCTAGGATGGCTTAGAGTAGACGACAGAGTACAGCAACTTGCAATGGGCCTGGTCTACAAGATACAGTACACCACTAAGGTGTTTGTTTTGTGATGTTTGTAATCGTGTTTTAGTGCCTTTGAGGTGCTTTGGTACCATGAGGTGCAAGCATAGTCGTAGTACCCTTGAATGAGTGCTCCTGTTAGAGACTCTTCAGGGTATTTTTGTTTACCAGAGAGGAGATCCGGTACAAGAATCTTGTTCGTTGGTTGACTTTTTTTATTACATTTGTGGGATATTGTGGATATCCTGAAGAACGTTCTCAGTCAACCGAGATCCAGTTAATAACAAGGTTTATTAGCCAGACAGATATAAATATACACATAGTATTTAGAGAGAATGGCTGAGGCTCTCGCCCTAGGTGATCAGCTGAAATGACCCAGGTAGAGAAGCTCGATTGTTGTCGGGAGGAGCCCTATATAGTGAAACGGGGGGGGGGAGGGAGAACACTCACATGATAGGTCAAACAAGTTAGGGGGGGGGGGGGACAGGATAGGGGACAAAGGAGAAGGGAGGGGGATGTCTTTACATGAGAGTTGGGGAATCAATATATTATTCCACAGTTAGTGCATTCTTCTCTTTATAATGTGGGTGAGATTAATATATAATATACCAGGATTATTTGGAACAAGCAAAATATTGAAAAGTGAATAGACATGGTAAAATAATGAGATCGCTGTAATCCATCGGTTATCAGATAATGAATGGATAGAAAACAAATAAAATTATGAAAATTTGGCCAATGTGATCTGTTGGTTTACCGAATGAATGCATGAAAATCAATTCAAATACTTAATCTGGTGGTTGGCATAACAGTTTAAAATAGAAATATTTACATACGTGATTCATGACTTGATTGACTGGCCTAAGGTCTGTGTGTTATTTTGATATCAGAGATGTGGGAATATCACCCTTTTCTTTTATTACTAATCCCTCAAATATATTTATCAATGAGTGGTCCTCTCCGCAACTCTGATATCAAACAACAAACAACATAAACTATAGCTGTGCAAATATCTTGGCTTACCTCCAGTCGCTCACGTCGTAAATCAGACATTTAGGTGTCAGCAGTGGTGCAGTGGCAAATTGACAGTAGGTCAAACGCTCCACGCGCATGCACAGTTTTTTTTGGCTGCTCTCGTCCTGCAGCTGGATACTATTGCCTCACAGCGCGGCCGTCAGCGCGCGGCCCAGAGAGCGCCGCTGGCTCTGCGGCTCTGCAGCTGCATGCTTCTCCGGGAGTCCGGTTGGATAATGCCATGTAAAAAGCGATTGCGCGTACTTCAGCCTCAGTGACCGAGGTATAACGCCGTTATACCGAGTTATACCAGCACTGCACCACTGGGTGTCAGCTATGTGTCTTCATGATAATATCAATGGGAGCTAAGATCATTAATACTCAACCTATTAAACACATGTGAACACTGTCTCTGTGTGGTCAGAGTGCATAGGGTAAAACACAAAATCGTGTGCATAATTATCAGGAACACGATTTACAAATAGGCATTAACCTAGTGGCTAATGTATAAAAAAACATAGTGGTTTATATAAAAAAAATTATATAAAAGGTGATTATGATAACCGTTATGCATTGTTCTAGTATATTGTTGTGGTGCATACTATCAATGGTCGAAACAAAACTTGGTGTCTTGGAACAAACCAACTGGTTCTGTCCTGTGTGTTGACAAGCTGTCCTCTGGCTGTTGTGTGGTGGGGCCAAGCAGTAAGACAGTAAAAAAAAAAAAAAAAACATAACAAGTTGGACAATGTGTGTTAGGCGTTTCTCTTGGTCTACAGGTCTCTGATGATGTCTGTCTTCTTGATGATGTAGTCGGAAACATTTACTCCTCATTATTCACGGAGGCCTCCAGGCGGTCGCCATCCACTCCCTGTGTACCTCGTCAAAGGTCACAGGGTTATTGGTGGTGGTGGGGTGGCCGTCCACAGGGACGCTGTAGATTCCCCGTGGAGCTTGTGTTGCTCTGCATCTGCCGCGGTGCTCACACTTGGCCTTCATTAGGCCCAGAGACATGGCGGCAGGGTGTTCTTGAATGTGCTGTACTGGTCGGTCTTCCCCTTCTCGTCATTGCGGTACCACTTGAAGGAGGATGAGGGATTGCAGGTGTAGCAGCCAGTCAGTAGGACGCTCTCTCCCACACGGATGGTGGAGATACACGGCGTTGGCCTTGGTCTGTCGTCGGCTGCCGGGGTGGCGCAGCAGGCTCAATCTCGTTGACGGTGATAACTCTGAACTCGTAGGTGTCTTCTTCTCTCAGGCCGTCGAAGGTGGATCTCCTCTCCGTCAGAGTCTCCTTGGTCAGTCTCCTTCGTCGTCCTCTGCTGTTGTGGGTCGTCCAGGTCTCTGGGTTTTGTTCCTCTCTGCCGTGCTCTCATTGTCGTTTGTGGTTCAGGTCACGCGTCGTCTCACTCGTCCTGTCTTCTCACCGATCTATGATCTGAGGATAAAAAATTGCCTTAGAAAACTCCTCACATGGGCGGTTAGGTGGTCGAGCGGAAATTGCGTTCGTCACCAGCCCCGGAGCTGTGAGCTTGGTTCGCCTGTTCGAATCCAGCTCACAGCTCCGGGGTTGTCACCAGCTTGGCTGGCCGTCTGCACTGATACAATTGGCTGTATCAGAGGGTGGGAGAAGCTGGCGGGGTGGGTCCGGGTCGTTGTAAACAGCGACTCCTACAGTTCGGTCGGGGCGCCTGCTAAGCGCGGATTGGACGTGAGGGGGATAGTGTGGTCCTCCCACACGCTACGCCCTCTCAATGAGAATCCGCGCTGCCAGGTGAAAAGAAGCGGTGATTGGCTGGACGTGTGTTGGAGGAAGCATGTGGTAGCCTCCACTCTCCCAAATGATCTGACTGTGGGGGGTAAAGCGCAGCGACCAGGAAGGGACTGGGAATTGGCATACGACTAACATTGGGATGGGAGAAAATCGGAGGAAAAATGGAGGGGGAAAAAGACAAAAAAAAAAAAAAAAAAAAATCCTCACATAAATGATTCAACGCCTTTCTGCTAAAGAGGAAAATCATTTAGGGTTAATTCAATTCATAGTTCCATTCATTGTGTGATACCATTATGCATGTTATATCGTTTGGATCCGATCTTTGCATGGAATCAGACAAAATAGCTCTTTATCTTTATAGTCTGTGATGTTAAATTGAAGTTGACCTTACCTCAGGATGGTGAGCGAGTTTTCATACATACCTATCCTCCTTGAGTCTCTTATTTGCATTAATTAATTAATTAATTAATTAATTAATTAATTGCCAGTTAATTTTGCATGAAAAACAATCATTCATTTTCTCATCTACTCTTAAGTAGCATTAATTCAATTATCCTATAATATATCTTGTGCATTTTGATAATCATTGTGTAAATGATTATCCTGCTTCCAACCGATAAAACTTAATCTAACCCTAACTAACCTTACTGTCATGTTCTTGTCCCAATAAACTAACCTACACTGCAGCACCCAACACTGTTTGATGAACATTGTTACTCAGCTGATAGAGTTGTGCCCTTCCTGGTGACCTGTCGTACAGAACCTGTAAGTCGCTTTGGGTAAAAGCGCCAGCTAAATGACAAATTTACATTTACATTTACATTTAGTCATTTAGCTGACGCTTTTATCCAAAGCGACTTACAAGTTCTGTACGACAAGCCATCAGGAAGGGCACAACTCTATCAGCTGAGTAACAATGTTCATCAAAGTGTTGAGTGCTACAGTGTAGGTTAGTTTATTAGGACAAGTGCATGACAGTACGGTTAGTTAGGGTTAGATTTTTTATTTTTTTATATTTCTTTTTTTAATTCAGATAATGGTTGAAGAAGTGCGTCTTTAGTCGAAGGCGAAAGATTGGACGTGATTCGGCTGTCCTAACTGGGGTGGGTAGTTCATTCCACCATTGTGGGGCAAGGACTGAGAATAGGCGACTTCTCTTTGATGACCCTCCCGGAGCTTGGATAGGAGTAGGTCTGAGGCGGCCAGAAGATGCAGAGCGTAGGGGTCTTGAGGGTGTGTAGTTAGAGACCATTGACCGGAGGTAGGCGGGAGCGGTTCCCTTTGCCGCACGGTATGCTAGGTCGAGGGCCTTGAAGCGGATTCGTGCAGCAATGGGGAGCCAGTGCAGGTCCCTAAGAAGTGGGGTGACATGGGCCGACTTCGGTAGGTTTGAGATCAGGCGGGCCGCTGCGTTCTGAATGAGTTGAAGAGGCTTAGTGGCAGTGGCCGGGAGGCCAGCGAGCAGTGCATTGCAGTAGTCGAGGCGGGAGATGACTGTTGATTGGACGAGGAGTTGGGTGGCTTCTTTTGTCAGGAAGGGGCGGATCCTTCTGACGTTGCTCAGGAGGAATCGGCAGGTTCTGGTCGTCGCTGCGATGTGAGCAGAGAAGTTCAACTGGTCGTCGAGGACAACACCAAGGTTCTTGGCGGTCGGGGACGCAGTCACAGCTGCATTCTCGACTGTGATTGAAAGGTCGGTTAGGGGGGAGGATTTGGCCGGCAGGTGGAGCAATTCTGTTTTGCTTAGGTTCAGTTTGAGATGGTTGGACGTCATCCAGGCGGAGATGTCGGACAGACAGGCCGAGATCCGCTCAGAGACGTGGATATCTGAGGGAGGGAAGGAGAGGAAGAGTTGAGTATCGTCGGCATAACAATGGTAGGAGAAGCCATGAGACGTGATAATGTTACCCAGTGATTTAGTGTAGAGGGAGAAGAGAAGGGGTCCTAAAACCGAGCCCTGGGGGACACCCGTCCGCAGGGGGCGGGTGGCCGACAGGGTCCCTCTCCATGACACTTGGTAGGAGCGGTCATTGAGGTATAATGTGCCATGTCAGCGCAGAGCCAGCCACTCCCATTCCTGCGACGGCTGCGAGGAGGATCTGGCATTCACCACGGGATAACGCGAAAACGTATACATTATACGTATACGTATACTCCGGAGCTTTTGCTAAGTGAAGTGCCTCTGTGACCGCAATGAGGGCTGTCTCTGTGGAGTGACCAGTCCTGAAGCCTGACTGATTAGGGTCTAGGAGGTCATTCTGTAAGAGATAAGCAGTAAGTTGGTTGGATACAGCACGTTCAAGTGTTTTAGAAAGGAAGGAGAGAAGAGAGACAGGACGGTAGCTGCCTATGACGGTAGGGTTCAGGGTTGGTTTTTTTATGAGCGGCGTGACTCTGGCTTGTTTTAGGGAGGTGGGGACCACCCCCGAGTTGAGTGAGGAGTTGATGGTTGCCGTTAGGAATGGGAGGATGTCTGGTGCTATGGTCTGGAGGAGTGGGGAGGGTAGCTGGTCCAGCTGGCAAGTAGTCGGACGGTTCGACGTTACCAGTGTCAGGGTCTCTGCTTCTGTAATGGGAGAGAAAGATGACAGAGTGAAGGATGAGGTTCTCGATTCAGCATTTGGAATGGGTGGGGGTTGGGAGAAGGAGCTGCGGATGTTCTCCACTTTTTCCTCAAAGAAGATCGCAAAGTCTTCGGCAGAGAAAGATGAGGGAGGGGGGGGTGGGGGTGGAGTGAGGAGGGAGGACATGGTAGCATGCAGTTTGCGAAGATTCTTGGCAGAGGCCTCGATCCTATGGTGGAAGAAAGAAGCTTTGGCATTAGTGATGGTTTGTAAATGTACACCTTGTACATGTTGATAATCATTGTGTAAATGATTATATTGATGTTCCACCTGGTGTTGTTGATATTTGCAGTCATAGAAATGTATTAGTTTGTTAAAAGGAAGAGTCATGCATGTTATTTAGTTAGTGGAAAAATAGAATTTGTGAGTAATTTCCTGACTGCATTCATAAAGTACCAGTGTTTACTATGGCAAGCTGATCTCCAAACTGTTATGGTTTGTAACCGACCCCAATCGCACAACACAAGACAGGTATGAGAGTAAGCCAAAACAGGGCAAATATTTATTATAGAAAAAAAAGCGGCACAGTCCCTTTAAGGGGCGAACAGGCTAAGGGACTAAGGCTAAGGGCCAGGGCTAAGGACCAGGGCTAAGTGTCAGGGCCAGGAACAGGGGCACTGGAGAGGGGGACAGGGACAGAGGCCCGGAGAGGCGGGCTGGAGACAGGGACAGAGAACAGGGTTAAGGCCTTGGACAGGGCGAGGGCCAGAGCTGCTTACAGGGATGAGGACAGGGTTCCGACGGCGGAGGCCTGGCACGGGAACAGGGGCCCGACGGCGGAGGCCTGGCACGGGGACAGGGTCCCGACAGCGGAGGCCTGGCACGGGGATCCTCCTCCTCCTCTTCGGATGCTGCAGACGGGCAGCACAGAACAAAGGGGGTCCCAGGGGACCGGGATGGGAACACGCCGTCCTCCCGTGGAATACTAGGGAGCGACGACGAGCCTGGGTCCAAGGGGAACGGGATGGGCACACGCCGTCCTCCCGTGGAATACTAGGGAGCGACGACGAGCCTCACCCCAGGAACGAGGATCACGAAGAGACGCCTTCCTCCCGTGGAATCGGGAGCGATGACGAGCCGGCTTGACATCTGGAGTGGGAACACTGGAAAACCTCCCGTAGAGAATTAGAGAGCGAAGACGGTGTCCCACTCCAGGCAAACGGCGACAGGTGGAGATGGCTGGCACGTCGTCTCACGCCGGAGACGCGGCAGGTGATGGTAACGTACAGGATGGTAACGTACAGAACTCCATGAACACAGAGTGAACACAGATACAGATACAGAGTCCAGAACACAGAATCCAGAACACAGAACGACCCGACAAGGACTGGAGGGGAGTCTGCAACCTAAGTACTCTCCAGCAGATTGCAAACTCCCAACAGGTGCGTGAGGGTAGAGGAACAGAATGTCCAAGGGTGGGGGCTGGTGAAGAGTAGACAGGGAAAAGCTCAGGGAACAGGCGAATCCTCACAGTACCTCCCCCCCCACGGGAGCCACCGGGCGACCGAAAAAAGCAGACAGCGGGGCAGGGGACATGACAAAGCAACAAACAAAAAAAATGGCCATGCTAGCAGGGGAAGCTACACCTAAAGTGGGGCTAGCAGAGGGACTGGGTAGCTGCCAGAGCATTGCTAGCTACAGGGCCTATGCTAGCTGTACTGCTACATTAGCATAGAGGCTGCACTAGCTGCCGGAGCTAGGCTAGCAGACAGGGCTGGACTAGCAAAGGAGAACAAGCTAGCTGGAAGGACAGTCCTAGCTGTGGGGAAACAGGGTATCTAACAGGGGAGCTAACGAGGCTAACAGGGGAGTCAACAGGGGAACTAACAGGGGAACTAACAGGGGAACTAGAGGGAGCTAGAGGGAGCTAGAGTGGGTTAGAGGGAACTAGAGGGAACTAACAGGGGCTAACTCACATACACTGTCTGTGCTGGCTGGGGTCGTCGACTGGTCGGGTCGTACTGTTATGGTTTGTAACCGACCCCAATCACACAACACAAGACAGGTATGAGAGTAAGCCAAAACAGGGCAAATATTTATTATAGAACAAAAAGCGGCACAGTCCCTTTAAGGGAAAACACAAAAACACTAGAGTCAAGGAAATCTGGAAAATGCGGCACTGTGCCTTTAAGAGGCGAACAGGCTAAGGGACTAAGGCTAAGGGCCAGGGCTAAGGACCAGGGCTAAGTGTCAGGGCCAGGAACAGGGGCACTGGAGAGGGGGACAGGGACAGAGGCCCGGAGAGGCGGGCTGGAGACAGGGACAGAGAACAGGGTTAAGGCCTTGGACAGGGCGAGGGCCAGAGCTGCTTACAGGGATGAGGACAGGGTTCAGATGGCGGAGGCCTGGCACGGGAACAGGGGCCCGACGGCGGAGGCCTGGCACGGGGACAGGGTCCCGACGGCGGAGGCCTGGCACGGGGATCCTCCTCTTCGGATGCTGCAGACGGGCAGCGCAGAACAAAGGGGGTCCCAGGGGACCGGGATGGGAACACGCCGTCCTCCCGTGGAATACTAGGGAGCGACGACGAGCCTGGGTCCAAGGGGAACGGGATGGGCACACGCCGTCCTCCCGTGGAATACTAGGGAGCGACGACGAGCCTCACCCCAGGAACGAGGATCACGAAGAGACGCCTTCCTCCCGTGGAATCGGGAGCGATGACGAGCCGGCTTGACGTCTGGAGTGGGAACACTGGAAAACCTCCCGTAGAGAATTAGAGAGCGAAGACGGTGTCCCACTCCAGGCAAACGGCGACAGGTGGAGATGGCTGGCACGTCGTCTCACGCCGGAGACGGGGCAGGTGATGGTAACGTACAGGATGGTAACGTACAGAACTCCATGAACACAGAGTGAACACAGATACAGATACAGAGTCCAGAACACAGAATCCAGAACACAGAACGACCCGACAAGGACTGGAGGGGAGTCTGCAACCTAAGTACTCTCCAGCAGATTGCAAACTCCCAACAGGTGCGTGAGGGTAGAGGAACAGAATGTCCAAGGGTGGGGGCTGGTGAAGAGTAGACAGGGAAAAGCTCAGGGAACAGGCGAATCCTCACACAGACATTGCATTCACAGTGCCCTTTCGTCTGGTCAGAGTGCAGGCCATTGCTTTGTCTGCCTCCTGCCCTACCCTGTGCTTTTCAAGTGCCCACTCTGAATAGCGTCTGCTATCGTCTTTTTTCCTGTAAAACTAGATTTACATGATGTAGATTTATTTTGAACGGTCAATCGATTGCCCTTCAGCTCCAAACTGTCCTCAGCTATATCTCATGTTCACATGCAAATCATTTGAGTTTCACTGTGGTAAGTCTTTTTGTGATACAATTGAGTGTCTAAACAATGCAAATCAGTCTGTCTTCTTGATTGTCTGCTTGTTTTCTGTAAACACAAAAACATGTTAATTTCCCACTCCTCTAAGACCATTCTGTGTGTGTTCTCCTTGATTGTGAGCTCAAAACACATCATCTAGTCTTCATCTATTTCATCATCTCACACAATATACATATCTCATCAATGTTACTCTGGAAAAGAGGAGGCATGATTTGGCCTAGGGGTGGACGGTATGGTCTAAAATTTATATCACGGTATAATTTGAAGCATAGACGGTAACGGTATATATCACGGTATCATCGTTTTTGATAAAACATTTTTTTTTAATTTTATATAATTTTTTTTTTATAAAATATATATATTATATAATTAGACTTGTACTTGTATTATCTGCGAGACATCGCCACCACGCAACAAGCTCCACTGTCTGTGTGTACTCTAGTAGCCTCCAGCTACGGCCAGGATTCTCCGGAGCTGCACCTGGACCTATACTCGAGTAGCCTCGAGCAGAGCTACGGCCAGGATTCTCCGGCGCTGCACCTGGACCCTATTGTATTGGTATAACGTTAGCAAGCCCTCAGCTCGAATACGCATCGAATCAGTGTTATAACTTATAAGACATTGATATCAGGAGCTATCTGTAGCTACTGCTAGCCGGATATATAACGTTAATACAACGCCTCAGTGAATTATTTAGTTCAATGGGACATTTCGTTTTGAACGGTGAACTAACTTGCGTTAACGTGAGCTAACAGCTAACGGAGCTATCATACACGTCTCTACTAGACTTGATGGAGCGTTTGTTGATGTCAGGAGCTATCGGTAGCTGGCCGACTAGATACCGTTCGGTTAGACAATGCCTCATCATGTATTAAACTAAAAGTGAATAGTTGACTGGGTCATTTTGTAACGGTAGCTAAGCTAACGTTAGCTCAGGGAGACGCCGCCGTCCTCCCGTGTGCCGTGTCCCGTCCCACTAGACTACTAGACCCGTGTTTACATGCGTGCGGGAGGGGCTGGCACGCCCACTGCGCGAAGCCTCCTAAATAACTTTTTCCAGTTCGCACATATCTATTATCTATGACTAATTCTATCTATTTTTAGGGGTAAATGCGAGTGAAATAGTCGCGCTGTGGTTACATGACGTCATTGCTATTTTAGAGCTGCACTACCGGTTACACGGTATAGTCAAAATCCATACCGTAGAGCAAATTCATACCGTTTATACCGTATACCGTTTATACCGTCCACCCCTAATTTGGCCTCTCATCTAAAAACATTATCTGCATTATATTCATTCATCTAAAGAAAGGTTGTTGTTATTCTTTCTTTAACTCTTAGATCAAATCTATCCAATTGATTAGAATTCTATTTAAAATGTTTTATAATGGAGAGGGCCAGTTATTTTTCCTTGGTTCTTCAGATAAACCCATTAACTCAAGTGAATATAACCTGCTTGTTGATCTAAACATCTTATTTTTAAACATAATCTGTGTTGTTTGTGTCAAAATATTTTCCAAATGAAAAACTCATAAAGTCTAATCTGAAACAGACATTGAGATTAGCTTTATGTGATTTATAACATGTACATTAAAGAAACATAAACACTCAAGCGATATGGGATAGCTGTAATTTACTGTAAATGAGAAGATATGTCATACAGCATCAAGGTTTTGTTTCATACTCACCGGAAAGTTGTTGTGCTCACGTCGAGTCCTCATAGTTCAGTTCAGTTATTGAATAACCATATAACAATTTTTTTTTTTTATGTGTAGCTTCAATCAAATACATTCCATTCTCTATTCGGTTGAAGATAGTTTAAGATTAGTGGTCGAGGAGGCGGTCAGGTGGCGTAGCGGAGATTGCGCTCGTCACCAATGCAGGAGACGCTGGGTTCGAGCCCAGCTCTCGGCGTTGCTACCAGCTTGGCTGGCCGTTCATACTAATACAATTGGCAGTATTAGGGGGTGGGAAAGCTGGCAGGTGGGAATCTGGCGTTGTGGACAGCGACGCCTACAGGTCAGGTCTCGGCGTTTGCTAAGCGGGGCAGGACTTGGTGGAGATAGCGTGCACTCCCACGCGTTACACTTCACCAATGAGAGTCCTCGCTGCCAAGTGGAAAGAGCGTCACTGGCTTGATGGCGCACGTCTCGGAGGAAGCGTGCGTTCGACATCAGGACACCCTTGTACCGACTCGTGGGAGAACATGCGTACAACAACCAGGTAGTGGAGGGGGGGAATTGGCACAATGACTAAATTGGGACAGGGAGAAAATCAGAGAAAATTAGGAGAAAGAGAAGGTTAAAAAAAATTAAATAAAAGATTAGTGGTCGAGGCTGTAACACGCTACGTGTCGTCAATGCAACACTCGGCATGTTTCTCCGGTGGCTGAGACAATGCAACCTTGGAAAAACTCTTTTTCATCTCGCTAAAGTAACATGGCAGGTTCCAATAGCGTGTACATACACATAAAAATAAAACAGATAACTAAACGTGGATTTCATACACCCTCTGCCTCGGGCATATTAAACTTCACGTTAGCCCACGTGTAACAAGTGCCTTGTTGCCTTGTATAGATAATTACACCCCATCACAAAATACACTTTAATACATTCCACTAATACTCCTAAACGTTTTATTTTATTGATTTAAGTTGATTTAATTCCTTTAGTTTTGTTTTATTGCACTTTTGGGAGTTAAGGCTTTTATTTTGAAATCGACACCCTTACTTTTCCGGTCCTCCGGGACACGCATCCTGCCTGCTTTCTCGTGGTGAGCTAGTTCCACCCGGAGTTCCGTGGGGTGAGCACTACTACTCCTTATGTTCAGTGAAAGACTTCGGCCTAAAAGTTGTTAAATATTGTATGTTACATTCCTAAAACTGTGAAACGAGTTTGTAATGTAACTACTGTTGTTAATATGTACCTGTGCAGTTGTTTTGTGGGAGGTTTGACTGGGTAAAATGCACTTTAATAGCATGTAGGAAGTTTGCACACATGTGCGCTGCTAACATGGAGTTAATGGAGTCACGTCTTTTCTCAACCATAGCTCGTGCTGCAGATGTCGTGTTCCTAATGCTGCTGCATATTGTTGCCTTTGTAACCTAACAGGTATGTGTGTACAGTAGCTCCCATGTGTCCGTTTTGTATTCAATTGTGTATATTTTCCAATGTAATTGTATATTAAAATGTGTCATTCTTATAAGAGAGTTCCACCCGGAGTTCCGTGGGCTCGTGCTGCAGATGTCGTGTTCCTAATGCTGCTGCATATTGTTGCCTTTGTAACCTAACAGGAGGGAAATAAAGTCCGTCAACAGTCATCCATGTCTGTCGTCCTTAACACAACGCCGTCAGAGTACACCGGTCACACTTGGTGCCGTTCGACCTCGGACAACGGACAACGCTCGTCTGTCCACCGGGGACGCTGTCTGCACGCCGCTTCTTCATTCAACTGGCTGTGCTGAGTACAACGTCGAACGTTAACGTGTGCGCATAGGATAAGCGCACATGGGATATTGGTTGTTTTTGTTTGATAATAATATGCTATAGATTATAATTGTAAATATTATTGTAATGATACAGTAATTGGAAACGACACTAGTTGTACAAGACCATTGTATTTTTTTTTTCTTTTTCTTTCATCTGTTATGTATTGTGAATAGATAGCCTATGGTCTAATGTTCAAAGTTTGAGCAGTAACAAGTGTTGCTATCTAACACATGCCCACTGTAAATATAATTAGGAACTAATTTGTTTATATGGTTGGCTGGTAATGAGATATATATATATATATTATTTCCCCCCCCCCCCATCTGTTCTGGTAAAATCAGGGCCGCCTGGGAGAAATGCGAGGCCCTGTGCAAGATTTAACGCAACTGTATGTTTTTTCATACAGTCAACATATTCTTAAATAATAGCGCTGCCCGAGGCGGGGCATGATACAGTCAACATATAGCAAAAGAGAGAGCGAGAGAGAGCTCCCGTTCTACAGTCAATATACAGTGTACAGAGAGAGAGAGAGAGAGAGAGACACATTGGAAAGAAATTGAAATGCTATTTGGCCCTAAACAGAGAGTACACAGTGGCAGAATACCTGAGCACTGTGACTGAAGATCCTTGACTATGTACAGACTCAGCGAGCACAGTCTAGCCATCGAGAAAGGCCGCCATAGGCAGACTGTGTGTGTTAGAAAGAGAGAGAGAGAGAGAGAACATGTGTGTTTGTCATGTGTGTGTGTGTTAGAGAGAGAGCATGTATGAGAGATCCAAAAGGACAAAGATCAACACTTAAATCCAAGAGAGAGAGAGAGAGAGAGAGAGAGAGAGAGAGACATTGGAAATAAATTGAAATGCTATTTGGCCCTAAACAGAGAGTACACAGTGGCAGAATACCTGAGCACTGTGACTGAAGATCCTTGACTATACAGACTCAGCGAGCACAGCCTAGCCATCGAGAAAGGCCGCCATAGGCAGACTGTGTGTGTTAGAAAGAGAGAGAGAGAGAGAGAGAGCATGTGTGTTAGAGAGAGAGCATGTATGAGAGAGAGAGAGAGAGAGAGAGAGAGAGAGCATGTGTGTGTGTGTTAGAGAGAGAGCATGTATGAGAGATCCAAAAGGACAAAGATCAACACTTAAATCCAAAGAGAAGAGGGTCTATACCAGAGAAACCAAAGCAGCAAGGAGCCAATGGCCGACATCAGCTAAATAGGCTAGCCAGGTAGGCTACTGACACCAGGCCACACACAGCTTTGGCCAACGGCCCAACGCTACCCAAGCTACACAAACGACCAAGACATTCACACACAGCACATGTCGTATCTCCAAATGTTGTGAAGTAGCATATGTTTTGCCTGGAAAAAAACATCGTTATTAACAAAACATTCGGGAGGGGAAGGAAGGAAGAGTGGGGTAATGTCATGACATTTTCATTAATCTTACCTGCACCAAGGAACGCAGGGCGAAAGGCCGTAACACAGGTCTCCACGTTGACGAAAGGCCTCTCGCTGTCGGGACAAAAATAAGCTGCTGCCAGAGCCTTGTCATGGTGCAGGCCCGACTACATCTTCTGTCAAAGATGATGTCGTAGTCAGAGTGCCAGAACCCCCTGCTATTCTCACGGCTAATGTCAATGGTCGTAGCACAAGCTAACAGCTAACTCAAGGCTAACTGATAGCATCAAACGAACGTTCCCAGCCGAGCGCAGCCGGCAGTTAACGTCGAAGCTAAACAGCTAACTGGCTAACAGTTAGCTCAACCAGGCTATCGCTAACCATTAGCTAACGCAGAAGCAAGCTATGCGGCTACATACAGCCAGGTGCTGACACCAGGCACACACCGTTAGCTACTAGTAGTACTATTAGCTAGTCGGCCAGTTTAGCTCCAGAGAGTGAGAGAGAGAGTGAGAGAGAGAGCGATGTCCACGGCGGGAATAGAATAGAGTTAATAGAATAGGTGAAAAACTCACCAAACGTCCAAGAGGATGGAGACAACCGCGTGGAGTTGACGAAGTTCATCTGCCAAACGACCATCCTCTTCATCCTTGGCTGCAGGTTAGCTAACGCTAGATAGCCTTTAGCTAAGCTAGCTACTAGCCGACATCATCATGGGCCATGGCTATATCCCGACTGCATCATGACAAGGCTCCGGCCATTTGTCCCGCCTTTCGTCAACGTTCCTTGGTGACTGACCGACTGATAATGGCCGACCTTGGCTGGCATAACTAAGCATAATAGTCAAAAGCTGCACGCGCGAAATATTCAAACGCAGCTGACTCTTCTTCTTCTTCTTCGTTTAAGTTTCCGGCGGCGTACTATGATGTAAGTAACCACTCCCTTCGTTGAAACCAATAGTATGTCTGCTGCAGAGCACCAGAGCTCCAATAGTGACCCAGGTGCAGACCCAGGAACAAGTCAGACACATTCTACAAACGTGTCTAATGTGAAATATATAAGCATATAAGCAAAACTAGATTTTAGGTATGTGATGAAAAAGGGCCTCGCGGGAAGGGGGGCCTCGCAAAAAAATAAAAAAAATAAAAAATAAAAAAAATAATAAATAAAAAATGTTTTTTTTTTTTTTTTTTTGCGAGGCCCCCCTTCCCGCGAGGCCCTGTGCGACCGCACTGCTCGCACACCCCCTGAGGTGGCCCTGGGTAAATTGTGAATGGATAGCCATACAGTAGCCTACATGTATTCGTGTGTAGTCTAGTGTTCAAAGTCTGAGCAGTAACGAGCGGCCATTTAACACATTCACACATACTTTTCTTTTGTTTATAGCCCTCTAAAGCATTTTTATTTTTATTCTTGAACATGTCCGAAGCAGTAGCACCAGATCTGGAGATTGTGGGTATGATGCCTGTATATGGCAGGGGTCAGTCAGCTCTTATGTATGGGAGGGGAAGACCAGTGGGTCCTACAGAACTGGGTCAGTCAGCTCTTATGTATGGGAGGGGAAGACCAGTGGGTCCTACAGAACTAGGTCAGTCAGCTCTTATGTGTGGGAGGGGAAGACCTGTGGAACTGAGTCAGTCTACAGTTCGCCAGTCAGTGTTTGAAGCAGTGGGGCCAGTGGCCACATCTACTCCAATCACGCATGGCAATGATGCAGCCCCGCAACTCGCTAGGTCAGAGGATTTAGGCAGCCTCGTCACAGACCTTGCCATACAGATAGGAGAACAAATTGCATCTACTCTGCATGCCATGCACCAGACCAGTTATCAGCCCCAGGTCCCCGTCCCTGAGCCCCAGGTCCCCGCCCCTGAGCCCAAGGTCCCCGCACCCCAACCACAATGTTTTTCTGGGTGTGCAGACATGTCAAGGATGAAGGTAATAGTGCAGGCGGAGACTAAACCACCTCCGTTCTTCAGAGGTGATCGCACTGAGCCAGTCTCCATACATGAGTGGGAAGACATGATGCTAGTGTACGAGTTGTAAAACCGACAGAGAATTGTGTGATCTAGTGATGGGCAGGTTTTTTTGTTTTTTTTTAGTTTTTTGATATTTAAAGTTTTTTATTTTTCTCAAACAAGACAATACATACACGACAAAACAAGACAAGAAATGATAATAATAACAATAACAACAAGGGGCGAGGGGGGGGGGGGGGGTTGCAGAGCGTTACAAAGGTTCAGTAGACAAACTTATTCCAGATAGTGATCTAATAAAGTTCAGGGGACCTTGAAGGCCATCGGGCCTATCACACTAGTGATGGGCAGGTTGACTGGTAAAGCTAGAGACATAGTGAAGGTGTCACTGCGTAGCCGGCATGAGTTGTCTGCCAATATGACCCCTGCAGCTGTGTTTGACATTTTAAAGCGTAACTTCAGCGAGCTGACATACTCCAGTATGCCCATGGCCGACTTCTATGCCATGGTTCCCAGGCCTAGTGAGGGAGTGATGGATTACTGGGTCCGGCTGAATAAAGCAATCGATGTTGCAGATGAGTGTCTACGTCGCCGGGGTCGGTGTGTTGATGATGCGAGCGCCGAGGTCGTGATGATGTTGATCACGCACTGCCCAGATCCCAGTCTAGCTATGTCCTTCCAGCTGAAGCCTGTGGAGCAGTGGACTGCAGCTGAGGTCCAGGAGCGTCTAGATGGTTACCAGAGAGACCAAAGGAGATCCAGTTTACGGGCACAGCAGGTTAACATCTCGGCATGCAGTCAGAGCCCCATGGCTGGTGGCCCATCCCCTCCTGTCCTGTATGGTGGGGCCCAGCAGTCTTCTGTTGTTGTGCAGTCACAGCAGCCTCCCTCCTTTGGCTCTTCTCATGAACAGCTTGGTGAGCCCCACAGGGTCTTAGCCGCAGCGCAGGCCCTCAGCCCTCCTACACCCATCTTAATGACTCCTGCCCCGGCGTGTCCCCCCTCTGTAGACCCTGGCCTTCATCAGGTGGTTGACTTGTTAGACCGTGTGCTCTCACTGTGTTCGGCCTCGCTGGCCCCAGCAGTACAGGCTCAGCCTGGTCAGCCGTCTCGCTCCCACATCCAGCCAAGTAATGGGCAGACATACCACTCACGCAACCAGGCCAGACCGAGTCAGCAGAGTTACTCGCGCAACCAGGCCAGACCGAGTCAGCAGGGTTATTCGCGCAACCAGGCCAGACCGAATCAGCAGAGTTACCCGCACAACCAGCACGACCCATGCGAAGTGTGTCAAGACAGCAGGCACAACACTTATCAACACTGTATGCTCTATCGGCTGTGCCACCGCTGTTTCCGCCCTGGTCACTATGAGGACTCATGCCCTGGCATCTCCCAGCCATCAGCTGGATCAGCATCTCCCTCCAACAGACCCGCTCAGACCCATCCTGTCAATGCTGCCCCTTTAAACTAGCCAGCCCATGCAGTGAGAGGGATAGTATGGGCAAAGTCAATGAAACCCTCGAGAGAGAACCAGACTTAGAAGCCATCTATGTAAACAGCTGCAGATTACTTCCAGAAAACGAAACAGCCATCTTTGTTGGGTCACAGAGAGTGAACGGAGCTAGTGAACTGTTTTATGCTCCAGTGTTAGTCAGTGACAAGTACACATTGAGGGGGATGTTGGATTCTGGTAGTATGTCATGCACGCTCAGTGAGGAGGGTGAACAAAAGTTACAAACCGCTGGTGTTCTCCCTCGTGTCCAGCCGGCACCTGTGAATGTGGTGCTGGTTGGTTGTGGTGGCTTGACTACTCGACCAAAGTGTGTCTATGATTTGGAGATTGAAGTTTGTGGGTCAAAATTTGTGGTTCCTACGTTGGTTGTGCCAGGTCTGAGAGACGAGTTTATAATTGGCACTAATGTAATCAAGTCCGTTCTCCAAAGGCTGAAGTCGACTGAAAAGTACTGGGCGCTTGTGTCCTGCAGAAACAGAGACCCTGAGTGTGAGAAGTTCCTTGAGCTCTTAAGCTGCACCTCCCGCTGGTCGGGCCCAGACCCGCCCGGGGTGATAGGCACAGTGAAGCTATGCCAGGCGGTTACCCTCCTCCCTCAGCAGGAGTATCTAGTGTGGGGGAAGCTACCAGCCAGTGCACATGTGTCTCCTGGGAGTACAGTCATTGTGGAGCCCACCTCAGCGAGGTCGGCCCCTCGCAACATCATAGTGGGGAGAGTGGTGACTCCCATGTGGGGCGACCGCTGGGTCCCCATGAAGGTCTTGAACCCGACACAGAGCCCCATCACGCTCCGTCGTAATGCCAAACTGGCTGATGTCTCACCTTGTCTTGCTGTTGAAGATCTGTCCATCACTCAGGGCCTGTGTCAGCAGCAGTCTGGTGTCTCCAGCTCCTCCGCCTCTCCTGGCTCCTCGTTAGATGCTGAGCAGATGTTGGCCGACTGTGGACTGGAGGACGTGAACATCAAGTCATGTGAGGTGTCTCCTGATGGGAAGAAGAGGCTAGCTGACCTACTGGTGACGTATCAAGATGTCTTCTCCAAGGACAAGCTGGACTGTGGAGAGGTCAAAGACTTTGTGCACCGTATCCACCTCTCGGACGACCGTCCGTTCCGCCTGCCCTTTAGGCGTGTCCCCCCAGCTGACTATCACAAACTGAGAGAGGTGTTGACTGAGATGGAGGTGAAGGGGATAATCTCCAAGTCGATGAGCGAGTATGCCTCACCTCTGGTCATGGTGTGGAAGAAGAATGGAGACCTCAGGATCTGTACGGATTTTCGCTGGCTCAACGCAAAGACCGTCAAAGATGCTCATCCGTTGCCCCATCAGTCCGACTGCCTTGCTGCCCTTGGTGGGAACACTTTCTTTAGCACCATGGATCTGACCTCAGGGTTCTACAACGTCCCTCTCCATGTGTCTGACCGGCGGTACACTGCCTTCACAACACCACTGGGCTTGTACGAGTACAACAGACTCCCGCAAGGCCTGTGCAACAGTCCGGCATCTTTCATGCGTATGATGCTCGGCATCTTTGGCGACCTCAACTACTCCAGCCTCTTGTGCTACTTGGACGACCTGCTGGTGTTTGCGCCGTCTGAGGAGGAGGCGTTGAAGCGATTGGAGGTGGTCTTCTGCAGACTCAGAGTGAACAACCTCAAGCTCGCACAGAAGAAATGTAACTTCTTACAGAGGTCGGTCAGGTTCCTGGGTCATGTGGTCGATGCCAGTGGAGTCTCTGTCGACCAAGAGAAGGTCTCCGTCATCTCTGGCTTCCAGAGAGAGGATCTGATGGAGTCGGATGGCCGCACTCCCGCTCAGAAGAGAGTGAGATCCTTCCTCGGCATGGTGTTGTATTACCAAAATTTCATACATGGCTGCTCCAGTATAGCCAAGCCCCTCTTCGCCTTGACAGCTGGCCAGAAGAGAAAAGGGAAGACCAGTGCTGGTCGTACGAGAGCCGGTACGTTCCGGAAGCTGACTCCTGAGGACTGGACTCCCGCCTGTGAGACTGCGTTTGAGGAGCTCAAGAAGGCGCTCGTCGAATGTGTAGTGCTGGCTCACCCGGACTTTGAGAGGCCGTTCATCCTCTCCACTGACGCGTCGTTGGATGGTATTGGAGCAGTGCTCTCTCAAGTCCCTGTCGGGGAGGAGAAGGCCAGACCAATCGCCTTTGCGAGCAAGTCGCTCAGCCACAGTCAAGCGAACTATCCTGCCCACAGACTGGAGTTCCTGGCCCTCAAATGGTCAGTGTGTGACAAATTCAGTCACTGGCTCAAGGGTCACAAGTTCACTGTGTGGACTGATAATAATCCACTCAAGTACATGACCAAGCCTAAACTTGACGCATGCGAGCAGCGCTGGGTGTCCAAGCTGGCCCCTTACTGCTTCGACATCAAGCATGTGCCTGGGAGGCTGAATACAGTGGCCGATGCGCTGAGCAGAGATCCCTTCGTGAGGCCGCTCAGCCGGCGTCTCTTGACCGAGCCTTACTCCGCTCTTCTGGAGCAGGTGTGTGATGTGGAGAACAGGGGGGTGCAGGATATCTTCCGTCTGACATGCCAGCCCCAAGCTCTAGTGACCCCTTCTGGATGTGCGGTTGCTGATGTGTCCATGTCGGCGGATGAGACCTCCACGGTGCTTTCCTCCCAGGAAGACTGGGACTCTGCGGCCTTGACACAGGGCAGTATCTATGGCGGGTCACCTGTCCACTGTTGTCACTGCCGACCACGACGCAGTCTCCTCCTTGTCGTTGGCCGATCTGCAGGCCCGCCAGCGAAAAGATGCCACCGTCTCCAGAGTCATCTTTTACGTTGAAAGGGGCCGAAGACCCTCCAGACGCGAGCGCTGCTATGAAGATCAGCCCGCCTTGAGGATGCTGAAGCAGTGGGAGAGGCTCGCTATGCAGAACGGCATATTGTACAGGGTTACGAAGGACCACATGACCAGGCACAAGAGGTTCCAGTATGTTCTGCCTGAGTCCTTGAAGTCGGAGGCGCTGTCTGGAGTGCATGACTTGGCTGGTCACCAAGGTCAACCTAGAACGCTGTCTCTCGTACGTCAGCGTTTCTACTGGTATGACATGGAGAAGGATGTGCAGGGCCATGTGAGGAACTGTCCCAGATGCGTACTCAGCAAGACTCCAGAGCCGGCGGCCAGAGCCCCTCTGGAGAGCATAATAACCTCTGCACCACTGGAGCTGGTGTGCATCGACTTCTGGTCAGCTGAAGATAATAACAACAAGTCTGTGGATGTTCTGGTCATAACTGACCACTTTACAAAGCTGGCCCACGCCTTCCCCTGCAAAGACCAAACCGCGAAGAAGGTTGCTAAAAAGCTGTGGGACAACTATTTCTGTGTGTATGGCTTCCCACAGCGCCTGCATTCGGACCAAGGAGCGAACTTCCAGAGTGAGTTGATGGCGGAGCTGCTGGAGTTAGCAGGGGTCACGCAGTCCCGGACCACTCCGTATCACCCTATGGGGAATGGTGGCACTGAGAGATTCAATCGGACCCTGGGTGGAATGCTGCGCTCCCTGCCATCGGAGTCTAAGCACAGATGGCCCCAGATGGTCCAGAGCCTGACCTTCGCCTACAATTGTACACAGCATGAGACGACTGGCTTTGCACCCTTTTACCTGATGTTCGGGAGGGTCCCGCGTCTGCCAGTTGATCTGCTGTTTAAGAATGTGCTCCAGGACGAGGTGGTCTGTGACTATGATGCCTATGTGAAGTCCCTGGCGGCCGATCTCCAGTCTGCTATGCTGTTGGCCCAGAGGCACACCTCAGTGGAACAGGCGCATCAGGCCGACCAGTACAACAAAAAGATGAAGGGCTTGCCCCTCTCGGTGGGTGATCGGGTCCTGGTGGCGAACAAGGGCGCCAGAGGGAAGCGGAAGCTGGCGGACAAATGGGAGCCGGACGTCTACACCGTCATCGCTTCCAGACCACAGTGCCACATATATCGGATCAGAGACCGGACTGGACGGGAGAAGACAGTCCACAGGAACCTCCTGCTTCAGGTCAACTTCCTCCCCTTGGACAGGTCATTTGATGATGAGGGTCTAGCCGTGGACAGCGACACCTGTGCGCCTGGTGAAGCCTCCCTCTCAGTCATGCCTGAAGCTAGCGCCTCAGACGCGGACAGTGTGGTGGCAGAGCCTTCCATGGGAGATGGACCTTCCATGGGAGATGGACCTGATGGGGGTCGCACCGCATCATGGGTGCAAGAGGAAGCCTCCCTCTCAGTCATGTCTGAAGCTAACACCTCAGACGCGGACAGTGTGGCGGCAGAGCCTTCCATGGGAGATGGACCTTCCATGGGAGATGGACCTGATGGGGATCGCACCGCATCATGGGTGCAAGAGCAGTCTTCAGTGGAGAGTGAGGATGACGGGCTACGTCCGTATTCCCCCCAGGGGATGTCCCCTGCTCTGAGTGAGCTTCCAGTGGCAAGTGCCGCCAGTCCCCCACTGTTGCTTGCTCCACCGAGTTCCCCCCCTGCTGTAGTCCAGCATGATGACAGTGTTGTGTCCACACAACCAGGGCGTACTCCTGAGCTAATGAGTGTCAGTGTGCCTGGTCAGAGCCAGGGTCCACAGACCACTGAACACTACACGTCCAGGTTCGGTAGGGTCATCAGGCCAGTCTTTCGGCTGATAGAGACAATGGTCCAACTTGAGAGTATGATGGGCTTCGAGCCACAAGCCTCTATCAAACGTGTGTGAGGTTAGCTGCAGTGTTGTGTATAGCGCTTACAGCCTGATACAGTGTCCTTTGTGGTGATAAGGAGTAACAGTTTTATTTATGTGTATGTGCCCTCGTCATGGTATGGTCAAGTGTAGCTGGATGGTGTATAAGGCACCGTCGTTATCCCTGGAGGTATGGTGGGAGTTGGCCACTCCTAGTGCCCTCCTGGCCTTTTATTAGGTGACAGGTATCGTTGGATTGTTCCGCAGTGTGTGGTTCTCATAGTAAGCTTGTGACTAGTGTGACACGAGGTAGGCACAGGGTTTTTTTTTTTTTCTTCGATGTAGGTGTAATTCTGTGGGGTGAATGTAACAAGTGCCTTGTTGCCTTGTATAGATAATTACACCCCATCACAAAATACACTTTAATACATTCCACTAATACTCCTAAACGTTTTATTTTATTGATTTAAGTTGATTTAATTCCTTTAGTTTTGTTTTATTGCACTTTTGGGAGTTAAGGCTTTTATTTTGAAATCGACACCCTTACTTTTCCGGTCCTCCGGGACACGCATCCTGCCTGCTTTCTCGTGGTGAGCTAGTTCCACCCGGAGTTCCGTGGGGTGAGCACTACTCCTTATGTTCAGTGAAAGACTTCGGTCTAAAAGTTGTTAAATATTGTATGTTACATTCCTAAAACTGTGAAACAAGTTTGTAATGTAACTACTGTTGTTAATATGTACCTGTGCAGTTGTTTTGTGGGAGGTTTGACTGGGTAAAATGCACTTTAATAGCATGTAGGAAGTTTGCACACATGTGCGCTGCTAACATGGAGTTAATGGAGTCACGTCTTTTCTCAACCATAGCTCGTGCTGCAGATGTCGTGTTCCTAATGCTGCTGCATATTGTTGCCTTTGTAACCTAACAGGTATGTGTGTACAGTAGCTCCCATGTGTCCGTTTTGTATTCAATTGTGTATATTTTCCAATGTAATTGTATATTAAAATGTGTCATTCTTATAAGAGAGTTCCACCCGGAGTTCCGTGGGCTCGTGCTGCAGATGTCGTGTTCCTAATGCTGCTGCATATTGTTGCCTTTGTAACCTAACAGGAGGGAAATAAAGTCCGTCAACAGTCATCCATGTCTGTCGTCCTTAACACAACGCCGTCACAGTACACCGGTCACACACGGATAGCTTCGTATCAAACTCATAACTTCACAGCGCACACCATGTGACGTCATCGCTTCCAGCGATGTTCATGCGTTCCCATTCACCTCGGAAATAACGCTTTGCAATCCATGCAGTACCTTTCCACAAGCTCTCAATAGCCCGGAAGTCAACTAAAACCAGCGTTTTGTAACCGAATGAACGAGCCTGTGCATCATATGTGGTTCCATGTAAAACGTAAACAAAGAAAGAAAAAAACGATAATAACATAAAAACAGTAATGTGTGTGCATATCTGGTCTATATTGGATCGCTGTTCGTTTAATCGACCAGCCTCATGCTGCGATAAGGCTTGGATACCCTTGATATAACTATACATCGTCATTAAAGCATACGACCGAATCCTGAACTTCGAAATTGACCAGCGATATCTTGTAGATTTAATACACCATTTAACCAAAACTCACGGTCTCTCAACACACGCAACAAATGTCCCGTAGCTATATCTACCCGCCTATCTATGATGATAATGGTTCACCTAATCCGAATACATCGTTTTCAGGAATGGAACAGACCGTAGGCTTAGTCTGAGATTTAAACTATGAACATTACAACGATACTCTGGTAAATCCTATCATGATTCTACCAGCTCTTGGTCTTTCGTCCCGCCTATTGCAGAAGAATCACAGAACAGATTCTAACAGAGTAGCGTTTTCCAAGCCTTAATAAGCCTACATATCTCACCTTGTTGCCTATATTTCAGCCGGCTCCAGCTCGACTAGGGATAGCAATCCAACAACCTATGGTGCCTATGTTTTGGTACTCTAACCAGGGATAGCACGCCAACAACCTAGCAAATCCTTTCAGAACTCACCTGATAAGGACCGGGGTACACGCGTTTCCCCCGTAACGATTCACAATACAGATCAAATATATTGGTAGCACTTTATAATAACACCCTGTTATAATACATTTATAAGGTATTTGTAGATAATGAACTAATCATGAACAAACCATTTATATACATTCATAAATGATTATTAAATCATTTATAACTATATTTGTATAACATTTACAGATTAGTTCTACATTATTTATAACTCATTATCAACATTGTTTGTACTTGATTTGTTCATCATTAAATAATGTTGTTTAATGTGTAGTAACACATTTGTAGATGCTTTGAAAAATGGATATGAAAAAACGACTATAGTGTATCTCCATTTATTTTTCATGTTGAACAAATGATTTGTTAAGACATTCATAAAACATTTATAAATCGTTTGCAGATGCTATCGTGGGGGCCAATCTAAAGTGAAGCCTATTCATCATTAACAAGTGTCTAATACAGTTAATTATTTGTTTACTTTTTCATCACATGTTACAAATGTTGTAGGCAGCTTTCGGATACACCCTTCTTTGTGACATCAAACAGTGACAGAATTAGGACTAAAGATAAATGCAATTTTATTAACATATAAAATACATGTGCATGACATATAGTGTAACATCGGGGGGCACTAGGACCCAGGAGTACCCTGGCCAGGTAGAGTATCTAGAGAGGAAGTCTCACGCGAGCGAGACTTGACGTCACGTGTGTTGCACTGTTGCCGTCTGTTTGAATGGAAGCACAAGTTATCCGTGCTGCGTCTATACTTTCGCTTTTAATAAGGTATGAGCAGGTTAAACACCTTTTTTTGTTGGTAAATCTATTCCATCATTTCCGACCTACAAACAACTTGTGTTGTGTAGACGTTCGTGTAGATGTGGTGGCCGCTAAAGTATAGACGCAGCGCGGATAACTTGTGCTTCCATTCAAACAGACGGCAACAGTGCAACACACGTGACGTCAAGTCTCGCTCGCGTGAGACTTCCTCTCTAGATACTCTACCTGGCCAGGGAACTCCTGGGTCCTAGTGCCCCCCGATGTTACACTATATGTCATGCACATGTATTTTATATGTTAATAAAATTGCATTTATCTTTAGTCCTAATTCTGTCACTGTTTGATGTCACAAAGAAGGGTGTATCCGAAAGCTGCCTACAACATTTGTAACGTGATGAAAAAGTAAACAAATAATTAACTGTATTAGACACTTGTTAATGATGAATAGGCTTCACTTTAGATTGGCCCCCACGATAGCATCTGCAAATGATTTATAGATGTTTTATGAATGTCTTAACAAATCATTTGTTGAACATGAAAAATAAATGGAGATACACTATAGTCGTTTTTTCATATCTATTTTTCAAAGCATCTACAAATGTGTTACTACACATTAAACAACATTATTTAATGATGAACAAATCAAGTACAAACAATGTTGATAATGAGTTATAAATAATGTAGAACTAATCTGTAAATGTTATACAAATATAGTTATAAATGATTTAATAATAATTTATGAATGTATATAAATGGTTTGTTCATGATTAGTCATTATCCACTAATGCGTTATAAATACTTTGTAAATGGTATACAAATATAGTTATAAATGATTTAATAATCATTTATGAATGTATATAAATGGTTTGTTCATGATTAGTTCATTATCTACAAATACCTTATAAATGTATTATAACAGGGTGTTATTATAAAGTGCTACCAATATATTAATGCACATTACCCTCACTCAGCCATGATCTCAATATTGACAACATACCGTAACATTCCCCTGGCACAGAGAAAAGCGGGAAGGTTTTAAATCCTTGCCATACATTTTTGGTCGACCATCTATATACTCACTTTTCTCTGTATAGGTGAAACAACACGGCAGGGCCAGGACGCAAAGACTCTGTCACAAGTTCGTAGACGCCAATTGTGGGATATTGTGGATATCCTGAAGAACGTTCTCAGTCAACCGAGATCCAGTTAATAACAAGGTTTATTAGCCAGACAGATAGAAATATACACATAGTATTTAGAGAGAATGGCTGAGGCTCTCGCCCTTGGTGATCAGCTGAAATGACCCAGGTAGAGAAGCTCGATTGTTGTCGGGAGGAGCCCTATATAGTGAAACGGGGGGGGGGGGGGGGGAACACTCACATGATAGGTCAAACGAGTTAGGGGGGGGGGGGGGAACAGGATAGGGAACAAAGGAGAAGGGAGGGGGATGTCTTTACATGAGAGTTGGGGAATCAATATATTATTCCACACATTGGATGCCATCTTGTCACAGGAAAGATTTGCCTCTAGGATGGAACCCAGGTATGTAATTTCATCTTTCCTTGTGACAATATTGTCACCCACTGTAACAGAGAAGCTGTTGGTCTTGCTGAGTTTGTTATTTGATCCGAAGAGAATGGACTCTGTTTTACCCAGGTGTATAGTTTGTTATCAGCGAGCCAGGTGCAGATTCTGCCGAGTTCTGAGCTGAGGGTTTGTTCAACCTGTAACTTGTTCTTGTCAGAGACCAGCAGGGCTGAGTCGTCTGCGAACAGGAACAGGTTGCAGTCACAAGCTGATGACATGTAATTTGCATAAATTAGGAACAGTAATGGTCCTAGTATGCTTCCTTGTGGAACACCACAGTTCACTGGGAGGGGGGGGGATAGGGTACCGTTTACCTCCACCATCTGTTCTCTCCCCTCCAGGTAGGATTGCATCCAGCTCACTGATAAACAAAACCAATAGATTTTAGCTTGTCAATCAGAATGGAGTGATTGACAGTCGAAAGCCTTTTGGAGGTCCAGCATGACCATGCCGCAGTATTTGCCCGCGTCCACCTCTTGTTTGATGTGGTCGTTCAAATAGAGAAGGCATGTGTCAGTGGACAGCGATGTTCTGAACCCAGATTGGAATTCGTAGATTAGATTTTTTTCCGCAAGGTACTTTTCGACCTGTTCGTAGACAATTTTTTCCATGACTTTTGAGATGGAGGTAAGAATAAAAACAGGGCGTTAGTTGCCTGGGTCTAATTTGCTGCCTTTTTTGTGCAGGGGGCTCACTCTCACAATTTTGAAGTCTTTGGGGACATGTCCCTGTTTTATGGATAGGTTTATTATGCGTGTGATGACTGGGGTGATGGCGGCTGCTGAGTCTCTGAGGAATTTGGAGGGGATATTGTCATGACCAGTGGCCTTGTTAGGTTGGAGGGCGCTCAGTTTTTTGAGTACCTCATCTGTTGTTACCAATTCAAGTTTGAAGTCGTCTTTGCGGACCCCTAGGTTTTTGTAGTATGCTAGGATGTGTTCTACCCCAAAATGCCCTGAGTGGGAGGGTAGTTTATTAACCAGTGTTGTGGCTATGTTAGTGAAGAATGTGTTTAAGTATTTGGCCACATCCTGCTTGTCTGTGATGAGAGTGTTATATTTCGTAGATAGCTCGGCTCTGCTCTATGGGATATCCCAGTCACCTAGCCGTGACCTTGAAAGAATTCCGCTATGCACCTTTACCTGCCCGGCCACGCCCCTTCCGGCCATATGCATATAGGCGAGGGGCGTGACCGTACTCCACCTTCCCAATTCTTTCACTTCAGGAAGTGTTTTGCTATACGCACACGGCATGCAAGTGGCTTTTAGCTTAGTTATTCTCGGTGGTTGCTGTTTTTACGGAGGATGGCATCACCAAAAATGTCCGTCACAACCTCCTTTGTGGGCCGCAGAGGTTCCCTGACCCCACGTTCATGGTGTGAGGTTGAGCTTCGGCGGCGCTCGGAGCTGGGTGCGTACCGTCCAGAGACCCTTGAGCGCCCCTCTTCAATGAGAGGCCCTCAGACTCCGGCGTCCCCTCCGGGGTTGACTTACGGCGCAAGACTCCCGCCGCTGCTTGCTCCTGTCATTCGGTGAGCAGCTATGGCTGGTGGTCAGGCGGTTTCCACCAGCACTTCCTTCTCCAAGCCTCCGCCGTTCACTATGGCAAACGGTGCCGGGTATGGTGCTGCTCAGATGCCGTCGGCTCCGGCAACGTCAAACGGATTCCCGACGAGTGAGGTGGTTAACAGTAGAAGGAAGAGTACGCACGGGCCACAGGGTTCAAGTCCCCCGGTCTCTGCGGAAAATGCTGAGGCCCTGCGTCTCTTACCAGCACATCACAGGTGTTGCATGGAGTGGACGCGGGGTGTAAACATGGGGAGAGACGCTGTTGGACTTTCTTCAGAGTTCCATGACAGTAGACCGGTGAACATCGCACGGCATTCAGTAGTCGAACTGGGCCGTGCTCACGTAGGGCCGACAAAGGCATCTTGTAGTGTTGCACTGTGTTGGTACTGTCACTGCAGCAGCAGGTTCCTTCATCTCTCTCCCTCTGTTCTGCCCTCGAAATACTATACGTTACAATGAGAAAGGTCCCTCTAAAGGAGTGACGAGTTTTGTTTGTAACGTGCATGTGTTTATTTACTGTGTATTTTGAGGTAGCTCTCGTATGAAATGAGTAATGAGGGCCCGTTGTTTCTGTTGATAACAGCTCAAATTGACGGGTGGCGTTCTCTTGTGTGTGAGAGAGTTTGTGTGTGAGAGAGTTTGGGGTTAATTGAGAACACGCTTTTTAACACTTTAAGGACCAGCCACGTATATATACGTGTTTTGGTGCCATGCGTTGTGGACCAGAGGCACGTATATAGCCGTGGCAAGTTGTTATTGTTTTATTCCATATTAATAACCGGATCAAGATCCCCGATCGACTCTGCAGATCTACCCGCCTCTGTGGAATCGGCAACATGCAATACCGGCCAGATCCTCTTAGGGGCGCCATCGCTCCACTGCAGTATCATCGTGGGCGAATGGAATATTTTTTTTTACCCTCCAACGGAGTATCATATTACTCTGATCACAAACCAACAGCATGCACTGTGTATCACGTTTCGAAGCGGAGATTTCACCATGGAATAAGGGGATTTATCATCAACCAATGGACATATCGATCTACCAGATGCCGATCGATAACGGGGAAATGCTGCCGGGTATCACACGGGCTGATGGTAAGATATCACCTAATTTATAGCCGGATTGGAGCTTGTTGTGCAACGCAAGCAATCGATCTGTGAATGTGGCTACTTACACGGACACTGTATTGGTAATCAATAATACTAATCGACGTCCCCCGCCGCCCCCCTTTCATCCATAGATGCTCTGGGATAGTACGGATCGTGGATTTTATGAGGAGACAGCAGGAGACACACACACCACTGAAGATAAACGGGGCTACCGTGGACAGGGTGAGCAGCTTCAAGTACCTGGGGGTCCACATCTCAGAGGACCTGACATGGACAACACACATAGACTCAGTCGTAAAAAAGGCGAAGCAGCGCCTCTACCACCTGAGACAGTTAAGGAAGTTCAGAGTATCTGGGAAGATACTCCAGTCCTTCTACTCCGGAGCTGTAGAGAGCATCTTGACTGGAAACATCACTGCCTGGTATGGCAACAGCACGGCACAGGACAAGAAGGCCCTACAGAGAGTGGTGCGCTCAGCCGAGTGTACCACAGGTATTGCACTTCCAACCCTACAGGTCCTATACAACAAGAGGTGCAAATCCAGAGCCTACAGGATAATGAAAGACCCTCACCACCCCAACAACAGCATGTTCATGCTGCTGCGGTCAGGCAAACGCCTGTGAGCACCAGTAACGAGAGACTTAGGCTCAGCTTCTTCCCACAGGTCATCAGAGCCTTGAACACTGAACTCTCCACGCACAAGCACACATGAGCACACACACTGTACACGCTCACACACTAGCAGCCACTTTAACATGAGCACACACACACACTCATGCTGAACACGCTCACACTATGGACACTTTACAGAAGGAAAGATCACTTTAAAATAGTATAGCTTGAGATCGTATAATATAGCATTGTATAGCAGTGTACATAAAGACCCAATGCCTCATCCGTAGCTAACAGTGTACTGCACTGCCACAGGACCTGTGGCATGCTCTGTAAATAGCTCATGTACAGATACCGATATGCCTACTTTGTTTACTTGTTTATTGTACTATGTCGCTCTATTGGTTGGACTCTTATATTATATTATTACTTGTATTATGCACATTGTTGGGGGCGAGACCCCCCGCATTTCACGCTGTGACAAATAAAACTCTTGTATCTTGTATCTTGTATCTTGATCATAAGCAGTTTATGTTATTTCATTAGCATATATACGACGGAAATGCCGTTGAATATAACGTTAGTAGCCTTTAGCTCTATAACTAGCTTTCCAGAAAATAGATGATACGAAACCGATGGATTTTTTTTTCTTTAAGCCATTCTGAAGGGACGGTTTATGCACTCAATTGACAATGAGAATGGACAGATAGCAACACTATAAAGTATAGATATAGCTGTTAGAAAACCCACATGTTTGTTTACATTCCCCGGTCCTCTAGCCACTAATTAGACTAAGCCCATCGGTCGTCAAAGTGTTAAAACAGGCGTAGACTCTGAATTCGCATTTGGTATTGCTATTCATGTTAGCTTGTGTGGGAGAATTGTTCCCGGAGTAATCAAATGTAGACAGTCAGGTAGGCTTGAACAAACATGGGTTTAATACACCAAAGTAGGTTCAGGTGAATCAAAGAGTTACAGCTGGATGACTCAGAGTGGACACTGGCCGGGTGTATCCAAACTGAGGTCTTCTAGATCAATGATTGTGGTCACATTATATACAGTCAAATCAGGAGGGGAAAAAGGTGTGTCCATTGTTAGTGGTCGAACTGGAAAGGTGGGTGATTGGTTTGTTCCATGGGGAGGTTTCGGGTCCATGGGGGGGGGGGGGGGGGTGATGTGTTTCAGGGTGGTTTGTTTGGAATGGTGAGGGGGGGGGGCTAGGGGTGGTTGGCCAAGAGAGGTGAGGTTGTGGGGTCTTTGGATACAATGGGGGGTGGGGGCTTGGGGTGGTGGTAGGGGGGTGGGGTTGAAGGTTAGACAGGTTTAGATAGAACTTGGATATTGGGGGACAATGGGCTGTCTGCAGGGAGGGGTTAATTACAATTTGGGGTGGTGGGGGGGAATCCAGTTCTACCACACTTGCAGGCAAGGTACATAGCACATGGCCAAGGGTTCTGCCCCTCTTTTTTCATTCAGTCTGTGTATTCTTTCACGTGTTAATGTGAAAAGGCATGACGGACGACAAGTCTTTCGCTGGTGACACAGAGAACGTGGGGCTGCGGGAAACACGCCTTTTGAAGAGGCGCAATTTCTGTGCTCATGGTTGGTGGCTGCTATGTTTGTTCATGGTGTCTTTTCATTGTAAAACGCAACTACTAGCGCCACTCCGTGTTTCCAAAAAAGAGGCCTCATACATTCATATTTTACGCAAGGCTCCGGCTGTATATTAACACTGTTATTTTCTCCCCTCCAACCCCCCCCCCCCCCAGGGACGCGGGAAGGGGGGGTGCGGGGGGTGCTGCAGCACCCCCTCTCAATTATTGCAAATATATATATAAATAAATATATAAATATATAATAATATATATATATATTTTTTTTTGGCAGTATTTATATATTTGTATATACTGTAACTGTATAACTGTAACACTGTATATTATAAGTTTATCCTGCTCAAAGCACGTCACCATTTTAATATTGTGTGTATTGAGCCGTACTGTATTGTAGCCATTCTCCAATCTGTTAAATAAAGTTTTCATTCATTCATTACACTACTGTATGTACACAATCATAAAACCGAGTAGATTTTCGAGTGATGACAGACTGTCACAGACTGATTGAATGACAGGTGAAACAACTAATTGTATTCACCTCCTGTCTCCCGCCCTTCCCACGCACCACGAACCACTGAGCTACTGTGATACAGTGCTTGCGCAGTCAGTCGATTTGAGCTAGTAGTCAGACTTTGCCAGCACAGAATGTCTCACTCGCAGAAAAGAAAAATATCAGATTTATTTTCGAAACGTCCCGCCGGTCCCAGTGACAGTCCCACTAAATCTGATAAACGTCAGAGAGAGACAGAGACGACAGGTTCAGCCTCAGCATCAGGTATTGAAGAGTTAACTGAGTCTGTTCCCCTATACCCCCCCTCGGGCGCCAGGGGCTTCCACTGAGGGGTGATGCAAATAGGGATGGGGTGTTATGGCAGCTCATGATGGAAAGAGTGCGCACCGAGTCTGATCCCGAGTTGAAGAATTGGCTCCAAAAGAGAGACAACTGGATGTCCAACAACATCCAAAACGAAATCTTACAGCTGCTTGCCCATGATATTCAGTGACAAATTAGAGGCAAAGCATCCAAAAGCCCAATCTTTGGCTTGAGCGCTGACGGAACCACTGATCAATCACTGGAAAAGAACAATTCTCGTGTAATATACAGTTAGCCGATGACAACTTGGAAGCTCAGAACTTCTTTTGGGGTTTTTACAATGCCCGGCCAAGACACAACAGCCGAGACGCTGTTTTTGTGTATAAAATACTTTTACGCCTCGACCTGCCCATGGAGAGGCTGATAGGATACTGTTTTGACGGGGCCAGCAACATGTCTGGGGGGTACAGGCTAGACCAGGGGTTCCCAAACTTTTCAGGCCGCGACCCAAAAAAAATGGTGTCAGAGAGCCGCGACCCCCACTATTATAGGAGGTAAAAAAAATTATTTTAAATGGAAATGTATGGTTGAAAATGCAAGCGTTCAAACGCACACACACTAATAAGCATTGGAGGCTTTTAACCAGGGCCGGACTGGGGAAATCATTCAGGCCAGGAAATATAGCCCCAGTCAGGCCACTTTTTAAGCAGGGGGTCTGGGGGTCCCCCACCAGGAATCTCTTTGTTACAAAGACTTAATTTCCTGCATTCTGGTGCAGGCATTTTTTTTATTTGTACCCTTTAAATGCCAGTGTTTGTGATGGCATCACAACTTATTGTTAAAAAACAGGCTAGCATATGTGTAACTGAGGGGTACAATTCCCTGACTGTATTACTAGATATGATACTTACTACCACTACCTTTGTACTTAATATTCGGCCACCCAGTACACGGCATAAATATATTATCATAAACACTCTCACGTAGATGAAACGGATCCAACACAAATGTACGAAGTCGAAGTATGCGTTTATTACTACACAGCAATGGTGTGTAGAGCAAGCACTTAATCACTTAATTACATTTATGAATTGAAATAGTATGCACTTTTATGGCAAAGAGTATTCGTCGGTATATCAATAGAGAATGTCCAATCTCTGATGGCGCAGGTGGTAAATATACGACCTGGAATAGTTAAGGAATAACAGCAATGATACTTTAATGATTATATGACTGGATACACTAAGGGGGGGTTAATCCGGTCGCTTGTAAGCCGACAGGAGTAGGAGGGGGGGGGGGGTAGAATCCGGCTGCCTCGTCCGGCCAAGGGTATCCCAGGTGAACCCACTGTAGTGCCGTTCAATGCGCCGGCGATCCTTGGACCACAGATGAAAGCAGGTGGACTCTTTGTGGGCCGGCTCTCTCCGGTCCACGGGGGAGAGACGTGAAGCGACCTCGTCTTGCAGAGCGTCTCCTCACCTTGCGTCCTCTCCAGGGGGGGGGGTTCCAACACACGGCAGTGTCGGGGGTCTTTATCCATGGAATAATCAAAGTATACAAAGCATAATCCGTGCCTGGGAAGGCGGGCTGTCGTCGGTAGAATAATCCGGTATACAGGTCCACTCGCTCGTCGGCTCTGGGGCTCCTCGGGTGCAGCTTCACATGGGTCAACCATCCTGGGTAAGCAGCCAGTTCTCTGCCCGAAACGATGGGGTACTGACTACGGTAGTATTCTCACCGCACGAAGCACTATATATTAACAGACTATTATTAGCTTAATAGACTACGTCCAACTCGACGATATAGTGCCAAATATGACTATTCAAATATTAATATACACGATGTCTCAATACCGATGGTAGGCGAACTTGGCCTTACTCCCACACGTGGCGTTGCGGGGAGGCTTTACGTCTGTGACTCTATTGGAGGGTAAGAAACTGGACTGAAAAAGAAAGTCCCACTTTAGTAGCGCAGTATATATACGCACTATGAACAAATAGTCCCATTAGTGGTGCGGTAGCCAGATTCCTACGCGGAACTAGGACTTGTTCGTACATGTGGAGCGGTACGTTTGAACTGGGTCTGAGGGGTATGGCAGCCTGGCACCAAGGTCTCGACCAATAGTAGAATGGAGACTATTATGGGATGTTCAGTAGGCTAGAATGGATATTCAATGCATATTGTACAAGGAATATACAAGGGATATCAGGGAATATTAGAGAATATACAAATACAATTAAATATATATATATAAATAAATATATATATTCGGTTTAATCTGGCCCTTCACAACAGCCACCCCCTGAATAGGTCCCAGACCTAATCAGTTAAACAGAGACAGATTAATCGCGTTGTCTATTTACACATAAGGGTTTGCTGTAGGGGTCAGTCAACTTCACAAAGTCATAGGGTTGTAGGGTCATGGTCATCATCGATTGTGTCTGGGAGTCGAGGCAGTTCTATGAGCCTCGCCACGGGACGGGTGTAAGTGCGACCCTGGACGAGCACTTCAGCTGCTCGGACCTTGCCGTCGGCACCGGTGATCACTTTGCTTACGCGGCCGGCCGGCCACATAGCTCTGGGCAGTGATTGATCAATAATCATGACGACTGTTCCTTCTGTCAAATTGTCTCTCTCCTTTACCCACTTCTGGCGGGTCTGTAGAGACGGTAGGTAGTGCAGTAGGAAACTGTTCCAAAACTTGTCGGCTAATACTTGGCTGTACCTCCACATTCGTCGGCCGTTCGCTTCTTCAGGCCGGTACATTGTCTGGGGTAATGCAGGATCTAGCCGCCCCATCAGGAGTGTGTTGGGGGTAACTGGGTCGATATCCGCCACAGTCTGGGCCCCAAGTACTGCGTACAGGGCTGTCTTTATGGAGCGCACTTCTCGTTCCCAAGTGCCACCGAAGTGGGGTGCGTTTGGGGGGTTGAATTGGAAATCAACCTGTGCTGGAGCGAGGTGGGTCTTAAGTTCTGGGCCCATAGCTTGGAAGCTCTCTCTCAGCTCTCTTTCGCCGCCTTTGAAGTTTGTCCCATGATCGGACAATAGGGTAGACGGTCTTCCTTTCTTTATGTGCAGCGGGCCAAAGCAGTCCATACCCGTTGAGTGGAATGGCTTGTCACCGATTCGGAGGCGACATGGAGGAAGGTCAGCCATCCTTGGTATGCTGGGCTGCGCGCGCCACTTGCGGCAGTCTAGACATGTTCGCTGGAAGCGTCGTACCGCCTCTCTTCCTTGTAGGATCCAGTAACGACGTCTGATTTCCGCGAAGACTCTTTCTGCTCCTGCGTGATGTACATCCTCATCGTATTTCTTTATAATCAGCTCTGTGACCTTGTGTCGGCTGTTCAATACGATCGGGTATTTAATGTCATCCGGTAGATTGGGGGCTCTGCGTAGGCGACCACCCACTCTGATGCGGGTATGAGCGTCGCTCTCGGGGGCCAGGTGAATTAATCTGCTGTCGGATGGGACGGGCTTTCCTCCCTGTAGACAGGCCAATTCATCGGGGAACGAGTCTCTCTGGGCTCGCTGCAGTAGAAGCAATTCTGCTTCCTCGTAGTTAGCTGCTGACATATCAGCGGGGGACTTGCACTCCGGGTGGTACCGCAGGAATGTTCTTTGTTGTGCACTCTCTATGGACGTGCAATCGTCTATGTTAG
The DNA here is from genome assembly GCF_963971535.1 of Notolepis coatsorum. NCBI lineage: Eukaryota > Metazoa > Chordata > Actinopteri > Aulopiformes > Paralepididae > Notolepis > Notolepis coatsorum. Next base: position 37,153,623 of record NC_140183.1, on the reverse strand, counting down.
GGTCGGTGGAGGCTACGGTGCTCAATCCACAATTCCACCTCCTCTGGACTTGCTTCCCTCGGGATAGGCATGGGCCACTGTCCTTCCGGGAGTCTTAGGAATGCGGGGCCGTCACTGTAGACATTGCGACGGGTGAGGTCATCCAGGGGCATCCCCCGGGTGATGACGTCAGCTGGGTTCTGTTTTGTATCAACGTAGCGCCACTCTGTTTCTCCGGTTAACTCTTCGGTTAAGTCTTGAATCTCGGTGACTCTGACTCCCACGAAGACTTTGTACTTGCATGAGTCCGATTTGATCCAGGCGAGTACCGTCGTGGAATCTGACCACAGGATTGTTCTAGACACCGGTATGGTGAGCTCACGTTGGATGAGCGTGGCTAGGTGCGCTCCGGCTAGGGCTGCGCAGAGCTCTAGACGTGGGATAGATTGTTGCTTGCGTGGGGCTATTCTCGAGCGGGCGAGGACAAATGCTGTGTAGATCTCTCCCCCCTGGTCTTGGGCCCGCAAGTAGGCTACTGATCCGTATGCGACCTCTGAGGCGTCACTGAAGACGTGTAAGTCCATTTTACATGTCTCTGGCCTCACCGTGGGTGGGAAGTAGCTTCGGCGCATATTAACGCCTGGGAGTGAGTGGAGCTCCATCTCCCACTCTCTCCAGGTGGATGCAAGATGTGCGGGAATGGGGTCGTCCCAGCCCTGGTCCTTGTCCCACAATGCTCGTACAATCATTTTTGCCCTGGTGGTGTACGGTAGAATACATCCTAGCGGGTCATATTGTCGGGCGAGTGTTGTGTACACACTCCGTCTGGTGGTCGGCGCCGCCGCCGGCCTTCCCTGCTCCGTAGTCAGGGGCTTGTGTCTGTAGTGAAGCGAATCTGTTTTGAATCGCCACACCAATCCCAGGGTCATCTCCTGGGCTTCTCCCGGGATTGTAGCCATCCAGGTCTCGCTGCTGGCTGCCTTGTCCTCGGAGGAGAGGCTGCGCAGTACTTGCGGATCGCTGCTGGCCCACTGCCTGAGATCAAAGCCGCCTTTGATCAATGAGGCGCAGAGTTTAATCAGGAGAGCCTCGGCTTCTTCCTGGGTTGAAAGGCTTTGTAGACAGTTGTCTACGTAGAAGCTGTTCTTTACGCTGTGTCGGACCTCTTCGTCCGCTGCTGGGTCCTCTGCTACATGTTTCTGTAGTGCAAATGTAGCACAGCAGGGGCTGCACGTCGTTCCGAAGGGGAGGACTTCCCATTGGTAGATGGCTGGGTGCTCATCTCCTGGCTTCTCTCTCCATAGGAACCGTAACAGGGGCTTGTCCGCCTCTACTAATCTCACCTGCAGGAACATTCCTTTAATGTCCCCGCTGATGGCCACCTTTTCCTGGCGGAAGCGGAGTAGAACGCAGAGTAGGGAGGGGCCGAGTGTGGGACCGGGCAGTAACTCTTTATTTAGATTTTGGGATCCGATCTGGTAGCTGCAGTTAAATACTATGCGGTCTTTACCGTTGTGATGGACCTTGTGGTGGGGCACGTACCACGATTCAGTGGTCTGGTCAGCCTCTTTAATGTCCATCTTTGTGACGTGTCCCGCTGTGATGAGCTTCTCAATCTCAGCGCGGTATACACTCTCTTGGGCGGGGTTCTTGGCTAAGCGCCGCTCCGTGTTCAGCAGGTACCGTTCTGTGGCGTCTGTCTTGGCGTGGAAAGTAGGCATTCCTTCTCGCCGCAGGAGTGGCGTGGCGTATCTCAACACGCCGTTGACCGGGACTCTCTTGGTCCCTGTCTCGAGGAGGTGAATGGCGTAAATGTCATCTTTAGAGCGAATGTCTTTCTTTCCGTTCTTAAAGGGCATTTGTTCCAAGGTCCATAGCCGCTCTACGTGTTGCAGGAGTGCGGTTTCTCCCTCTTTGACTCGGGAGTGGAGACATCTAGTGGCTGTACTTCGGTTGAGAGATTTGGCGAGCGGGCCTTGGAGAGTCCATCCCAAACGGGTCTCGACTGCTGCAGGACAGCCTCGGGGTCCGGTATGAACCCGGTCTATCGGGACAATGAGGTCTGCATGGTCGGAGCCTATCAACAGGGTCGGCATAGCATTGTCTATGAGCGGGATCGGTAACTTGCGCAGATGTGCATATTTCTCCATCAGCTTGGCGACGGGGTATGTGTACCGCGACAGTCCTATTTCTTGGCTGGTGAAAGCGTCTGTAATCTGGTACCGTCGCTCAGGCTGGCCGCTTGCTGCGATAGAGAATGAGACATTCTCGCCCTTTATCGTCTTCAAATCTCGTCTTATTGTCCGAATTGTCATTTGGGTTTCGCTTCCCCGCAGCCCTAGCTGGGCCGCAGTGGAGGCGAGCAGCAGGGTCTTCTCTGACCCGTCATCGAGGACGGCGTAAGTGTCCAGGACTTTATTCTGGTAGCTTAGTGTCACACGCACTACTTTTAGGAGTACTCGGGCTCCACTGCTGCTGGCGGGATCGATGTACATGACGCTCGCTTTGCGGCTGGATGGTGCGGGTGAAGGGCGCCGTCTGTTACTGTCGTGAAGTATGTCCAGATGGGCTCCATCGCACTTGGTGCACCTTTTCTTTAAGCGGCATTCGGCTGCCATGTGTGAGCGCGCACAGCGAAAACAGCGCTTGTTGGACTTTATCCATTGACCTGCTTCCTCCGCGTTCAGCTTGGGGAAGGGGTCACATTGCGCTAGCCAGTGTTCTTTCTCACAGTAGGGGCACACTATCTTCCACTTCTCCGTTCTGGAGGGGGTACTGTGGCTCCTGCTGCTCGGTACTGACTCCGATTGGTGCATCACGGTCACCGATCTTCTTCCATCATTTAGTCATCTGGTTCCTTCTCTGGAGCCAGGGGTGCTCCGTCCGAATGTATCTAGCCGTAGGCTGCTGACTTCTCTCGCCAGGAAGTCTGCTAGATCGAGGAGGTTCGGTTCGGGGCCATTCGGGTCTCTGTGGTCCCTCTGCCGCCTAAAGCGCTCCTGACGAGCGTGCGGCAGCTTCTCCAGAATCCTTTCCACATTTGAGTTGGCGTAAAGTTCATGCCTCCCCTTCTCTCTTTGCGCTCCCAACATCCCTACCAGGGACTGCACTCTGATGGACAGGTCGTCCAGTGCTCGATTGTCTATTGCTGGGGGTAAGCGGTCGATGTGTCGGATCTCCTGGATCACGTAATCCCATATGCGCCCATACCTCTGGTCCAATGCTACCAGCGCTGCTGTGTATGGGGTGGTGGAAGTCGCGTAGGCGAGCGCTATATTATGTGCGCGGGGTACCTTTAAGTGCTTCAGTAGGATGGCGTATTTGTGGCGTTCATCCAATACATCCACCAACATGGTCTCCAGACACATGCGGAGTTCTGTATACTGGGCCCGGTTCTCTTGGGTGAAGTCGGGTACCATAGGCGTGCCAATGTATGACGCTGACTGTGGATACATCGGCGAGTGTTGGGGGAGAGGCCTCCTAGGCGAGTCTCCTCCCGCTCCTTGGTATGGGCTGGTACCGGCAGTGTACCATGGCCCGCTTGTCCAGGTGCTGTTCCTCGGTGCGGGTCGTGCGTCGTGCTCACCCGTGTATAGAGTCGGGGGTCTGTAGCGCAGCTCCGCGGGAGTATAGCCTGGGCTGTACCGGACCTCCTGGTCCGGTAGAGTACTGTGCTGTCTTCGGGCGTGGTTCTCCTCCTCTTCCTCTTCGTCTTCAGTTAGGTCATCCAGTGCTTGTAGTCTCTGGTTTAGCCTCTCCACAGGATATGCTGCTCCTTCCCGGTTGCTAGGTCTCGCTTGGACCGGTGGGGGGAGGTGGTCTGTGGGGGGTATAGACCTCGTCTGTTGGTCAAGTTCAGGGTTGTTTACTCGGCTAGGGGATGCCGCCCTGGAGGTGTGTCTAGACGAGTTCCTGGAGCCTCTGGCGGAGGGAGAGGGTGTTGTCCGTCTGATCAGCTGTTCTATTAGTTGCGACTGCTGTCTGTCGCGCGCTGCGTCCCGTTGAGCACCGGCTCGTTCTCGGGCCACATTCTCTTCCATCTGAATGCGTCTTATTTCTAGACGTATCTGCTCGTGTTCGCTTCGCTGCTGGATCTGCAGTCGGTCGCGTTCAGCAGCGGCGTTCAGGCTGATGAGGAAGGCCTGCTGTAGGGTCCTCTCTGCCTCGCTGGGAGAAGACGGTTGTATAGGGGAGCCTTCCCTCGGGGTACTCCTTGCGGAGCCTTGGAGCTCTATCTCCACGGTGCTCTCCCCGTCTTCTTCCGTGCCGAGTTCTCTCTCGGTAGCGTTGTATTCCTCCCGGGACTCATCGGGGACTACTTCTTCAGTACTGGCGGGGTGTGAAGTCATGTCTGGTTCCCACTGGTCCCCACCGTGAACTTGGTCAGTTACATTAGAGCCCGTAGGGGCCTCTATGGTCGGGGTAGTCTGGGCGTTGGGGTTAGACATACTTTTACTTTCTAGTTTTGCCGCGTTTACTGTTAGTAGAAGACTAGGTTGTTGACTGACAGCGTAGGCCTCTAAGTACTGAGGGAGCCGTCGTTCGCGCTGCGGGCGTTGGTTAGGAGGATCGTTTCGTGGAGTGTTCATCATAGGCCATTTCAATATTAATAACACTATATTAATATTACACTAATTACCCTCCGGCTCGAAGGACCAATTTTAACTGAGGGGTACAATTCCCTGACTGTATTACTAGATATGATACTTACTACCACTACCTTTGTACTTAATATTCAGCCACCCAGTACACGGCATAAATATATTATCATAAACACTCTCACGTAGATGAAACGGATCCAACACAAATGTACGAAGTCGAAGTATGCGTTTATTACTACACAGCAATGGTGTGTAGAGCAAGCACTTAATCACTTAATTACATTTATGAATTGAAATAGTATGCACTTTTATGGCAAAGAGTATTCGTCGGTATATCAATAGAGAATGTCCAATCTCTGATGGCGCAGGTGGTAAATATACGACCTGGAATAGTTAAGGAATAACAGCAATGATACTTTAATGATTATATGACTGGATACACTAAGGGGGGGTTAATCCGGTCGCTTGTAAGCCGACAGGAGTAGGAGGGGGGGGGGGGGGGTAGAATCCGGCTGCCTCGTCCGGCCAAGGGTATCCCAGGTGAACCCACTGTAGTGCCGTTCAATGCGCCGGCGATCCTTGGACCACAGATGAAAGCAGGTGGACTCTTTGTGGGCCGGCTCTCTCCGGTCCACGGGGGAGAGACGTGAAGCGACCTCGTCTTGCAGAGCGTCTCCTCATCTTGCGTCCTCTCCAGGGGGGGGGGTTCCAACACACGGCAGTGTCGGGGGTCTTTATCCATGGAATAATCAAAGTATACAAAGCATAATCCGTGCCTGGGAAGGCGGGCTGTCGTCGGTAGAATAATCCAGTATACAGGTCCACTCGCTCGTCGGCTCTGGGGCTCCTCGGGTGCAGCTTCACATGGGTCAACCACCCTTGGTAAGCAGCCAGTTCTCTGCCCGAAACGATGGGGTACTGACTACGGTAGTATTCTCACCGCACGAAGCACTATATATTAACAGACTATTATTAGCTTAATAGACTACGTCCAACTCGACGATATAGTGCCAAATATGACTATTCAAATATTAATATACACGATGTCTCAATACCGATGGTAGGCGAACTTGGCCTTACTCCCACACGTGGCGTCGCGGGGAGGCTTTACGTCTGTGACTCTATTGGAGGGTAAGAAACTGGACTGAAAAAGAAAGTCCCACTTTAGTAGCGCAGTATATATACGCACTATGAACAAATAGTCCCATTAGTGGTGCGGTAGCCAGATTCCTACGCGGAACTAGGACTTGTTCGTACATGTGGAGCGGTACGTTTGAACTGGGTCTGAGGGGTATGGCAGCCTGGCACCAAGGTCTCGACCAATAGTAGAATGGAGACTATTATGGGATGTTCAGTAGGCTAGAATGGATATTCAATGCATATTGTACAAGGAATATACAAGGGATATCAGGGAATATTAGAGAATATACAAATACAATTAAATATATATATATAAATAAATATATATATTCGGTTTAATCTGGCCCTTCACAACAATATGTATGATTAGCAACAACACAGATTTTTATGGATTTTCAGTTTTTTGTAATTGATAAATACAATATTTTATTCAACTTCAGCCCTGATCATAACACCACATATTCATTTTATAATTCTAACCCTTTAAATGCCAGTGTGTGTGATGGCATATATTTGCAATATATCAAATGCAAAGTACATTTTTCTGGGGGGGATTATTACAGGCTAGCATGTGTCAATGATTAGCAGTTTTTCGTAAGGATCCCGCCTCCACCAATCACATGCGGCTCCCTTTGTGTGTGTGTGAGAGCAAGAGAGAGAGAGAGAGAGATAGTTCTCCAACTTGTGTGAGTTGCAGTGATCTCCTGGTTGTTCCCCACCTAGGTTATCTAACTATTGCGCTGGTGCAAATAGAAACACTGGCCTGGCCTGCTTCTAAGTTCAGTGGCCTGACCAATTTTTTTATTTATTTTTTATTTTTTTTTATTTTTTCATCTGGCGACCCCCCCAGCACCCCCTGCCGTTTTATAGTTCCCGCGTGCCTGGCCCCCCCCCCCCCATACATTTGTTGAAATAAAGGTCCTGAGGCGACAATTTAGTTTGTAACAAAACGTGTGATTATTCACTGTATTTTGGGGTGTGGGTGCGAAATAAGCAATATAGACCCGCAGCTAAAGTACTGTCGGGCATCGTGTTCCTTGTATAAAGAGAGTTATGCAATTTCATGTGGTGAAACACGTTTTTGAACTAAACGTAGCCTCTGAAATCTGCGACTGGTGGTGCTATTTGTTGGCTTGCAAAGCTTGTACATTTGGCATGTAAACCCCTCTCTTTATTCCACCGGTGTTTTCACTTCACGTGGTTGAACCAGAGCCGTGGTTAAAACCGTATTTTACACAGACAGGGTTAACGGCTGTACTTGGCGTGCAAATGTGAACCGGATACGCCTGTATGTGCTTTTCATTTATGATGCGCCGTACGGCTTGCTGTTTTGTATCAAATGTGGGGTAGTTAATGTGGGGTGGAGAATAATCCCCCCTGGATATGATCATCTTTTACAAAACTGACTTTGGACCGGGAGGTTGTGGTTAAAAAATCGAACGCCCCTCTCTATTGCTGAAAGCAGGGCTCGTCCTATCAGTCTCCTCGGCGTGTGTATATCCTCGCTCGTCGCAGGGGGGGGGGGGATTCCCCATTTAGCCCGACATTGAAAATAAGGCTGTGGCCCTTCTGATCTGTTTCCTCTTAACGGTTGTGTGTATTGGGCTGTTATGCCCATTCTGCAATCTGTTAAGCATTTTTTCGTTAATTTATTCACGTCGAGGTCTCTCTGGGGGGAACCCGGCGTCTTTCCCTCTTAAATAAAAAGAGCGGAATTGACAGGTTTTTTTCCCAGGCTCTGTATATAAACCCTGTGTCTGTGTCTTTTGGGACCAGCTCCCTCCTGGTTGTCCCAGGCGGGAGGGGGAAGCGTTGTAGGGGCTCTTTCTTGTTAGAATTTGCCACCACCGTTCTCTGGTTTTTACGAGCCTACACGCTGTTCATAAATCAGCGTTTGGTCTTACGGGACCGGTATCAGCGCTGGCCCAGGCGTGTTTTTCAATGTTTGAATCCGCCCTCGGGACTGGCGCGCCCTGGTTTGACCAACAACATAAAAAAGTTTTGTATGCGTCGACCGGGAAGGGGGGTTTTATCTCTACCGAGCGCCAGCGCACTATAGGTTCAACTCCTGTGGAGAGGTGCGGCAGCGTGTAAGGGCACGGGACTCATCCTGGTCATGCCGGACCGGATAAGTTTAACCCATTGCCCGCCGGGTCACAGATACGTTCTGATTGCCCCGAAGGGCCATGAGCTTTTCCGGGGGGGAAATGCCAGGGCGGGCCGGATGCCACGGGGATTGATATCATGAATGTTGTGTGTCATAAAAATTTCACTACGAATTGGAAATGGGGGACCCCGATGTAGACAAGACAAATGTCTTCCTCTAAAGAGGATCTATCTCCTCTAAACAGTTGTGTGCATTGGTCCATACTATGTTGTACCTTTTTTGCAAAACTGTTAAGTGGGTTTTGCCCTTCTCCATTCATTTCACCCCTCCGTCCCTGCTCGACCGGGGGGTGGGAGGGGGCCGTCGGGGGGCTGCTTATTATCAGTAGGCTCCTCTATGCATCCCTGTGTGGTTCCCGGTCCTCCAGGCACAGGTCAGGCCTTGCCCTCGTTACCTGTTGGCCTGGGTTAACCCTTTTTAAGCCTGAAATGCCTTTGTATAGTATAGCCTGTGTATACGCGCAGTTCTGTTTCCGGGTTTTTTTTATAAAGAAAAATCGATTTTATAATGTATTTAATTGTTATAAATACAACTAATTTATTATAGTTCTCTTTTTTTTTGTCAACGGTGGTTGGTGCAGGGTTCTGGGGTAGGATTTTTTTTAAATGAGGCAAGGGGCAAGCCAATGCTTGTAGTTGGCAAATAATTTAAATTATGTTTTATGGGAATTTTTTTGTATGTCTGTACCTGTGACTTTCATTCAAAAATGAAAAAAATATATATGAAAAAAGAGAAACATTTTCAAAAATACTCTTTAGAGAAGGGAAGGAAACACAATCGTAACAGGTTTGTTATGGTTTGTAAGCAACCCCAACAGCACGACACAGACAGGTAGTTCAGAGTTAGCCAAAAACGAAGGGCGTATTTATTTTCACAAACAGAAATGTGCGACAATTATGTTACTCCAGCTGAGGGGAATGTCCTTTAGCAAAGTTGGGCTCTGCAGCTCTGTCCTTAGCAAAGTAACGCTGCGGCTCTGCAGCTCTGTCCTTAGCAAAGAAGACTCTGCGGCTCTGCAGCTCTGCAGCTTTACGCTATCCCACTCGAGGGGAAAAAAGAAACGTAGAATGTAATTTGTACAAGGCAGTTAACAAAGTAACAAAACAATACAACAAATCTTCAGTGTTTAACGAAACACACAAAAATGGACGAAGGCAGTGAGTCCAGGACAAAAACGAGGATATAAGTTCAGAGAAAAATAGTCTTCCGAAAGACTCACCAGGAGCAAGGTCAAAGTGGAAAACGAGGCACGGGTCCACGGTGAGGTAGAGAGAGAAAACAGCAACAAACTCCAAGGGACGGCGGAGAAGCGAAACGTCTCGCCCTGGAAAAACACGAGAGGGAACAGCAGTAGACTTGGTGGTGACAAAACAACCCGACAATGAATGTTCTGCAAACCGTGTATAAGAGTCCTCCCGAGGAGCTGATTGGAAACTCCTCTCAGGTGCGTGATGGTAATTGACGCTGAGAAGTGCGCAGTGCAGGGCCAGCCCTCACAAGGTTAATATAATATCTTTTTAACATAGTGTATTACTATGTTTCGGTAGTGACCATTTTTGGAAAAACATTCCAAAAGATTCTGAAAATACAATATAAAAATTGCCGGTACGCTCACTAGATATATGTACTTTAGATATGGTACAATATATATTCGGACAAAGTTTTGGGAATAAACATACAAAAAATTCAAAATATTTCCAACCTGACTTTCAACCAATTCGGTAGAATGGCCCATATATATACTGTATATTGACTAAACTGTCACATGTAACTGGTAGAGCACAATGTAACTTCTATTTTAGGGTGGATTTTCACTTTGAGCTGTGATTCATATTTATATAGAAGGTAGAACGTGTTACCTTCTGTTTATGTAATTTATTGTCATGTCATTGAACAACTGCTCATTGATGGAACAATCTCAAGTCTTCGCCATGTACTGTAACCACCAACAACTAAATGCAGCATTATCCATCCCTCAGTTTTAGTCCATCCGGTATCACTCCCGGAGGCACTCCCCGAGCTCTGGGTTTTTTCAGCACTATACTTTCTCATCATGGCAGTAAACATTGGACACAGCATGCCCTGCTAATACCAGAAGCCTCTGAGCTGCCGTGGGCCTGTACCTCTCGCTGTTTCAAATCAGGCACCGTGGTCTACAGTAGGCTCTATAGCGGGGTCCTCGGTGTGCCTGCCTCACTGCCTGGAAGAAATTGAGCAGAGTGGAGCAGAGAGCAGCAGGGTGGGATGAACTAGGTTAACAGCCTATTGCCAGGCTTCCTTTACAGATTGGCAAAGATCAATGGCAGACCGGCTAGCGACCCCCCCCCCCTCCCCCCGCCCGTTATGATCCAACTTATTCGAAAGGATTATTTGAGTCACTGAACCCAATTACTCATTGAAACCAATTGTTACCAATTAGCCAGCTTGATAGATATACTCATACAGTAGAATGTAGAGTGCTAATAACATGCTGTTTTAAAGTGTAAATACTGATGCAAATAAAAACAGACTACAAGTCAAAATGTCATGGCTTTAAAACATCTGACTGTCTTGTGAGCTTTGATGGACTACTATGCCGAAATATTAACAGCACCCAAAACCCTATTTTAAAGTACGGTAAAATAAAGTGTGTCTGTGATTCGTATGGCCCACACCATCTCCAAGAAGAACAAATAAGAGTCTAGATGAAGGAAAAGGTCGCCGGGGAGTTTTCAGCAGTAGGGTGTGTTTAAAAGGTTACTCCATTGTGCTCCATCAAATATTAATGACACCAGCCCCCAGACAGGACCCCCTACAGACAAACAAGGCCATTTAGTAAAGAAGGTGTCATGAGAAGCCATGGCCTACGATGCTTCAAGTTTCAAGTTCAAGTTTCTTTAATAGTTGTCATACAGAAGTACAGAATACTTTCATACAAAATGCTTCTTACTGTTACGCTCCAGAGACTGTGCTAGACAAGATAGTATCAAATAACATAGTATAGCATGTAATTTAGAAGTAGAAAATGAGGTCACAGTGTTCAGTATAGACATATGTACAATGTTCGATGCAGAATAGACGTTGTTCGATGCAGAATAGACTGTTCAGTCTGTTCCCCCTTTGTTAAATTCCCCCCTAGTCGAATGTTGTAACAATGCTGAGACCATTGTGTAGCATTGTGAGGCACATGGTAGAAGGTCTTCTCAGAGCCAGACATTCTTCTGCAGGATTTCTTTAAAAGGTCACAGGCAGGTGGACTGTGACTTCTTGCCCTTATGTTTCCAGCACTTGCTATTAACTTATTGATCTGGTGACGTCATCAAGACGAGCATAAAGGTTACAGCCAGGCAGGCTTTCTTAGTGAGGCTCCTGTACCTACCTATGCAGCTTGGCCCAATATATTATGACTGGCTTTTGAAGGGGAGCCAAAACTAATTCAACCAGGAGAAGAAGAAAAAAAGTCCATAAACATGCCCCACAGTGTCCTTTATATAATGCCGTATTGGCAGACATCCTCAAAGTAATAATCTGAAAAAGTGCGACTATTACTCAAACTCATTGCAAAAATTTATAATTATTTTCCCTTTGAGAGGGGCAGGCATGCTAAACAATGTAATAAAAGCTCAAAGTGGGGATCAATCTTTTTGCGAGCAAGTCACAAAGCAGGGCACTGCTGCTTACGACTTTTGTGACTAACAACTTGGCTTAGTGAAATGTCACAATGAAGAGAAATTGCGCAGTGCTGCTACAGGTGTTAGTCAGATGTTCAGGGGAGCTGTAGGAGATTTATTTCCCCGTTTTTCTAAAAGCAACAGAGCTTTTGAGGTGATGAAATCACTGCGCCCAGGCAGCAGTGGTTCGGAATTTTTTTTTTCAGATTATATATCTGCTTAGAAAACGAAAATGTCTAATTATTTTTTTAATTAATTATTTCTCCACGTGGTAAATACACAGGTCACAACATGTTTACAGGAAAGTTTTGGAGTTGTATTTGGAATGTATTTCGTGACTGTTGGGAACTAGGCTACACTGGCTAACGGTGCGGCTGTTCCATAAACTTGTTCATACCGTGACCCCATTTTATTTAGGAATTTTTTTGGGGACCCCACACTTAATGTAATCGCGTAATTTCAACATGGAATTAAGGAATATCAAAATAAAAGCACACGTTGTTGAACTTGATCATGCATATTTATTAGAAAATGTAATTACAGCACTATGTTATCAATACACATTTATAAAACGAGGTATATTTAGTCAAAATATGTTGTCAGACATTTATTCTTACTTTCCAATGCGCTGTCACCTACCCGCGACCCCAATTTGGGTCGTGCCCCGTAGTTTGAGAACCACTGCTTTAAGGTGACCTAACATTCAAACTGACTGATTACCATTCAATCTCACATTTTACCTTGTCTTACTTTATTTTTGTAGGTTACATTTTCTTTTTTTTAATCCACTTTTTCTCCTTATTTTTCTATTTTTCTCCCATCCCAATTTCGTATTTCCAATTCTTCCCTCCCCTGTCTTGAACGTTGCTAGACTATGCCTCCCACTGGTCGGCTGTAGTGAGGATAGAAGCCTTGCATCACGTGTCCCCTCCGGTACACGACGAGGCAGCCTGTCGCATCTTTTCACCGCAACAGCTCGAACTCTCAGTGGCGAGGAGTAACGCGTGGGAGGCTCACGCTGCCCCCGATACTTCCTGTTTCCGCCGTACCGGCGTCACCCAACCGACCTGTAGGAGTCGCTGTCCACAACGTCCAATCCCCACCCACCGGCTTTCCCACCCTCTAACACTGCCAATTGTGTTAGTATGACGGCCGGCCAAGCCGGTAGCAACGCCGAGAGCTGGGCTCGATACCAGCATCTCCTGCCTTAGTGGCGAGCGCCTTGCCCACTGCGCCACTCAGCTGCCTGTGTAGGTTACATTTTCCAACTTATTTAGTTTGTTACCATGATCAAAAGTATCATAGCTGAAAACAATTTCCATACATTCTAGTTTGGATTACGCCACAAAGGGATTACACCCCACAAATCTGGTATTCAAACTGGAATGCAAATTACTAAAACCTCAAGCTGTTGCCTGCAGCTCAAGAGAGGTTTTATAGTCCACTCTCAGCCAGTGCTTATGTTTGGAGCAGAGCGGACATCCCTTGTGTTATGTTGTTGAATTCACGCAACAACTTAATTTTGCATAGGTTAGGGCACCATCATGCCAGCATAAAGCTTTTTCTTATGTTTAAAGTGGATGTAAGGACATCCCCAAAAACATGTGAATAACAAATTGCGAACACTCCTGCTAAAATATGCTGGTCTTCCTCTCGAAGTGCGCATGTACACAAAACAGTAACATTCTATCTTCCTCTCATATTAAGGCAGAAAGACTACAAAGCGTTTTGTACATCCCCAAAGGTCACCAATAGGTCAACCCTGTAGGATGGGAATGTAAAACGACTGAAGTCCCAGTTTCCTGCTCTTACACCCTCAAGACCTCCAGACGCCACGTGGTGAATTCGGCACCCCCCCACCCCAGGTCCCGACAGAGCCTCGTCTTCTCTGCACGACTTTGATTTGGTGGATAATAATAGATGGTAGTCCGCTAGTTACGCTTTTCTCCAAGGCCCATAAGGCTACTGTAACCTCTCTGTGTGTCTTCCCTGCCCAGGGCATCTCCTTATGCCATCCTGTCTGTGATGCTTTGTATTGCAGCTACGCAGCTGGGTTAAACTCAACACCATGTTACGCAATTTTTTTTATTCTGCAGTTAATTTAAATGTGAGCAACAACAAACTGCCTTATGTACTGTAATATTGCCTCTGTTATAATAAATGCTGCATCCGGGCGGCTACGTGGCGTAGTGGGCAAGGCACTCGCCACGAAATGCTGGAGACGCTGGGCTCGTCAGTTCGAGCCCAGCGCTCCACATTTGCTTTCAGTTTAGCTGGTCGTCCACAGTAATACACATTGGGCGTATTACAGGGAGGGAAACTGAAGGGTGGGGATCGGGCGTTGTGGACAGCGACTCCTACAGGTCGGTTGGTGCGCCTGCGCAGTAGAATCAGGAAGTGTCGGGGGCAGCGTGAGCCTCCCACGCGTTACTCCTCGCCACTGAGAGATCGAGCTGCGCAGGTGAAAAGATGCGACTGCTGTTACCTCAAGTACCGGAGGGGACTTGTGCTATGTATGACTTAGTCCACATTGCAGCCGGCTTGTGGGAGGCAAGAAACAGCGTCCGTGACAGGGGAGGGTTGAATTGGATGATACGAAATTGGGATGGGAGAAAATATAGAAAATGGGAGAAAAAGTGGATCAAAAAAAATAAATGCTGCATCCTCATTCCCACTAGGCCATACACAGAGTAAGCACACATTCCTCCAGAGATGTTATGTGTGTGTGTTCCATAAGAGAGCCATAATATTGCAATGTGAATAATGCACATAATCCATCTATTCAACACTAAATAAGATGCGGGCCTAAAAATCCAGTCTGCAATCGCCCGATAAGCATCAGATTTGCTGAGCAGTAGCATTCACGCGTCGGCGCACACAGTCTCTGAATAGTTACATAAAACTTCACTGTAGGTCAAATCCTGTAGCCTGGGAATGACTTACACCGTGGAATACGGTGTTGTCTGAGGCTGAATGTATCTCCGGGATACGGTGTTGTCTGAGGCTGAATGTATCTCCGGGATACGGTGTTGTCTTGAGGCTGAATGTATCCCCGGGACGCAGAGCTGCAAGAACAGCAGAAATGCACGGAGGAGTGCGTTGACCCGCGTGAACCGATGTAAACAGCACAGGATCCAAAAGGAACGGGAGAGGCTGCTGACACATTATGTGTTCGAGGATGTCTGGAATGGTGGCAGAGGAAATAAATCTCCTGGGAGAAAGAGAGAGGTGTGTGTGTGTGTGTGTGTGTGTGTGTGTGTGTGTGTGTGTGTGTGTGTGTGTGTGTGTGTGTGTGTGTGTGTGTGTGTGTGTGTGTGTGTGTGTGTGTGTGTGTGTGTGTGTGTGTGTGTGTGTGTGTTTATGGTGGCGGGGGGGGTTGCGGGGGGGTTCATTTGGCCTACGTTGGATATCAATTTGGGAGTGTGTCTGGGAGTGGCCTCGGAGGAACGCATCGACATATTGACGCACCTGTTAAGCTGAAATTGCACCATGGGAAAAGGGGATCCATGTCCTGTTTACACGGGAATCAATACTGTTACAACTCTAAATGGGGGGGAGAAACGTCCAGGTCACATTGAGAGGTAGAGTCATGGATTGGAGAGAAGGTGTGGTGTGTGGGGTGTATGTGTGGGGTATGAGCATTTTAAAACACTTTGACTGGAACACTGCTCTCTCTAGTGACTAAGCACTATGTGATGTGATTTAGGATAGCTTTCGACATATCACAGCTTGGTAAGTGTGGAGTAATGTAGTAGCTAGTAATGTACTGTAGCATAGTAATGTAGTGAGAAAGCTTTATGTGGAGGGGGAAAATATAATGTTATTACAAATATCAGATGTGACATACATTTCTCTAATTAAGCGCTGGAAAATAATAAACGACGACCTCCGCAAGTCTTACAAAATAGTGTCTGTCAAAAAAGTTATGTCTGTGTCATGCTGTCAGAACTTTTGAAAAGCATTGTCCAAGCAGGGAAGAGGATAGAAGCCCTGGTGTGGAGCACACACCCAGAATGCCTTGCGGTCCGAGAAAGACAGAGCGTGCCCAAGTACGGAGGCACGACCGTCATTTCTAAATACCACAACAGCACAAACGCGGTCCGACAGAGGTACAACGAACGTTCTCTGATTGATTTGGTAGTTTATTCCATGGTAGCAAAACGTTTTTAAAATTGGGTAAAGAATTGGCAGTGTCAGATATTTGCAGGTTTTCGCTAATAAAAGACTATCCATAAAAGTATCCATCTATTTATCTATCTATCTGTCTATAATTATATCTATTGTAAATTATTTAAACAAGTGTGTACAATCAACTGTTATCTACTGTGTTAAAACTATTGGTATATGTGTGTTCATGCAGGGAATGTCCTACACAACGGCACCAGAGAGTCTGTGTTCTAATAATGTTGAGCTCAGTTGTAATCGAATCCCAACTAGCTGCATAAAATTTCTTATTTGGTCTTGTGTCAGTCTTGTATTCTGCCGCTATTTCTGAAGAAGCATTCTCATTGGCCTAGTGATGACATAAAAGAAGCTTGATTCCTTCTGCTCTGGGCAGACTGTCAAATGTATACTCTGCCCGTTGAAATTACCACATTGCAACGTCTCCTGTCTGTAACTATTTGTTTGATTCACTTGGAATAAACCGTTGAAAGATTTTTCTACCTTTCATTATTGGATATTATTGATAACCTTGACAATTTGGAATATTTGAATATAGTCAGAGATACGAGTCAATTTGGGTGAACGCCCCACTGGATTATTTGACAATTTATATGTGAGGAATATTACACAATTTGGATGGAATATCCCACAGCAGCCAGATGAGCTTATTATTATTATTATAGTTATAATAAACATCTTTTTATAGACCTTTTCAGGTGTATTCTGTTGCTAGGGGAACAACGTTGGCCCTAGTTTATTGTCTGTTAGCAACTGTATTAAAACATAATGTATTGTGGCTTGATTCAGCAATTATAGTGATAGTGACAGTGATTATATTTTACCCATGAAAAACCTGTAAAACATCTTAAACAATTCACCATGTCTGTTCTTATGATTAAATTACCCTAAAATATGTTAAATAGAGCAATTTTACTATAGTTAGCAAAGCCAAGATACATAGTACTATATATACCTGTATGTCATGTATGGCCCTATGCCATAAATGTCATGATGTCATGTATGTATATAAGTATGTCATAAATGTCACTATGAATTGAAAATGGGGGACCCTGATGTTAACAAGACAAACGTCTTTCTCTGGTCTGCATCCCCTTAACAATTGTGTGTATTGATGTATTGAGCCGTACTGTATTGTACCCATTCTGCAATCTGTTAAATACAGTTTTCATTCATTCATTCAGCATGCTAGTCGCTAACATTACCACTTGGTTCTGATGGTGTGTTGTATAAAATAGAACATAAACTAAAATCACTGTAACATGCTTCATAATTGGGATGTTTTAGAACAAACAAATGGGAACGGTACCATCACAACAATGAGTCATATAATGTTGTCATTATTAAGACTGAGTTTTGATACCTCTATTCTGAGTGGGGTGGAAATTAAAGCTTGGGACAAAATTAGAGGAACGAGTAATCTCAGTCTAATGACATCATCCATGCAGCTGCCGATGAAATATGAAACAGAGACCTCCAGGGCATGGCAGCCATCTGATTTGCAATAGAAACCACTTGAACAATTTGAAACCGCGTTAATTGGGATGCTTGAGTGAGACAGAGAGTGATCACAGGAGGGGAGAGACACTGGCAGTGGTGTAGAGAGGAGAAGACGGATGGCATGTGATCGCTGATTAGTTTGCATTATATTTCCTTTATCGTGGCTGATTTTATCTGAGGCGTTGATGGGCCATGTCTCTCAGCTCCATGCGTCTCACCATCTGTTGTGCTCTAACAAGGAAACAAGCTTGTTCTTTGCGCATCTCACCTGTGGTGGCCAAGATTGTTTAAGTGTACCATGATTTCTTCAAAAGATTAGAGGGGGAAAAAAGGCCTTCTTTTAAACCGTTACATTCTTTCTCTGTCCAGAATGGAATGAGTTCATTTGTGGCCCTGGCAGAAAACATAATCTTGCTTGGTGCTCCAAGGAAAATAATAAAGTTTGCTCCAGGTGCTGCTGAAGCTGCAGATGATGGTAGATAAAAAGACCCAGAGTTGCTGCTCACATTCTGATCAGAGTTTACTGTCAACTCCATCTTGAGCACTGTCTGCGGGTGGCAACAGCAAAGTCATGCTTCTTCCTCAGTAATTCCTCTCAGGCATATTATATGATATGCTTTAATAAATGTTAATAGAATACAGTGTGCTGAGGACAGAATAGAGTTTAGGAAATACAAATCACTGAGCCTCCATCATCCTCCGTAGCGTTCCTCTGGAGAGTTATTGG
Source organism: Notolepis coatsorum (assembly GCF_963971535.1). Taxonomy (NCBI): domain Eukaryota; kingdom Metazoa; phylum Chordata; class Actinopteri; order Aulopiformes; family Paralepididae; genus Notolepis; species Notolepis coatsorum. The sequence goes on along the minus strand of NC_140183.1, from coordinate 37,135,677 downwards.
ACTCAAACACCTTGACACATCCCCTAAAGGGGTTGGGGGGCGAATCGGAAGGAGCGAGAGATTGTACGAAAATGCAAATTGGCTAGAAGGAGAGGCTGCCAAGCGAGCGTGCAGATGGTTGTGTCGAGCTGGCACCGGATGGCACGATGGGGGTGGAAGGGGTGGCACGTGGCTGACTTGGCATGCCACAAGCATCTGGCATTGGGTGACACAGAGAAATGTGCCGCAGCCTCCCTGCACCAACGGCAGTGCCGCCGCTGAGGCCGGCCCACTTCCATATTTGATTTATCTCGCCACCCAGCATCCAGGAAGACAATGGATTGTGGAAATCCAGTTTGCGTGTCTATCCCCTCTCAGCAGGGCTCTCCTATATTGTGCAATGAATTGGGGAAGGAGGATTCATGGTAATCTTATTGTCTGGGTGACTGTATTAAGCAGGGCTGGGTGACTATATTAAGCAGGGCTGGGTGGTCACAGGGAAGAGATGGAGAGTTGTATGTATTGCTCCCGCAAATGAGAGGTTTTGCTGACAGAACGGACGCCTAGTTCCTGGAGCACCGCTCTCACTTAAATGAACTCGATAGACTTGCTCTTCCTGGGTGTGTGCAATCAACTCCTGAATGCTAGCCCTCGGACCACAATGGCTCTGATTTGGAAATTGGTTGTGAGCTTGGAGGTTTCCTCAGGAATAATGATTGTAATTACAGAACAGTTTGCTGTTTTCTATTGCTGATGTTGAGATGATGCCTGCTGTAGCTGTGTCAGCAGCGAAGACAACTGAGGCAGATAAAGAGCTGGCAGAGGGTCCTATACTCAACTGCAAGTAGAAATTGTGGATCTTTGGGACGTTTATAATTAGGCCAGCAAGCGACCATTTATAAGAAGTAGAATCACCCAGTTAGCCAGTTATGTGTAAACATTTATTAAAGTAAAGTAATTGTTGACGTTTTGTATAATTTGACAAAATAAACTCATTGGTTCTCATGGACGCGTTGAAGCTACCAAATGATGACCTTTTAGTACTTGAGAAATGTTAATGGTAGTTTTTACCTTGCCAACCGCTGCTTCTTCAAATACCTTTCTATGCTCAAAGTCTGTCAAACAGAAGATTGTATACAGAGGCAGCAACGAGTGGAATGTGAGTCACACTCCACAACTCTCGTGCAAATCTCCTCAAGCCAGGTGTCATACACACACACACACACACACGCACGCACGCACACACACACACACACACACACACACACACACACACACACACACACACACACACACACACACACACACACACACACACACACACACACACACACACACACACACACACACACACACACACACACTACACACACACACACACACACACACACACACACACACACACACACACACACACACACACACACACACACACACACACACACACACACACACACACACACACACACACACACACACACACACACACACACACACAGTGCACAATGCAAGGCAATGTTTACCAACCCACAATCTTCATACCTACAATTACAACACAGTTATTGAACACATCTCACATTTCAATTGTTTGGTCCAAATGTTGCTTGGTTTGCATAAAGCTGGTGCAGCTTCTCAAATCAAATCAAATCAAATTTATTTATAGGGCCCGACAACACACGTTAATGTCCCCATGGGCCGTACAGGTCTTCTTTAAACAAGTCACGAAGAAAACATAACAATAAGTCAAGAACAGAACAAGAACACCATAAGGTCCAAATTTTTTTAGATTAATGCAAATAAATGTGTGCAGGTGTGGTAATAACACGTCTTCTTACATTCATAGGCCTACACATAAAGCCATGCCGGAGGAGGAACAAATATTTAAATGGTTTTGCTATGGCAGTGTTTTTTTATGGAACCAATAAAAAAACAGAAGTGATATTGAGGATTACAGCTGGAGAGGGTTCCCACAGACAAGCATGTTGGCACTTTGGCAGCCATCTCATTAACCAGTTTTCCATATGAGACCAACAATCTGCTATCCATTTCCCCCCTATGTGGAGATCCCTGCTAAGACCCAGTTATTTGGCATGGATCGGCCCTTGAAAGAATCCAAAAGCAACCGCCACAGAGAAACATGTCCAGGGACACGCTGGCCAAACAAACACACAGAATGGTGTATCTACACAGGCTAAACAATCTGCTTGACCAAGTTGTTGTTTTCCATTCAATAGACTTGGGCATATGGCCCTTAACTCTTTCTCTGCCACGCTGGGAACGGGATATGGCTATGTGCTGCCATGCATTAAACCAATGGAGTAGGTCACCTTGTTTGCAGGGCTATAACTATTTTCTATATTATAGCTATGGATGCAATACTATGGCCCATTTGACATAGAGTATCTATCGTTTAAGATGTGAAAAAAAAAAAATCCATCCATACATTCCCGTTTTATATCGTGGTGAATATAAGTATGGTTTTAGAGTGGTTTAGGGTCATTCCTGGGAGGCTAGTAATAGCCTGCAACGTATATTATACTTAATCCATTGGCATTTCGTCACTATACATGCTACAATAAAAAATTTAAATGCATATGATCTGTATATAATGTACATCATGAATGCATGAATGGGGGGGGGGGGGTCGTTTCTGATTAATTGATTGTCAATAACGGCATTCGTTAGTACAACAACGTATGCTGATCAGGGCGATGGCTATGAAAACAAGGCACAATCAAGCTGAAATTGACGTTCTTACCTGTGGCCGGTCGGATTCCAAAAAGAATATTCCAATTATTTGATTGCCATCTGGTAGATCGTATGTCCATTTGGCCCACGACATAACCCACCACAGCATAATGAATCGGGGGTCCCGAAAGCGATTAAATGCGATCAGGTGAAGCCGTTGGTCCAGGTTACTAGAAAAGTCCGCCCGGAGGCATTTCATCAACGCACAGCCCCATACACAGAGTCTCAAAGAAAGTGCAACATCGGCTGCATACCACCAGGCGGCGGTATTGGACTTTTGCGATCTCAGACTCATTCCCTATGGTAACACCAGCCTTCCTGGATGGATAATAAATGGAAATAGCGAATAAAAGAAATAACGATCAAATATCGAGTATACTCGTTGTTGGCGTCCAACGATTGGCGGCCAATAACGAGTATACTCGTCGTTGGCAGTGAATGAGTTAATACTGTAGCGTTTTCAAATATACAACAACCATGACAGTTTATACTGTTAATACTACATGTTTATAGCTTATGCTGCATACTATACTATCAGCTATGTGGTATAGAGTGTAGGGTTGCACGGTATACCGGTATTAGTATAGTACCGCGGTACTAGAGTGTTCAAAATGATACTATACTGCGTTTGGGAAAAAACTGTACTTTTTTTTTTTTTTTTTTATATGCATGCAAATGCCTTCCTATTGGAGCACAGCGCTGCTGTCAGTGGTGATGTTGCGCTAGTCAACCTTCTGGAATGAAGACCAACAAACTCTAGTTGAGACGGGAGCTGGCATGGCTCGTCCGGCGAGTGTTGGCATCGGTGGCATGACTACAGTACTGATAGGAGCTACTGTAGCACATAACGTTAGTTATCATAACCATCGGCAGTCGCAGTGGGATCTTTGTTGATTGGCGTTGGCTGGCTAGCGCATTTTGCGTGGAGTGGACTCGGCTAGCGTTGGCTTGTATAGCTAGCGAGCTATGGTTCTGGTTGGGGCTGGCTGGCTGACGTTGGTCGATGGAGATCCTCGCTGCGATTGCGGATGGTTGTGGTGGCTGGCGTTGCGTGCTGCGGTGGCTCCTATCGGTGCTGTGGTCGTGTTGTTGGTGCCAACGTTCGTTGGATGGGCTATGCTAGCTCTCGTGACTACAGTTCCTTATACGAGCATTAGAAAATGTCCACAATGCTATTCGCAAGAATAGAAAATAAATTGAAAAGCCTAATAATAAGCTATACACAGCCTAAACTGCCGTGCTGAAAGCTAGTAAACACAGCATCCCCTGTTTGTTGCCTACCCACAACAGAAATTAATTGATGCACACATGCATCCCATCTCTATGGCTTAGTCACAAACGTGATTTATACAGAGACATTTGACAATTGCCCATTAATGGTTCATACATACTGTAGCTGAGGGGTACAATTCCCTGACTGTATTGTTAGATATGATATTTAATACCACTACCTCATGTACTTTAACTTCTGGCCACCCAGTACAAGATATAAGTATGATGAACACTTTCCCACCTGATGAAACGAACCAACACAAATGTACCAAATCGAATATTTAATACAGCAAAAGGTGTATACAACATTCACTTAATTACATTTATGATTTGAAATATTGAATATGCTCTTTTATGGCAAATGAGTATTCGTAGGTAAATCAATTCGCTCCGTTGCTGTGCTTGGAGGTGTTCGCGCTCGCTGGTCGCCTGGGCTTGGAGACGTTCGCGCTCGCTAAGCGTCTGTGCTTGGAGCCGATCGCGTTCGGTAGAGGCTGTCAGGCTGACGAGGAACGCCTGTTGTAGTATCCTCTCCGCTTCGCTGGGGGAAGGCGGTAGTGGAGGTGAGCCGCTCCTGCGTGAACCGCTCCTGGGGGTACTCGTTGGGGAGTCCTGGAGCTCTAGTTCCTCGGCGCTCTCCTCTACTTCTTCCGTGCAGAGTTCTCTCTCTGTAGGGTTGTCTTCCTCCCGGGGCGTGTCGGGGACTACTTCTTTAGTAGTGGCGGGGGGTAAAGGCATGTCAATTCCCTCCTGGTCCCCACCGTGGGCTTGGTCAGTTACATTAGGACCTACTAGGGCCTCTGTGGTCGGGGAAACCTGGTCGTTAAGGTCAGACATAATTTTACTTTCTACTTTTACCACGTTTACCGTTTGTCGAAGGCTAGGTAGTTGACTGACAGTGTAAGCCTCTAAGTACTGAGGTGTCTGTCGTCTGCGCCGCGGGCGTTCTAGGTTAGGAGGATCGTTTCGTGGAGTGTTCATCATAGGCCATTTCGATATTAATAACACTATATTAATATTACACTAGTTACCATCCGGCTCGAAGGACCAATTGTAGCTGAGGGGTACAATTCCCTGACTGTATTGTTAGATATGATATTTAATACCACTACCTCATGTACTTTAACTTCTGGCCACCCAGTACAAGATATAAGTATGATGAACACTTTCCCACCTGATGAAACGAACCAACACAAATGTACCAAATCGAATATTTAATACAGCAAAAGGTGTATACAACATTCACTTAATTACATTTATGATTTGAAATATTGAATATGCTCTTTTATGGCAAATGAGTATTCGTAGGTAAATCAACATTGAATGTCCAATCTCTGGTTGCGCAGGGAGTAAGTATACAACCTGGAATATTTAGGAAACGATAGCGATGGTACTTAAATGATTATAGCTGGATACACTAAGGGGGGGGGGGGTCCCGCTGGTTGTAAGACAGTAGGAGGGGGGGGGTTAGAGAAGCCGCTGGCGGTATCCCATCTGGCCGACGGTGTCTTGGGAGAATCCAAAGTCTTAGACACAGTGCCCACAGAACCTCGGGCAGCAGACGAATACAGCTGGACCCTCTGTGGAACGGTATCTGCCGGTCCACAACGGAGAGACGTGGTGCGACCTCACGTGTAGAGCGCCGCCTCACCTGGAGTCCTCTCCGGGGGGTAATTCCAACACTCGACAGTGTTGGCCTTTATCCATGGAATAATCAAAGCACATAAAGCATAATCCAAGAGCCGTGGAAGGCTCGCCGTCGTCGGGTAGAGTAATCCAATATACAGGTCCAGTCGCTCTTGACCCGGAGCTCCTCGGATGCAATCACCACTAGGGGTCTGACCAGCCTGGATAAGCGTCCAGATAACGTCAGGAACGATGGGGGTACTGATAACTGTAGAACTCGAACCGAACGATGCACCATACATAAATAGACTATTATTAGCTTAATAGAATACGTCCAACTCGACGGTATGGTGCCAAACTATGACCATTCAACTATTAATCTACACGATATCTCAATGCCTATTCTGGGCCAAGTAGGCCCTACTACACCGCACGTGCTTCGTGGGGAGGCTTTTGCGTCTGTCACTCTGTTGGAGGGTAAAGAACTGGACTAAAGAAAGTTCTACTTTACGAGCGTCATATATATATGCGCTATGAACAAATAGTACCATTCGTATTTCGCCCGGCATATTACTGCGCGGAACCGGGGGTTGCCTCGACATGTTAGGCTACACGATTGAACTTGGACCTAGGGGTATGGCAACCTGGCGCCAGGTTCTCGTCCAATGGTAGAATGAAACTATTATGGGCTGTTTAGTAGAAACGGGGATATTCAATGCATATTGTACAAGGAATATACAGGGGATATCAAACGATATACAAATACAATTAAATATATATATATAAATAAATATACATATTCGGTTTAATCTGATCCTTCACAACAGCCGCCCCCTAATTAGTCCCACCTAATTAGCTAAGCAGAGACAGATTAACCGCACTGTCCACCACTCAAGGTCCACTGTAAGGTCAGTCAACTCACAAAGTCATAGGGTCATGGTCATCATCGATAGTATCTGGGAGTCGGGGCAGTTCTATGAGCCTCGCCACGGGCCGTGTGTAGGTGCGCCCTTGGACGAGTACTTCAGCTGCTCGGACCTTGCCATCGGCACCGGTGATCACTTTGCTTACGCGGCCAGCCAGCCACATAGCTCTGGGGAGTGACTGGTCAACTATCATGACGACTGTTCCTTCTGTCAAATTGTCTCTCTCTTTTACCCACTTCTGGCGGGTCTGTAGAGACGGTAGGTAGTGAAGTAGGAAGCTGCTCCAAAACTTGTCAGCTAGTACTTGGCTGTACCTCCACATTCTTCGGCCGTTCGCTTCTTCAGGCCTGTACATTGTCTGGGGTAGCGCGGGGTCCAGCCGCCCCATTAGGAGTGTGTTGGGGGTGACTGGGTCGACATCTGCTACATCACTGGAGACGTAACCGAGGGGCTTTGAGTTCAATACTCCCTCGATCTCCGTGAGGACCGTCATTAGGACTTCCTCTACCACAGTCTGGGCTCCGAGTACGGCATACAGGGCTGTCTTTATAGAACGTACTTCTCGTTCCCAGGTTCCACCGAAGTGGGGTGCGTTCGGGGGATTAAACTGGAAGTCAATCTGGGCTGGAGCGAGGTGGGTCTTAAGTTCTGGGCCCATAGCTTGGAAGCTCTCTCTCAGCTCTCTTTCTCCGCCTTTGAAGTTGGTCCCGTGATCAGACAACAATGTAGACGGTTGTCCTTTCCGTGATATGAATCTCCGGAAGGCCATAAGGAATGAGTCTGTGCTCATGGTCGGAAGGAGCTCGATATGTATCGCTCTGGTGGTCATGCATTTGAATACAATACCCCACCGCTTCTCGGTGCCTCTTCCTCTCTTTATATACAACGGGCCAAAACAGTCCATGCCTGTGGAGTGGAATGGCTTGTCGCCGATTCGGAGGCGACAGGGGGGTAGGTCAGCCATCCGTGGTATGCTGGGCTGCGCGCGGCACTTACGGCAGTCTAGACAGGTTCGCTGGAAGCGCCGTACTGCTTCTCTGCCTTGCAATATCCAATAACGACGTCTGATCTCCGCGAAGACTCTCTCTGCTCCTGCGTGGTGCACATCCTCGTCGTATTTCTTTATGATCAGCTCTGTGACCTTGTGTCGGCTGTTCAAGACGATCGGGTGCTTAATGTCATCTGGTAGATCGGGGGCTCTCCGCAGGCGACCACCCACTCTGATGAGATTATGTGCGTCACTCTCTGGTGCCAGGTGAATCAGTCTGCTGTCTGATGGGACGGGGTTTCCTCCCTGTAGACAGTCTAGCTCATCGGGGAACGAGTCTCTCTGGGCTCGTTGTAGTAGAAGAAGTTCTGCTTCTTCGTAGTCAGCTGCTGACATGTCAGTGGTGGACTGAATCTCTGGGTGGTGCCGCAGGAATGTTCTTTGTTGCGCACTCTCTAGGGTAATGCAATCATCTATGTTCGGGTCTGTGGAGGCGACAGTGCTCAGTCCACAGAACATAGGCTTCTTGTTCTCAGCCTCCTCGCTACTTGCTTCCCTCAGGGTGGGCGTAGGCCAGTCTCCTTCCGGGAGCTGGAGGAATGCTGGTCCGTCACTGTAGATGTTGCGACGGGTTAGGTCATCCAGGGACATTCCCCGGGTGATGACGTCAGCTGGGTTGTGTTTGGTATCCACATACCTCCAGCTTGCTTCTTCTGTTAATTCTTGAATCTCGGTGACTCTGACTCCCACGAAGACTTTGTATCTGCATGAATCAGACTTAATCCATGTGAGTACTGTCGTGGAGTCTGACCACAAGATTGTTCTATGCACCGGAATGGTGAGTTCACGTTGGATTAACGTGGCTAGATGCGCTCCTGCGAGGGCTGCGCAGAGCTCTAGACGTGGGATAGATTGTTGCTTACGTGGGGCTATCCTTGAGCGGGCCAGTATGAAAGCAGTGTGTATCTCTCCTCCCATCTCTTGGGCACGCAAATAAGCAACCGATCCGTAGGCTACTTCGGAGGCATCGCTGAAGACGTGTAGCTCAATCTCGCATGTCTCTGGCCTCACTGTGGATGGGAAGTAGCTGCGGCGTATATTGACACCTGGGAGTGAGCGGAGTTCCGTCTCCCACTCTCTCCATGTTGAGGCAAGGTGTGCGGGTATTGGGTCGTCCCAGCCCTGGTCCTTGTCCCATAGTGCTCGTACAATCATCTTTGCCCTGGTGGTGTAGGGTAGAATACATCCCAGCGGGTCATATTGTCTGGCGAGTGTTCTGTACACACTCCGTCTGGTGGTCGGTATCGCCGCCGACCTTCCTTGCTCTGGAGCCAAGGGTTTGTGTCTATAGTGGAGCGAGTCTGTTTTGAAGCGCCAGACTAATCCTAGTGTCATTTCTTGGGCTTCTCCTGGGATTGTCGCCATCCAGGTCTCGCTGCTGGCAGCCTTGTCTGCGGAGGAGAGGCTGCGCAATACGTGCGGGTCACTGCTGGCCCACTGCCTGAGATCAAAGCCTCCTTTGATTAGGGAGGCGCGTAACTTGATTAGGAGAGCCTCGGCTTCTTCTTGAGTCGAGACGCTTTGTAGACAGTTGTCTACGTAGAAACTGTTCTTCACACTGTGTTGGACCTCTTCATCTGCTGCTGGGTCCTCTGTGACGTGTTTCTGTAGTGCAAATGTAGCACAGCACGGGCTGCATGTGGTTCCGAAGGGGAGTACTTCCCACTGGTAGATGGATAGGTTCTCATCCCCGATCTTCTCTCTCCATAGGAACCGTAGCAGAGGCTTGTCCTCCTCTACTAGTCTCACTTGCAAGAACATCCCTTTGATATCCCCGCTTATAGCCACCTTGTCCTGGCGGAAGCGCAGTAGCACGCCTAGTAGGGAGGGGCCGAGTGTGGGGCCGGGCAAGAGCTCTTTATTCAGATTTTGGGATCCGATCTGGTAGCTGCAGTTAAACACAATGCGATCCTTGCCATTGTGATGGACCTTGTGATGCGGCACGTACCATGATTCGGTCGTCTGATCGGCCTCTTTAATGTCAATCTTTGTTACGTGTCCCGCTGTGATTAGCTTCTCAATCTCAGCTCGGTACACACTCTGTTGAGCGGGGTCTTTGGCTAGGCGCCGCTCTGTGTTCAGTAGATAGCGCTCCGTGGCGTCTTTCTTTGCGTGAAAGGGGGGCATTCCCTCTCGCCTCAGGAGTGGAGTTGCGTATCTCATCACTCGGCCGACTGTGACTCTCTTTGTCCCCTGCTCGAGTAGGTGGATGGCGTAAATGTCTTCTTTAGAGCGAATGTCTTTCTTTTCGTTCTTAAAGGGCATTGTCTCTAGGGTCCATAGCCTCTCGACATGCTGCAGGAGAGTGGTGTCTTCTTCTGTCGTTCTGGAGTGGAAGCAGCTAGTGGCTGCGGTTCGGTTGAGAGATTTAGCGAGGGGGCCTTGTAATGTCCATCCTAGGCGGGTCTCGACTGCTGCAGGACAGCCTCGGGGGCCTGTATGGACCCGGTCAATCGGGACTATGAGTTCTGCATGGTCGGAGCCTATCAACAGGGTCGGGGTAGCGCCGTCTATGAGCGGGATAGGTAATTGGCGCAGGTGCACATATTTATCCATCAACTTGGTGACAGGGTAGGTGTACTGCGAGAGTCCTATTTCTTGGCTGGTGAAAGCATTTGTGATCTCGTACCGTCGCTCTGGCTGCCCGTTGGCTGCGATAGTGAAGGAGACATTCTCGCCCTTTATCGTCTTCAAATCTCTTCTTATTGTCCGAATCGTCATTTCGTTCTTGCTCCCCCGCAGTCCCAGCTGAGTCGCAGCGGAGGCGAGCAGAAGGGTCTTCTCTGACCCGTCATCAAGGACGGCGTAAGTGTCCATGACTTTATCCTGGTAGCTCAATGTCACACGGACTACCTTTAAGAGCACTTGAGCTCCGTTGCTGCTGGCGGGGTCAATGTACATGACACTTGCCTTGGTGCCGCTCCGTGGTGCAGGTATACGTCTTCCGTTACTATCGTGTAGTATATCTAGATGGGCTCCATCGCACCGGCTGCACCTTTTCTTTAGGCGGCATTCGGCTGCCATGTGGGGCCGCGCACATCGATAACAGCGCCGGTTGGACTTTATCCATTGGCTCACTTCTTCTGCATTCATCTTTGTGAATGAGTCACATTGTGACAGCCAGTGTTCTTTCTCACAGTAGGGACACGCTATCTTCCACTTCTCCTTTCTCGAGGGGGTGCTGTGACTCTTACTGCTCGGTACTGACTCTGATTGGTGCATGACAGTCACCGATCTTCTTCCATCACTTATTCTCCTGGGTCCCTCTCTGGAGCTTGGCGTGCTCCGCCCGAAGGTGTCCAGTCGTAAGCTGCTGACCTCTCTCGCCAGGAAGTCGGCCAGATCAAGGAGGGATGGCTCGGGGCCGTCGGGATCTCGGTAGTCCCTCTGCCGCCGAAAGCGCTCCTGTCTTGCGGGTGGCAGCTTCTCCAAAATCCTCTCAACGTTAGAGTTGGCGTACAGCTCATGCCTGCCCTTCTCCCGTTGAGCTCCCAGCATCCCCACCAGGGACTGCACTTTGATTGACAGGTCGTCTAGTGAACGATTGTCTGTGGCTGGGGGTAGGCGGTCAATATGCCTTATCTCCTGGATTACGTAATCCCATATACGTCCATATCTTTGATCCAGCGCTGCAAGGGCCGCTGTGTATGGGGTCGAGGAGGTAGCATAGGCTAGCGCTATATTGTGCGCTCGCGGTACTTTCAGGTGCTTCAATAATATTGCATACTTGTGGCGTTCATCAGCGACATCCACCATCATTGTCTCTAAACACATCCGGAGCTCCGTGTACTGTGCTCGACTCTCATAGGCGAAGTCTGGGAATGACGGCGTGGCGTTGTATGACGCCGTGGATGGCTGATACATCGGCGAGCGTTGGGGGAGAGACCTCCTGGGCGAGTCCCCTCTTGCGCCTCGCTGTGGGCTGGTACTGGCAGGGTACCATGGCCCGCTGGTCCAGGTACTGTTCCTCGGGGCTGGTCGTGCGTCGTGCTCACCCGTAAATAGAGTCGGGGGTCTGTAGCGCAGCGCCGCGGGGGTATAGCCTGGACTGTATGGGACCTCCTGGTCCGGTGGAGTACTGTGCTGTCGTCGGGCTTGGTTCTCCTCTTCTCCCTCTTCTTCTTCTATCAAATCTTCCAGATCTTGTAATCGTTTATTTAGCTTCTCCGCAGTGTAGGCCGCTCCTTCCTTGTAGCTGGGTCTCGCTTGGACCGGTATGGGAAGGGGGTCTGCGGGGGGTCTAGACTCGGTCTGTTGGTCAAGTTCAGGGTCGCTTGCTCGTTGCGGTGACGCTGCTCTTGACTGCTGTCTCGACGAGTTCCTTGAGCCCCTGGCGGAGGGAGAGGGAGTTGTCCTTTTGATCAGCTGCTCTATTAGTTGCGCTTGTAGTCTGTCACGCTCTGCGTCTCTTTGGGCACCGGCAGCGGCGCGTTGGGCGTCGGCGGCGGCGCGCTCTGTTTCTCTTTGGGCACCGGCAGCGGCGCGCTGGGCGTCGGCCCGGTCTCTTGCCATATTCTCTTCCATCTGGAAGCGTCTCATCTCCAGACTTGTGCGCTGTTCTTCGCTCCGTTGCTGTGCTTGGAGGTGTTCGCGCTCGCTGGTCGCCTGGGCTTGGAGACGTTCGCGCTCGCTAAGCGTCTGTGCTTGGAGCCGATCGCGTTCGGTAGAGGCTGTCAGGCTGACGAGGAACGCCTGTTGTAGTATCCTCTCCGCTTCGCTGGGGGAAGGCGGTAGTGGAGGTGAGCCGCTCCTGCGTGAACCGCTCCTGGGGGTACTCGTTGGGGAGTCCTGGAGCTCTAGTTCCTCGGCGCTCTCCTCTACTTCTTCCGTGCAGAGTTCTCTCTCTGTAGGGTTGTCTTCCTCCCGGGGCGTGTCGGGGACTACTTCTTTAGTAGTGGCGGGGGGTAAAGGCATGTCAATTCCCTCCTGGTCCCCACCGTGGGCTTGGTCAGTTACATTAGGACCTACTAGGGCCTCTGTGGTTGGGGAAACCTGGTCGTTAAGGTCAGACATAATTTTACTTTCTACTTTTACCACGTTTACCGTTTGTCGAAGGCTAGGTAGTTGACTGACAGTGTAAGCCTCTAAGTACTGAGGTGTCTGTCGTCTGCGCCGCGGGCGTTCTAGGTTAGGAGGATCGTTTCGTGGAGTGTTCATCATAGGCCATTTCGATATTAATAACACTATATTAATATTACACTAGTTACCATCCGGCTCGAAGGACCAATTGTAGCTGAGGGGTACAATTCCCTGACTGTATTGTTAGATATGATATTTAATACCACTACCTCATGTACTTTAACTTCTGGCCACCCAGTACAAGATATAAGTATGATGAACACTTTCCCACCTGATGAAACGAACCAACACAAATGTACCAAATCGAATATTTAATACAGCAAAAGGTGTATACAACATTCACTTAATTACATTTATGATTTGAAATATTGAATATGCTCTTTTATGGCAAATGAGTATTCGTAGGTAAATCAACATTGAATGTCCAATCTCTGGTTGCGCAGGGAGTAAGTATACAACCTGGAATATTTAGGAAACGATAGCGATGGTACTTAAATGATTATAGCTGGATACACTAAGGGGGGGGGGGGTCCCGCTGGTTGTAAGACAGTAGGAGGGGGGGGGTTAGAGAAGCCGCTGGCGGTATCCCATCTGGCCGACGGTGTCTTGGGAGAATCCAAAGTCTTAGACACAGTGCCCACAGAACCTCGGGCAGCAGACGAATACAGCTGGACCCTCTGTGGAACGGTATCTGCCGGTCCACAACGGAGAGACGTGGTGCGACCTCACGTGTAGAGCGCCGCCTCACCTGGAGTCCTCTCCGGGGGGTAATTCCAACACTCGACAGTGTTGGCCTTTATCCATGGAATAATCAAAGCACATAAAGCATAATCCAAGAGCCGTGGAAGGCTCGCCGTCGTCGGGTAGAGTAATCCAATATACAGGTCCAGTCGCTCTTGACCCGGAGCTCCTCGGATGCAATCACCACTAGGGGTCTGACCAGCCTGGATAAGCGTCCAGATAACGTCAGGAACGATGGGGGTACTGATAACTGTAGAACTCGAACCGAACGATGCACCATACATAAATAGACTATTATTAGCTTAATAGAATACGTCCAACTCGACGGTATGGTGCCAAACTATGACCATTCAACTATTAATCTACACGATATCTCAATGCCTATTCTGGGCCAAGTAGGCCCTACTACACCGCACGTGCTTCGTGGGGAGGCTTTTGCGTCTGTCACTCTGTTGGAGGGTAAAGAACTGGACTAAAGAAAGTTCTACTTTACGAGCGCCATATATATATGCGCTATGAACAAATAGTACCATTCGTATTTCGCCCGGCATATTACTGCGCGGAACCGGGGGTTGCCTCGACATGTTAGGCGGCACGATTGAACTTGGACCTAGGGGTATGGCAACCTGGCGCCAGGTTCTCGTCCAATGGTAGAATGAAACTATTATGGGCTGTTTAGTAGAAACGGGGATATTCAATGCATATTGTACAAGGAATATACAGGGGATATCAAACGATATACAAATACAATTAAATATATATATATAAATAAATATACATATTCGGTTTAATCTGATCCTTCACAACACATACTGTATAAAGACAACGGAAATCTTTTTTATTTTTGTTAAACAGCCTACAATATGACATAACCTAGTTCTAGAATTATGATAAGGCTATACTCAGTCTCACTCATCAATATGTTTTCTAGGTAACTTATGGTATCTCAAACTAATTAGGCCCTCTGCTATGACAAATGTATAATAATACAACCATACTTTTTCTACCCCTTGAATTTTTTTTAACTACAGAAGTCTGCTGCATTTGGCTCACAGAGTGACTCCCCCCACTCAGAAGCAACCTAACCTCCCAGCTTTTTTTGAGCAGCATAATAAGTACACAAATGAGTCCAAAGATGATAAAAGGATCAACAGGGCAGTCGCAGAGTTCATCTGTATGGACCAAGTTCCAATATATATACAGTTGAGAAAGCTGGGTTCACAAATAGCCAACAAATAGCTCCAGGCCTAGAGCAGTTATTGCTCGTTTACATCATTATGGAATAAAATAAAATTCGGGAGACACGGAAGAGGAGGGGAAAGCTGGAATACGAAGGGAAACCAGTCCAAATCTTTGAAGACTACTGTCCTGAAGTCGTGGAGCAGCGTTCCCGCTACAGAGATGTCATGGGACAAGCTAGGTCTCAAGCCGTCTCTTCAGCACCCTGTTCATCACGACCAAAGACGGCGCGAGAATACCGATCCCCTCGCCTGAGGAAGCCGCAGCTTTCTTGAAGAACCAGCAGGATGAGGCCACGACATCATCCTCACCATTCCGTAGTACGCGAAAGTAGCCTGTTTTTGAGCCGCTAGCACTTCGTTATGGCTAATACGCCGAGCGGCGTCATATTATTCTCTATTACTCCGTTTTTATAAATATGTTAATGTGATGTTGGGTATCGCCGAGATGCTTTATTTAAATGTTTCTCGACATCTGATATAAGGGGGGTTCGGTCGGTTCTGTTTTGTATAACTATTGCATGATGTTTTTATACGTCCACAATATGCTGGGGAGATAAGCGCCAGCTTTGTTTAAATGACTTTTATGCGTGTCACTTACGCCTCGTCATGACTTGGCTTAATACCTCCGTGGGTCCGTGTAGCGTTTTTTTTTATTATTATTCTGTGTGTGTGTACATATTTTTATTGGGCCTCAAGGATCCATCACCGTTTCAGATACGTTCTGCTAGCCACACACACGGCATATAGTCGCATCCACGGCCAGCGTCATCATCTGCGGTTCATCTGTTGTTGACCTACTAGTACGATAAAAAGTCAGACGAACTGTTGCACAGCGCCTCTTCTGACACGGCGGTCTAATTGCACTATGACAATGCTGGAATATTCTGTGACCTCTACTCTATGCGAATCATAGGAAACAACTGACATCACAGCGGAGCATCGCCCTCCTCTGGCCTGGTGGACGCACTGCACAGGCATGCAGTACACATGTAGAAAGTATCAACTGCCATGACTCTATCCATAGTGACATCATAGTGACATCACAGGAAACAACGGACTTCACAGCGGAGCATCACCCTCCTCCGGCCTGGTGGACGTATTGCACATGCATGCGATACACATATAGGTATTATAACCCCCGCCCCTTCTTTTGCAATAGTTCCAATTCTAGGTTTTTTTTCTTCTTCTTGTTTAAACCTTATTTTTTTTTGGGAGTGTGGCAAGCAGCCACTGAGAGAATAATCTACTTATGGTAGGTTTGAGGGTTTTAGGCCCTATGGTAATATACATAGGGTTGTTATGGTTGATATGCTTGGTCTGGGGATACCGGATAAGTATTTTGAAGGGGGGGAGTTTTTTTTTTGTTTGTTTTTATGCTCACGCTCGGATCTCAACAGGATCTTAACAGATGGATATATATCTATTATGGTGTGCTACTCCAGACGAATTACACTCAAGGCATACTGCAACCTGTTTAGACTATGGCTAATTTAAATATCTTGATTTGGAATACAGGGGGTCTTAATATTCATCATAAACGCACAAGCGTATTAACATGGATGAAAAGACAACAAGTTGATGTGGCTCTTTTAAGTGAAACGCATCTTTTAATGGCTGACAATACAAAGCTGGTGGATAAAGTCTATCATAACATAAGCTCCTCTTCCTTTGGCACCAAGGCCCGTGGTGTAGCTATAGTAGCTAAACGGAAGTTGAATATAAAAGTATTAGACATTTGGTCTGATGCAGATGGTCGAGTTACTATTGCCAAGATAGATAGGAAAATTGCTCTGGTAGCGGCTTACGCCCCTAATGTTTATGACGCTAACTTCTATGCTTTACTCACTATAGCGATGCTGGATCTCCGTGAGTATTCATTTATAGTTGGTGTGGATTTTAATGCCATCTGGGATCCCTTGATTGATAAATCCAGTCACACCACAACCAATGACCAGAGACAGGCCTCTACGGCCCTACAGGCCTGGTCCAAGGACACAGGGGTAATTGATTTGTGGCGGTCACTCAATCCAACTGCGCGAGATTTTTCCTTTTTCTCAGCAAGACACAAAACCTTTTCTAGAATAGATTATGTTTTTGCGTCCCCTAGACTATTTGATAGCTTTGACGTTGAATTGGGGCCCATTGCATTGTCAGACCACAAATATTTACTTCTAAAGGGTTCACTCAGTAGAATGACATCCCGGGCCCCAAGACGGCGCTTTAACTCAACACTGCTGAAGAACAAGGTATTCAACCTGCAATTTAAAGAAAAACTCATTGAATTCCTGCAGTTTAATGCTGGATCGGTACAAGACCCCAGAATTTTATGGAACTCAGTTAAGGGTTTTATCAGGAGTAACACTACTCTCTTTGCCTCTAACCTCCGCAAGGAACGTCTCTCCAAATTGGTAGAACTGGAAGGGCTTCACTCCACGTTGTTCTCCTCTTTACAGCGCAACTACTCTTGTCGACTGGAGTCTCAAATAAAAATGTTGAAAAAGGAGATTAACTCCATCTTAAGACAACAATCTGAATTTCAAATGCACAGAACAAGACAACATTATTACTTTCATGGCTCTAAACCTAGTCACCTACTAGCTATGAAGATACGGGCCAGTAAACAATTTGCGGATATCCCTGCCATCAAGGACCAACAGGGGAAGATTACCATGACCCCAAAAAAATCAACAAGACTTTTTGTTCATTTTATTCCAACCTGTACGAGTCAGAAGTGATCTTCGATCATAATAAGCTGGAGGAATTTCTTGATCAAATTAACTTACCACAACTCTCAGAGGATGATGCTAAACGGTTAGATGCACCTATTACACTAGAGGAACTTAGGGAGGCGATTGCTGACTTGCAAAGTGGTAAGGCCCCTGGCTGGGACGGTATTCCACCCAAACTGTACCTCTCATTCTGGGATGTACTTGGACCCCTATTACTTGATATGATTTTACACTCAATCAAAGAGGGAAACTTTTCCAGGGATGTCAATATGGCACTCATATCTGTCCTACTTAAGAAAGATAAGGACCCCACCGAATGCGGCAGTTATAGACCCTTAAGCCTCCTTGGAACCGATCTCAAGCTGTACGCTAAGGTGCTAGCCATCCGACTTCAAAAGCATATGACATCTCTAGTTCACCCTGATCAGACAGGCTTCATAAGAGGCCGCCTGATCACGGATAATATTAGATGGTTACTGGTTAATGTGATAGATGCCAGCAAGGATGCCGCGACCCCTACGGCTGTCATATCCTTAGACGCAATGAAGGCCTTTGACAGGCTGGAGTGGTCTTATTTATGGGCAGTACTTAGAAGGATGGGGTTAGGTGAAGGGTTCATCCATATGATCAAAGTGCTATATACAGGTCCATCGGCCATGATTTTAACAGGTAAACTCTGCTCGCCACTCTTCCCTCTTAGTCCCGGACTATTTTCTCTATCCCTCGAACCTTTAGCTCAGTACATAAGACAATCTCAGACCATATCACCGATCTCAATTAAAGGCACACAGCATCACATCAGCTTATATGCAGATGATGTACTCTTGTTCATGCAGAACCCCACCACCTCCCTACCTCATCTTCTCAAAGTAATAGATGATTTTGGCAGTCTATCAGGATTTAAGATCAACTGGCCAAAATCAGCCTTCTTTCCACTCAATGTGACTGCGAAGGCTACCATCCTCCCAGCAAAAATACTCATGGTAGAACACTTTAAATCTCTTGGAGTTGAAATATTCCCCACTATAGGCCAGACGGTGAAGTATAATTACTCCGGCTTGCGAGACAGGATCACAGATGACTTCAGCAGGTGGTCAAAATAAAAAAACTCATTACAAGCCCGAGCGTCAATAGTTAAGATGAATGTTTTGCCCAGAATTAACTTCATCAGCTCCATGTTGCCGTTACCCCCCCCCCCCCCCCCACCCCCTGCTGGTTACTGGCAAAAAATGCACTCTGCTGCATATAAATTAATTTGGAACAACAAACGCCAACGATTAAAAAGATCCACTGCACAGAAATAAAACCGACAGGGGTTTAGCCTTTCCAGACTTCAAATATTACTTTAAAGCATTCTCTTTAAGACCACTGATCACCTGGTTTGATTCTCAAGCAGCAGTATCCTGGAGACCATTGGAGGAGAAGATAGTGGCCCCACATAAACTGCAGGATATAGTGTACACCAACATATCAATTAAGCAATGCAACTTAAGATTTGGCCCTCTTATTACACATGTGATCCGGATTTGGCGTGACACACAGAAAACGTGTACTAACCACCATAAATGGCACATGCATTCTCCCCTATTTAATAACAATTTACTACTTATTGGACAACAACCTATCAGATACCCTGGTTGGAAAAAGAAAGACATACACACATTGGGGGATATCTCCGATGACTCTGGTCTCCGCAGTTTTCAAGATATATCCTACAAATTTGACCTCCCCAGTTCCTCCTTTTTCTTCTATTTACAAATAAGAGCAGCTCTGAAGGCTCACGGCGTCCCATGGGATGCTCCACTTGAGCACCACAGATTTCACAAATTATTTTATGACAAGGAGACGTCGAGAGGCTTCATCTCTGACTTTTATCGCCACTTACTTACGTCCTCATATAAGGTCCTTCCCCTAGACTCAGTTTGGAGGAAGGATATCCCAGAGCTGGAGGTAGATTTTGATTGGGATGCAGTCTGGGAACATGTTCAGCTATCATCACGCAACCCAGATCACCAACAGATTAATCTTAACTTTGTTCATAGGACTTATCTGACCCCTAGACGATTGTACCTAATGGGTCTCAGACCTGACTCTCGATGCTCCTTGTGTTCAAACGGTGCTATTGGTACATATATGCATATGTATTGGGAATGCCCTCCTGTTGAGACTTTTTGAGAAAATGTTACCACTCAATTATCAGAGATTTTATCTCTGACCATACCGACACTGCCTTCTGTACTGTTGTTGAATGATGTTTCTCAGTTATCAACCTCTGTACATGTAAAGAGACTCATTTTGGCGGGTCTTACAGCTGCCAAAAGGTTGATAGCGTCACGCTGGATTCAACCGGATAAAATGTGCCCGAAGGTATGGATATATATATATATATGTAGAGATATCTACTGCGCGAATTTTAGGTGTTAATGAAGCCAGCACCGCAGTCTGGGTAGCTGTGGTGGATAAGATAAAGGAACGCATATAAATTTGGAGTTTTCTGGTGTTGGATGAAGTAGTGGATGTATAGCCCACATTGGGGTCCTGAGGGGGGGGGCGGGGGTGGAGAGCGAGCGAGTGTCCATTGTATTGTATTTATAATTTTGTATGTCTTTTAGTCTACTTTCATTCTGATTTAATTACTGGACTGTCATTATTGTTATTATTATTTCTGTTATTGTCCAGTGAGTTATTGTTGATTATTACTGTAGCTGAGGGGTACAATTCCCTGACTGTATTGTTAGATATGATATTTAATACCACTACCTCATGTACTTTAACTTCTGGCCACCCAGTACAAGATATAAGTATGATGAACACTTTCCCACCTGATGAAACGAACCAACACAAATGTACCAAATCGAATATTTAATACAGCAAAGGGTGTATACAACATTCACTTAATTACATTTATGATTTGAAATATTGAATATGCTCTTTTATGGCAAATGAGTATTCGTAGGTAAATCAACATTGAATGTCCAATCTCTGGTTGCGCAGGGAGTAAGTATACAACCTGGAATATTTAGGAAACAATAGCGATGGTACTTAAATGATTATAGCTGGATACACTAAGGGGGGGGGGGGTCCCGCTGGTTGTAAGACAGTAGGAGGGGGGGGTTAGAGAAGCCGCTGGCGGTATCCCATCTGGCCGACGGTGTCTTGGGAGAATCCAAAGTCTTAGACACAGTGCCCACAGAACCTCGGGCAGCAGACGAATACAGCTGGACCCTCTGTGGAACGGTATCTGCCGGTCCACAACGGAGAGACGTGGTGCGACCTCACGTGTAGAGCGCCGCCTCACCTGGAGTCCTCTCCGGGGGGTAATTCCAACACTCGACAGTGTTGGCCTTTATCCATGGAATAATCAAAGCACATAAAGCATAATCCAAGAGCCGTGGAAGGCTCGCCGTCGTCGGGTAGAGTAATCCAATATACAGGTCCAGTCGCTCTTGACCCGGAGCTCCTCGGATGCAATCACCACTAGGGGTCTGACCAGCCTGGATAAGCGTCCAGATAACGTCAGGAACGATGGGGGTACTGATAACTGTAGAACTCGAACCGAACGATGCACCATACATAAATAGACTATTATTAGCTTAATAGAATACGTCCAACTCGACGGTATGGTGCCAAACTATGACCATTCAACTATTAATCTACACGATATCTCAATGCCTATTCTGGGCCAAGTAGGCCCTACTACACCGCACGTGCTTCGTGGGGAGGCTTTTTCGTCTGTCACTCTGTTGGAGGGTAAAGAACTGGACTAAAAGAAAGTTCTACTTTACGAGCGCCATATATATATGCGCTATGAACAAATAGTACCACACGTATTTCGCCCGACATATTACTGCGCGGAACCGGGGGTTTGCCTCGACATGTTAGGCGGCACGATTGAACTTGGACCTAGGGGTATGGCAACCTGGCGCCAGGTTCTCGTCCAATGGTAGAATGAAACTATTATGGGCTGTTTAGTAGAAACGGGGATATTCAATGCATATTGTACAAGGAATATACAGGGGATATCAAACGATATACAAATACAATTAAATATATATATATAAATAAATTTACATATTCGGTTTAATCTGATCCTTCACAACAGCCGCCCCCTAATTAGTCCCACCTAATTAGCTAAGCAGAGACAGATTAACCGCACTGTCTTCCACTCAAGGTCCGCTGTAAGGTCAGTCAACTCACAAAGTCATAGGGTCATGGTCATCATCGATAGTATCTGGGAGTCGGGGCAGTTCTATGAGCCTCGCCACGGGCCGTGTGTAGGTGCGCCCTTGGACGAGTACTTCAGCTGCTCGGACCTTGCCATCGGCACCGGTGATCACTTTGCTTACGCGGCCAGCCGGCCACATAGCTCTGGGGAGTGACTGGTCAACTATCATGACGACTGTTCCTTCTGTCAAGTTGTCTCTCTCTTTTACCCACTTCTGGCGGGTCTGTAGAGACGGTAGGTAGTGAAGTAGGAAGCTGCTCCAAAACTTGTCAGCTAGTACTTGGCTGTACCTCCACAGTCTTCGGCCGTTCGCTTCTTCGGGCCTGTACATTGTCTGGGGTAGCGCGGGGTCCAGCCACCCCATTAGGAGTGTGTTGGGGGTGACTGGGTCGACATCTGCTACATCACTGGAGACGTAACCGAGGGGCTTTGAGTTCAATACTCCCTCGATCTCCGTGAGGACCGTCATTAGGACTTCCTCTACCACAGTCTGGGCTCCGAGTACGGCATACAGGGCTGTCTTTATAGAACGTACTTCTCGTTCCCAGGTTCCACCGAAGTGGGGTGCGTTCGGGGGATTAAACTGGAAGTCAATCTGGGCTGGAGCGAGGTGGGTCTTAAGTTCTGGGCCCATAGCTTGGAAGCTCTCTCTCAGCTCTCTTTCTCCGCCTTTGAAGTTGGTCCCGTGATCAGACAACAATGTAGACGGTTGTCCTTTCCATGATATGAATCTCCGGAAGGCCATAAGGAATGAGTCTGTGCTCATGGTCGGAAGGAGCTCGATATGTATCGCTCTGGTGGTCATGCATTTGAATACAATACCCCACCGCTTCTCGGTGCCTCTTCCTCTCTTTATATACAACGGGCCAAAACAGTCCATGCCTGTGGAGTGGAATGGCTTGTCGCCGATTCGGAGGCGACAGGGGGGTAGGTCAGCCATCCGTGGTATGCTGGGCTGCGCGCGCCACTTACGGCAGTCTAGACAGGTTCGCTGGAAGCGCCGTACTGCTTCTCTGCCTTGCAATATCCAATAACGACGTCTGATCTCCGCGAAGACTCTCTCTGCTCCTGCGTGGTGCACATCCTCGTCGTATTTCTTTATGATCAGCTCTGTGACCTTGTGTCGGCTGTTCAAGACGATCGGGTGCTTAGTGTCATCTGGTAGATCGGGGGCTCTCCGCAGGCGACCACCCACTCTGATGAGATTATGTGCGTCACTCTCTGGTGCCAGGTGAATCAGTCTGCTGTCTGATGGGACGGGGTTTCCTCCCTGTAGACAGTCTAGCTCATCGGGGAACGAGTCTCTCTGGGCTTGTTGTAGTAGAAGAAGTTCTGCTTCTTCGTAGTCAGCTGCTGACATGTCAGTGGTGGACTGAATCTCTGGGTGGTGCCGCAGGAATGTTCTTTGTTGCGCACTCTCTAGGGTAATGCAATCATCTATGTTCGGGTCTGTGGAGGTGACAGTGCTCAGTCCACAGAACATAGGCTTCTTGTTCTCAGCCTCCTCGCTACTTGCTTCCCTCGGGGTGGGCGTAGGCCAGTCTCCTTCCGGGAGCTGGAGGAATGCTGGTCCGTCACTGTAGATGTTGCGACGGGTTAGGTCATCCAGGGACATTCCCCGGGTGATGACGTCAGCTGGGTTGTGTTTGGTATCCACATACCTCCAGCTTGCTTCTTCTGTTAATTCTTGAATCTCGGTGACTCTGACTCCCACGAAGACTTTGTATCTGCATGAATCAGACTTAATCCATGTGAGTACTGTCGTGGAGTCTGACCACAAGATTGTTCTATGCACCGGAATGGTGAGTTCACGTTGGATTAACGTGGCTAGATGCGCTCCTGCGAGGGCTGCGCAGAGCTCTAGACGTGGGATAGATTGTTGCTTACGTGGGGCTATCCTTGAGCGGGCCAGTATGAAAGCAGTGTGTATATCTCCTCCCATCTCTTGGGCACGCAAATAAGCAACCGATCCGTAGGCTACTTCGGAGGCATCGCTGAAGACGTGTAGCTCAATCTCGCATGTCTCTGGCCTCACTGTGGATGGGAAGTAGCTGCGGCGTATATTGACACCTGGGAGTGAGCGGAGTTCCGTCTCCCACTCTCTCCATGTTGAGGCAAGGTGTGCGGGTATTGGGTCGTCCCAGCCCTGGTCCTTGTCCCATAGTGCTCGTACAATCATCTTTGCCCTGGTGGTGTAGGGTAGAATACATCCCAGCGGGTCATATTGTCTGGCGAGTGTTCTGTACACACTCCGTCTGGTGGTCGGTATCGCCGCCGACCTTCCTTGCTCTGGAGCCAAGGGTTTGTGTCTATAGTGGAGCGAGTCTGTTTTGAAGCGCCAGACTAATCCTAGTGTCATTTCTTGGGCTTCTCCTGGGATTGTCGCCATCCAGGTCTCGCTGCTGGCAGCCTTGTCTGCGGAGGAGAGGCTGCGCAATACGTGCGGGTCACTGCTGGCCCACTGCCTGAGATCAAAGCCTCCTTTGATTAGGGAGGCGCGTAACTTGATTAGGAGAGCCTCGGCTTCTTCTTGAGTCGAGACGCTTTGTAGACAGTTGTCTACGTAGAAACTGTTCTTCACACTGTGTTGGACCTCTTCATCTGCTGCTGGGTCCTCTGTGACGTGTTTCTGTAGTGCAAATGTAGCACAGCACGGGCTGCATGTGGTTCCGAAGGGGAGTACTTCCCACTGGTAGATGGATGGGTTCTCATCCCCGATCTTCTCTCTCCATAGGAACCGTAGCAGAGGCTTGTCCTCCTCTACTAGTCTCACTTGCAAGAACATCCCTTTGATATCCCCGCTTATAGCCACCTTGTCCTGGCGGAAGCGCAGTAGCACGCCTAGTAGGGAGGCGTGTAGCTTTATGCCAAGCAAGCAGTGCAAAAATTTACCGTAGTGGCATGCAGTAATGCGCCTTTCATTTTCGCGGAAATAGGCTGTCTATTGCCATTCTCTTTGACAAACTCTAACCTTAACCAGCTCCTTAACAGCGCCTAAACTTAACCGTTCTAACCTTAACCAACTCCGAAACAATGCCTAACCTTAACCTTAACCATAGAAATTATATTGCCATTCTCTTTGACAAACTCTAACCTTAACCAGCTCCTTAACAGCGCCTAAACTTAACCGTTCTAACCTTAACCAACTCCGAAACAATGCCTAACCTTAATCGGCGAAAGAATACACGTTAAAAAAAAATCACGTTAAAAAATATTTTCGATGGGATTCGAACTCGCCAGCAAACAAGCCATAGGATCCACAGCCATGTGTCCTTGCCAAGTGAGCTATTTGTTGGATACTGAATAAGGGGCGGTGACTTATATATATTGAGCTCCGCTCGTGTCGCATGCGCGGGCACCTCGCGCGAGCACGCCGGCGCACGCACGCACCTGAGCGAGCACGCCGCCGCCGGTGCACGCACGGTAGCATTTGTCTGAAAAGAAGGGCGCTTTACCGCACTAGCGTGCGGTGACGAATGCGGAAGCATTTTTGCACTGCTTGCTTGGCATTAACGTACAGGCAGTAGGGAGGGGCTGAGTGTGGGGCCGGGCAAGAGCTCTTTATTCAGATTTTGGGATCCGATCTGGTAGCTGCAGTTAAACACAATGCAATCCTTGCCATTGTGATGGACCTTGTGATGCGGCACGTACCATGATTCGGTCGTCTGATCGGCCTCTTTAATGTCAATCTTTGTTACGTGTCCCGCTGTGATTAGCTTCTCAATCTCAGCTCGGTACACACTCTGTTGAGCGGGGTCTTTGGCTAGGCGCCGCTCTGTGTTCAGTAGATAGCGCTCCGTGGCGTCTTTCTTTGCGTGAAAGGGGGGCATTCCCTCTCGCCTCAGGAGTGGAGTTGCGTATCTCATCACTCCGCCGACTGTGACTCTCTTTGTCCCCTGCTCGAGTAGGTGGATGGCGTAAATGTCTTCTTTAGAGCGAATGTCTTTCTTTTCGTTCTTAAAGGGCATTGTCTCTAGGGTCCATAGCCTCTCGACATGCTGCAGGAGAGTGGTGTCTTCTTCTGTCGTTCTGGAGTGGAAGCAGCTAGTGGCTGCGGTTCGGTTGAGAGATTTAGCGAGGGGGCCTTGTAATGTCCATCCTAGGCGGGTCTCGACTGCTGCAGGACAGCCTCGGGGGCCTGTATGGACCCGGTCAATCGGGACTATGAGTTCTGCATGGTCGGAGCCTATCAACAGGGTCGGGGTAGCGCCGTCTATGAGCGGGATAGGTAATTGGCGCAGGTGCACATATTTATCCATCAACTTGGTGACAGGGTAGGTGTACTGCGAGAGTCCTATTTCTTGGCTGATGAAAGCATTTGTGATCTCGTACCGTCGCTCTGGCTGCCCGTTGGCTGCGATAGTGAAGGAGACATTCTCGCCCTTTATCGTCTTCAAATCTCTTCTTATTGTCCGAATCGTCATTTCGTTCTTGCTCCCCCGCAGTCCCAGCTGAGTCGCAGCGGAGGCGAGCAGAAGGGTCTTCTCTGACCCGTCATCAAGGACGGCGTAAGTGTCCATGACTTTATCCTGGTAGCTCAATGTCACACGGACTACCTTTAAGAGCACTTGAGCTCCGTTGCTGCTGGCGGGGTCAATGTACATGACACTTGCCTTGGTGCCGCTCCGTGGTGCAGGTATAGGCCGTCTTCCGTTACTATCGTGTAGTATATCTAGATGGGCTCCATCGCACCGGCTGCACCTTTTCTTTAGGCGGCATTCGGCTGCCATGTGGGGCCGCGCACATCGATAACAGCGCCGGTTGGACTTTATCCATTGGCTCACTTCTTCTGCATTCATCTTTGTGAATGAGTCACATTGTGACAGCCAGTGTTCTTTCTCACAGTAGGGACACGCTATCTTCCACTTCTCCTTTCTCGAGGGGGTGCTGTGACTCTTACTGCTCGGTACTGACTCTGATTGGTGCATGACAGTCACCGATCTTCTTCCATCACTTATTCTCCTGGGTCCCTCTCTGGAGCTTGGCGTGCTCCGCCCGAAGGTGTCCAGTCGTAAGCTGCTGACCTCTCTCGCCAGGAAGTCGGCCAGATCAAGGAGGGATGGCTCGGGGCCGTCGGGATCTCGGTAGTCCCTCTGCCGCCGAAAGCGCTCCTGTCTTGCGGGTGGCAGCTTCTCCAAAATCCTCTCAACGTTAGAGTTGACGTACAGCTCATGCCTGCCCTTCTCCCGTTGAGCTCCCAGCATCCCCACCAGGGACTGCACTTTGATTGACAGGTCGTCTAGTGAACGATTGTCTGTGGCTGGGGGTAGGCGGTCAATATGCCTTATCTCCTGGATTACGTAATCCCATATACGTCCATATCTTTGATCCAGCGCTGCAAGGGCCGCTGTGTATGGGGTCGAGGAGGTAGCATAGGCTAGCGCTATATTGTGCGCTCGCGGTACTTTCAGGTGCTTCAATAATATTGCATACTTGTGGCGTTCATCAGCGACATCCACCATCATTGTCTCTAAACACATCCGGAGCTCCGTGTACTGTGCTCGACTCTCATAGGCGAAGTCTGGGAATGACGGCGTGGCGTTGTATGACGCCGTGGATGGCGGATACATCGGCGAGCGTTGGGGGAGAGACCTCCTGGGCGAGTCCCCTCTTGCGCCTCGCTGTGGGCTGGTACTGGCAGGGTACCATGGCCCGCTGGTCCAGGTACTGTTCCTCGGGGCTGGTTGTGCGTCGTGCTCACCCGTAAATAGAGTCGGGGGTCTGTAGCGCAGCGCCGCGGGGGTATAGCCTGGACTGTATGGGACCTCCTGGTCCGGTGGAGTACTGTGCTGTCGTCGGGCTTGGTTCTCCTCTTCTCCCTCTTCTTCTTCTATCAAATCTTCCAGATCTTGTAATCGTTTATTTAGCTTCTCCGCAGTGTAGGCCGCTCCTTCCTTGTAGCTGGGTCTCGCTTGGACCGGTATGGGAAGGGGGTCTGCGGGGGGTCTAGACTCGGTCTGTTGGTCAAGTTCAGGGTCGCTTGCTCGTTGCGGTGACGCTGCTCTTGACTGTTGTCTCGACGAGTTCCTTGAGCCCCTGGCGGAGGGAGAGGGAGTTGTCCTTTTGATCAGCTGCTCTATTAGTTGCGCTTGTAGTCGGTCGCGCTCTGCGTCTCTTTGGGCACCGGCAGCGGCGCGCTGGGCGTCGGCCCGGTCTCTTGCCATATTCTCTTCCATCTGGAAGCGTCTCATCTCCAGACTTGTGCGCTGTTCTTCGCTCCGTTGCTGTGCTTGGAGGTGTTCGCGCTCGCTTGTCGCCTGGGCTTGGAGACGTTCGCGCTCGCTAAGCGTCTGTGCTTGGAGCCGATCACGTTCGGTAGAGGCTGTCAGGCTGACGAGGAACGCCTGTTGTAGTATCCTCTCCGCTTCGCTGGGGGAAGGCGGTAGTGGAGGTGAGCCGCTCCTGCGTGAACCGCTCCTGGGGGTACTCGTTGGGGAGTCCTGGAGCTCTAGTTCCTCGGCGCTCTCCTCTTCTTCTTCCGTGCAGAGTTCTCTCTCTGTAGGGTTGTCTTCCTCCCGGGGCGTGTCGGGGACTACTTCTTTAGTAGTGGCGGGGGGTAAAGGCATGTCAATTCCCTCCTGGTCCCCACCGTGGGCTTGGTCAGTTACATTAGGACCTACTAGGGCCTCTGTGGTCGGGGAAACCTGGTCGTTAAGGTCAGACATAATTTTACTTTCTACTTTTACCACGTTTACCGTTTGTCGAAGGCTAGGTAGTTGACTGACAGTGTAAGCCTCTAAGTACTGAGGTGTCTGTCGTCTGCGCCGCGGGCGTTCTAGGTTAGGAGGATTGTTTCGTGGAGTGTTCATCATAGGCCATTTCGATATTAATAACACTATATTAATATTACACTAGTTACCCTCCGGCTCGAAGGACCAATTGTAGCTGAGGGGTACAATTCCCTGACTGTATTGTTAGATATGATATTTAATACCACTACCTCATGTACTTTAACTTCTGGCCACCCAGTACAAGATATAAGTATGATGAACACTTTCCCACCTGATGAAACGAACCAACACAAATGTACCAAATCGAATATTTAATACAGCAAAGGGTGTATACAACATTCATTTAATTACATTTATGATTTGAAATATTGAATATGCTCTTTTATGGCAAATGAGTATTCGTAGGTAAATCAACATTGAATGTCCAATCTCTGGTTGCGCAGGGAGTAAGTATACAACCTGGAATATTTAGGAAACGATAGCGATGGTACTTAAATGATTATAGCTGGATACACTAAGGGGGGGGGGGGGTCCCGCTGGTTGTAAGACAGTAGGAGGGGGGGGTTAGAGAAGCCGCTGGCGGTATCCCATCTGGCCGACGGTGTCTTGGGAGAATCCAAAGTCTTAGACACAGTGCCCACAGAACCTCGGGCAGCAGACGAATACAGCTGGACCCTCTGTGGAACGGTATCTGCCGGTCCACAACGGAGAGACGTGGTGCGACCTCACGTGTAGAGCGCCGCCTCACCTGGAGTCCTCTCCGGGGGGTAATTCCAACACTCGACAGTGTTGGCCTTTATCCATGGAATAATCAAAGCACATAAAGCATAATCCAAGAGCCGTGGAAGGCTCGCCGTCGTCGGGTAGAGTAATCCAATATACAGGTCCAGTCGCTCTTGACCCGGAGCTCCTCGGATGCAATCACCACTAGGGGTCTGACCAGCCTGGATAAGCGTCCAGATAACGTCAGGAACGATGGGGGTACTGATAACTGTAGAACTCGAACCGAACGATGCACCATACATAAATAGACTATTATTAGCTTAATAGAATACGTCCAACTCGACGGTATGGTGCCAAACTATGACCATTCAACTATTAATCTACACGATATCTCAATGCCTATTCTGGGCCAAGTAGGCCCTACTACACCGCACGTGCTTCGTGGGGAGGCTTTTTCGTCTGTCACTCTGTTGGAGGGTAAAGAACTGGACTAAAAGAAAGTTCTACTTTACGAGCGCCATATATATATGCGCTATGAACAAATAGTACCACACGTATTTCGCCCGACATATTACTGCGCGGAACCGGGGGTTTGCCTCGACATGTTAGGCGGCACGATTGAACTTGGACCTAGGGGTATGGCAACCTGGCGCCAGGTTCTCGTCCAATGGTAGAATGAAACTATTATGGGCTGTTTAGTAGAAACGGGGATATTCAATGCATATTGTACAAGGAATATACAGGGGATATCAAACGATATACAAATACAATTAAATATATATATATAAATAAATATACATATTCGGTTTAATCTGATCCTTCACAACAATTACTGTTACTGTATTGTTTGTCTTGTTTCATGTAAAAAGAAAAGGGAAAATAAAAAACATTTATTAAAAAAAAAGAGAAAGCTGGGTTCAGAAACCTTGTCCAGCATTTTGAATGCCATTGCTTTAAATTTTATTTTATTCTTGTCATTGTTCATTGTTGTGTTTTAAAATAGAACAATAATGACATCTGAGAGTTTTTCCCTGATTTTGAGGAAAAGTATCGAAATTAATATTAAAATCTCCCTTTCCCTCCCACTCTGCTATTCCTCTACTTCCTCCCTGCCACTCTTGACACCACAATGTGTCTCATATCCACAATCTGCTCCCCCAGAACAGACTCAACCCACCCACGGCAGTTTGCTAGCAACCCGGCTAATCTATCCTACCCTCCTACAGCCACTAATACACCTGTCACAGTACAGGGAGGCCTATGGAATTGTCAATCAGCAGTCAAGAAAGCTGACTTCATTACTGCCTACGCCCATAGTCAAAATCTGCAGCTCCTGGCTCTAACTGAGACCTGGATAACCCCCAATAACTCATCAACACCTGCAGCATTATCTACAAACTATAACTTCACTCACACACCTCGACCTTCCAGGCGGGGTGGAGGCACTGGCCTCATGACATCTCCTTCATGGACTACAAACGTAACACCCCTCCCAGCACTGTCACTCTCCTCTTTTGAATATCATGCAGTATCTGTCTCTAATCCTTTCAATCTCACCATTGTTACACTCTACCGCCCTCCAGGTCCGCTCGATCACTTCACAGATGAGCTGGACATGCTTCTAAGCTCCTTACCGGAAGATGGTACCCCTCTCCTTCTATTGGGCGACTTCAACCTGCCTGACTCATCTCAGTCAGTCATAGTAGTCTCCCTCCTACAATCATTTGACCTGACTCCCACTGCCATGCCTCCCACCCACAAAGCAGGCAACTCCTTGGATCTCATATTTTCACGTAACTCCAGCATCATTAACACCACGGTAACTCCCCTACATGTATCTGACCATTCCTTCATATCCTTCTCACTAACTCTCATGCTTAACCGAAAGGTCTTCACCCCAACTCAAACAGTCTCACTCAGACGCAACCTGCCCTCCCTATCCCCCTCCACCCTCTCCTCTGACATACTATCCACTCTACCTTTGAGTGACACCTTCTCTGCTCTCTCCACAGAGATGGCAACCTCCACCCTCCTCTCAGCCCTTGCAACCTCCTTCGACAAGCTCTGTCCCCTCGTTGAGAAACCTGCCCGCCGTTCCCCACCCAGTCCATGGCTGACAGATCCAGTGAGAGAACAAAGACAGGTCCTGAGAGCAGCTGAAAGGAAGTATAGAAAGTCACGCCTCACTGCTGACATCGACACATATCACAACCTCTTGTTAACATTCTCCAAAACCATTACTAATGCCAAAGCTTCTTTCTTTCACCATAGGATCGAGGCCTCTGCCAAGAATCTTCGCAAACTGCATGCTACCATGTCCTCCCTCCTCACTCCCCCCCCACCCCCCCCTCCCTCATCTTTCTCTGCCGAAGACTTTGCGATCTTCTTTGAGGAAAAAGTGGAGAACATCCGCAGCTCCTTCTCCCAACCCCCACCCATTCCAAATGCTGAATCGAGAACCTCATCCTTCACTGTCATCTTTCTCTCCCATTACAGAAGCCGAGACCCTGACACTGGTAACGTCGAACCGTCCGACTACATGCCAGCTGGACCGGCTACCTTCCCCACTCCTCCAGTCCATAGCACCAGACATCCTCCCATTCCTAACTGCAACCATCAACTCCTCACTCAACTCGGGGGTGGTCCCCACCTCCCTAAAACAAGCCAGAGTCACGCCCCTCATAAAAAAACCATCCCTGAACCCTACCGTCATAGGCAACTACCGTCCTGTCTCTCTTCTCTCCTTCCTTTCTAAAACACTTGAACGTGCTGTATCCAACCAACTTACTGCTTATCTCTTACAGAATGACCTCCTAGACCCTAATCAGTCAGGCTTCAGGACTGGTCACTCCACAGAGACAGCCCTCATTGCGGTCACAGAGGCACTTCACTTAGCAAAAGCGAAAGGCCTCTCTCTCCTCTGTCCTGATTCTCCTAGATCTATCTGCAGCCTTCGACACAGTCAACCACCAGATCCTCCTCGCGGCCCTCGCAGGAATGGGAGTGGCTGGCTCTGTGCTGACATGGTTGTCATCATACCTCAATGACCGCTCCTACCAAGTGTCATGGAGAGGGACCCTGTCGGCCACCCGCCCCCTGCGGACGGGTGTCCCCCAGGGCTCGGTTTTAGGACTCCTTCTCTTCTCCCTCTACACTAAATCACTGGGTAACATTATCACGTCTCATGGCTTCTCCTACCACTGTTATGCCGACGATACTCAACTCTTCCTCTCCTTCCCTCCCTCAGATATCCACGTCTCTGAGCGGATCTCGGCCTGTCTGTCCGACATCTCCGCCTGGATGACGACCAACCACCTCAAACTGAACCTAAGCAAAACAGAATTGCTCCACCTGCCGGCCAAATCCTCCCCCCTGACCGACCTTTCCATCACAGTCGAGAATGCAGCTGTGACCGCGTCCCCGACCGCCAATAACCTTGGTGTTGTCCTCGACGACCAGTTGAACTTCTCTGCTCACATCGCAGCGACAACCAGAACCTGCCGATTCCTCCTGAGCAACGTCAGAAGGATACGCCCCTTCCTGACAAAAGAAGCCACCCAACTCCTTGTCCAATCAACAGTCATCTCCCGCCTCGACTACTGCAACGCACTGCTCGCTGGCCTCCCGGCCACTGCCACTAAGCCTCTTCAACTCATTCAGAACGCAGCGGCCCGCCTGATCTCAAACCTACCGAAGTCGGCCCATGTCACCCCACTTCTTAGGGACCTGCACTGGCTCCCCATTGCTGCATGAATCCGCTTCAAGGCCCTTGACCTAGCATACCGTGCGGCAAAGGGAACTGCTCCCGCCTACCTCCGGTCAATGGTCTCTAACTACACACCCTCAAGACCCCTACGCTCTGCATCTTCTGGCCGCCTCAGACCTACTCCTATCCAAGCTCCGGGAGGGTCATCAAAGAGAAGTCGCCTATTCTCAGTCCTTGCCCCACAATGGTGGAATGAACTACCCACCCCAGTTAGGACAGCCGAAACACGTCCAATCTTTCGCCGTCGACTAAAGACTCACTTCTTCAACCATTATCTGAATTAAAAAAAAAAAAAAAAAAAAAAAAATCTAACCCTAACTAACCATACTGTCATGCACTTGTCCTAATAAACTAACCTACACTGTAGCACTCAACACTTTGATGAACATTGTTACTCAGCTGATAGAGTTGTGCTCTTCCTGATGGCTTGTCGTACAGAACTTGTAAGTCGCTTTGGATAAAAGCGTCAGCTAAATGACTAAATGTAAAATGTAAATGTAAATGTATCGAAACTAAAATTGGTATCGTGACAACCCTAATAGAGTGTACCCATTCCTGCAAAACCACCTCCAGTCAAGAGTGACAAACCATAATTTAGCTTGCAGAAAAATATAAATGTTCCAAGTTATCAAGCACCTGGCTCCGCAGTAGTCTGCCAAGAGACAGATGATTATGGGGCCCGGAGCCCTGTCCATCACTGCTGTGCTCCACCACTGGTCCTTCTGCCATGAAAAGGGGTTGTAGAGGGCTTGGCGATAACAGGGTTGTTCCGAGACCATTCAGAGTGGGCGTAATGCACTGCTGTATCAGGCAGAGGGGGGGCTAATTAACTCATCTCAAGGGGGTTGGTATTGCAGCCAAAGTTTAAAATAGAAGGCTGGAGGAGAACATGGAGCCCCTTCCCTATTTTGTCACATTATGTTATAACTATCATTGATGGCATATGAATGATCAAAGTCAACTTTAGTGTAATATAGAGGACATATAGAGGATCAAAATTCCGTTTCTCTCAGACCCCCAGTGTAGGCATATACAAGTACTAAAAACAAAACAAGGGTTTAAAATAAATAGGAATTGGAATTGTCCTTTGTTCCCAGTTAGTAGTAAGTGTTTTCTAGTGTTCCATGTTTGGTTGCTCATCTTTGTTTTCGTGTCTCAGTTAGTTTTTTGGTTAGGGTTTTGTTTGTAGACAGTTTGTACCTTTGTTCCATGCCGGCTCGGCCAATGTTTTTGTTTCGTGCTTTTGGAAGTGTATCTTTGTTATTGCCCTGTTGCAAGTAAAGCTCTTTTTATTGTCACCTCACCGCCTCCTGTCTGCTCTCTACTCGCCTACTCTCCAACACCCCCACCCCCCCCCCCCAACACCGTAACAAGGACCCAGCGGACAGAGCGAGCGAGGCACTTTTCAGTTGATTTTCTCTCCTCTTTCTTGGAGGAGAGGACGGCCATGCTGAGCCTGCACTACTCCATCAGAGCGTGGAGTCTTGAACAGGCCCCACAGATGGAGGAGCAGGGCAGGATGCTCAGACTTTTGTTCTGGTCTCCAGCCCCCAGCCAAGCCACTACTACCAGCATGGACCCCACTGCAAGTAAGGCCTCTATTGCTACTGCAGCAACTGCTAGCTTAGCTTCTGCAGCTAGCAGGACTCCCTCGGCTAGTGCAGCCCCTACTGCTAACATAGCCTTTAATGCTGGGACCGCCCCTTCGGCTGGCATGGTCCCTGTGGTTAGCGTAGCCCCTGCAGCTAGCAAGAACTCAACTGCTAGCTTAGCTCCCTCTGCTAGTATAGCCACTACAGCTGGTTCCTTAGCTCCCTCTGCCAGTGTAGCGTCTACTGCTAGCCCCCTAGCTCCCTCTGCCAGTATAGCTTCTACAGCTGGCCCCTTAGCCCCCTCTGCCAGTGTAGTTTCTACAGCTAGCCCCCTAGCTCGCTCTGCCAGGATAGCTTCTACAGCTAGCCCCTTAGCTCCCTCGGCTAGTGTAGCCACTACAGCTGGTCCCGTGGCCCCCTCTGGGGACAGGGCAGGTGAGGCCTTAACCTCCATCTCCTTGGAGGAGAGGAAGACCATGCTAAGACTGCTCTACTCCATCAGGGAGTGGAGTCCTGAGCTGGCTCCTCAGCTGGAGGAGCAGGGCAGAAGCTGGATCAAACATTTGTTTCCTGCCTCCAGCCAAGCCACTACTAGTATGGTCCCCACTGCAAGTAAGGCCACTATTGCTAGCGTAGCTACAGCTAGCCCCTTGGCTCCCTCTGCTAGTGTAGCCTCTACAGCTAGCACCCTTGCCCTCTCTGCTGGTGTAGCCTCTACAGCTAGCATCTTAGCCCTCTCTGTTAGTGTAGCCTCTACAGCTAGCACCCTAGCCCTCTCTGCTAGTGTAGCCTCTACAGCTAGCACATTAGCCCCCTCAGCTAGTGTAGCATCTACGGCTAGCACCTTAACCCCTCCTGTTAGTGTAACCCCTACAGCTATCACCGTAGCCCCCTCTGCTAGTGTAACCCCTACAGCTAGCACCTTAGCCCCTCCTGCTAGTATAGCATCTACAGCTAGCACCTTAGCCCCTCCTGCTAGTGTAACCCCTACAGCTAGCACCTTAGCCCCTCCTGCTAGTGTAGCCCCTACAGCTAGCACCTTAGTCCTTTCTGCTAGTGTAGCCTGTACAGCTAGCACCTTAGCCCCCTCTGCTAGTGTACTCCTACAGCTAGCACCTTAGCCCCTCCTGCTAGTGTAGCCCCTACAGCTAGCACCTTAGTCATTCCTGCTAGTGTAACCCCTACAGCTAGCACCTCAGCCTCCTCTGCTAGTGTAGCCACTACAGCTAGCACCTTAGCCCCTCCTGCTAGTATAGCCTCTACAGCTAGCTCCTATAGCCCTCTCTGCCAGTGTAACCCCTACAGCTAGCACCTTAGCCCCTCCTGCTAGTGTAGCCTCTACTGCTAGCACCTTAGCCCCTCTGCTAGTGTAACTCCTACAGCTAGCACCTTAGCCCCTCCTGCTAGTGTAGCCCCTACAGCTAGCACCTTAGTCCTTCCTGCTAGTGTAACCCCTACAGCTAGCACCTCAGCCTCCTCTGCTAGTGTAGCCACTACAGCTAGCACCTTAGCCCCTCCTGCTAGTATAGCCTCTACAGCTAGCTCCTTAGCTCTCTCTGCCAGTGTAACCCCTACAGCTAGCACCTTAGCCCCTCCTGCTAGTGTAGCCTCTACTGCTAGCACCTTAGCCTCCTCTGCTAGTGTCGCCTGTACAGCTAGCACATCCCCCACTGCTAGCAGAGTCTCTGCAGCTAGTACAGCTCCTGCATGTAGCTCAGCCCCTACAGCTAGTAAGGAATCCCCTGCTAGCGTAGCCCCGGGAGCTAGCAGAGCCTCTGTAGCTAGCTAGACTCCTAAGGCTAGCATAGCCCCTGCTTCCAAAGCCTCTTCTGCTAGTGTAGCCTGTACAGCTAGCACATCCCCCACTGCTAGCAGAGTCTCTGCAGCTAGTACCGCCCCTTTACGTAGCTTAGCCCCTACAGCTAGTAAGGAATCCCCTGCTAGCGTAGCGCCGGCAGCTAGCGGAGCCTCTGTAGCTTAGCCCCTGTTACCAGAGCCACACTCTGTGTGATCACTTTCATCCCTGCCGCTAGGACTACTTTTCTAGCTAGCGTAGCCTTGAGGGCTAGCACAGCTCCTTCTGCTGGCATGGAGCTTCGGGGAGAGTTTCCTGGAATCCAGGCGTCGCCATGGGAGGGAACTGGTCTGGCCTACCGTGGAGCCCCCAGGACAAGACAGGGTTTCCGACGCCACAGCCCCAGGAGGAGACTGAGTTCCCATTGCCACAGGTCCTCTTCACAGCCCTGGTGGGAGTCTTCAACTCCCGAGGAGTTCCCTGATCCTGCTCCCACTCCCGAGGAGCGTCCTGGTCCAGCTTCTACGCCTGGTCCAGCTTCTACGCCTGGTCCAGCCTCTATGCCTTCTCCCTTCTCCAGACCCCTCTCCGGTCCGGTTCCCCGGCCTCCCTTCTCCTATGCCCTTCCTGGGTTATTTTCTCCGCCCCCCTGCTCCAGATCTCCTTGTCCTTGCCTCCTTCATCCTGGTCTCGTCCCCCAGTTTTTTCCGGGGTCCCAGCCCCCCACCTTGCCCGTTCCCGGGCGGTCTTATAGGCCGTCTGGAAGCCGTCCGTCGGGGGGGGGGGGGGTACTGTTACAATCTTCCTTCCCCTGCTCTTCCCCTTCCCCTCCTGTCCATCCAAGGACTCATGAAGAGTCCCCTCCTGTCCATCCAAGGACTCATGAACAGTACTGTACCCCCATCTAGTGGACTACTGCCGCTACTACCTCTGTTGGTGTTTCATTTGTGCCGTGTCTATCTGTCTTTAGTCATTAATGTACTCTCCGTCATGTTCCTGTTACCTGCTGTGTTCCCTGATCTGGTCTAGTGTGTATTCTTTTTCAGTCCTGTCGTGTATTTTAGTGTCACTGTAGTTTGTCTGTCTTCCTCCCAGGTGTCGCTCATTGTAATCATGTGTGTGTATTTATGCTTGCTCCCCCCTGTCGTCCTTGTTGCGTCATTACTCAGTTTTCCTTATTCTGTCGTGCTGCCTGTTACCCCTGTGTTTCGTCATCCTGGCTGTACTCCGTTATCCTGTATCCTGTATCTGTTTTTAGTCTGGACCCTGTCGCTGCTCATTGAGTCTCGTTTTCATATCCTGTCATTCGCGGAATTGTCCTTTGTTCCCAGTTAGTAGTAAGTGTTTTCTAGTGTTCCATGTTTGGTTGCTCATCTTTGTTTTCGTGTCTCAGTTAGTTTTTTGGTTAGGGTTTTGTTTGTAGACAGTTTGTACCTTTGTTCCATGCCGGCTCGGCCGAGGTTTTTGTTTCGTGCTTTTGGAAGTGTATCTTTGTTATTGCCCTGTTGCAAGTAAAGCTCTTTTTATTGTCACCTCGCTGCCTCCTGTCTGCTCTCTAGTCACCTCTGTCTGCATTTGGGCCCTACTCTCCAACACACACCCCCAACACTGTAACAATATAAACAAAACCCTAATAAGGCACAGATCAGAACAAAAACGAATGATAACAAATATAATGCAATATATATATCCACATATCCACAGGTTGAATAGTTGGCCGCAGTTTTAGAGTGGTATTCTGTACCACAAAGTGTCTAGTGCTGAATGTGTGTGTGTGTTGTATAAAATAGTACTTATGGTTGGTGCTTTTGGACGTGTAGGTGGTGCGATGGGTATGTTTACAGTCCAGACTTTTTGGAGGTAGAGGGGATAGAGTTCAGCATCCTGACTGCCTGATGGATAAAGCTGTTGTCTGGTGGAGCAGGCGCTGATGCTGTGGTATCTTCTCCCAGATGGCAGGAGACGGAAGAGACTGGTGAGGGATGGGTGGGGTCACTCTCTTTGGATAGGAGGGTGTTGTAAATGTCCAGGAGGGAGGGGGAGTGAGGCACCAGTGATCTTCCCAGCCACATTCACTATGCGCTGCAAGGTCTTGAAGTTGGAGGCAGTGCAGCTCCCAAACTACACAGTGATGCAGCTGGTCAGAATGCTCTCAATGGCACCTCAGTAGAAGGAGCAGATGATGGGCATCTGGGCTCCTTCTCTCTTTAGCTTCCGGACGGAGTAAATACGCTGCTGGGCTTTCTTGGCCAGTGCTGCAGTGTTATTAGTCCAGGAGAGGTCCTCTGTGATCTACACACCCAGAAATGTGGTGCTGCTCACCCACTTCCACAACAGTACCGTGGATGGTCAGCAGGGGGTATTGGGTGTGGGCTCTCTGGTCAATAAAAATGTTGTTTGTTTTCCCTACATTTAGGGAGATTGCTGTCTTTGCACTGCATTGGTTAACCTAATTCCTGTAGTTCATTTCATAGTTTTTGCTTTACAGTTTTGTCAAAAAGCTAATTTGACAAAGTGGTTGGAACTGTAATTTGGTGCACAGTCATGGTCAGTTGGGTGAAGAGCAGGGGACTGAGCAGGCATGGTGGTGTAATGGTTAACACTGTCGCCTCACAGCAAGAAGGTCCAGGGTTCGATTCCCGCTTGGGGACCAGGTTTCCATGATGCCAGGTACCCAGGTGGGGTATCTCCCAGGCCTTTCTGTGTGGAGTTTGCATGTTCTCCCCGTGCTCGCAAGGGTTTCCCCCCCGATAAGATAAACCCAATGGAAAAACATGCACAACAACAGATCGCTAACGCTGTGGCGTCCTTGACAAAGACGGACAGGAGCACTTGGATTGGTCCCCTGGCGCGGATCACGTTGACGCCTGTCTGCTCCCGGCTGCCCTTGGGGGGGAAGGACGACGGGATGAGTTAATCGCAGAGACAGATTGCATCAGCGATTCTAAAGAGACAATGCATGCGTGTGTGTTCCGGTGTGTGTGCTATACTAACCGCTGTGTGTACCACTAAAACATTGAGTGTCGTTGCATGCCGAATAAAGACCTCTGCAACAGGTCCTGCATTATTATATTATTAGGCATCTGTGAGTGAATCTGATGTGAGTAAGGATTTACTCAGACAAAGGTAGACGTAGTTGACAATGGTTTATTACTAGCTTATAGCCCAGGAGAATGGTCTGAGGCCCCGTCCACACGAGCGCTGGATTTAATGTAACCATGATTGTATGTGCGCAGTTGCACTGTTCGGGCACACACAACCGGGGTTTTGCTACACTGCAACTGCGGTCTTTGAAAACCGGAGTCCAGGGTGAAGTTTTGCGCACATCCCGGTTGCAGTGGGTGCGTGTGGGCATAGCAACCGAGGTTATTCCCAGTGTTTACAGCAGAGCTGTCGCAATTATTTCCCATGTTCACGGCAGACTGTCGCAAACAATAGCAAGTTAGCAACCGAGCACGGGGTTAGAGTGATTAGAGCAGAGCCAGCTACACCAGTGTTTACAGCAGAGCTGTCCCAAGTAGCGTTATATTACAACGGCTCAATACTAACAATTGTTTGTATTGAGCCGTATTGTATTGTACCCATTCTGCAATGTGTTAAATAACGTTTGCATCCATTCATTATACTAGCGTTAACGTTACCATATTATTACGTTAGCATGGAAGCTATATAATACTATACATAGAGAATGCCATTCACATTAGCATGTAGCTAACAACACCGGAGATCTTTTTGTGAGACTAAACTATCCGCTCTTGGTGGTAAATTGTGTTGCTGTTGGTTTTGTGTCATCAACAAATGAGAGGCAGAATACACAGTGAATGTATCCATTTGTTTATTGCACTTTCTTTCTTTGCTGAAAAATATATGCTCCGTTGGCTAAATGGCTAACGCAAGATATTTAAAGATGGCGGCTTTGTTTTGTTTTTAAGCAGGAAGTGTAGTGAGCGTTCAACCTTTTCTGATTGGTTGAAATGGCCTTCATGTCTGAACAACATCGCCGCCTACTGCTTTGGCATTGTACTACATGTATCGGTTGCTGGTTTTCCAGCTGCCGTGAGTATGCGGTTATACACGGTTATTCACCTGTGTGGACAGAGGTTTATTTTTTTCACAACTTCTGTGTCATTAATACCCGTGATCGTGTGGACAGGGCCTGAGAGACCCGGCGAGTCCCTGGCCAGGGGGTCTCGTAACGGGCTCCTTGAGACAGGGGAAACTCTGATCTAGGTCCTAGAAAATGGGTGTGTCTAGGTGAGAGAGACAATTGGATTGGATGGGGGGGGGGGTTAGGAGGAGGGGGGGGGGCATGGTTTGGGAGGGTTGAAGGTGAGAGACAAAGGTTTAATGGCTGGGGGAGGGTAATGGGATGGTGTTATGTGTGGGGTCTGTGTGTGCCTTGATCAGGCATTCCCAGTGTGATGTGTTATGTCTAGCTGTAGTTCCCTGTCCTGGGCCTTCATTTATCAACGTTGCGTACGCACAGATATGTGCTTAACCCGTGCGTACGACCATTTCTAAGCAAAGTGTGGGATTTATCTATTTGAACGTGAACTTGACTTTGTGCTTATATTTACGCACAGCTCGGAGCATGCGTAGCTGACGCCCCGTGGTAGAAGATCGTTACTGCAGACGGACGGCATTATGCGCTCCTCAGTTCATGCAGTTTCAACGCGGAAATAAGCTTTCGTGCATTACTCCCGATACTGGCGCGTGTTCTGTATGAACCGTAATTCATTATAGTTCATTGTGAAATAGCGACAGTAGTGTAATTATAACGGGCTCATGCGTGAACAAGAGGTTGGCTTGCTTGTTTGGCACGGGGGGCAGACGCAGAACACCCACCTTCAAACGCCATTAAATATTGTTTCAAATAAAAAGCGACATACTATTATTTTGTGTCATGTTTCCAAATAAGATTGGCCACAACGAAATGCTTTCTACTTCAATTTGTTGGTTAGAATAGATTACCTCGCTCCGTTGAAACTTCACTGAGCTCCGCGCACAGACGTGATAATAATAATAACAACAACAATAATAATAATAATAATAGCTTAATTTTATATAGCGCCTTTCAAGAGACCCATGCAAGGTCGCTTTACATAGATAGGGGGAGGAAATAACAAAGTAATAAACATAGTGGACAGACTATGTAAATATGATGATGGGATTCAAGTTCGCGTTTTTATTGATCATAGGCATGCTGTCAGAGTATGATGTCATAATCAAACATTCTAGAACATTTGTCGTCACAGATCATGTCATAATAGAACATAGGCTACATGGCATGGTCCATCGTGATATTGTGTAGACTGTTATTACTGTACCACCCATTGTGACAACAGCCTTGTGAGCTCCCGCACACAAACATGATGGAATTCAAGTTCATGTATTGATCACATAGGCAGGCTACATCATACATGGCAGTGAGATTCATTGTTCTTGTATATGCTCTCGTATTATTGTTTATATAGGCTACCCAATACTGACATCAAAATAGATTGTATGCCTCTAGAAATCATATGCAGCAGGTAGAAAATTGACGGAAAATCCGTCGCGATTTGGAATAAAATTGAGGAGAACTTTAATCCCTGGGTATTAATCAAACAAAACGGAAAAAGGCAGTCATATTCCAGCACGGTCTTTATTAGTGTTTGCGCTGCCCAGGCAGCAATGGTTAATAGATATCATATCCGACATCACCGTACGTGTACACGTCTGTCAGCCTGTCTCATAACACGCTTCCCTCGGTTTAGTCCATTTTTCCACATTTCATGGGGGTGTTCCATTACCGTATATGGTTAATCGGGGCGGTTTTGGTATGCAAATACGTGAAAGTGTGCACGAGCCTCAGCGTAGAAGCAAGGTGATATTTATCATGACAGGTGTGCGTAGGACCTGTGTACGCACGTGTGATAAATCCCTTTTTTTTTGTGCGTGCACACATTCTAAATTCTGTGCTTACGTGTGGAAATAGAAGGTTTTCTAAGAAAATTTTATAAATGAGGGCCCATGCCTCTTGACCACATTATTGTCGCCCTATAGCCGAATTCTGTTAACAAAGAAAACCCCCTATTTCAAAAACCCCTGTGTACAATGTGGACTAGGCCTGAATCTGATCCGTTCTGTGCCATATTTGCTGGTCTGTTGCTTCCTATGTCGGGGGTCATACTGGGTGTATGACTGCGTAAAACAACCAATCATAGTGCTGATGTATCATTTGTCACTCGCGATGGGAAAATTACAAAAAAAGTGATAAAAGCTGTGCATGTGGAGGTGTGGTGTTGTTGATGCTTTTTGCACACAGTGTGTGTGTGTGTGTGTGTGTGTGTGTGTGTGTGTGTGTGTGTGTGTGTGTGTGTGTGTGTGTGTGTGTGTGTGTGTGTGTGTGTGTGTGTGTGTGTGTGTGTGTGTGTGTGTGTGTGTGTGTGTGTGTGTGTGTGAGGAAAAACCACGTTAGGAGCTGTCACAAGCAACGCTGAAATTGGATTAGTGTCACCCATGATAAGGCGAAGGGCAAAGAAGGGAAGGGAAGAAAATTGGAAGAAAGGAAACAGCTATTCCCCCCCTCTCCACCAGCTACCACCAACCCGCCTCCCATCGCAATAATTTCATTTAAAATTCCAGGCAGTGAACGCATAACCGTATAGCGGTGTACAGTTATGGAGCCGGCTGAAGTTAATGGAATATTTATATGCAGACCCAGGACCCAGTATTTCTTTTTCTTTTCACGGCAGTAAGTCTGCATCCCCCGAACCTCCCACCTTGCCTCGCTCTGCAATTGCCTTTGTTCAGATTTGACACTATTTTTACACCTCCAAGAGTATTGCCATCGCTGTTGGTCGAGAGGGGGTCTGGAGGGGCAGAACTGAGCCGGGGGGGTTTTGTCGGCCACCATTAGCTTCACAGCGCGACATAGAAATCAATGCCAAAAAGGGAGTAACGGACCGCCCCGGCGTCACCACCGCTTTCAAATAACCGTGCCGGAAGATTCAATTAGCCTAAATGCGGAGGGAGAGGTTGAATGAGGCCTGTGAGGTATTACCGTAGCCCTCAACAATTACCTGGCCACCATATAGGCCTCTATTTAACAGTGATGGAAGAGGCCATGTAAATGTGAAGCGGGAGGGACTGTGAAATGTGAATGAGATTATAGAATTATCGAAACTGGGTTCAGGTGGTGGGGAGTTGAAAAGTGGAGGGGAAAAAAGTAGGGAGTGGAAAGAAGGATTTTGAGGGAAAGATA
Organism: Notolepis coatsorum; assembly: GCF_963971535.1. NCBI lineage: Eukaryota > Metazoa > Chordata > Actinopteri > Aulopiformes > Paralepididae > Notolepis > Notolepis coatsorum. The sequence continues at coordinate 37,092,210 of NC_140183.1, read as the reverse complement.
AAGACACTGAGAGACGGGTGAAGCTGAATGGCAAGCAAGGAAGGGGAGAGAGAGAGAGTAGGGACAAAGGAGAGGGGGAGGGATTCTGAGAATAGGAATAAACAATGGGAGAGAGAGGGGACCCATAGCTGCATAAAGCCGCAATAAGTCTCCCGGCGTTGTTAGCATTCAGCTAGCGTAGCGCTATAGCCTCACTCCCGCTGTGTCTACAGTAAAACCAATAAGAGGGTGGTATCATGGGATTGTGGCAGAGAAATATGGCATGTTGTTGTGTGTGTGTGTGTGTGTGTGTGTGTGTGTGTGTGTGTGTGTGTGTGTGTGTGTGTGTGTGTGTGTGTGTGTGTGTGTGTGTGTGTGTGTGTGTGTGTGTGTGTGTGTGTGTGTGTGTGTGTGTGTGTGTGTGTGTGTGTGTGTGTGTGTGTGCGTGTGTGTGTCTGTGTGTGTGTAGGGGGGGGGGGTTGGAGATTGAGAGAGATGGGGAGGCTGGGATATAAAATAGATAGACTCGCATTAAGTATTCAACCAGAGGGCACATACACCGGAGCCCAGAGATTTCCAATCCGGCTACATCCCCCTGATTCATCTGTATAGCTATTGTGCAGTCACAGTGCTCGTTACACCGAAGTTTGTGTTTTTTGGCGCCGACATGCTGATAGGAATATGGATTCCGAGTTCGAATCCTGAGCCCCTTTTTTTCTCCACTGCTGCAGATCTAATACGTATGTCGGCCACATTATAATAGAGACCCCCCGCTGCCGCAGCCTTGCTCCTGGAGTTGAATAGGCTGCAACCCTGGCATTTCCCCCGAGATCACATCATCCCACAGTTAAGTTGGCTGAGCCACGATAACTCCCTGGAAAGATAACAAGTGAGGGATAGGAAAGAAAGTGTGTGTATAAATAAGATTTCTGACATAGGCCAGCAAAAATACCACCTACGAATGCATGCGGGAGGGGGTGAAAATAGCACCATGCGAGTGTATTTATGTTTCATTTGTCTGCCCTGAATGTGTGCGTTTCCATGTGTGACGACGAGCCACATCCAAATAACGGGAGGTGTTCCCACCAGCCGAGCAGAGATATCATATAATGGACGGTGGCATCTTCCCACCGCGGTCTCTCTCTCTCTCTCTCTCTCTCTCTCTCTCTCTCTCTCTCTCTCTCTCTCTCTCTCTCTCTCTCACTCTCGCTCTCGCTCTCTCTCTCTATTCTTTACTTTCTATGAAGGTGGGAAGGCTGTAATATAGTTGGAAGTGAGAGAAGATGAATGGTGTCGCCTGTAATGAAAGTGCAGGAAGTGTCCACATGGAGTCATCGTCGGCACCGTCAGCACATTGTTATCCGCTACCTCTCTTGCTTCCCTGGCTAAGAGGCAAATGAGGACCTCCTGGGTCGTCGCGAGGTACAATTGCGCCGGGGGCCATTACACGAGACAGCTGGGGAGAGGGAGAAAATGGGGGATGGGGGATAGGAGGCAAAACCCACCCCGGAAAATGTGATGAAGAGCGCTTGTTATCGCTCATGACCCATTAGCGACCTAGCATTCTGCACACCTGTTAGTTTGGGTATAGGCTTTGGGGAGGTAGTTAAACTGTTACTCACGAAAGGCTGTTTAGTTAGGCCTCTGTATAAGCCTCCAAATTGAAAACAAGCCAAAATCTTTAATCTTAAATCTCTCTGATTGCTGATGAATCAATTAGGCCTATTTGAAGTTTTGAAGTGTGCCATTGCCAAATAGCTAGTGGCTGCCTGATCATTCCCTGGTAGATTGTCCAAAAAAAACAGCACAATGTCATTTTCTGTAAAATGTTCAAGCTCACTCTCCATGGTGCCAACATTTGATAATCCAATATTAAACCCAGAATGTTGTAACAGTGTCCCCTAGCGGACACTGTGAGTAAAGCAGGACATTTACTTCTGAGAACAAGTGCTGCGTCTCTGCTTCTCCTCTGCATCTCATCCATGTACCGTGAAAAACACGATGTCACCTAATCTGTGTAGACAGTCAGGAGGAGCAACTGATTGATTGATTGAAATTGTATTAACAGATTGCAGAATGGGTACAATACAGTGCAGCAGCTGCTCAATACACACAATTGTTAAGGGGATGCAGACTAGAGAAAGACTTTCGTCTTGTTTACATCAGGGTCCCCCATTTTCAATTCATCATACAGTATGACATACATGACATACATATAGACACTGTTACATCTAAACATTTATGACATACCAGATCTACAAATATACAGTACTGTTTATGAGTACAAAAAGAGTCTAAAAAGAGAGTATATACATTTGAGGGGGAAGAAACTACATTGGAGGAGGTTGGGTATAGTGGGGGGGGGGGACTGTACATTGGAGGAGGTTGTGTAGGTGGGGTGGGGGGGGGGACTGTAAATTGGAGGTGGTTGGGTGGGTTGGGGGGGGGGGGTGGGTAGGCAGGTGGGGTGGGTGGGGGACACTGTACATTGGAGGGGGTTGGGTTTGGACCTTTACAGGGGCCAGTTTCGAATTGCAGTCTCCCGTAGATGCTCTTTGAGAGTGGTTTTGAAGGTGAATAGTGATTCACATTCCTTTACAGCTGTGGGTAGGGCGTTCCACATTGATGTGGCATAATTGCGAAACGTGTTTAGTCCCTTGTTTGAGCCGAATCTGGGTTTAACATGATTTGTGGAGCTCCCTCTGGTGTTGTGGTTGTGGTATTCACTGACCTTTGGGAAGTATTTTGACATGTACATGGGTACCTTAGTGGTATAGTCGTGTATCTTGTAGACCAGTCGTCTACTCTAAGCCATCCTAGGTTGTCAAAGTGGGCAGGGGTGAGGTGGGTTCTAGGACTAAGGTCAAGCAGTAGTCTGACCAGTTTGTTTTGTGATGTTTGTAATTTAGTTTTTAGCGCATTTGAGGTGCTTTGGTACCATGAGGTGCAAGCATAGTCGTAGTACCCTTGAATGAGTGCTCCTGCCAGAGTCTTCAGGGTATTCTTGTTTACCAGAGAGAAGATCTGATCCGGTACAAGAATCTAGTTCGTTGGTTGACTTTTTTTATTACATTGGATGCCATTTTGTCACAGGAAAGATTTTCCTCTAGGATGGAACCCAGGTATGTAATTTCATCTTTCCTTGTGACAATATTGTCACCCACTGAGAAGCCGTTGGTCTTGCTGAGTTTGTTATTTGAACCGAAGAGAATGGACTGTTTTACCCAGGTGTAATGATAGTTTGTTATCAGTGAGCCAGGTGCAGATTCTGCCGAGTTCCGAGGGTTTTTTCAACCTGCAACTTGTTCTTGTCAGAGACCAGCAGGGCTGAGTCGTCCGCGAACTTGGAACAAGTTGCAGTCACAAGCTGACGACATGTCATTTGCATAAATTAGGAACAGTAACGGTCCTAGTATCAGGGGCGGATTTAGGATTGTAGGAGATCCGGGGCTTAGCCCAGATTTTAGCCCAGATTTTTTTTACTTCGACACCACAACCTTTAACTTAACCACCTTAAAGCGGACAAAAGGCAGTAGATAACACTTAAATTCACACCCTTTAATTAATGAAGCAAACTATAATAATTTATTATAATAATAATAATAATAATAATAATAATAATAATAATAATAATAATAATAATAATAATAATAATAATAATAATAATAATAATAATAATAATAATAATAATAATAATAATAATAATAATAATAATAATAATAATAATAATAATAATAATAATAATAATAATAATAATAATAATAATAATAATAATAATAATAATAATAATAATAATAATAATAATAATAATAATAATAATAATAATAAAATAGTGCAGTGCAATAAAATAGTTAGTAAAATAGAATAAAATAATGCAATAGTGCATTGCAATAAAATAGTTATCATCGTATTTTTTCGGGGGGCCGGTAAGGAGTGCATTACAGTAGTCGAGTCGGCTTGAGATAAAGGCATGTACTGTATCTGGTTTTCAGCGTCCTTTTGATTTATAAATGGCCGTACTTTAGCTATGTTTCTAAGGTGGAAGAATTATGTTTTTGTCAACTTGTTGATTGTGATTTAAAGCTTAGGTCTAAGTCTACCATAACACCAAGACTTAACTCACTCAAATACAGTTAGCAGCTGGATAGACTACAGATGGAAATTAGCTTCTGCTAAATCTGGTGCAAACATATTTTCATGTACAGTAACAATGATTAATTGTCAAAAATAAATAAAAATAAAAATAAAATATTTATAATATTTTTTATTTCTTTATTTTTTGAAAATAGATTCGGGGCTTTTCAGAAAACATTCGGTGCTTGAGCCCAAGTAGCCACCCCCTAGCCCCGCCCCTGCCTAGTATGCTTCCTTGTGGAACACCACAGCTCACTGGGAGGGGGGGGGGGGGGGGGGGGGTAGAGTACCGCTTACCTCCACCATCTGTTCTCTCCCCTCCAGGTAGGATTGCATCCAGCTCACTGATAAGACTATCAAAACCAATTGCTTTTAGCTTGTCAATCAGAATGGAGTGATTGACAGTGTCGAAGGCCTTTTGTAGGTCCAGCATGACCATGCCGCAGTATTTGCCCGCGTCAACCTCTTGTTTGATGTGGTTGTTCAAATAGAGAAGGCATGTGTGAGTGGAGTGGGATGTTCTGAAGCCAGATTGGATTTTGTAGATTAGATTTTTACTTTTCGACCTGTTCGTATAACTTTTTTTCCATGACTTTCGAGATGGAGGTAAGAATAGAAACAGGGCGGTAATTGCCTGGGTCCAATTTGCTGCCCTTTTTGTGCATGGGGGTTACTCTCGCAATTTAGAAGTATTTGGGTACGTGTCCCTGTTTTATGGAGAGGTTTATTATGTGTGTGATGTTAACTGGCTGCGTTGAGCTGAATTATCATGTTTCACGCATTTCCTATCAATGCGGCTAATTGCCATAAACACCGCTTATTGCTGTAACTGTCATATTAAATTAGTTTAAGAACAGAGTCATTTGATTACTTACCTCACTCACACAAGACCCCCGCGGGCAGAATTACCAGAAGTAATGTTAGGCAATCGATACCTGAGACACTGTGAGAATAGGAGAATATGGTTAGAATAACAACATACTGTTATCCAAAGCTTCTCATCTCGAGCATTTACCATTTTGTTTTTTGGCTGAGCAGAAATCGCGAGATTAAAATAATGTTGCGCCGGCCATTAATAAATGCGCTGGTAGCCAAGGCGCGTGCATGCCTCGACCAATACAAGCAGGATCAAAATGTAAATTTGGTCACTATTTAAGCCAAAACGTAGACCTAGCCTATAGTTTTTTAAACGAATATTAGATTTCTTTGATCAACAAAGTTAGAATCAAACTTCGCACTTGTACATATTGTAATTATGCAAATCTTAAGTAATTGCCAAGGAAACATCCCTAATGAGTTTCTACAGAAATGTAATTTGGCATATAAATACATTATGATTATGTAGCCTACACCCAGGCTTACATGAAAAGGGCCATTTGTAAAGTAGCTTATTCATTCATTCATTATTCCATCAGGCTACATCACCATCATAGACACTGGTAGGCAAACGAGGTTGGTGAATATATCACATAACAGGTGATTATCTTTAAATGACAACCTTGGCCAATGGGCTGTGTTCAGAGGCACTGTGCCATATTGGTAAAAAAAAATCCATGACTCATCACAATGAAATGAATATCAAACGCCCACACACTTTTCCTCTGTCACTAGGCCTACATAGATACAAAAGCAAACAACTTGCATGCTAGAAATAGGCCCACATTTCCACACAGACAGGGTTTTAAAAAACGCTATGACCTTTTCTTTGGTACCTGCCAGAAACATACCTTGGCGCTGCTATTTTGGCCCAGGCCCCATTGACCTGACAGGCAAGTGTCAGGAGAGAGGGGACTTGTCAGCTGCAGGTGCTGGCCCTCTGCATGCAGGAAGCGACATTGTGGCGCTAGGCTGACAGCAGTTGCACCCAAGGATAACACTGCGCCGTGGGACTGCAGGTAAGGAGACTCATATTATCACCTTCTCCACCTTAACTGATGCATTTAAAAAAAAAGATCAGGGCAATAGGTTTATTTCAAGTGTTGTTGTGTAGTTAGTAGTTTACTGATATGATATGATGGAGAGTAATCTGTTTGATAGCCTGGTCCACCGCGGTGCTGTCTGGTACTTAATGCTGCATGCATTATGAATACTCCAAAACCATCTGCATGTTCATTTTAATACATAATACACAGCACCAGTAGTGAAGTGTGATGTGCAATTATCTGTGAGTGTTTCATTTTGTTGGTGTTTTACTAGTATTAAACTTCAAATTGAAGCTGGTGTACTCATAAGTAAATAGCAGACAGTATGGGCTTTAAGATGTAGCCTACTGTATATGGTGCAAAGTGCCTATCCTGCGGCACAGGATAATGCTGTAGCTGGTGTGCATCAAGCCTAGGTTAAGTATTTAACTATGACCTCACCATAATGTGTTGTTGTCTTCATGATGAATCCTGCTGAAGGAGGAATGGGCCTTTTATGTTCTTAATTCACACCCAGATGCAGTTGCTGTTGAAGGACGTGACCTGAGGGTACTATGAGCAGGTAAAATGATATTCTAAATATCGATGCACAATACAGTATAATGGCGACCATATCAGTATCGGCTGCTGATACTGATTATTTCTATGTATCGGTCCGATGGGCAGTTGGCGAACATAATCTGTATCAGTTGATGATAGTGATTTAAATTTTTTATGAAATTTTTTAGAACTAGACAGATCTGAACAACAGGTGATTATTTCTCTGTTTAGCTGTGCAGGTTTGAATTTTTTTTAATTTTGGCCACATACAAGTTTTGTTTGGTTACTTGCACGTGCACAACAGCATTGAAATAGACTGCAGAAACAGGGGGGGAAAGCAGATTATCTTCCATTTTACAGTGTTGACTCCAGTGGCGGACTGGCCATCGGGACGTTCGGGACGAATCCCGATGGGCCGGAACCAAAGTGGGCTGGTCCAAAAAAAAAAGAAAAAAAATAATTACGTTTTTTTTTTTTACTTTTTTTTTTTTTGTCAGTGTGTGGGCCAGTGTGTGGGCCACTAATGTGGGCCGGTGTGTGGGCCAGTGTGTGGGCCAGTGTGTGAGTCAGTGTGTGGGCCACTAATGTGGGCCAGTGTGTGGGCCAGTGTGTGGGCCAGTGTGTGGGCCAGTGTGTGGGCCGGTGTGTGGGCCAGTGTGTGGGCCAGTGTGTGGGCCGGTGTGTGGGCCGGTGTGTGGGCCAGTGTGTGGGCCAGTGTGTGGGCCGGTGTGTGGGCCAGTATGTGGGCCGGTGTGTGGGCCGGTGTGTGGGCCAGTATGTGGGCCAGTATGTGGGCCGGTGTGTGGGCCAGTGTGTGGGCCACTAATGTGGGCCCGGGCCGGTGTGTGGGCCGGTGTGTGAGCCGGTGTGTGGGCTGGTGCGTCTGAATGTCCCGGGCTGAATTTCTGTCCCAGTCCGCCACTGGTTGACTCTTTCACTTTCAGTATGGACAAACTTGGATTACCATGGGGACATTTATTTTATACCAATGTTGTTTTGTTTATTTAAAATGTATTGTTGGTACCGGCCACATTTTTATATCGGTGCGTCCCTAATTTTCACCTACTAGCCAAGTAGCCGTGCATTAAGAGTTCTTCATGCACAGGCAAATAGAGCTATTAATTTCCTTTTTTAATCTCAACCATTAGATCATTTTATTCCCATCTATATAGTTCAGAAGTCACTTTTGATCAATCGAAATTCGAGGCGTTTACCAGCGGACTTAAGCTACCGAGGATATCTGAGGAGGGGGCTGGGGAATTGGGGAGGCCGATCACTCTTTTAACAATAATAATAATAACTTCATTTTATATAGCACCTTTCAAGGGACCCAAGGTCGCTTTACATAAGGGGGGGGGGATAACAAAGTAACAGACAGTGGACAGACACAACATATACATATAAAGTGAGAGATTAGGGGTTAAAGGCCAAGTTGAAGAGGTGGGTTTTGAGCAGTTTTTTGAATGAGTCCAGAGTTGGGGCGGTGCGGAGTTCTGCGGGGAGGGAGTTCCAGAGGGTGGGAGCTGCCACACTGAAAGCTCTGTCCCCGAAGGTCCGCAGTCTGGTTCGGGGGATGGAGAGCTGACCAGTGTCCGTGGATCGTAGGGACCGTGACTGAGTGTAGGGGTGGAGGAGGTCAGTGAGGTACTGAGGTGCCAGAGCATGAAGGGATTTGTAGGTGAGCAGGAGGGTTTTGTAGGTGATGTGGGATTTGATGGGGAGCCAGTGGAGGTGGATGAGTGTGGGGGTGATGTGCTGCCAGGGTTTGGTGCGGGTTAGAACCCTGGCAGCTGAATCTTTTACATACTGGAGCCTGTCCAGGGTTTTGCTTGGGACCCCGGACAGGACCCTGTTGCAGTAGTCCAGGCGGGAGGTTACAAAGGCATGGATGAGGGTCTCAGCTGTGGAGTCTGAAAGTGATGGTCGGAGTCTGGATATGTTTCTGAGGTGGAAGAAGGCGGATTTGGTGACGGAACTGACATGGGCTTGGTAGGAAAGGGTGGAGTCCAGGATAACGCCCAGGTTGCGGACCTTTGGGGATGGGCAGATGGAGCAGCCGTCTATGTTAAGGGTGAGATCCCCAACCTTCTGGAGCAGGGCCTTGGGTGCCACAACCATGAGCTCAGTTTTATTGTTGTTGAGTTTGAGAAGATTAGATGACATCCAGGTTTTTATTTCGTGAAGGCAGTTGATAAGGGAGTGTGGGGGAGATGGGTGGATGGTTTGGTGGAGAGGTAGAGTTGTGTGTCGTCAGCATAGGAGTGGAAGCTGAGGCCATGGCGGCGGATGATCTGACCGAGGGGGAGCATGTAAATGGTGAACAGAATTGGGCCAAGTACAGAGCCTTGGGGGACGCCTCGGTTGACTGGGGCCGGGGTAGAACTGGTATTGCCGATGGTGATAAACTGTGTCCTGTGTTTTAGAACTCAGAGACAACATTTCTGAGATGCAGAAGGGCAAAGCACCCGGCTGGGATGGAATTCCACCCGAACTATACCTAGCGTTTTGGGAACCACTAGGCCTACTACTGCATGAGATGATTAAACAAGGAGGATTCTCGAGGGATGTAAATATGGCTCTTATCTCTCTATTCCTTAAGAAGGACAAGGACCCAAACGACTGTGGTAGCTACAGGCCCCTAAGTCTCCTCAGCGCCAACTTCAAAATATTTGCCAAAGTCCTGGCCCGTCGTCTACAATTTTATATGATGGAGCTAGTACACTGTGATCAAACCGGCTTTATTCAGGGATGCTTAGACATTTCAAATACCTCTGCAATGAGATTTTCCCCACCCTGAGTCAGACTGTTAGACACAATTATACAGGCACATACAACGAAATACTTCAGGATCTCAATAGATGGTCGAGACTCATTAACGTTAGGTTATGGCTATAACCAAGTTCTATGAGTAATGGTGACGCTCAGCATCACACTTGCACTGTACTTCACTTCGTGCACATGCACTGAATAAAAAATTCCACCATGTACCTTTACATCCCAACATTCGTCTGGCCACACCCCCATTCGCTTACCTTCATAAGCAGGTGTGTGGTCACCTACTCGCCTCCTTCCCAAGCTTTCACCACAAGGTGAGATCAAGGGCCGCAGAGGCGTCTGATGCTGAGCGTCACCATTACTCATAGAACTTGGTTATAGCCATAACCTAACGTTCTATTTCGTAATGGATCTCGCTCAGCATCACACTTGCACAAGGGAGGCTGAGCGAGAGCCATAGCCCGACAAATGTACCCCGCTGAGGCCCCCCACAACCATCAGATCGGGGAGGACCGAGCCCCCCCGACCCTCCCTAATGGAGGATACCCTCCCTATTGGAGGCTGACGGGAGGGCGACGGATCCGATCGTGCGAAGAGGCACTCAAGCAACTCAACGCACAGGGTGAGCAGACCGTGGCTTGACCCCACGACTACACACACGCACAACCCGCATGCCACCCGGGAACGAACGGAAGGAACAACCTCGTTACTGCCCCCAGAAAACACGGGGTTAAGAGCAAACCCAACCCCGTGGCAAGGCCGTAGCAGCGGAGCGCGAAGGAAGACCCAGACCCACTGAAGGGACTGGATCCCCTGGAAAACGGGGGCCCGGAGAGGTCAATGACGCCAGGCATCAAGACCCCACCAGGTGGTCACTTAGTGACACCGCCCCCCACATCGCCAGCATATTCGGATAAGGCCCCTCCAAGAGCGGGCCCTTTCCCCCCAATAGCACACCGCCTGGCACACTGACCCTGCAGAACAGGCAGTCAGCATGGCCGTAAGCACACAAAAAAGGTTAACCAACGGAAGCAGGCAGCGCACCGGGGAAAACCAGGCAACAGGCTGTAACCTGAGCCTGGAGCACTGCGGACGAGACAGGCGCCAAAGGAGTCAGCTGAAAACAGCCGCCCCGGCGGAAGGGGCGTATGCTGGCGTTGTTGATCACCATGACAAAGCCTCCATTAAAAAAACCCACCCAGAGAGGTTGAGGCAGAGAAGGCTGACATGATTGGCAGACGTCATGAACATGCAGGGGCACACTCAACCGGGTAACCCGGGAGTTGACTCTGCTCCAACACACCAGGGAACCAACCACCCTGTCGTTACCATATGCGGTGGTTGTTCCTATAACCCCTCAAGAAAAAACTCCAAAACACACCTGCGGGCATACACTGGCTATACCGCAGTACAAGTGTTTCAGTTTTCAAAAAAGGGTTATCCCAGGCCTACGGTATCAACGAAACTTTACTTCGGACCGGGCCCGGCGGCACGGGAAGCACAGGGTTACCAGAGGAGGTCCAAGACCACCCCAACAGCCCCCTCTTCGCCACGCGAAAAGAGCGAAAAGAATGGAGAACCAGCCCTAAGCACACCGCACTTGGTATTCCCAGGCGGTCTCCCAACCAAGTACTAACCAGGACCGAACCTGCGTAGCGTCCGAGATCGAACGAGATCGGGCGTGTACAGGTTGGCATGGCCGTAAGCCATTACGATAGTGCAGAGTACAACATGTACCCAACAAAGGGTCTACATAACGCCTAACCCTGTGACACCCGGACCGACCCGGCATTTTTCCCCCCGAAAAAAGCACAAGTCCCTCAGGGTACCAGAACAGCAGATCTGCATCCCCGGTGGACAACGGGTTAACTGACCTGGACCAGCGTGACCAGACCAGTCCTGTGTCCTAACCACGCCGACATGCCCACTCCAGGAGAGGGGGTAGGTATGCGTGTCGATCTAAAACATGAAAAGAGGGCGCCACCCAGACGGTCCCCATTTAGACCGTGCTCAGTGGCCCACCCCAAGGGCGTGAGACCCCTCTACCTATGTTCAGATCTATTCCGTTAACATCCCCCAGATATGAACGAGAATTCATCGAGACAACCTAGTAAACTGGCGCTCGGAAGAGACAAAACTCCATCCCAGTTGCCCTATAAAAACGCTGTTTTAACAAGCAACCAAGGCGCACTTAGCCCCTGTGTGATTCTGTCACAGAAACACACCTGAGCCAGCACTATGTATGCGTCGAGACCCAAACACATCAATGGATAGTCTAGCAAGACACCAAACATTGTTCCTCCAAGTCGCCTGGGAGAACGACACGGAGCCGTCGTGCTTCATGTACCTTCCTCTTTTTATTCAAAAAAGAAAGAACACAGACTGACATGAATCCCTCGTGACGACGCTGAGGGTAATTTTTTTTTACATTTTTACATCCCACCACCCTCCCATAGGGAGGAGATGGAAATCCCCAGAGAGACTTCCCACGCGAGCCGTATAGATTGAAAAGAATATATTTCAACATTGAGCCATGTAATATTTTGGGTTAGGGCTCTCCGAGGAGGAGGCACTGAACCAATACACACTCAATAATCGAATTGAATCGAATACACACACAATAGAGCAGGACTCCTTTTTGAAGTTCTACTCACCTTGACAATCTGAGGAGGAGGCTCTGAACTCTGAGGAGGCTCCCTCACAGGGAAGGAGAGTCCTAACTCACAGAAGGCCCGAGTAGGAGCTTCGTGAGGAGGAGCCCTGACCACTCCCTGAAACAGATCCATCATATGGACCTGAACAGCTCACGGAAGTCTTACCAACAGAGACGCGCACAGTGACGTACTCTATGGCGGGGGAATTTCTGCGGTGCACACGCCCAATCTCCCAGGGCGTGGGACCAGGAAACTCCCCCCCCCCCCCCCCCCCCCTCTTACCCTGTAACATGCCGAACAGCAACGTGACAGGAACCTTGAAGGACAGGAGGTTGTAACCCCTGCCCATCAAAAAGGGGAGGAAAGGATTACCAGTTCACCCCTTTACAACCCCACACCCATGATACGATGTAATGACAAAAAAGAGCATGACACAGTCACAGTCAGCTACATGAAGTGTCTAACAGCTTCACACAGCTCATGTGCTAACCTGCTATCTGATTTTTACTAAGGAAAAAACACAGAATAGAGAGGGCCTCCTTAAGAGCCCCGGTACCAGACTTACACATGTGCTTCTGTGGCCAACCTAACCCAGTTGTAGATCACAAGACACACACAACCCTTTATCACCACAAAAAATGGCAAATACACTCTACAGAGGAACGCCGTTTTTCATAATGAGAGAATACACAATTCTCGATTAGTATCGGCCACAGGCCTTGCTAAGCACACACGAAAAGTGACCAAACAATCTTTTCTTTGGGAAAATATAGTTTCTCAAGCGGTTTTAGCACAACCCCAGCAACTAAGCTAAGGGTTACATCGTATCCCACAACACAGTGACACAATATATTGTAAACAACATGTCTGAGAGGAGGGTGGGGAAGTCCCCAGGGAACCGGGGGGAACACCCCTCCTACCTTACCCTTGATACGGCCAGTTGAACAGGTAAACCTGTTAATATGTGAACACACTGTTCATTGTCATTACAGGCTGAGAAAAGAATTCATTCTTCACTCATATGTCACTAAGCATAGCTTTATAGGTTAAATAACCCCCTTAGTTGTGAGTACACGGTACATGAACACACATGATGTTTCTCAACACAACAAACCAGATAATTTTTACATATGTAACAAAAAACCTGATTTGCATGGAGAAGCTAATACCAGTGACAAGACAATTCACACACAACTCGCGTCGTATCCTAAATGTATTGCAGCAACACCCGTTTTGGAAAACATCGTTATTACAAAACATTAGAAGGGAAGGAAGAAGACGCGTTTTAAGGTCTGGTCGGGACCTTTCCTACCGTGAGCGCAGACCAAACTGCAGTCTGTATAACAGGGCACCGATAGTAAACACAGCATTCCTGTGTTGACGACACGGGCAGCGTCGCTGCTCCACCCCGCCGCTACGGTTCTCCTTGTTGTTCTCCCGGTAGGTTCGACTAACATCCTCTGTCAAAGATGACGTCGTAGTCAGAGTGTTTAAAGCATGTTATAGTCTCAGAACGTTCAACAGTGTAGCATTAAGCTAACAGCCGATCGGCTGATAGCAACAAGCTAACGTATACCAGCCTGGTAAACACAGCGAGCTAACGCCGCAACGAACAGCTGCGCGGCTAACAGCTGACTGGTAGTAGCCCATAACTAGCACGCAAGCTAACAGCTATCACCTGAACTGCATACAATGACATAACAAGCTACACTTCAGACAGGCCGCTGTCCCAATCCCTTCCCTAACAGGGAAAAGAAAAAGAGATGTCAGAACACAGTTTCAACGGTGATCCAGACACACACGGGGCCCTTTGAGCATGGAACTTCGATAAAGAAGATCTTATGCCCACATTTCCTCGTTAGGGTAAACTTTCATTTGTATATGAAAGATGGGGCCTACACGGGACAGAGAAGCATCCGCTCTAGAATCCTGGGATCACCAGAACCTAGCGCGGGCCACTAGATTAGTCATCATGGGCATCAGGCCAAGATCCTCCGACCACCGTTTTAAGCCGAGCAGAGGACCTTAGCCTGGGGTCGGCGTTTCGTAAATTGTTAGCTAACCCCCATAGCATCAACAACAACCAGAGCTCGCAATCAAAACAGTACATACCCAACCTGGAACCCACCGCTTCTCACAACAGTCGGTGCGTCCTACAGTCCAGCTGTGTTGCTGGAGGGTCTTACCCCATCCAGCCGCAGCAAGCAGGATTGTAGTTGGGAAGCATGTCAGCGGCGTGAGCTCCAAATACGAAAAAACCGGTGGAGGTGTAGAATGATCATCATCTTCCAGACACTCCAGTAACGAAGACAATATCGCCGTATTTTCTCGGAAATAGTGAGAGAGAAAATAAAGATATGATGTCAACGTATCTTTTGTTTTCCAACTTTCTTCTACTAACAACCTCGTCAAGTGGGGATCTACCGAAGGCACTTCCTTGTGGTGAAAGCGAAGAAGGAGGCGAGTAGGTGACCACACACCTGCTTATGAAGGTAAGCGGATGGGGGTGTGGCCAGACGAATGTTGGGATGTAAAGGTACATGGTGGAATTTTTTATTCAGTGCACGTGCACGAAGTGAAGTACAGTGCAAGTGTGATGCTGAGCGAGATCCATTACGAAATAGAACTCACTACAAGCCCATTATCAAAATGTACGTACTACCCAGAATAAACTTTGTTAGCTCAATGCTCCCCTTATCCCCCCCAATCGACTACTGCCACAAAATACAGGCTACAATATCTAAGTTAATTTGGAACAACAAGCAACCGTGAATCAAAAGAACCACCACTCAGCGTAGGAAACAGGACAGGGATCTAGCAATCCCAGATTTTTTATTATATTTCTGGTCCTTCTCACTGAGGCCCCTGATTAACTGGTTTGATCCCGAGATTGCTGTGTTGTGGCACGCCTTGGAGGAGGCAACAGTCTATACACAAAGACTACAAGATATAATATACTCCAACACCTCGATTAGAAAATGGCAATTACGATTTGGTCCTATCATCTCCCATGTGATTCAGACATGGCGTAACGCATATAGGTCTTGTACTATCAAGTGCCCATGGCACCTCGACTCATATTTCATAACCAACAATTACTTGTTGGGCATAAACCCATTAACCTATTAAGCCCTAGCCCTATTTTCTGAAAATCCGCCTAAAATACATACCTAAGTAAACCTAAGTAGACCTAAAGATTGCTCCACTTCTGCAAGGTTCATTTGCATGTTCTTGGTATCTAGGGAAATCTATGAATCTCAGGGAATGTATTCCCAGTGTCAGAAATATTGTGTCTGTTACTAGGCTTGAGTAAATTGTGATGAAACAAAGGAGAAAATGAATTATGATTTTTCTTTGCATCTTTGACAGTGAATACAGTAACACCATGCTAAAAATGACCAGACATGAAAAACTGCCACTGGGCTCGTTCAGCACCTTCTTGAGATCGCATGTACAAAAAGTCTAAGCAAATGAATAAAGGGAAGATGATTTAACAGAAGGTTTTGTAGATACACTACTGAATTCTGCCATCCGGACACATGCAATTTTAAATATTATTATAGAATATCAGGCCTATAAATTACCTTATTATAGTCAAGTTGCACATCTATGGATCGGGCCAAATCTACTCTTTCCAATGGCAGAGTTCAATCTGGATTTAGTATCACCAGGCATGCAGCAGGAACCGTGAATGAAATCTACTGTAAATACAGTTATTTTCTGTTATGGAAACTGATCCGCCATTTTGAATCGGTTTGCAACGCGGATTCTTGCTAAACGTTCACAGAAGGTAGACAAACTAGGGGGGTCCGGGAGGGGGGGGGGGGGGGGGGGGGGGTACGAGCTAGAGCATATGTGTGTAGGGTATTAGATAGCAAGTATTAGGGGTATATCCTGTATAAGACATTTAACTAAATGGTGATTTCATTGGATGTGCACTGTTAATAATGCTTGTATATCTTATCGTGTGTTGTCATGTTTGTTTATATGTTTGTTTAAAAAAATTATAAAAAATTAAATACAAAAAAAAAGAAGGTAGACAAACTAACTGCGCTCCAATCTATGCCAATAACGTTCAGTTTTGTGGTAGATAATCCAGAAAAATAAGAGAAATAAAAAACGTTATTCCACAAGTAAGGATGTTTGATATTGGCTTTTTTACAAATATCCGATATACCGATATTGTCCAACTCTTAATTTGTCCAACCGATAATTTTCGATATTACATTTTAATGCCAATATCGGCCGATAATATCGGTAGGCCGATAATATCGGACATCCCTATCCACAAGTCATTTGATTGACAGAAGCTGGCATGAGCTGGGTAATGTAGTTTTTCGAAATTCCGACGGTCATTGAAAGCCTCGTCTTTCCTTCATCATAATGACTACAACAAGATGGCTGCTCGCATTTATTTCCGATCGAAATTCGCTGTCATATGAATACAATTCCTAAACTGATATTTCATTAATAACACTTTAACCTATTGGTAAACAAGCGTATTGTTGAAAATATTCACTATGACTGCTGTTTTGACATAGGGTCTTTACTCTTGGCTACATTTGGAAAAAAATATGCTAAATTATGTCATACAGTCTGGAGAGATTGATTTATGGCTTGGGTCCGGTACCGTCCCGTCGGGCTTAACACATTGGTTGCCAGCAGGGGGTGCGCGATTTATCGCTTGAGTGCCAGCGCTTTAGTCAATAAGAGGACGGGGATATTTGCGAACGCATAAACTATATCTTAAATTATGGCTATGTGTCTAATACAACCGTCGCTTATCAATGACTTGCTTGCAGTCACCACCCCCCTCATCAGTACATTTCCATTTTATACCGTTTTGAATACGAGTATAGTTTTGAAGATTTCTAGTGATTCCTGAAAAATCTGTGAAAATAGCCCTTTACTGGAATACAAAAAACACGTTGTAATTTTGCGGCCTATTTATGAATCGTTTTCAAATAAACGCTAGATTATCAATAGTATATGTGTACTTATGCACGCTAGAGAAGCGCTAACGTTACGCACACACACATACACACATATGCGACACGTTGTGAACGCTGTGAAAAAAAACTGATTACCCCAAGACTGGTAAAATAAATCAGATGTTCTGCAAAAAGATTAATCCAATTCCTGATCGCCATTCCATATATCGATCACGTTTATTGATCCAACGTTATACCTCGAAACAGATAATCCACGCCGCTTTCAGTTGCCTCAATGAATGCAATAGTCTCAGGTTACATGGCTCAGAAGTAAAATGTGGAGCCCGGAGTTTTTTCTCTCTCATGCATTTCCATTGACTCCATTCCAATGGGTGCAATACCATCCGGGAGACGATAGGGGCGGTATTTGCCCTTTTCGAGCTCAGAGCCAGTCCCAATGATAACGTGAGGCTGGATGGATGAAAAATGAATGGATGAATGAATGAATGAATGAATGAACACTTTATTTAACGGATTGCAGAATGGGTACAATACAGTACGGCTCAATACATACAATTGTTAAGGGGATGCAGACCTGAGAAAGACGTTTGTCTTGTTTCCATCAGGGTCCCCCATTTTCAATTCATAGACATTTATGACATACATGACATACATGACATTTATGGCATAGGGACATAGGTATTTAGTACTGATACATTTGTGACATAAACGGTATTCAAATATACAGTACTGTTACCCCTAGATCCTGACAGAGTATATACATATGATGGGGAGGGGACTGTACATTAGGAGGGGGTGGGTGGGTGGGAGAGAAATATACATACGGCGGGGAGGGAATATATACATGCGGTGGGGAGGAGACTGTCTATTAGGAGGTGGTGGGGGTTTTGGGCATTTACGGTGGCCATATCGCTAATAAAAGAAATAATGATTAAATAACGAGATTTCTCGTCGTTGGCACCCAATGTGTTAAGAGGTTAACAACCCTCAGTCCACACTTTGGGGGATGTTTATGATAAAGTCGGCCGTCACGCGTTTCAAGACCCAAGACATTTTTATGACCTTCCCGGCGCATCCTCTCTTTTATTTACAATTAAGATCGGTGCTCAGGGCGCATGGGGTCCCATGGGGTCAGCCACTACATCTACACCCTTTTTTTTAAAACTCATCAGAGACAGAAAAACCTCAAGGGGCTTCATTTCAGATTTCTATACACTCTGACTCTGACGTTCCATAATAAACATAGGTAGTTATCTTTAAACACAGTTTGCTGAATGGAGAGAAGATGAATAGAACAAGGCTTCCCCCAAGACTCCACTATAGCCAGGGGGAAAATGAGTTGTACCCCACTGTTACGTACCCCAGTGGGGAGATGCAACACAAGGCCACAGACAGGGTATGTGAGGGTGCAGTGACACACAACGCAGGAGACAATTTGCTAAATAATAATATTTATTTTACAAACTTCAAAAAACAGCAACACAGAGCAAGGAGGACTTACCAGTGAACACCAAATGAAATATCAAAAAGAAATAAAAGCCCACCCCCCCTTACAGGCGCGGACGCCCCAAAGTACAGGTGGTGGTGCTCACTTCTAAAGCTGGTGTCTTTAACAGTAGGTCACCTACGTGATGCAAAATGTAGACCCAGGGTATCTTCCTGTCCTCAATGTCCCTGTGTGCAAAACAAAAGATTAACAAGAAAAACAATCACCATAAGCTGGGTGACGATGAATAAACAAATACACAAAACAGGTTATGGGTAAAACAGAAATGTACAACAGGCAGGATCACAAAAGGTACAATACTGAGCTCAACCAAGCTTTAACTAGCTCATACCAACAAACATGAGCTCAACAGAGCTTTAACTAGCTCACACCAATAAACATGGGCTCAACAGAGCTTTAACCAGCTCACACCAACAAGCATGAGCTCAACAGAGCTTTAACTAGCTCACACCAAAAAGCAGAACTCTACCACAACACCACCAGATATAATTACCCACAGACACCGACAGAGATCTAGCTAACACTGCGCACACAGGGATATATGAAGGGATGTGGAGGTTAATTGTCTGACGAGCCTCAGCTGCTGCTGCTGCTGCTGATTGACCCTGAGAGAAAGATAGGTTACACAGGAGGGAGACAAAAAAACAACAATACAACCTGCCTACATACATAACACATAATATATATTATTCCCTATACAATACAATATAATATTACAAGGATACATACATAATGATATAAGGACAGAGTCCGTAACACTTCCCCCCCCCAAAGAGTCAGCCCACGTACAATGAACGGTGGGGCTGGGATGGGGCGTGCGGTGCTCCCCACGAACACGCGCTCGTCCTCGGCATCGCCAACGGTCAACCGCCGCCGACTGGGAGCACCGCGTGCCCCAGCCCAGCCCCACCGTTCATTGTACCACCGGGTAAATCGCTATTTTTTATTGGATTGTCATGACAAACCAATTTTCTAATCCAACATATATGTAAAGAAACAACATACTCCAGTTAACGGTATATTTTTTTAATGATTCGTTACGGCGTAATCAATACTTAATTGCGTTAATCAGAAAACTCGGATCCGGGATTCGGCTACCATCAGTGGGGCAAGAACTGCGGATTTTCAGCCTCGCTCTCTGGAGCTTAAACGGAGTTTCGATTCCTGGCTAGAGGAGCACGTCGCGGCTCATGCGCATGCGCACGCTCGGCCAATCAGAGCGCAAAACGCCAATGCGGAAGCACTCTTGGGCTGCCTTTAATATAGACGCCAACGGGTTAACTGACCTGGTCCGGCACGACCAGAACCAGTGTCCTAGTTAGCCGCCATCCCCAGTCCTAAGAGGGGGGTAGGTACGTGTGTCGATCTAAAACATCACAGAGGGCGCCACCAAGATGGACAGAACGTGAATGCACTGCTCCTGGCGGCCCACCTCATAGGTGTGAGACCCCTCCGCTAATGTAATGATCTACTCCGTCATCTCCCCCCGGAGATGCACGTGAGTCATCGAGTCTAACCTAGTGCACTGGCGCTCGGTAGAGATAAAAAAATCTCCTTCCTAGTCGCCCGCATAAAAAACGCCCCTCTTCAGAACGGTGTTTACCAGACACAGTGGTATCGGCAGCAAGCCCCTCGTTGTACGTGGGCTGCAGCCGACCTGAGCTCGGGATATTGTTATAACGAAACACCAAGCTCACCTCCCTCGCGCCGGGTGTTTTTCATCTTGAAAACCGAGGCCAGCACGGCGACAGAGGGTATCCGTTTGTCCAGAGACCCGGGGAATTGAACCGCAGATTCGGAATCACGGTCCCAGGAAAACAAAGCTACAACTTCACTGAGGAGGAGCTAATGTTATCGTGGGGCATCAGACTAGAACCCCCTCCACGCCGCTAAGGGGCAGCGAAAAGGATTCTAGCCTGGAGCCGACCTTCGTAAGCTGTGCAGTTGACCCCCCACAACTGACACACCTGGCGCCCGCGTCGCAAAAAACATCACCCGCCCAGAGAGGCCGACAGCCCCCACACAGCCGACCGCCTCCCAAGCATAGTGTCCAGCTGCAGAGCCGGAGACAATGCCGGCGGGGATTGCTCAGCGACGCGCGCCCCTAATGCGAAGCGCCGGTGGAGGTCAGAATGATCATCATCTTCTAGACACTCCGGTGGCAAAGACATTATCGCTGTATTTCCTCGAAAAATAGTGAGAGAGAAAACAAAGATATAATGTCAATGCAGCTCCTCTTCTCTTCAACAAACTTTCGTTACTAAACTAAAGTGGTGTATACAGACACTTCTCGTGGTGAAAATAGGGAAGGAGCTGATGGTGTGGCCACGACCCCGCTTATGTAGAGGAGCGGATGTGGGTGTGGCCAGGCGGATGGGTGTGTGCATGTGGAGAGAATTATTCAATATTAGACTGGATAAAGGGATAGTTCCAATAGAGCAGAGTGTAAGCTATACGATAATATAACCCCAATCACCAACAAATACACTTTAATTTTATTCATAGAACATATATCACCCCTAGAAAACTGTGTATGATGGCACAGGGTGGCTGGCTCCCGGTGCACCCTGTGCACTCTGGGGGCCACTGGCACTTATATGCACATGGGAATGTCCACCGGGGGCTCGATTTTGGAAAATCATAACCACTAAGCTTTCGGATATATGTGACCTAACAATTCCACTATCCGCAACAACACTACTCCTGAATGATATCTTCCAGCTACCGACTCCCATACAGCAAAAAATACTAATTTTAGCGGGAGTTACAGCAGCTAAAAAACTGATAGCCATGAGATGGAAGCAACCCGAAAAACGTACAATGATCAATTGGGCTTTAACATTTAGAGTGTAATTTATATGGAGATCTCCACGGCTCGGGTAATTGGAGTTAAATAATCCAACATTGGGTTGTGGGAGTCAGCGGCTGAGAGAGTAAAGGCTATGATCTAGCAGCGAAGCAGGGTAGAGATGTTGGTCCTGAGGCGTCCTAGGGTCCTTGGGTGGGGTGGGGGGGGGGGGGGGGTGAGAGTGGGGAAGAAATGTCGTTTGTAATGTCTGTGGTAATATAATACACATTTTATATTCTGTTTTTATTATTTCTTTGTATTATTTGTATTTATTGTCATTATTATTATTATTATTGCTGTATTGTGTTGTCTTGTTTCATGTGTGAAAAATAATGTATAATAAAATTATCATAAAAAATTAAATGCATGACATTTATTTTGGAATTCAATCATGGCATGTCATTATCATGTCATGACATGTCATTATTATGCAATATTTAGTCTGATTGGCGGTGGCATTTAAAAGTGAGCCTTAAAAACATAGATGGCCTGGAAAAGATTTTGTATTTCAGATGTTTAAAGGCACAATCTGTAATGCATATAGAAACAAAAGTAAAAAGCATAGGATTGGAGTATTGTTATAACAACAAAATATTAATTTGTAAGGTTTTCTTTAATATGATATGATAATGGATTTGTTTCAATTGGTAATGTTTGTAAACTTTACTTTTAACTTTGACCAGTCGAGAAAGACACATAATGCTTATATACCTTTAATTTATACAGTCAAAATTACCTTTGCCCTATTCTTGTCTTTCCTCAGCAGAGCAGTTAACCTGGGCAGAAATCTGGAGGTCCCGCCCCCCCTCAAGATGTATGGCCTATACCTGGAAGCGGTGAATGATTACATCAATGAGTCCTACGGGGAGGACGTCTGGAGACTGATTGAGGCCCGAGCGGAGATCCCCCACCTCAACTTTGTCAGACATCAGATGTACAAGTATGACATTTAACAGTGGATTTCCACATGACGCCTGGGCATCTGTTGTCACGGTGGGGAGGGGGGCGTGCATCCTGAGAGGTGTCCCAGGCCTAAACTGAACTGTGATGGGAGATACCCACCAGATAACCCCAATGACATACCTGCACTCAACCTCTACATCAACCCTCGCCCTGGTTTTGGCAAACAGCGTGAGTTAGATAAGAGATCGTCTGATATGTCATATTGAGACCTATCAAGAAGATGGGAAACATTTCATTTGTTGCTTCTACCGTGGACATGTAATTGAACAGACCCCATAAAGCAAACCCAATAACAACTTTGTAGTGGAAGACGATCATACTACTGGTATATTCTGGAAAAGACATTTTAAATGATGAGAAATAAAAGCACAAAAGTACATGAATGATTATTATTATTATTATTTCATGTAGGAAGTAGGAAGAAGTGTACACTTATTTGCTCCTACCCCTTCTATTGACTTAAATAATTACCCTTTTTAATCATAATTTACATACAATATTTAGAGTATGTACAGAAATGCATACCGGTATGACCAGGGGTGTAGTGGAGGGTGAACCCAACTCAACTTTACCCACCTGTTTATTTAGTCAAATAGAGTTTACCCACCTTTTAAGCTGATGTAAATCTTCATGACTAAAATTCATATAGATTATAGTATGCTGTATTTGATATTAAAATTGGGTCTTTTGATGAAATAAAACAAAAGAATACTATTCAGAATAAAAAAAAGTATCTGTATATTTGTGATTATTGCTGTTACTGTGATCATCAACTGAAGTTGATTTACCCCAGTTGTTCTGAGCCTATTTGGACCCAAGGAACACCAAAAGACACTAAATTAATTCAGTACTCATTATGCAAATTGTGTCATGACTGATTATTAACACTTTGAGTGCCACGCTTAGCGGTTATCTCTACCGCTAGATGGCCATCTTGATAGTCGTTTCCGCGATGTTTCACTATATTTGCAAAGCTGTGTGTGTGTTCTGTATTATAGCTGTGGAGACAATGGTGTGGCTCATTTGACAGACATTACTTGTAATGCAACATGTAAAAAATAGTTTGTTTCTACACACCGTAGTTTGTAGTTTATTAAACGCTAAACATCTCACATTGCCAAGATAATCCAGTATTTTCATAGATCGCGAGATAAAACGTGTTATGTGCAATAAGCCCGAATCGTTCTGGTTGATTCCCTGAACCCCCAAATACTCCCAAATCAAAGGTATATAACATGTATATATGTAC
This sequence comes from Notolepis coatsorum, assembly GCF_963971535.1. Taxonomy (NCBI): domain Eukaryota; kingdom Metazoa; phylum Chordata; class Actinopteri; order Aulopiformes; family Paralepididae; genus Notolepis; species Notolepis coatsorum. The sequence goes on along the minus strand of NC_140183.1, from coordinate 37,068,687 downwards.
CTTCACAAAATCATCAAGGGGGGGGGGGGGGGGGGGGGGGGTTTAACTCAAAACTGTGATCGTGTTTGCAGAGCATGTTTTACGTCTGGTGAAACACAAAACTGTGATCGCTAGAAAAACACGTTTCAGATTCTGTAAAATAGACATACCTTACCTTAGCCAGAAGGTATTCCAAAAAGAATAATTCCAAGTGATCACATCGCCATCGCGATTACTAGTGTATATGTCTACGTTTCAATGAAATACGCTTAGGCAACTGAATTTCGAGGCGATCAATGTGAATCTATGTTCAAGCAGGAGGAGGGGCCCCTACCAAGGAAAAAAAAAGGCTGTGTATCAACACCAAGCCATTCCAGTTCAGACACAGACGATACTGCCACCTGGTGATAGTCGATCGGCATTGCAATTCAAACATATACAAACGACCCAGGGATGGCTAGAATGATGCGGATGATGATTTAGAACGGGGATCAGAGGAAAAATATCAAAGGATCTAAAAACGTAATTTTACGCGTTTGGCGCTCAACCGCTGGTGAGCAAACACGTAATATTACATGGTATCTTGTATCTTGTATCTTGTATCTTGTATCTTGTTAGAAAGTGTTAAGGCTGTCAATCGATTAAAATATTGAATCTGATTAATCGCATGATTGTCCATAGTTAACTTGGGATTAATCGCAAATTGATCGCATCTTTTTTATCTGTTCTAAATCTACCTTAACTCATTCCCCGCCAACAACGATTATACTTGTTATTGGGCACCATGATTTGAACACCAACAACGAGTATACTTGTTATTTGATAGTTTTTCCTTTTCTTCGATTTTAATATTCTATTCAATGTCACGGACCTGTACAGTATGTTGCCGTTAAAAGGCATACTGGGATGCAGGTCCGGCCAGATCCTGCCAGGTGGCAGTATCGAGAGTGCAGTAAACCCTGTTCCAGACTGGGTGTTACGCTTAAACCGCTCCGGGCGCAGTTTTTTAGTACAGGGAAGCCTAGAGATTCGCATTGAAACGGGTCCGGGACCTTGGTTGCATGTGTTGTGCCGTATTATGTCGTGGACCAGATGGACCAGATGGCGATCAAACAATTGGAATATTCTTTTTTGATTACCCCTGACCAGATATGCGGTAAGGACTATCTGACAACAATTTCAGCTTGATCCAACAATGTTTTGATACCGATCCAGCTGATCAGCGTTTTTAGTGTTCAATACGAATGCCGTTACTGGCAATCAAAGCATCAGAAACGACCCCCCCCCCCCCCCCCTTTCATGCATTCATGATGAAACATAATACCTTTTTTTTTATCCACTTTTTCTCCCATTTTCTATATTTTCTCCCATCCCAATTTTGTATCATCCAATTCAACCCTCCCCTGTCACGAACGCTGTTTCTTGCCTCCCACAAGCCAGCTGCAATGTGGACTAAGTCATACATAGCACAAGTCCCCTCCGGTACTTGAGGTAACAGCAGTCGCATCTTTTCACCTGCGCATCTCTCAGTGGCGAGGAGTAACGCGTGGGAGGCTCACGCTGCCCCCGACACTTCCTGATTCTACTGCGCAGGCGCACCAACCGACCTGTAGGAGTCGCTGTCCACAACGCCTGAAACTGATCCCCAGTTTCCCACCCCCTAATACGGCCAATGTGTATTAGTATGAACGACCAGCTAAACTGAAAGCAATGTGGAGCGCTGGGCTCGAACAGGCGAGCCCAGCGTCTCCGCATTCGTGGCGAGCGCCTTGCCCACTATGCCACGTAGCCGCCCCGATGAAACATAATACCTATTATATACATTTGATTTGGAAATAGTAGCGTGTCCAGGCGAGAATGGCCAACGCTTATAGTAGAATTCACGTTGCGCCCTATTAGCTTCCCAGGAATGATCCCGGATCACTCTGAAATTATACTTATATTCACCACAGGATAACGTGTGAACGTATGCATGAAGAAATTATCTCTTTTTTGCATCTTGGACGGAAGAAAGTCAGTGTCAAATTACTTTAGTATGGTCTCCATAGCTAGAATATAGAATATAGATATAGCTCTACAAACAACATGACACACTCCTATCTTTAAAGCGTGGCATAGCTACAACGGGACCCGGCTAATCCCTGGCGCAGAATGAGTTGAATGGATATTTTTCAAGTTTTAATACTCTTATCAACATGAGAGTCAACAAATGCTTGCTTTATGCAGCCATTTAACACAAAAGGATGACCCTCATGCATTGCAAATTTGCATCAAATTCAAAACAGAGTGATAGTCAAAATAATAATAATTCTTTTTAAACGGTAATCTTGCATTAAAGAAATTGTGGTGTTAACAGAATTGTGCGTTAACTTTGACAGCCTTACTGATTATATATGATTATATTGTTAACTTATCAGAGATATTTGCCCTATAGTTCACCTTTATTGTACCACCTTGTATAGCTAATGTAGTCACGTAATCACCTTTCCCTGTAGATTGATTGATAGATGGATAGATGGATAGATAGATAGATGCTTTATTGTCATTGCATATAAACAGGGGTGTAAAAAGTACCCAGAAATTATACTTATGTGAAAGTATGGGTATACCATCTCAAAATCTTACTCAAGTAAAAGTCAGAGTATGGCTAAAAACACACTTAAGTAAAAGTAAAAAAAAGTTTCTACTTTTAAATGCTACTTAAGTACTAAAAAGTTTAAGTAAAAACTTTTTATGGAGATAGGGCCATGGGTGCTCGTCTTGTCCGTCCACGCCGACCGTTTCGTCCTCTTCATCACTTGTACTATCGTTTATGGCCATCTTCTGTAGCTTGTCACTCTGACTTTCTATTCTTCTGATAGCAGGTGTTTAATCAAAGATCCCTGAGTTCTAGTCTTGCACAAGGACCAATCAGCATGGGTTTGGGCGAGTTAATTTTCCATTGATGGGTATTTGATTGGCTGTTTTAAATAAAGTGCGGCAGCAGGATTAATACCGTTAACGTTAGTTCGGCTAGAGAAACAAATATACGAATTAAAATGCTTGGACCTGCGAGATTTGTACTTTGTACTTTGTAGTAGTACTTTTTTTTCTCTGAAATGTAATTGAGTAAGTAGTACAGCCTCACAAGTACAAGTATACAAACCTAATAATACTTGAGTAAAGTACAAATCCCCAAAAACAGTAAGTATTGTAACAAAGTACAATTACTCAAGTACTTTACACCCCTGCATATAAAACATAAGAAAATTGAGTTTGGCAGCAATCCACTCCACTTACCACCATACAATATAAATAATCATATACGTATGGCACACAAAATTATAAAAAGTTATAATTGAATACTATACTTGAATGTAAACATGAATCGTTATTGAACTTATTGCTTTAGCTATGGGGTAGTTGTAGTACTTGGTGGTGCAACTAGAATACCAAACTGTACAGCAGCACGTCAGGCTACTCTCAATAGTGTAGCTGTAGAAGTTGATCAGCATTTTGTAACCCGCGAGAGACAGTACTGTGTGTAGTAAATCTATACAGACAGTGAACGGATAGTGTACGTATACAGTAGTACAGAGTAGGCTTCTGACATTCCCGTAATGAAGCACCAATAGTAAGTCTCCTCCTCCTCTATAGTGACAACCTGATCCTGCGGTTAGCCAAGGCAGCAGGGGAGGTGCTGGGCAAGACCCACGATGAGCTGATGTACGCCTTCGGGGTCTACATGGTCAAGAGGATTGGAAACTACGGCTATGAGCGGATCCTGAAGGTGACCCACTGCAGTATAATGTAGTGATCAATCAATGACTCAATAAAGTGTTTAAGCTATTGTTCCAACACCTTCATTCATTGGCACGTGAAGTCTCTTTGTCTGCAAAGACGTTTCACTTGAGAGAGATGCCGGTTGTAATCCAGCTGCGTTACACATGTGCCTCCATAGGAGTCCACTCTCGGCCGTCGCTGCCCTGGAGATCAAATGGCATTCAGGATTTTCCCCAGCTCTCAGTATTAATAATTGGAAGCGGGCAAAATGACCTCTTAAAAAGGATGACTTTGGTAACCACCAGTGTACAGCCTTTAAAAAAGAAAAACAATGTAACCCAGCTCTCAATGTTGATAATTATAGACGCCACCAGCATTGAGGATTCCTTTTATTTGTAGACAGGAAACATTTGTTTTTTAACAAAGTATAACCCTGGACACACTAATGAAATAACATTTTAGCACAATTGTATTTGTGTTTTGAAGTTTGCTTTTTAGACAAGGGTTTCTAAATTAAATTGAGGGAGTGGTGGTGACTCAGACTCCCAAAAGCGGGTGATATTAGTGGTTCGCTGTTCATGAACTCCTATATGTGCACTGAAAACTGAAAATTAAAGGTTTCAGTCGACACACTCGACACAGTGTCATAGATGCGAAGTGGCACTAAGCTACTGCATATAGGCTTTCTTACCATGGTGTTGAGAGGATTATATCTGGGTGCCCTTTGCACACTGATTTGACAGCACAACACACACACACACACACCCTAATATTGGCCAAATGGAAACACACACTCTCTTTCTCTCGGATCACCAAAATAAGCAATAGCAAACCAAAATATATATAGCTAACCTATAAGCACTGCTCAAAATGTCAGTAAAATGTAATTGTGTTTTACAGAATGTGATGTTTTTCTACATTTATACCGTGGTGTTGAGCTGGGTACAGTAGCTCTGGATGCCCTCTGTCGGCGCAGTCTGCAAGTGTTTCACGTGGAATTATGATTGTTGTCGTGATGTCAAGCTGATGCTTGTGGGACATGACTAGGGGGCAGAGCGTCTAGGTGTGTGTGAGTGAATGACTGAATGAATTAATAAGTGAGTCAGTGAATTAGTGACATTGCCTGTCATAGAGGTGCTTCACATCTTAAAGGAACACGCCAACTTTTTGGGAAATTCGCTTATTTGCCATCTACCCTGGAGTTAGACAAGCAGATACATACCATTTTCTTCTCTGTGCATGCATTAGGCTTATGGAATAGCCGCACCATTAGCCTAGCTTAGCGTCATTCACTGGAAGTAGGTGTGCCAGTGTAGCCTAGTTCCCAACAGTCACGAAATGCACTCCAAATACAACTCCAAAACGTTCCTGTAAACATGTTGTGACCTGTGTATTTACCATAAAAATTATTGACATTTTCGTTTTCTAAGCAGATATATACTCTGAATTTTTTTTTGCCAAACCACTGCTGCCTGGGTGCAGTGATTTCATCACCTCAAAAGCCCTGTTGCTTTTTGAATAACTGGGCTTTTGAGGTGATGAAATCACTGCACCCAGGCAGCAGTGGTTCGGCAAAAAAGATTTCAGATAGGGATGCTCGATATTGGCTTTTTTACCGATACCGATATTCCGATATTGTCCAACTCTTAATTTCCGATACCGATATCAACCGATATCAACCGATACCGATATATGCAGGGTTTCCCCATCCAAAAAAACGGAATAATTTCAGGTAACTAATAATTTCACTGGATATATATATAACAAATATTGTTATTGTTTTTTATTTTTTTTAAACCGATACCGATATTTTCCGATATCACATTTTACTGCCGATATCGGCCGATAATATCGGTCGGCCGATAATATCGGACATCCCTAATTTCAGAGTATATATCTGCTTAGAAAACAAAAATGTCGAATTATTTTTTTTATTTCTCGACATGGTAAATATACAGGTCACAACAGGAACGTTTTGGAGTTGTATTTGGAGTGTATTTCGTGACTGTTCAAGTTTCATGTTTGTTTATTAACTCAATCAGCGCCAGACCCGAGGAAAGTCAGGTTATCTCGCCATGCGTTGAGCGCCAGGACCACCCGAAAACCCGAGTATAGTCGGGTTTTCATCGTTATTTCTTTTATTCGATATTTCTATTCATTACAGGCACACGGACTCGGGGTTAACATGGGGAATCATCCTGAGAACACCAAAGTGCAATACCGGCTGCATCCGCCCAGGAGGCAGGATCGAGCACCCTTTGAAACCTTATATCTTGGCCTGTGCAACGATCAAATGTCTCCAGGCACACTTTTCTTTGTCAAGCGAGGCGGGCGGGTATCCCGATTCCATTGAGCAGCGTCAAATGCCCCGATGCATCTGTTGTGGTGGATTATGTTGGCGGCACGACAGACACCAATACTTGGACTTGCGATCAGACAATTGGAATCTTTTTTTTGGGGTACCTCCTAGTGAAGGTAAGGGCTAAATGATATCAATCCTACTTTGATCCAACCATGATTTCACCTCGATCGCAATGTGTGTGTGTAACGTTACTCCACAACGTATGCCGTTGGTGATGATCAAAGCATCAAAAAACGACCCCCCCCCTTCATGCATTCATGATGAAACATAATACCTATTATATACATTTGATTTGGAAATAGTAGCGTGTCCAGGCGAGAAATTGCAATGCTTTTAGTGAAATTCACATTTTGCTGCATATCGTCGTTTTCTGGGATTAGACAGGATCACTCTAAAACTATACTTATATTCACCACGGTATAACACGGGAACGTATTGATGAAAAAATGTATTCTTTTTCACATATTGAACGATAGATAGTTGATGTCAAATGGGCCATAGTATTGTATCCATAGCTATAATATAGAATATATATATATAGCCCTGCAAACACCGCCACTTATTCCTATCTTTTAGAGCGTGGTAGGAACAAACGATGCTCAAGTCTGTGGCGTCCAAATTGTTAATTGTCATAGTAAAATACAGAATACTTTATCATGAAATGCTTTTTTCTGTATGAGCTAGATGTATGTGCTAGATAAAAAGTATAAAATAGAAAAAGTCAAAAGTATGTAAAAAAAAAGTGTTCACTGTTCAGTCAATATACATACAATATACAATACAGAGTAAAAAGAGTAACAGTGAAGTACAATGCAGAAATGGGATGAGGTACAAACTTAGGGTAAGGTGCAATGAGGTATGAATTGTAGTGCAAATCTCTTTACTTAATAAATAAAGTGTGTTAAAGTGTCTAAAGTGAGTAAAGTGGGTGTTATGGTGAGTGTTTATTTAAAGTGAGTGTGTACGTGTGGTGTAGTGTAGATCAGGGGTGGCCAACCCGCGGCTCGCGAGCCGCATGCGGCTCTTTGCCCGTCAATGTGCGGCTCTTCCACCCAAAAAAATTTAAAAAATTGTTTTATTTTTTTCACTTTTTTTTTTACTTTTTTTTTTTTATGTCACTCATTCCATAAGGACGTAGAATAAACATTTACAATTTTTTTTAAATGGTCCATTTGCATGTTCTTGGTATCTGAATCTAGGGACATATATGGATCAGTGTCAGAAATAGTGTGTTACTGTGTTAGTGTGCTACTAGGCTTGAGTAAATGGTAATGAACCAAAGGAGAATATCAATTCTATTTAAAAAGAAAAATGATCTTTGACTGTCTGTGAATAACACCATGCTAAAATTGACCAGACCTGAAAAATCTAAGCAAATGAATAAAGGGAAGATGATTAAACAGAAGGTTTTGTAGATACAGTACTGAATTCTGCCATCTTTTTTATAATGTAAATTTCTCCACCATTTTTCATCATATTGCAACACCGTGTTTTGCAAGACGTTCACAGAAAGGTAGAGAAACTAACTGCGTTCTGTTTTATGGCAATAACGTTCAGGTTTGTGGGAGATAATCCCAAAAAATAAGAGAAATAAAAAAGTAAATCCAGAAGTCAGATGATTGACAGGGGCTGGTGTGAGCTGGGTAGGGTCGTTTTTCGAAATTTGAAAGCCCTGAGTCTCTTCCTTCAAAAGACTACACTCACTTTTTGATGTGCCACTTCCTCCTGTCAATATGCGCCGGTTTCCGACTCAATGCCCTGAGATTTCTATAATCTTATATTTCACTAATAACAGTTAAAATAATTGGTAAACAAACGTAATGCTGAAAATATACACTTTTACTGTATATCTCGGGCTTAAGAGGTTAACCCTGTAAGGCCCAAATTAAAAAGACATTAGCAACTTCAGAGGCCAGAGGGTGGGACATATAAACACATTTACTATCAAATAGCATTGTGAGGCTGAACAACAGGACCAATTGACTATACATGTGCTTAAAGGGGAACTATCTTATAAATGGCCTTTTTTAGTGTTTACCATTGTTTCTTAGCTATGTGGACTTATATTAATAGGATCTATGTCTCTAATTCTCATATTGGCGCATTCTTCCAATTCTCCTCTCACAATATTCACCCTCACTGAACTGAGTCATCTGAAAATGTGCATATCTGTGATGTCAGAGATTTCTCAGCTGCATAATAATGTGGCAGTTGATGTGGCAGTTGGCACCAGGCCACACAGTGGTTGGAGCCCAGCCTCAAAACGGCTTAAGATCTTGAGGTAGAAAAATGCGGTTTTTGAGTACTTGATTAGAAATACAAAACAATGAATTTTTTTTTTTTTTTTTTAACCTAGGTGTTCCATAGACTCACAGGAATTGTGTAAAAGTGCCCAAATAGTGAAAGAAATAGTAAAATGGTATTTGGTATTGGTATGGTATATGGTGTGGCTCTTTGTGGTACCACAGTAAATTTTGTGGCTCTTAGTCTCTGACTGGTTGGCCACCCCTGGTGTAGATGATGGGTTGTTACATAGTGTCATTGTCGTTGAGCATCCTGATGGCCTGGGGATAAAAGCTCCTTCTGAGTCTCTCTGTACTGGCCATGAGACTCCGGTATCGCTTGCCTGACCGCAGCAGTTCAAGGAGGCAGTTGTTTGGGTGACTAGAGTCTTTGATTATTCTCTTAGCCTTGCCCCTGCAATGCTTGTTGTAAATGTCCTGGAGAGTGGGAAGCCCACCTCCAATTGTGCGTTCGGCTGAACGTGCCACTCTCTGTAGTCTTCTACGGTCTTGTGCGGTGCTATTCCCAAACCAGGAGGTGATGTTACCAGTCAGGATGCTCTCTATTGTGCATGAGTAGACGTTTTTGAGGATCTTCTGACTCACTTTGAACTTCCTTCCAGGCACCTAAGGAAGTAGAGGCGTTGCAGTGCCTTCTTTACTACACTGTCAATACTGTCAATGTGTGTGGTCCAAGTCAAGTCCTCGGATATGTGGACTCCGAGGTACTTAAAACTGTTTACTCTCTCGACCGGTGCCCCGTCGATGTTGAGGGGGCTGTAGTCCATGGTCCCCAATCTCCTAAAGTCCACAATCATCTCTTTCATTTTGCTGACATTCAGGAAGAGGCAGTTCTCCTGACACCACCGCGCCAGATCCTCTACCTCTTCCAGGTAGGCCCTCTGGTCATTTGCAGAGATCAGGCCCACCACTACTGTGTCGTCAGCAAACTTGATGATTGTGTTGTTGTTCCGCTGTGCCACACAGTCATGTGTGTACAGCAAGTAGAGGAGGGGACTCAGAACAGAGCCCTGTGTTGAGGGTGATGGATGAGGAGGTGCAGTTGCCTGCTCTCACCACCTGGGGTCTTCCCGTCAGGAAGTCCAAGACCCACTGGCAGAGGTCATAGTTCAAGCCCAGGTCCCTGAGCTTGGCTACGAGTTTGGAGGGGACTATGGTATTGAATGCTGAGCTGTAGTCGATGAATAGCATTCTCACATAGTTCCCCTGCCTCTTGTCCAGGTGTGATGACTGTTGAGCACTAGGCTACACTGGCACAGCTACTTCCAGTGAATGACGCTAAGCTAGGCTAACGGCGCGGCTGTTCCCTAAGCCTAATGCATACACAAAGAAGAAAAGGGTATGTATCTTCTTGTCTAACTCCAGGGTAGATGGCAAATAAGCGAATTTCCCAAAAAGTTGGCGTGTTCCTCTAACAAAAAACAAAAAAACAGAAACATCGATTTAAGAAATATTTAGCTCAATCAATATTTAAAAAACACATGATTTCTTCTTCTAAAATGTTACTATTTTTATAAGCAAAAGGATAGTCAATAACTACAACAGTGTTCCATAATGTGCTTTTGCTTTTATACCATCAATATTGGAGTCAGATTCACCTTTTTCAAATCGTGAATTACTACCTCATTTTGTAACAAAACTCTAGCATCAAATCTTGTCTTTTTATTAGGGATGTCCGATATTATCGGCGTACCGATATTATCGGCCGATATCGGCATTAAAATGTGATATCGGAAAATATCTGTATCGGTTTTCAAAAAAATAAACATTTTTTTTTTTTTTTTACATTTCTATAACCTTTATTTACCCTGCATATATCAGTATCGGTTCATATCGGTATCAGAAATTAAGAGTTGGACAATATCGGTATAGGTAAAAAAGCCAATATTGAGCATCCCTACTTTTTATAGATCCCAAAAAACACTGAGGATGTCTATCTTTGTAATCTGCCTATATAATGATTTTATCTTGACAACAAAAACAAATATGAGCAGCATTCTAAGAATGGACTATGTTCGATTTCCTGTCAGTTGTTGATATTAGCGAACCCTGCGACAGGAAATAAACTGTAGTCCGAGCTGTTGATTGATTGATTGATTGAATTTATTGGACAATCTAAAATCACACACAATACTGATACACAACATGTACAGCCATCACATATAATTTAAAACCGTCGAGGATTGAAACACAATAAAACCTTATGGTTTATTTCCATTGTGGTCCTCAAAGGGGGGGGGGGGAGCGGAGACAAGATTATGTGTATGCACAAATAAGACATGCAAATAACATTTTCAGGCATTATAAATATGTAAATATGAATAAAAAATTGAATAAAACAAACAAACACAAAGTCAATACTTTTTATAGACACTGGCAGTTTATTCCACTCACAAGCTGCTGAGTACTGGAAGGTATTTCCCCCCATTGAGCTCTTGAATTTGCACAGTTAAACTGCCCCTGGTTGCATATGTGTGGGTGCCCCTAAAGCACATAAAATAATTTGACAAGTATTAGGGGACTCTATTGAACATCATTTTATGGGTAAGGCCCAACTTAATTTGTATCACCCGTTTTTCCACTGGGAGCCAATTTAGTTTTGTTTCCTAGCAACATGTCAAACATTCCACGGAAGTGGGTCTATCCATGTTGCCAAGCAGGTCCTCATTCTCCATCTCCTCCAGGTGCTGGGGCGCAACGTGCGTGACTTCATCAACGAGCTGGACAACCTGCACGAGTACTTTCGTTTCTCCTTCCCCAAGGTCCAGCCTCCCAGCTTCTGTGTGGAGGAAGAATGCGAGACCAGCCTCACCCTGCACTACCGCAGCACTCGCAAAGGGTTCACCCAGTTTGTCAAAGGTATAATGTCACGTCTCCCACAAGCATCTACTCAGTGATAGTGTGCATAGGGCCATCTTATTATAATATTAACTTGTTGGAATTAATTAATCACTTAATGGAATTAATTAACTGCCTGCCAAGATGAGTCAGTGGTAGAAACGCGACTTGATCATCATCACGTTGTTATTCCACCCACGTCTATCCGGAAGATTTCCCTTGAAATTATTACAAAAGGTCATTATTTATTATGACCTTTTTTTCAGTATTCATATACAACACACAACAAGGTAATTTATGTCACTCCGAAAGGTCACCTACAGCATGAGCCCCATCTCGAATGAAGCCCTAAATAAAGCCGTTGCCACCTCTTCCCTCTGGTTATTACCGGTGTGTACCGCTGTGTCCTTACAGGCCAGCTCTCTCAAGTGGGACGGCAATTCTACAACACAGACATTGAAGTGGAAATCCTGTCGAAAGAGGAGACTGAGAAAATGACATATGTGGTACGTACAGGTATATCAGTTGCTGTTATCTAGCAGCAGTCTGACCTTGACCTTTATACATGGATTCTATCAATACTGTAATAATTCCATCTCCCTCAATGACGAGCGAGGTGAAAGTCTTGTTTACACTCAGCCAACAAGTGTTTATTGGATGGAGATATGTGTTTATTGGGTTGGGACCTGCATGTGGCTCGACACTGATTTTTCTATATTTTTTTTTATCGTAAATTCTGAATGTGTATCTTAACCTCCCTTATGTCATGTTATCCTACGCCTCCCCATCAAATTAACCTAACCGTCAACAGCATAAGAATATTACTTTGAAGCGACCTTAATCATGTTTTTATTTATTGAACTGGGGAGGTCAATTAACAGCAGATTACTGTCTACAATAACAACCTCTCCCTCTACTATGATTATTATGGTTTTATGATTGACATTAGTTTCTATTGCACCCATGCACGAAGTGTGAAGGTGTGTGGTAGTCTGACCGTCCCACCGGGCCGGACTAATTATCTACTAAGTACACAAAACAATACCCCCAATTACCCCAAACAATACCACAAAATACCACAAAGCAGACCCGGCGCCATGGGCGGGCATTAGGGGGCCGGGCCCGCCCACTGAGTCAGCTGTGCCCACCCTGGTAAAAAAAATATATTTTTTTTATTTTTTTGTCAATCAAAGTCAACTATCCAAATCCTTAGTCAGGGACAGCCCTGGGCCCTGTTTCTTGTACCTGGATAACTGAGTTAGCCGGATAACTTTAGCTGGATAACTGGGTTAGCCTGACTTTCCGATTTCATGTACGTGGATTTTCCAAATCACCATGACAACATATCCAAAAGTTTGAGCCTGGTCGAAAGCAGAGTTCAAGTTCAAGTTAGCCTGAACTATCGCCACGCCCCCGCAAATAAGTGACAGCCCGTTTCCTGAAACTATTCCCACAGTCTACGATCTGCATTATACCATTCTGAATTACGTTTTTGTGCTCCATTCTTCCAGAGGGGGCTTTTGAAATGTAAAATAGACCCAAAATGCTGATATTAAATTCACTTTGTCCTAAATAATGCACGTTATATATACCGTGGCGACGGTGGCGCTCGCTCGTGCGATGTACACATGATGTGGTTATTTTAATTGTAACTGGGATTAAGATGTCTGATGAGATGCGCTGTTTGACGGATTTGAGAAATTGAATGAGCCGTTGACGTCACATTAATGAATGAGGATAAAGAGATAAACTTCATTCAAAACAAAGGATATTCTAAACACGGGTCTCTCGTTCATTAATGTATAAACAATGAATTTATCCCATCTGGCCCAGTGGCCCAGCGGTAGTGCTCATGCCTGCCAATTCAGCGACCGGGGTTCAAATCCCGGTGTTTCCAATATGATTTTTTTGAATATAATATGAATGATTATACGCCAAAGTAGCCTGGTTTTAAGTTAAAATATTATAAATCTAAATGCATTGAGGATGTCATTCTTTATATAGCTCTCAACGTGCACCAAATTGAATTATTCCTATATTGCAAAAAGAAGGACCCCGGTCTTGAACCCGGGTCGTCCGTGTGGAAGTCAAAAGAACAACCCGTTGGACCACATTGGAGATAAGTTAAACATTGACTATACATCAATCAATGGGCAAGAAAGCCGTCTCGTAATTCTGTATAACAGTTAACTAGTTATTTTCGCTAGCAAGATCTCATTTGATTATTCAATCCAGCAGGCAAGTTTAAAGAAATATAATCTGATTGATTGAGGTAATGAGGGACTTAGAATTAGCCTATAGATAACGCATTTAACTTGTCGGCGAGGCGATTGAGCCTATTGCAATCTGTCAATAAAGTCTTAAATCAATTAATCAATCAATGCCGTTGAGAATCAGGGTCTCTGCCATCGATACGTGCTGGCTTTCCACCTAAAACGGGAGCGCGCATCTAGCCTGACTTGAGCCTGACTCTCAAGTCTGGCTTGAGTTAACGAGACTGAATCCACCTTTGTGAAACAGGAAAATCCCGGCTTCGAACATCGGGTTAACTGAAGCTGGATAATGGACATCTTGATCGACTTAGTTGAACCACGTACATGAAACAGGGCCCTGGTGGGCACTGATGTCAACAACAACACTACTGAAGCTAGCACGGCACTCTGTGAGAATTCGTTTTCTACCCTCAAGAACGTCTTTACAGAACATCGCCTTAGTATGCTTCATCGACGCAAGGCCAATTTAATTCAGTTGGCATTTGAGAAGGACTTAACAAAAAAGTTCAGGAATGAGTGGAGGGGCAGTGTTTTAAGAAGATTTCACTCTGTCCCCAAACACAGCTTTCCGCTCTACTAATGATGGTGAGTAGCCTGTGGAGGAATTTTGTTTGCTTTTTTATGCACCTTATTTTTGTCAGTTCAGTTCAATTTGTCAGTGAATTCAGAAGTGTTTTTTATTTTATTTTTTTATCTTTCTTCCCCTCCTTTTTCCCCGATTTTTCTCCCATCCCACCCTTCCTGGTTGTTGCGTACTTTCCCCTACTGTTGGTCCGGGAGACCGGAGACTGTCACATGCTTTCCTCCGACGCATGTGCAGCCTGGGGCAGGCCAACCTGGCCGCGCAGGTTCTCACCGGGGAGAGTGTAGCGTGTGGGAGGCCACACTATCTCTCCTTAGTTCCAACCCTTGCTGAGCAGGCGCCCCGATCGAACTGTAGGGGTCGCTGTCCACAACGCCCAGGACCCACCCTTCAGCTTTCCCACCCCCTGATACAGCCAATTGTATCAGTGTGAGAGGCCAGCCAAGCTGATAGCAATGCCGGGAGCTGGATTCGAACAGGCGAATCCTAGTGTCTCCCGGTGTTGGTGACGAACGTAATCTCCGTGCGCCACCTGCCCCCCTGAATTCAGAAGTGTTGAATAAATGGAGACTTTTCAAAGATATAGAATAGAATAGAATAGAAATGTATTATCCTGAGGGAAATTTGACATTGCAAATCACTCAACATTAAACATTTAGACAGAACAAGTCACGAATAAGAATAACAAAACAAATGGCCTAAGAATAGAATAAAATGAAATAGAATAAAAATAGAATAGAAGATACAGTAAATAAATACAGTAAAAATATACTGAAGTCTACAGTAGGTGTAATATTGCACAGTTCTGTTTAAAAAGTAAGAGTCCAGGAAGATGGTAACTGTCACTCTGTGCTCAGTGATGCAGTGAGGCACAGTGATGCATTGTATAGTCTGATGGCTGTCGGAATGAAGGACTTCCTGTGCCGTTCTGTGCTGCATTTAGGTAGTGTGAGCCTATAACATGCTCCTCCTGTCAGCTAAGTCTGTGTATAGTGGGTGGGAGGGGTTTTCCCTGATGGCCTGGAGCTTAGCAAGGTTCCTCCTCTCCGCCACCCTCGCTAGAGTCCAGCTCCACCCCAACCACGCTACTGGCCTTCTTGACCATCTTATCCAGCCTGTTTGTGTCCCCTGCTCTCAGTCCGCTGCCCCAGCAGGTCTGTTATATGTATCCGTTCAGTCTGTTTTTGTATAAGTGAATGTTACCGTGAATACCTATCAGGTTACGGGAATACCTATTTAGGTAACCAAGAATACCTAGGCATGGTATTCCTGGTACCTAAAGGTATTCTCGGTTACCCATAGGTTACGGGAATACCTTTCTCCAGTTACCGGGAATGCTTTACAGATCTCTCTCTCTCTCTCTCTCTCTCTCTCTCTCTCTCTCTCTCTCTCTCTCTCTCTCTCTCTCTCTCTCTCTCTCTCTCTCTCTCTCTCTCTCTCTCTCTCTCTCTCTCTCTCTCTCTCTCTCTTGTTTAAAAGAACCTTACAGATGTCTTCAATAGACTCACAGGAATTGTGTAAAGTTGCCCAAATAGTGCTAGGAATAGCAAAGCATGTCCCCTTTAATGGCACTCAACCATCGGGTGCCAGAAACGTGTTTATCCGTGAACGGCACTGAAAGTGTTAATAGTGATTTTTTAAAGAAAAACAAACATGGATTATTGGAATGTGAGTCAAAGATGTGAGACTGAGCTACTTTCCTGGCATATACATAAAATATAGCCAATGCTTTGAGGCTGATTGGGAGGGATCTTCCATAAAAATTTGTAAGTCATCCGCATAAAGAGCTATTTTTGTGGTGTCTCATTGATTATTATAGGGGCGATTTCTTCTGATTGTCTAATGAATTGGGCTAATGGTTCGAGGGAAAGCGCGAATAGTCTGGGGCTCAGAGGACAACCCTGTCTGGAAGATCTAGATTCTGGGAAGAGTGTGAAGCATATTTTGCCTGTCATTATCATTGCTGACGGTGAGGCATAGAGCACTTTAATCATGTGTATAAATTCCTTTCCAAGTCCCATAGCCTCCAGTACCATCCAAATATATGACCATTTTAGTCTATCGATTGCCTTCATGGCATCCAAAGACAGAACCGTGGCCGGAATTGTATTTTACTGTTGTCAATTACATGTAATAATCTCCTGAGATTATCTCCAGCTAATCTACCTTGAATAAAACCGGTCTGGTCACAGTGTACCAGCACCGCCATGTACTTCTGCAGTCGACAGGCTAGTACTTTGGCAAAAATGTTAAGATCGGCCCGAGAAGACTCAGGGGCCTATAGGTGCCACAGTCATTGGGGTCCTTGTCTTTTTTAAGTAACAAGGAGATCAAAGCCATATTAACATCTCTCGAGAATCCCCCTGTTTAATAGCATGTTCAATCATCTCGAACAGCAATGGGCCCAACTGGTCCCAGAATGCTAAGTATAACTCAGGTGGAATCCCATCCAAGCCCGGTGCTTTACCCCTCTGCATCTCAACAATTGTCTCTCTGAGTTCTACAAGAGTGATTGGTCTCCCCAATTCCCCAGCCTCTTCCTCAGATAATGATTTGATTTGAATTTGGAATGATCAAAGTTGACCTCTGAGCTATACAGTTGTGAATAGAATTATCTAAAAGTGTCATTAATCTTTTTTGAATCAGTGGTAACTACTCCTGGTTGTGTCCTGATTGAATGGATATCCGATTTTTTTTTATTTTAGCGTATTTTCATTGCCAATAAATGGCTTGGTCTGTAGCCATGAAAGTAATAATTTTGCCCCGTCCTTTTTTTTTTACTTTTTCTCCTTCTTTTTCAGTTTTTCTCCCATCCCAATGATTGATCGTGCCAATTCCCCCCTCCCGTCTTGATCGTTTCTCGCATGTGCCCCCCACTGGTCGGTCGTAGGGAGGGTTGAAGAATCTATTGCATGTCCCCTCTGATACATGCGGAGTCAGCCAGCCACTTCTTTTCACCTGCCAGCGCGGACTTTCATTGGTGAGGTGTAACGTGTGGGAGGCTCACACTACTCTCGACATCTCCTGTCCTTGCTGTGCAGGCGCCCTGACCGACCTGTAGGAGTCGCTGTTTACAACGACCAGATTACCACCCATTGACTTCCCTCCCGCTGACTCTGCCAATTGAGTCAGTATGACGGCCAGCCCAAGCCGGAGGCAACGCTGACAGCCGGATTCGATCCCGGTGTCTCACGCGTTGGTGACGAGCGCTTAGACCGCTGCGCCACCCAGCCGCCTGCCCCGTCCTATGTTTTAAAAACTCAGAGTGTTGTCTAAGTATGGAATTTATTTCTTTTTTAACTATCATATACGTTGTGTGTTTATCTGTTCATTGTAGTTAATCTGCAGTGAGGCGTATCGGTCCATGTATAGTTTTTCCAATTGCTCTAGTTTTTTTACAGAGATTTACGCAAATTGGAAGCGAAAAGCGTGACATGACTTCTAACAAAGCCCTTCACTGCATTCCACAGGATTCTAGGGTCCTCGACCGTGCCAACGTTAATCTTCAAAAATTCAGTATACAGAAGTCTTCGTTTTTCCACAAGAACAAGTTAAAAAGCCATCTGGGGGCTTTTGTGGAAAGTTTGCCAAACGATGCTATAAAAGAAATCCATTTGTGGTCTGAGAGAGCCAGGGGGACCAACGAGACATCGAAATTATTAAAGAGAAGGTCTTGTGTCTGGATAACAGGCAAGAGTAGTCCCTCAAAGTAGGATTGGTTACTGTATGTGCCACAGGTCTGTGAGCCCAGTATGCTGGGCCCACATCCTAAGGGCATTAGAAGATTGTTTTTATTTCTTTTTCTTTTCAGGCCTATGGGCATTAGAAGATTGTTTTAATTTATTTTTCTTTTCAGGCCTATGACAGGGTGGGTTGGGGAGGAATATTATTTTTTATTATTTACAATTTTGTTGTTAATTAAAAAAACATCGATTTTTATAATGTATTTAATTGTTAATTGGTTTTTTTTGTCAACGGTGGTTGGTGCAGGGGTTTGGGGATAGGATTTTTAAAAAAAATTAGGCAAGGGGCAAGCCAATGCTTGTAGTTGGCAAAGAATTAAAATTATGTTTTATGTGCATTTTTTTGTTGTGCCTGTACCTGTGCCTTTCATCCAAAAATGAAATAAAAATATATGAAAAAAAAGAAGAAGATTGTTTTTGATCATATGTTTGCGAGGAGCCGGATCTATCCATCCTGGAGTCCCAGCATGCATTGAAATCACCACCCACTATGAAAGCATATTCATTAAGTTGTAACATAATTTTGGTGATTGTTTTGTAGAACGCTGCATCAAATGTATTAGGGGCATATAATGCAATTAGTGCTATTTTCCTTTGAGAATATTCAACCTTTGCCATTGTTATCCTCCCCTCTGTGTCCGACCATATGCCTAAAACCCTGATATCTAGATTATGTCTTGTCACTATAGCGACTCCTTTTGTTTTGTTGTTGGCAGAGGATGAGGAAATTACATGATATTGTCGGTTCGCCAGCCTCGCTATGTCAGCTGTCTCACTAAGAAGAGCTATGTAAATGTTCCTTCATTGTAATAAGCAAAGGACACTGGTACACTTGGGTGGTGTGTTCAGCCCCCCAGTATTGCATATTAAAGTGTTCAATTTAGCCATGGTCATACTTGTTTATGTGTTTAGTAAACTATCATAACCTTCCTACTCACTTTAGGGGTGTCCTCGACTAAATACATTTTAATTGACTAAGTCAGTAATTTGTTGATTTAATTGACTAAATCTATACAATTGTATAAAATCTAGAAACTTTTAAATCTCATGCTTACATGATAGTCTGTTGTTATTCCATTATGTATTTTACCAAACCTGTGCTTTAGCTCCGCCTATTTTATAAACCTATGCATTTAAAAAGGTATTATTTCAGCAAATTACATAAATATTTTGTATTATTAAACAGTATTATGTTTGTAGGTGAAGTATTTACCTACCTTGTTTAACAACCAGGACAGTTGTGTACATACTTTACTACATACTGAAATCTTGCAATCCAACCATCCATTTTTTTCAGTGAATCTCTTACAAGATTGTGCCAGCAAGGTAGTTTTTATACGTGACACAGCTTTCGTTTTGGGATAAATATGTTTATTTATAGTAGACTTGATGCCCTCTAGTGGTCATAAAATAGTTATTGCAGCTTTAATTGACTAATCAACTCAAATGGGGCACTCCTAACTCACTTCCTACTTCCTACCACTACACACCCAGGTCTACAAGATGAACTTTGACAATGCAGCCTTCAAGCATCGAATGCCGCAGCAGAAGACGGCACCGGGCTATGAGAAGCTCCCAATGAAGCGGGGAATCTTCTTCGACATGTTCCCCTTCAGCGTCATCTTCCGCCGTGACATGACCATGTACCGCATCGGTGACGGCCTCAAGGAGGTCTTCTCTGACCTCCAGGGCAAGAAGGTCAACGAGGAGTTCACCCTGGTGCGGCCCATGCTGGAGTTCAGCTGGGACAATGTGAGTTCAGAAGCCCAATTAGAAACACCATCTTCCAAATACTACACGTACTATACATGTATAAGGATTTGTTTTAATGGCAATAATGCAAGGACATATCTACAACTTACAAAGTTCCATCGAGCGCTAGGCGGTTCTGCTGGGCCGTGACACTGGACCTGGCCAACAGTGGCTCAGGAGGTAGAGTGTTCATCTGGTACTGAGGTTCCTGATTCGATTCCAGATCCTCCCGGCAGCATGTCAAAGTGTCCTTAATCAAGACACTTAACCCCTAACCGCTCCCGATGAGCAGGTTGGCACCTTGCATGGTTGCCTCCGCCTTCTGTGTGTGAATGTATGAGTGAATGGGTGAATGTGAGGCATAAGTTGTAAAGCACTTTGGATAAAAGAGCTATATAAATGCAGTCCATTTAGCATTTACAATGACTGCAAGACATACAGTACAATAGGCAGTAGACTATACATATCTTTATCCATACTAGTGCAGTGCCTGTTCGGAGCGTGTGCCTGTTCAAAATGGGCCGATTGGTTGGCCCCTGGAAGTGCTGCTTGCAGCATTGTCAAAAACTGCAGGACTGCTGCTTCCAAGATTCTCAAGAATTGCCCATCCAATCAACTTCACATTCAACACTGCACTTACTTGGGCTCTCAGCAATACACCAAGTGTGAAGTTGATCGGTTGAATGGTTTTCGAAATAAGCGAAGAACATTATGACCATTTAAACGTATGATGCTGCTACAGCGCCACCTATTGGCCAAATGGTCACTCAGATTATATCTACACATGTCCACCAAATGTGGTTGCAATAGCACAAAGCGCCAAGGAGACTTTTTTTCAGCTTGGTCCAGAGATGCTCTGTACCACCTTTGGTGACGATTGCTCAATACGTTTAGGAGGGGTAGCGAAAAAAATGAAAACTGATCTAAACGCAAATGGGCTTGGCTTACATGGATAGATTCGTCTGGACCCACATAATTCAGGATACCAAATTCGACACTGCACTCTCCTGGTCCTCAGCAATTCAACTGCAGAGTGTAAAGTTGATCAGATGAATGGTTCTCGAGATATGCAAATAACAGACAGACACGTACACAGACAAGGGATTCCTTCCTTTATAGTTAGATTAGATATATATATATAGTACTATGTAGTTCAGTATTAGCAGCATGGAATCCATTATAATTAATAATAATAATTATTATTATTTCTTAAATTCATATAGCACCTTTCAGGAAACCCTATCTGTAACTGAGGGGTTACAAAACCCTGACTGTATTAAAGATTGTGATAGATTAAACCACTACTACATATTATTATTACTTGCCAGACAGTACAGTTAATTATGGCAGACACTCAATAGACGGCACGGTGACAAAGAGATAACGTTTACAGTATTTTATTATCAATAGCAAATATACAACTGAGAATTACTTGGTCGCTCTTTTATGGCGAATGATATTAGAATGTCAGAGTATCAAAGTCAGTGGGAATGAATAATTCCTAGGCTAAGGATACTAGACCGGAACGCTGCATGGCGTGAGATGGCGATATAGGGGGGCAAACAAGGGTATAGCTGGAGACTGGTGATTTCCCCCACGGAGTAGTAAGCTCCAGAGGATTGAAGAATAGACGGATACTCCGGCTGGTCACTGGAGAAAGGGGGTCTCATACGGATCCGGTCCTTGTAATCCAAGTGCTCGTTAGCAGGGTAATAGCTCTTAATCCAAAGCCCGACGGCAGTGATGATAGCTAGCCAGCTTCGTCCTCGAAGCTAGCCCGATGCAGATCTTCAGGGTAGTTAAATCCAAACGACAATGGTATTAACGATGCTCTTCTCCACGGTACCAAGTTTCCACAAGTCACTATAATCCACCAACAATGGTTCTACAATATCAAGGTCGTATCTAAGGAGCTACTAGTTATCCGTAACGATACACCGCGGTAGGTTCCACTGCTCACATGTCCAATAGTTCTGCTGCTAGGTTCACCTCGTGTTCTGATACTAATTACGTTAAGTCCACACACACTTGCTAAGGTTCACACTAGTTACTAGGTTCACGCTTCACTCTGCTACTAGACGAACGAACTGCTTGTTACTGCTGCACACCGAACTGCTGTAATGACGAACTGCTTTAGGTTGAACGAACTGCTGTTTGCGCCTTCCACAATATATATACTTAGAGTGCTTTCTAGGGCGCAACCGAATCTCTTGTCCGGAATCAATGCGCTGGCCAAGGGCATGTCTCAACTTGTCCAGACTCGTCTTTGAACTTGTCTGGGGGGCGCGATTCTTGGCGCCGCCAGTGTCAAGGGCGTTGTCCAATGAGGAAAGCGAATAATGCTATGATTCAAACGGAGGCTTAAAGGGATATAGCTTATATATATAAATAATATACAAGTTATATAAAACAATAAAATTTAGATTCTCAGTGTTAATCTGGCCCTTCAGAACACTATCTGTGGGGGGGAAGTGTAATTAGTGTCAATTTGTGCATAGATAGACCGGTGTATCATCTTGCTGTTCTATACTCACTCACATGCTTGTGCATCTTGATTACAGAATTACATTACGAATCTGTTTTTTTCCCCTCAGATCTACACACATTTAAACAATGTGTTTGAGCTGCTGTCCAAAGCGGTGGTGCAGAAGGTCAACATGCCAAAGCTGAGCAAAGAGGAGCTAGAGGAGAAGGAGAGTGAAAAAGCAAAGAGGGTAGAAGAGAGAGGTAATCTCACGTCTAGTTTTAACAAGAAAACAATTGTTCCCATGTTTGTTTCCATCATCATTTAACCTCTCAAATGTCATACATATTGAAGGAAATCACTGGTTTTCACTTGAATTACATGTATGTAAAGTACAAATCTATAGATATTTCGTTTTAACGGATCCTCTGTGTGTGTGTGAAATTATGGGGGCTGTAGAAACAGACAGGGCACTCTGGACGGGGAGCCAGGGTGGCTAGAAACGAGATAAGGAGCCCTGTCGAGGTCATTCCTGCTAGAAATAATGTCTGCATCCATTAACACATCCAGTGCCACGCCTCTTACTCATCATTGGCCCCTCATGCCACCTATTAACCCGATGTAAACGGCCACCTTGTTTGTAGAGCTATAACCATGTTCTATATTATAGCTATGGATACAGTAGTAATTTGACACTGGGTTTCTTCCGGTCAAGATGCAAAAAAGAAATTATTTTTCCATCCATACGTTCCCGTGTTATACCGCGGTGAATATAAGTATGGTTTTAGGGCGGTCTATCGTAATCAGTGATGCCACAGATTACTTGTAAAAGTAATCTGATTACTGATTACTCCTTTAAAAAGTAATCTAGTTACTTTACTGATGACTTGATTATCAGAGTAACTTAGTTACTTTGAAAGTAACTATGTTACGAAGTCGTCCCCCCTGCTGCTGCCACAACATATGAATTACAACAGTTTTTTTTTCAAACGCTTTATTGAAAGTGCATAAATAGTTTTTAACTTGTTTCTCTGCACATAACGTAAATTATTAAACTAGTGCTTCAGCTTCTGTACCATCAAGTATGGTAAAGCAACAGTCTCTGATGCTCACAGCATTAGAGCAGCCAGCCAGTGGTTTTACAAAACCAATGTATAACATCTAACAAATGCAGGCTGAACTATTCAATTATATCAACTGTAACTATTAAATTGTTTTTATAAATGTCTCTCTATAAACATACAATCAGTCTCTCTCATCAAATTAACTGTAAATCTGGCAAATAAGAGCTTTTGCTCTGCCACCATCAAATATACATTAATCAAAAGGGAAAGCAACAATCTCTCCTGACTGTTGAGCAGCAACAGTATACTTCAAGAAAATGTTCTTTATGTTTGAATACCTATCCAGTATCTGAAACTCATACTGCTCCTCCTATGCTATTATTATTATTTATTATTGTGTGCTACTGACAACCTACATACTGCAGTATGGTGTTCCATGTTCATGAATAGTGCAATGCAAAAGATGTTTAACTCAAAGGTGGAACATACCTGCACTATGGCATCTGGAAGGCCTGCAGTCGTCTTGGAGAGGGTGTCCTTCAGAACGAGGGTCTTCTGCATCAGCACTTCAAGTGTGGGTAGTAAAGTTCCATAAGGACAGTCACCTTGTAAAATGTCCAGTGCTACAGTCAGAGGCTTCATGGTGGTGCAGTACTCATGCAGGAACTGGTATTCTGTATCTTTGAAGCAAGTGACTCCCACCTTGGTGCACAGAGGTAACATTTATTCTACAACATATCTCCAGTCCCGACCATTCTCTTCAGCTCTCGGGTGTTTTTTTTATTGAAATCCAGCTTTTGCTGTTTGGCTGGTGGACCTCCGAGTCCTGTAGAAGTCGAAGCTTCGGCTTTGGGTTTTTTTCTATCAGTTTGGTCGTGCTGTGTTGTGATTCCAGATGCTTTCAATGCAATTGGATGTGCTGTTTTTAGCGGTAGACAGTATTTTGTTTCCTCCGCATAGTGAATGTTTTTTTCACCCGGCTTAGCTAACACAAACGTGAAGTAGTGACTGAACTTCCAGTGCAAGAAAGCGTTACTAGTGTCTCCCTGCGCCATTGTAGTGGTAGGCTAGCTCGCTATGTTTTGGTAAGCCTGATAATAACAGCCACCGCCCACCAGCATGGTACAACACGTGAGGTTGCGTTCTCAGACACGCTTTGAAAACGTGACATGTGACATCACTCCCAATGCAAGAAAAACAGCTCAAAATGTATTTTTGACTGTCGAAAACGAAAGAAAATACTGCATTCTACCTGCATTATGACTTATGAGATAGTAACGAAATAGTAACGCACAGCCACTTGGACAAGTAACTGCAATCAGATTACTGGCTTGTAAAGATTAACGCGTTAGATTACTATTTTCGGGAAAAAGTTATCAGATTACAGTAACGCGTTACTGGCATCACTGATTGTAATCCATGAAAAGAAAGTAATAGCCATAGGCCTACACGTCGATTACATTGTAGACTCTAGTGTTCCTCGCCTGAACCCGCTATTGTTCCGGATTCAAGTCCACATTATCGGTGTGTCGTGGAAATTACCAAGAACAAAAGATGAGCCGTTGTGAAATCATTCTGAGTCAAGTTATTAAAGATTAAAACATAGTTATTCATCTGTGGCCACAGTGAAAGTGATCAGTTTATAGAAAAACATACATGTTTACAAACAAGCGTCTGACCAGAAAGTGACAAAGAGCTCTGGTCAGAACGTACATTAATACACAATTGAAATGACGTCCAGATATGACAGAAAGGATAAAGAAAATGTGCCCCAGTTAGGGAAATAAATAACCAGACTTGCTCAATAGACTTTGTTATGTCTTAACTGGAGAGAGAGAAATAGCCTTGGCACGGCTCTACAGCTCCCACACCTTGGAGTCCTTAAAGAGACACACACAGACTGTAGCCTAGTGTCTGGGCTGTTATAGTTGACATATACAAGTTCAAATTTCAAGTTTCTTTAATAGTTGTCATACAGAAGTACAGAATACTTTTATACAAAATGCTTCTTACTGTTACGCTCCAGACTGTGCTAGACAAGATAAGTATGAAATAAAATAGTATAGCATGTAAAATAGAAGTAAAAATAGAGGTCACAGTGTTCAGTATAGACATATGTACAATGTTCGATGCAGAATAGAAGTAACTGAGTTACCATACAATATACAATATACTATGCAATGTACTAATATACAATACTATATAGTGCAAAGCAGAAATGGGATGAGGTACAATTTAGGTACAATTTACAGTAAGGTGTACGAGTTGTAGTGCAAATCCTTTACCAATAAATATAAAGTGTGTTTAGGTGATCTAACGTGTGGAGAGTGGGTGCTGCAGTGTGTTGTTTGTTTAAAGTGAGTGTGTGCGTGTGGATGTGTGTGCTGTGTGCATTTGATGGTTGTTGCATAGTGTTTATTGTTCGTTGAGCAGCCTGATGGCCTGGGGATAGAAGCTTCTTCTGAGTCTTTCTGTGCTCGCCTTGAGACTCCGGTATCACTTGCCTGACCGCAGCAGTTCAAAGAGGCAGTTGTTTGGGTGGCTGGAGTCCTTGATGATTCTCTTAGCCTTACCCCTGCACCGCTTGTTGTAAATGTTCTGGAGGGTGGGAAGCCCCCCTCCAATTGTGTGTTCGGCTGAACGTGTCACTCTCTGTAGTCTGCTTCGGTCTTGTGCAGTGCTATTCCCAAACCAGGAGGTGATGTTGCCAGTCAGGATGCTCTCTATTGTACTATATACTAGTCAGGCTGTACAGAGATAGAATATGTATTTTAACACAGATGTATAGACTAGGGCTGCAACTAACGATTATTTTGGTAGTTGACTAATCTGTCGATTATTTTTTCGATTAGTCGACTAATCTAACGATTATTTTTGTCACACCCTCCATCTCTGTTTCCTGTGGGCGCGGCTCCTTTTCCGGGCTCCAGTGCATGTTTTACCTCACATGCTCAAGTCTGCACACCTGTGAATGTCACCCTGTTGTCCAGTCCCTCTGCCTTAACAGTTAACTTAACATAACATGATCCCATAGCAAATAAAAAGAATGACTCATGAAACATTTGAATTTGGATCTTAAGCAACTTGCTTAAATCAAAATGTATTTGAATAACATAAATACAATACAACAGTGGTTCTCAAACGGTGGTACGCGTACCACTAGTGGTACTTGGTGGTACTGCTGGTGGTACTTGAAAACATTTCCAAAAAAGCGAAAAAAAAAAAAGAAAAAAAAAATTGTGCAGTCAGGCCACTGAACTTAGAAGCAGGCCAGGCCAGTGTTTCTGGTTGCGGCGGCGCGATAGTTAGATAATCTAAGTGGGGAACAACCAGGAGATCACTGTGACAGAGAGTAATGCAGTCTAAACAGTCATAAATCTTTAATTAAACTTCAGCCCTGATCATAACCATTTATTTTTAGATTTCTTGTAATGTCAGATAAAAAATGAAATACTCCCACTTTTCTGAAAAGAGTGTTAAATCTGACATTACAAAAAATCCATCAAAATATGTGTTGCTGCTAATCATTGACACATGCCTAGTGTTGTGACGGGCCAGATTAAACCGAATATATATATTTATTTATATATATATATTTAATTGTATTTGTATATTCTCTAATATTCCCTGATATCCCTTGTATATTCCTTGTACAATATGCATTGAATATCCATTCTAGCCTACTGAACATCCCATAATAGTCTCCATTCTACTATTGGTCGAGACCTTGGTGCCAGGCTGCCATACCCCCCAGACCCAGTTCAAACGTACCGCTCAACATGTACGAACAAGTCCTAGTTCCGCGTAGGAATCTGGCTACCGCACCACTAATGGGACTATTTGTTCATAGTGCGTATATATACTGCGCTACTAAAGTAGGACTTCCTTTTCAGTCCAGTTTCTTACCCTCCAATAGAGTGACAGACGTAAAGCCTCCCCGCGACGCCACGTGTGGGAGTAAGGCCAAGTTCGGCCTACCATCGGTATTGAGACATCGTGTATATTAATATTTGAATAGTCATATTTGGCACTATATCGTCGAGTTGGACGTAGTCTATTAAGCTAATAATAGTCTGTTAATATATAGTGCTTCGTGCGGTGAGAATACTACCGTAGTCAGCACCCCATCGTTTCGGGCAGAAAACTGGCTGTTTATTCAGGATGATCGACCCCATGTGAGATTGCACCCGAGGAGCCCCAGAGCCGACGAGCAAGTGGACCTGTATACCGGATTATTCTACCGACGACAGCCCGCCTTCCCCGGCAAGGATTATGCTTTGTATACGTTGATTATTCCATGGATAAAGACCCCCGACACTGCCGTGTGTTGGAACCCCCCCCCCTGGAGAGGACGCAAGGTGAGGAGACGCTCTGCAAGACGAGGCCGCTTCACGTCTCTCCTCCGTGGACCGGAGGACGCCGGCCCACAAAGAGTCCATCTGCTTTCATCTGCGGTCCAAGGATCGCCGGCGCATTGAACGGCACTACAGTGGGTTCACCTGGGATACCCTTGGCCGGATGAGGCAGCCGGACTCTACCCCCCCCCCCTTCCTACTCCTGTCGGCTTACAAGCGACCGGATTAACCCCCCCTAGTGTATCCAGTCTATAATCATTAAAGTACCATTGCTGTTATTCCTTAACTATTCCAGGTCGTATATGTACCACCTGCGCCTTCAGAGATTGGACATTCTCTATTGATATACCGACGAATACTCTTGCCATAAAAGTGCATACTAATTCCCATTCATAAATGTGATTGATTTGATTAAGTGCTTGCTCTACACACCATCGCTGTGTAGAAATAAAGACCTATTTCTAATTCGTACATTTGTGTTGGATCCGTTTCATCTACGTGACAGTGTTCATCATAATATATTTATGCCGAGTACTGGGTGGCCGAATATTAAGTACAAAGGTAGTGGTAGTAAGTATCATATCTAGTAATACAGTCAGGGAATTGTACCCCTCAGTTACACCTAGCCTGTAATAATCTCCCCCAGAAAAATGTACTTTGCATTTGATATATTGAAAATACTTTACTTTTTGTGTGTTTTTTTTAACAATAATTTGTGATGCCATCACACAAACTGGCATTTAAAGGGTAAACATTCAAAAATGTATTGAATATGTGTTTTCTTCTTTTTTACAATAATTTGCACTGGCATTTAAAGGGTAAAAATGCCTGCACCAGAATGCAGGAAATTAAGTTTTTGTAACAAAATAAGTGTGTGTGTGTGTGTGTGTGTGTGTGTGTGTGTGTGTGTGTGTGTGTGTGTGTGTGTGTGTGTGTGTGTGTGTGTGTGTGTGTGTGTGTGTGTGTGTGTGTGTGTGTGTGTGTGTGTGTGTGTGTGTGTGTGTGTGTGTGTGTGAGAGAGAGAGAGAATGACGGACAATTGCTTGCTGTGTGAGAGAGAGAGAGAGAGAGAGAGAGAGAGTGAGAGAGAGAGAGAGATAGAGAGAATTAAGTACATTTGCTGAAATACAGTTGTTCTTCATTTTCTCACTTGCTATGTGAGAATGTTAGTTATTATGTTCTCAATGCCCCTTGCAGTGGATGAGTTGTGTGGAAGCGTAGTTCTAGTGCTATCTATTTGTACATTGTGGCTGTGTCTGACAAAAGTTAACAATAAATAATGGTATCAGGAATACATTTGCCTCCTGCATGATCAAGAATGAGGAGGTACTGAGAAGAGCGGATATGCAAGGGGGACAGCTGCTGGAGAGGTTGAAAAAGAGAAAGATGGAGTTGTGCGGGCATGTTCTGAGAGGATCCAGCGGGGAGATGTTCAAGAAGGTGGTGATGGGGAAGGTGGATGGACAGAGAGGAAGTGGAAGACCAAGAAGAGGCTGGGTAGACGATGTCTGTGATTGGAGTGGAGTGAGAGGCGGAGTCACGGAGTTGGAGAGAAGAAGTGGGGACAGAATGGGTTGGAGAGTGATAGGCAACCTTCGGAACGAAGAAGCCACCTAATGATGATGATGAACTGTGCATAGCTGAATAGACTGTATTTTAACGCCGGTCATATGGTACTTGGAGAGCCAGCTACATTCTCAGGTGGTACTTGGTGTAAAAAGTTTGAGAACCACTGCAATACAACAATCAATCATAACAAAATAAATAAATTAAATAATACGAATTAAAGTGTTTAAATGTAAACAAAGGAAAAAAAATAAGTAGCAGCATCTGCCCCCAGCACCGCGGCTGATGGGGCTGTAACTTGGTCCAGGAGGGTGACTTGGAACAGCTGTAGGGGGAGAGGAGAGGAGGATGACAGATCAGACAGACTTCTAGGTATTTTGTTTGCTGTGTGTGAGAGAAGTGTGTGTATGTGTGAAACTTTATTTTAGATGATGTACTGCATAATGCCATTAACGTTAAACCATGGGAAAGCTAGTTGGAACTTGGCTGGCTAGGCTACAGACAGCTCACGTTAGCACAGAGTGTCGTGTTTTTGCAGATTGACTAGCTAAGTAAGATTGTGACACACACTGCCACATTGAGTATGTGTATATAAAAGCAGCAACGCTGTAAGCTTGGCGCTGTTGTTTAGCTAACGTTACGTTACATACAACATACCGCAGCTTCGGCATAACTGAAATAGCGTGCAGCAATGCTGTAAGCTTGGCGCTGTTTAACGTTACATACAACATACCGCAGCCTCTATAAGCCCCAGCAATAGAGTTCGCTTAGCAAGCATTATCCATATCCATGAGACGTTCTGTTTTCCAACATGTAAGCTAACGTAAAAAATACAATACTATGGCTAACTATCTAAAACGTACCCATGTTCCGAAGCTCCGGGGTGCATTCTTTCTTCTTCTTACCCGGGCCGTTACTACAGAATGCAGTCAGACAATGGAAACGATACTGCCCCCAGCACTTCCTGTAGTGCATTGCAGTTACAAATGAACATTTGCGTCTCTGATTTTTTTATACGACGCATCGACGCAAAAATTCCCCGTCGACGATTTTTTGTGATCGACGTCGTCGATTATATCAACTAATCGTTGCAGCCCTAGTATAGACATAGATAACATTTCCATAACAGGTATTATGTGCCATCATGAATGCATGAAAGGGGGGGGGGGTCATTTCTGATTATTTGAGCGTCAGTAACGGCATTCACATTGAACACTAGACACGGTTACCAGCCTGATCGCTATGAAAGCATTGCAGGATCAAGCCAGAACTGACGTCAAATCGCTCTTACCTTTGGCCGAAAGTAATCCAAAAAGAATATTCTAATTTCTTGATCGCCATCTGGTAGATCCAATCCCCATTTGATCGACGTTATAAACTACCATAACATACGGATCAAGCATAGTCGACGGGCTTTAATGTAACCGGCTGAACTGTGCCGCTTCCCGAGAATGAAATCCGAGACATGGGGTCATTCCACAGCACAGGGTACAGTGTTAGAAATGTAGCTCGATACCGCTGCCTGGTAGGATGCGGCCGGTACTGCACCTTCGGATTCCCACTATGCATTTTTCAGCCAACACACAGCATCCTGAGATTAAATAGGGTATTAAAATTGAAAAAAAGAAAAAACTACCCAGAAACAAGAATCTTCGTTTATGGCACTGAACCGTTGGGGCACATAAACGAGAATTATTGTTCTTGGCAACCAAAGTGTTAAGGGATAACTAGCCCGTAGCAACGTCTGGCGTCACGAGAGAGAGAGAGAGCCATTGCTATCGTGACGGGATGGCCACACGGCGAAGAGAGTTAGAGAGTATCGCGTGAGAGAGAGAGAGACTTTAAGCTGGTGGGTTCTTCCGGGAGAGAGTCAGACAAGCGTTGACAGCGAGACAGCAGAGATACCTTCAGCCTCCTCTGAGGCTGGAGGGTGGGGGAGGGAAGCCATAAGGACATATCTAGCTCCGGCTAACAGGACAAGCTTCGGCTAGTGAGCTAGGCCGCAACAACCAAGAGAGAGATAGAATTATTAATCTAGTTTCTTCACATTTTAAAGACTTTCAATTAGTTTCATTCTGTACGAGACCTTTTGTTTATGAAAATAAACACCCCACCAAGAAAAGATATCACGTTTCCAGTCCTAATTCTTCTGTTACGGATGCATCAAACGGGGTGAACAGTGTGACAGCCAGTAACATTGCCATCAACAAACAAATAACACAACCAGAGACTTCACGGAACAGCAGATGACGGGTTGATAAGGCTGAAACACTGATATCCTTCAGTATACTAGTCTAAAAGAAACAAGAAGTCACTTTCAATTAAGTTGCGATCACAATATTACCTCAATCCCATCATTCACTCAAAGTCTAAAAATGTAACTAAAGAGAAGTCAGATCACTCGGGCACCATATTGACTTTATTCTCAAAATGTTTACTTTAATATCAACATTTTGACTTTATTCTGTAACTGTTACTTTGAGTTTATTCTTGACATTTTGACTTTATTCTCAAAGAATAATGTAAGATAATTGTTCTTATCATTGCCCTATTCCTCTTCTGTAGAAAACATAAGGCAAGTCACTGGTCAGAACAGATCCTCAGTTTGATCTCTCTCTATAGTCTGGTCAAATAGCCTTAAGAGCTTGAATTAGAGAACAAATATATTTGATCAAAAATAATAATAATAATAATAATAACAATAATAAAAAAGGTAACTTTTTAATTAATTTGTCCTCAATGATGGAAATTATTTGTCTAAAGTTTAAAAAAAAAAAACGTTGTCTTTTTAAATGACTGTTTTGTTTACCTATATAAAATCTTGAATCCACCTCACTTCCCAAATCTACAGTATGTGTGGCAGCACGAAACCTTGAAAAATCCCACGTATGTGGAATTTTATGTAAATTCATAGGTATTTACTATGGAAAGCAGTACTCCACGGTAGAAAGGAAAGTTAAGTGTGGAATGTCAAAATACATTGTCATTCTGTGAAACAACAAATTACTGTAATCTTATGCTGTGAAAATGTAGGCTCTTGTTTTATTTTTTAATATATTTTAAAATAATATTATTATGTTCGATTACTGTTTGCCCAGCCATTTATGGCAGATTCTCAAAATTCCTTATAAGGATGTGGATTTGTTTTACTTGTAACCTTTGGTAGAGCATACAAAGATCATGAGATATTTGTATACATCTTTTCCAAATGGACTCCCTCCCTCTAGAGACTAAGTTGGTGGAGGAGATGAAGGGGACAGACCAGGAGTACAGCAGTACAGCAGGTGCTCTGACACAGTACAACAGCTCTGCCAACTCCTCTGGAGGTGAAGACATCGAACTGCTGGCCTTCCAGACAGTCACTGGTCAGAATACACTCCTCCGTTTGATCTTCTCTCTCTCTCTTTCCCTCTTTTCACCCAAGTTCGGTCCACGTCAGATATCCACCACTTTTAGTGCAACAGAAATAAAGAAAACACTTAGTTTCTTTGCAGAGTGTTAACATAATTTGGTTAAACATGGGGAAAAGGTTGATATTCATGCTTCACATAATAATTTGAGCAATCACTTGCTTGCTCGCTCAAGAATGGTATCTAATGGTTAGTATGTGTCTGTCCAATCACATGCTTCGTGCAAATTACGGCTGGTGTTTGTCCAATCGTGTGTTTGTCCAATCGTGTTCCTGCATGCAAATAGTTGTGGTGACAGCACCTGCACATTAAAGGAACACACTAAATGTGCCTCTCCAGAGTCAGACAAGAAGATAGATAGCCTACCAATTTCCTCTCTGTGCATGAAGTAGAAAGAAATCCAGTTGCAAGCTAGCCTAGCTTAGCACAAATTAATGGATGTGAATACGGATCAGCTAGCCTAGCTTAAAACTCCAGGGCCCTCATTTATCAATGGTGCGTACGCACAGATATGTGCATAACCCGTGCGTACGATCATTTCTAAGCAAAGTGTGGGACTTATCAATTTGAACGTGTGCTTGACTTTGTGCGTATATTTACGCACAGCTCCGACCGTGCGTACCTGGCGCCCGGTGGTAGAATATGAATATTGCAATGCGGAAATAAGCTTCCGTGCATTAGTTTCAACACTGGCGTGTTCTACAGTATGACCCGTAATTCATTATAGTTCATTGTAAAATAGCGACAGTAATTATTGTTAAACCCTATAAATATAGCATTTGGAATAGGTCTTTCTTTCCGAATGAATGCAGCATGGTTTATATAGGGTTATCGGAATGGCATTATGCCCTGGACTTTTATATCAGTCTGTGCAGCCCGCGTCCCCCCTTACGGTGTTGATCTTTCGAGAAGTATGGGTTTGTTGTACAATTGTAACAGTCTTAACAAGTACACTTTATTAACACAACAGTGTTATGTTAAACTTGGGCCACACAGACAGCCATGGCTGCTATTTAATTTTGTTTATCTTGAGGGTGGTGTGTTGCATTGTGGGTCGTCTGATGCAGATGAGCCAATGCCAATGCTGTCTCCTACTGTGTGTGTGTACCTTACAAGAAGAAGAATCTGTGGTCGTGTGTTGTTCCAAACTGTGTAGAGAATAAAACCACCACACTTAGTCCTGATACACTTAGTAACTGATACTTAGTCCTGATACACTTAGTAACTGATACTTAGTCCTGATACACTTAGTAACTGATACAATTAGTAACTGATACACTTAGTCGTGATACACTTAGTAACTGATACACTTAGTCCTGATACACTTAGTTATGATATGTGTGTGTGCAGTAAGTTGCAGTAAGCGAGATGGAACTCAGCCATCCCCATTCATGTTGAAGTAGAGATGAAGAGGAAGAAGCGCTACTTCCTGTTAAATCCCCGGTTCAGTGTGGAGCCACAGCGTTCCGCCCGCCCGCCTCCCAATGGAACCTTAAACCTTTATCAGCAGTGAGCGAACGACACACAGCCAACAATGTAAACTATTTACATTCCACTCCCTATCATCACACTTCAAGGTTAGCCTGTAGCTCCTACTGGTTTCCATTTACAGTGCAATCCTTCTGGCCTTCCTCGCTGCAAAGTCATCAATCACATCAAATTGTCCAACTCCTGAGCCAGCTCCTTCCCATCCAAATCAGATTGCCCTCCATGGTTTAAGGTGTGTACAAGTGCCTCTGCTTGCTTCATCAGCTCTTGGTGTGGCAGGTCTTGGAAGTTGTACAAAATTGCATACCTTTCACCTTGGCACGTTTCTTGTCTTCTTTTCTTCTCTTTTTATACTGGATGGCCGGATGGCTTTTGCCTCTTCATAGTTCTCTAACGTTAGTCTTTCTTTCCTCAACGCTCAATTCTATAAACACTTGACCAATAGAACATGTTCTGACTGTGAACACCTAAAGCTGAGGCTCAGACCGACCGACCGTTTTAGATTTTTGGCTCATTTCCCCTTATGTTAGAATTTTGTTTATGTAAAAATAATGGTTGCAGATATAGAGGGGGGCGCCAAAACTGCGCTGAGCAAAAAATATATTGTAAAAGGGTGGATTATCCCTGCTTGTGAGAGTAGTAGTACACAGACACTGGGTAGTAGGATACTATAGAATTGGACCTATATGTACCCCCGTCTTTGGCCCGGAACGTCATTCTGGAGGGCTTGCAGCTAGAATGGATGGGGCCCAGGATTTATTAACCTGGGGACTGGTAGTGACTGTCAGTTCAATAGTATTATTGTGCTTCCCTTTAAGCAGTACCCTTCCTTGACCACCTGTATAGACCCTTCAAATGCTATTCTGGGAATGGGGTGTAAGGGTTAAATAATTATGCAGTCACAATATTTACCCAGGGGTTAGAATAGCTAATGGAAGAAACAGACACACAGACAATGCTCCCAATAAGGTCTACTTTATAGAAGCCTGGGCAGGTTATCAGTTACAGTTAACACTTTCCATTTATTCCTACATGGCACCGGGTGCTCTCACTGTTAATGTAGGGGAAGCTATTCCCACCATAGGCACCGCATGCTCAATACATTAATAACACCCCGCTTGTACTAGGGGAACCCAGGCATAAAGTAGAGAAACATTGGGAATTCAAATAACCAAATAACAAAATAACAACAAATAAAACCAAGTAAATGTGGGCCCACGTTACCAAAATAAAACCTACACTAAGCCGGCTTAAATTGTTTGGGGTACCCCTTAGACACTGGTTGTTAGCGTTCACTTGAATGGACGTTGCTGTTGATACACGAGGTACCGTTAGTACTTAGCCAAGATGGCAGACCCACTCTTATCACCACTCGTCCAGGTGACAAGATGGCGTCGGCGATCCCGCGAGCACAGCCAGCGGGCTGGACGAACAGCATAGGCAGTGGTTAGCTGGAGGAGCGTGCTGTGATGGCGACCTCTGCTGGTGGGAAGAGGCGTCCTCTGTACCGTCTGGGGGACGTCCACTGCTGGCTGTTGCTTGCTGCTGTTGCTTGCTGCTGTCGCGCGAGCTAATACTGTTGCTACCCTAAACACAGCTAAGCTTCGGGTCTGGATGCACCCTCCTGCTATATCGGTTGTACTACTAACGCAACGTGGCTGGCTATACCACCGGTCTTCAGCGCCGCGCGCCCGGTAGTCTACTGAAGTCAGACGGAGCCGTTAGCAGCATACTAATACACCGCACACTTACTACTATAACCCGCTAACGATAGACGTTAGTCCTGTTAACTCTAGACGTTAGTCCTTCGGTTCTGTATCGCTTACTCGCACACTATCGCTGGTACTTCTAGGATAACCCGTCGACTAGCAAGTACTTCTCATCACCCGTTGCTCGTTCCGACGGGGCTCTCCAACAACGGGGCTTGTTTGAGCACACGCCCGCTGTGACTGCGACTGTTCACGGTCAAGTCCACTGCCGAAGAGAGCTTCCTGGTCCTTTCGCCCCCAGGTAACTCCCTCTTCCTCGTTGCTTTCCTCTCTCCTCCGCTCCACCTGCCACCACTGCCACTCCGCCCCCTGCTGGCAACCTCCACTGATCCCACTCTAGGACCGCTCCAGAAAGGGAAAAAGGGCTCCAATGTTATTGTTAGTGATCCATACTGAAGCCGGAGAAGAGTAGCACCTCACCTCGTCGTTAGACTGGGCGAGCTATCCAAAGGGAACACTGTTTATCACACGTTATACACACACAGGGAAAGTAACAGTTAGTTAGCACTTCTGAATACTTAGTAGAATATTCAGGCTGCTACAATATAATAATTTTTTTTGCGCCCCCCAGAGCCCTAGGCAACCGCCCTAGGCAACCGCCCTAGGCAACAGCCTATATCGCCTGTAGGAAGCTCTGCCCCTGATAGGCAGGCTACACATGGCGTAGGCTACATGGCAGTGAGATTCATTGTTCTTGTATATGCTCTCGTATTATTGTTTATATAGGCTACCTAATACCGACATCAAAATAGATTGTATGCCTCTACAAATCATATGCAGGTAGAAAATGTATGGAGAACTTTAATCCCTGGGTATTAATCGAACGAAATGAAGAAAAGGCATATTCCAGCATGGTTATTAATGACACCAATGGCAAACAGTGGTTAACGGTCTTTATTAGTGTTTGCGCTGCCCAGGCAGCAATGGGCTTTAGGAAGTTAATCATATCCGACATCACCGTACGTGTACATGTCTGTTAGCCTGTCGCGTATTTCTCCCATAACACGCTTCGCTCGGCTTAGTCCACTTTTCCACATTTCATGGGGGTGTTTCATGACCATATATGGATAATCATGC
This sequence comes from Notolepis coatsorum, assembly GCF_963971535.1. Lineage (NCBI taxonomy): Eukaryota > Metazoa > Chordata > Actinopteri > Aulopiformes > Paralepididae > Notolepis > Notolepis coatsorum. Next base: position 37,031,899 of record NC_140183.1, on the reverse strand, counting down.
ACGAGCATTGACGGTAAGAACAAATGGTATTTATCAACACAGAGTGTGCGTACGACCTGTGCACGCACGGTTGATAAATCCCGATTTTTCTTTTTGATAAATGAGGGCCCATAGGAGAGGTGTTTTTGGCCAACAGTTAGGTTATAGCTAGCTGATCTGTAATTGGTCATGGTAATGTTACAACGCAAACAAATGTATCCAAGTCCAGTTTTGCCCGATGTTGATCTGAGATCCCCTTGGTAAAGACTAGCTGATGCTTGATATTCCATCTATGGCTATTCCTCTGGCATCTTTGATAAGACATACAGTATAAATTATGTGAAGTGCTGGCTTAACAAATGTCCTGTGGCTAAATAACTATGTGGGGGCGGATGTCGAACACTAGAAGACACAACAAACTCTCCTCTCATCTAATAACAGTCCATTAGATGGAAGCAACAATTAGGGGGTATAGGGCTGGGTAGGTATAATGAATATGAAGAAAATAGACCATTTGGAATGAAATGGCACATTGACAGTTGTATTGCAAGATAAAGACATAGACATATTATATTGTAATGTACTGATGGTGGTATTGTGCAATAGCCTGACCACAAGCACATAGGCCATCTCAAAAATAACAATTGCAATACCTAACATTTCACCAAACATGCTGTGAAGTCAATTGTCTTCAAGACCTTTCTGATAAAAAGGTCTACTACAATCTATAAAAAAGAGCCCACATTCATATACAAATATTTCTATTTATTCTATTTACAAACATTTGCATGTCCTTATGGTTGGCACCTAGTTACAGCTGTACAGTCTGTGCCATTCAGCTGCAGCCTCTAACAGGCAGTTTTAGCTACTGTCTCAAAAAGTTTACAATTTCTCCCCTGTGCTTCCTGGTTCATGCAATTCAGATCAAACTGTAAAACTAGGCATTGTAGATCAGATCCAGCAATTGTATATTTTATTTCTCGCCTAAAGAGACATATTTTAGTCAACTGTTTAGGTGGGGAAAGAGAAGGAAAAGGATTTACAAGCGAGCCACCTCTAGACAAACTGAGATTTATTCATTTATTTTACAAATGAAGAAACGTAAGTCAGGAGTCAGACCAGAGTGTATCATTGTTGTTTTTATAAATTGCAAGAGTGAACAATAATAAACATCAATAAACATATATGACAAGATTAAACTACATAGTGACATAGATATTAATGGAAAAAGGGGATGGACTAAAATGAGGCATTCTAGCAAGAAAGGCTGGATTACAAACAAGGCATTTCAAGCAGTTCAGGGCTCTGTTCCTCGTACGTGGCTAACTTAGTTAGCTGGATCATTTTCAGGATAACTTGACATAAGTCAGACTTTTTGGTTCCACCAAGCAAGTTTGGCTAAATCACTATAGCAACACATCCATCAATTTGAACCTGCTTCAGCATATACTGCACATCAGAGCTACGGAACATGCAACACCTGTTTGAGCTGCGGGATGAGGTGCGCTTGTTTCTGACAGAGAATGGTTCCGAGCTCGCTGCCCACCTCCAAGCCCTTCTTGAACGGTTTAAAATGTATTTCCCAGAGGAAATCAAGCGACAAACCTTAAAAACAGTGTTTCAGTCCAAGCCGCTGGCTGAGTTGTGGATATCAATTAAGGAGGAATATGCACAGCTATCCACCATTTGAATCTACCTACCTATGCGAAAAAACATTCTCTGCACTGACTTATAAAAAATAAGTACAGATCACGTCTGAATGTGGAGGATGATCTCAGAGTCGCTGTCTCCAAAATTAAACCCAGACTGGACTTGTTATGCTCCAAGCTATAGTGCCCATCCATCTCATTAGGTGAGTTGAACATTAGCCTTCTAACTGAAACACGCTATATGTATTAATTTTATGGTTGTTTGATTATTGTGTTATTTTGTGTAGTTATTGTGCATGTTAAAAGCCTCCAATGCTTATTAGTGCATGTGCGTGTGAACGTTTGCATGTTTCAACCACCTCCTATAATAGTGGGGGTCGCAGCTCTCTGACACCGTTATTTCAGAAAAACTTTGGGAACCATGTATTTATATAGTACAGATACCTAAGCGCATACAGTACATATTATCCTCGTAAGTATCTATTCATTCATATCAATTAGATACTCTTTGGGCTCGTTAGATCTCATTCGATGATTCATTCCATTAAACCTACTGCCAGCAGGCACATTTAAAGAAATATAATCTGATTGATTGGGTTAATGAGGCACTTAAAATGGGCCTATACATATGCATTTAACTTGTCTGCGATATTTTCCCGTTAGAAAATAATGGTTTCCACGATAGACGCCTCCCCCTTTTGAACCTGGACGGGCACGCACAATTATACTGATTACTGAAGTCTGGTTCGAAATAACGCGATTGGGGCGGTCAGGTGGCGTAGCGGAGATTGCGCTCATCACCAATGCAAGAGACTGCGGTCTCGACTCCCGGAGTCAGCATTGCCTTGGCTTGGGCTGATCGCTATACTAACTCGTTTGGCTGGGTTAGGGGGAGGGAAGCCGTGGGTGGGAAACTGGCGTTGTGGACAGCGACGCCTACAGGTCAGGTCTGGGCGCTTGCTCAGCGGAGGCAGGACTTGAGGAAGGCAGCGTGACCTCCCACGCGTTACACTTCACCAATGAGAGCCCTCGCTGCCAGGTGAGAAGAGAGCCACTGGCTGTCGTCGCACGTGTCGGAGGAAGCGTGCGGATACTTCAGGGTTCCCTTGTACCGACCAGTAGGAGAACATGCGCATAACAACCAGGTAGGGGAAGGGGGGAATTGGCACAACGACTAAATTGGGACGGGGAGAAAACAGAGAAAAATCTGAAAATTTAAATAAAATAAAATAACGTGATTGTTTGAGTGCGAGTCAGCCTTTGAGAAACTGCGATAGCCTGACATCAATCATCGGGTTAATTTAAGCTGGCTAATAGGACTTTGAATCAGCTTAGTTGAACCAGGTACGAGGAATGGGGAGGAAGAGCGTGGATGACGTGGATTTTGGATTTTGTAACCGACGTTCTACAGTACATGCACCTTCAGCTACTGTATATATCTATTATTCTGATAGCAGGTGTTTAATCAGAGATCCCTGCTTTCTAGTCTTGCACAAGGACCAATCAGCATGGGTATGGGCCGGTTAATTTTCCATTGATGGGGATTTGATTGGCTGTTTTTAAATAAAGTGCGGCTGCAGGATTAATAACATTAATGTTAGTTCGGCCAGAGAAACAAATATACTAATTAAAATGGTTGGACCTGCGAGATTTGTACTTTGTAGGTCTGCATTTTAAATGTAATGAGTAAAAAGTATGTTTTTTTTCTCTGAAATGCAATTGAGTAAAAGTACAAGTATACAAACCTAATAATACTTGAGTAAAGTACAAATCCCACAAAAAAGTACTTAAGTATTGTAACGAAGTACAATTACTCTAGTACTTTACACCCCTGGTAAACTAAACACTAGTTGGTGACTGAAATAACATAGAACAAGCACCAATATAAACATCCCCACAATTTTATTATTTCCTCAAAAAAACACCACATAACCATTAACTCATTCAGCGCCAGTCACGAGAAAAGTCGGGTTAACTTGCCAACCGTTCAGCGCCAATCACGAAAAAAGTCGGGTTTTAATCGTTATTTCTTTTATTAGCTATATCCATTCATTTTTCATCCATCCAGCCTGATGTTATCATTGGGAATGGGTCGGAGTTTGCAAAAGGGCAAATACCGCTGCCTACGCCTTCCAGCCGGTATTGCACTCCATTAGAAATGGTGTAGTTTCTGGGACGATCTGAGCCGTGCGGGCGGGGGACTCGTGTTTACAACGTTACATCTGCGATGCTGCCCCCCCCTTCATATGTACTACATTCTGTTGTGGAAGGACAGCTCATTCACTGAGAGACTTACACTGCATCAGGGTAAGACATTTTAAGTCATTTAGTAATATCTTTAAACTGAGACTTGATTGCTGACTTGACCAGCTGACTTGATTAAGGGGCGTGTTTAAAGCGGCCATTTTGTTTCCTTAAGTGACCCATTAAAAGCTGCTTCCTGCTTAAAGACAGCACTTGTGTACTGAGTGTGATCTCAGAGCCCTGTCACTGCTTAAAAGCAGAACCTCAGCCTCTCCTGGAATCACTCTGTACTACATTCTGTTGTGGAAGGACAGCTCATTCACTGAGAGACTTACACTGCATCAGGGTAAGACATTTTAAGTCATTTAGTAATATCTTTAAACTGAGACTTGATTGCTGACTTGACCAGCTGACTTGATTAAGGGGCGTGTTTAAAGCGGCCATTTTGTTTCCTTAAGTGACCCATTAAGGGCCAGGTGTTCGAAAGCACTAATTAGTGATAGGGATTTAAAGGCCTGCTGGCTTAGCGTCAGCGAAGCGTCGAGAAACGAAGAGGGACAAAGAGGAGTTTTCCTGGAGTTCTCAGCAGAGGGATCCAGGGATCCACCCAGTGCTAAGTACATCATAATCCTATCTTACACTCCACTCTGAAAAATCTCCCTTTCCCTCCCACTCTGCTATTTCTCTACTTCCTCCCTGCCACTCTTGACACCACAATGTGTCTCATATCCACAATCTGCTCCCCCAGAACAGACTCAACCCACCCACGGCAGTTTGCTAGCAACCCGGCTAATCTATCCTACCCTCCTACAGCCACTAATACACCTGTCACAGTACAGGGAGGCCTATGGAATTGTCAATCAGCAGTCAAGAAAGCTGACTTCATTACTGCCTACGCCCATAGTCAAAATCTGCAGCTCCTGGCTCTAACTGAGACCTGGATAACCCCCAATAACTCATCAACACCTGCAGCATTATCTACAAACTATAACTTCACTCACACACCTCGACCTTCCAGGCGGGGTGGAGGCACTGGCCTCATGACATCTCCTTCATGGACTACAAACGTAACACCCCTCCCAGCACTGTCACTCTCCTCTTTTGAATATCATGCAGTATCTGTCTCTAATCCTTTCAATCTCACCATTGTTACACTCTACCGCCCTCCAGGTCCGCTCGATCACTTCACAGATGAGCTGGACATGCTTCTAAGCTCCTTACCGGAAGATGGTACCCCTCTCCTTCTATTGAGCGACTTCAACCTGCCTGACTCATCTCAGTCAGTCATAGTAGTCTCCCTCCTACAATCATTTGACCTGACTCCCACTGCCATGCCTCCCACCCACAAAGCAGGCAACTCCTTGGATCTCATATTTTCACGTAACTCCAGCATCATTAACACCACGGTAACTCCCCTACATGTATCTGACCATTCCTTCATATCCTTCTCACTAACTCTCATGCTTAACCGAAAGGTCTTCACCCCAACTCAAACCGTCTCACTCAGACGCAACCTGCCCTCCCTATCCCCCTCCACCCTCTCCTCTGACATACTATCCACTCTACCTTTGAGTGACACCTTCTCTGCTCTCTCCACAGAGATGGCAACCTCCACCCTCCTCTCAGCCCTTGCAACCTCCTTCGACAAGCTCTGTCCCCTCGTTGAGAAACCTGCCCGCCGTTCCCCACCCAGTCCATGGCTGACAGATCCAGTGAGAGAACAAAGACAGGTCCTGAGAGCAGCTGAAAGGAAGTATAGAAAGTCACGCCTCACTGCTGACATCGACACATATCACAACCTCTTGTTAACATTCTCCAAAACCATTACTAATGCCAAAGCTTCTTTCTTTCACCATAGGATCGAGGCCTCTGCCAAGAATCTTCGCAAACTGCATGCTACCATGTCCTCCCTCCTCACTCCCCCCCCACCCCCCCCTCCCTCATCTTTCTCTGCCGAAGACTTTGCGATCTTCTTTGAGGAAAAAGTGGAGAACATCCGCAGCTCCTTCTCCCAACCCCCACCCATTCCAAATGCTGAATCGAGAACCTCATCCTTCACTCTGTCATCTTTCTCTCCCATTACAGAAGCCGAGACCCTGACACTGGTAACGTCGAACCGTCCGACTACATGCCAGCTGGACCGGCTACCTTCCCCACTCCTCCAGTCCATAGCACCAGACATCCTCCCATTCCTAACTGCAACCATCAACTCCTCACTCAACTCGGGGGTGGTCCCCACCTCCCTAAAACAAGCCAGAGTCACGCCCCTCATAAAAAAACCATCCCTGAACCCTACCGTCATAGGCAACTACCGTCCTGTCTCTCTTCTCTCCTTCCTTTCTAAAACACTTGAACGTGCTGTATCCAACCAACTTACTGCTTATCTCTTACAGAATGACCTCCTAGACCCTAATCAGTCAGGCTTCAGGACTGGTCACTCCACAGAGACAGCCCTCATTGCGGTCACAGAGGCACTTCACTTAGCAAAAGCGAAAGGCCTCTCCTCTGTCCTGATTCTCCTAGATCTATCTGCAGCCTTCGACACAGTCAACCACCAGATCCTCCTCGCGGCCCTCGCAGGAATGGGAGTGGCTGGCTCTGCGCTGACATGGTTGTCATCATACCTCAATGACCGCTCCTACCAAGTGTCATGGAGAGGGACCCTGTCGGCCACCCGCCCCCTGCGGACGGGTGTCCCCCAGGGCTCGGTTTTAGGACCCCTTCTCTTCTCCCTCTACACTAAATCACTGGGTAACATTATCACGTCTCATGGCTTCTCCTACCACTGTTATGCCGACGATACTCAACTCTTCCTCTCCTTCCCTCCCTCAGATATCCACGTCTCTGAGCGGATCTCGGCCTGTCTGTCCGACATCTCCGCCTGGATGACGACCAACCACCTCAAACTGAACCTAAGCAAAACAGAATTGCTCCACCTGCCGGCCAAATCCTCCCCCCTGACCGACCTTTCCATCACAGTCGAGAATGCAGCTGTGACCGCGTCCCCGACCGCCAAGAACCTTGGTGTTGTCCTCGACGACCAGTTGAACTTCTCTGCTCACATCGCAGCGACAACCAGAACCTGCCGATTCCTCCTGAGCAACGTCAGAAGGATACGCCCCTTCCTGACAAAAGAAGCCACCCAACTCCTCGTCCAATCAACAGTCATCTCCCGCCTCGACTACTGCAACGCACTGCTCGCTGGCCTCCCGGCCACTGCCACTAAGCCTCTTCAACTCATTCAGAACGCAGCGGCCCGCCTGATCTCAAACCTACCGAAGTCGGCCCATGTCACCCCACTTCTTAGGGACCTGCACTGGCTCCCCATTGCTGCACGAATCCGCTTCAAGGCCCTTGACCTAGCATACTGTGCGGCAAAGGGAACTGCTCCCGCCTACCTCCGGTCAATGGTCTCTAACTACACACCCTCAAGACCCCTACGCTCTGCATCTTCTGGCCGCCTCAGACCTACTCCTATCCAAGCTCCGGGAGGGTCATCAAAGAGAAGTCGCCTATTCTCAGTCCTTGCCCCACAATGGTGGAATGAACTACCCACCCCAGTTAGGACAGCCGAAACACGTCCAATCTTTCGCCGTCGACTAAAGACTCACTTCTTCAACCATTATCTGAATTAAAAAAAAAAAAAAAAAAAAATCTAACCCTAACTAACCATACTGTCATGCACTTGTCCTAATAAACTAACCTACACTGTAGCACTCAACACTTTGATGAACATTGTTACTCAGCTGATAGAGTTGTGCTCTTCCTGATGGCTTGTCGTACAGAACTTGTAAGTCGCTTTGGATAAAAGCGTCAGCTAAATGACTAAATGTAAATGTAAATGTATATGCAATGTGGGACGGAGCTCCACGAGCAGTATTTGGAATGGCGATCAGATAATTGGATTATTTCTTTTACATACATTACCAGGTAAGGACTCTATATATCAAATCTTGCGTTGATCTGATATTTCTTTCTACCGCGATCAAAGCTGTCTGTGTGTATGTGTATGTGCTTTTTACCGTTGGCTGTGGTGGGGGTGGGGGCGAGCGCCCCGCTATGAGGGCCATTTCATGTATGCACGAGGAAGGATAATAATGATAATCTAGCGTTGATTTCAGGAAGATTCGATAATCAGGCGAAAAATGACAACGTGATAAGTGTATTCCGCTAAAACGCTATTATCGCGTCTTTTCCTGGAATTACTCAGAAGCACCCAAACTATATTCATATTCAAAACGGTATAAAACGGAAATGTACAATCTGTTTTGTGCATGTTGACTTGAAGCAACTCATCGACGGGTGTATTAGACCCATAGCTATAATATAAGATATATTTTAAGCACTCACAAATGTTGCAGTCTCCCCATTGATTAAAGCGATGGCGTTCTAGCGCCCCCTGGCTCATTAAGCGATGGCGCTGAATGAATTAATACTCCTCTTAAAGGGGAACTGTTTTACTATTTCTTTCACTATTTGGGCACTTTTACACAATTCCTGTGAGTCTATGGAACACCTCTGTAATATATTTTTTTTTTTTATTCATTGTTTTGTATTTCTAATCAAGTCCTCAAAAACAGCATTTTTCTACCTCAAGATCTTAAGCCGTTTTGAGCCTGGGCTCCAACCACTGTGTGCAGCTCATCTTGTACCTGATGCCACACAGCCACATTAACATGCAGCGGTGTCTTTCTGACATCACAGATCATCACATTTTCAAATGACTCAGTTCAGTGAGGGTGAATATTGTGAGAGGAGAATTGGAAGAATGCGCCAATATGAGAATTAGAGACATAGATCATATTAATATAAGTTCACATAGCTAGGAAACAATGCTAAACACTCAAAAAGGCCATTTATAAGATAGTTCCCCTTTAAGCCCGGAGCCCTATTTTCTGAAAATCCACCTAAAATACATACCTAAGTAAATGGAAGATTGCTCCACTTCTACAAGGTCCATTTGCATGTTCTTGGTATCTAGGGACATCTATCGACCTCAGTGGATGCATTCCCAGTGTCAGAAATATTGTGTCTATCACTAGGCTTGCTTAAATTGTGATGAAACAAAGGAGAATATGAATTATGATTTTTCTTTGCATCTTTGACAGTGAATAACACCATGCTAAAAATGACCAGACATAAAAGCTTGTTCAGTACCTTCTTGAGATCACGTGTACAAAGAATCTAAGGAAATGAATAAAGGGAAGATGATTTAACAGAAGGTTTTGTAGATACAGTACTGAATTCTGCCATCCAGACCCATGCAATTTGAAATATTATTATAGAATATAGAATATTGATTGATTGAACATTTTATTAACAGATTGCAGAATGGGTACAATACAGTACAGCTCAATACACACAATTGTTAACTCATTCAGGGCCAACAGCGCCCTCTGCTGATGGCCCTTCGGTGCCAATGCTTTATCCAATGGAGGAATGGACTTATTTGCGAGTGCTTAAAACATATCAAATATAATAGAATAGATCTAAATAACACAGTGATCGTCAATGAGTTGCTTCCAGTCAACATGCATGAAACAGATAATTTTTTCATACATACATTTCCATTTTATACCGTGATGAATATCAATATATTTCTAGGGCGTTCTGTCTCATCTCAATAAACTCCAGCAAATCGAGCTTAAATGTATTTCCTTAGAAATCGTGCCATTTGTCGCTTGATTTATGAATTGTTTTCAAATAAACGCTAGATTATCGATAGTATATGTGTCCTCATGCACGAAGCGAAGCGGGGTCTGAAAAATCGCTTCTCCGTACTTTGGTCAGCGCGAACCGCACGCACACGCGCACGCACACACACACACACACACACACCGATGACTGTGAAAGGAACATCTGATTACCCCAAGATTCGTAATATAAAGTCCTTACCCCCCATCTGATGTCATGCAAAAGGATTAATCCAATTCCTGATCGCCATTCCAAATATTGATCGCGTTTATTGATCTAACGTTATATATCCAAAACACATAATCCACGCTGCTCTGAGTGTCCTCAGTCCATCTGTTATAACGATACTGCATGCCCGAGAAGTAAAACCTGGACCGGACTTATTTTTTTTATGTACAGTCCCAGCCAATCCAATCCAATGATGTGCAATACCATCCAGGAGATGATAGGAAGCGGTATTTGCCCTTTGCGAGCGCAGACCCATTCCCAATGATAACGTCGGGCTGGATGGATGAAAAATAAATGGATATCGCTAATAAAATAAATATCGATTAAAACACGAGATTTCTCGGGTTTGGCGCCCAGAGCATGGCGAGTTAACCCGGACTATCTCGGGTTTGGCCTCCAGTGAGTTAAGTGGATGCAGACCAGAGAAAGACTTTCGTCTTGTTTACATCAGGGTCCCCCATTTTCAATTTATCATAACATATATGACATACATGACATACAGATAGACAGTACTGCTACATCTAGACATTTATGACATACCAGATCTACAAATACAGTACTGTTTGTGATTTAAAAAAAAGGTCTAAAAAAGAGAGTATATACATTTGAGGGGGAAGAAACTGTACATTGGAGGAGGTTGGGTAGGTGGGGTGGGGGGGGTGGGGGGGGTGGGTAGGTGGGGAGGGGCGGGGGGGAAACTGTACATTGGAGGGGGTTGGGGGGGGGTAACTGTACATTGGAGGGGGTTGGGTTAGGACATTTACAGGGGTCAGTTTCGAATTGCAGTCTCCCGTAGGTGCTCCTTGAGAGTGGTTTTGAAAGTGGGTAGTGAATGGTTCACATTCCTTTACAGCTGTGGGTAGGGGGTTCCATATTGATGTGGCATAATTGCAAAACGTGTTTAGTCCCTTGTTTGAGCAGAATCTGGGTTTAACATGATTTGTGGAGCTCCCTCTGGTGTTGTGGTAGTGGTATTCACTGACCTTTGGGAAGTATTTTGACATGTACATGGGTACCTTAGTCGTGTAGTGTATCTTGTAGACCAGGCCCATTGCAAGTTGTCTACTCTAAGCCATCCTAGGTTGTCAATGTGGGCAGGGGTGAGGTGGGTTCTAGTAAGGTCAAGCAGTAGTCTGACCAGTTTTTGTGATGTTTGTAATTTAGTTTTTAGCGCCTTTGAGGTGCTTTGGTACCATGAGGTGCAAGCATAGTCGTAGTACCCTTGAATGAGTGCTCCTGCCAGAGGCTTCAGGGTATTCTTGTTTACCAGAGAGGAGATCCGGTACAAGAATCTAGTTCGTTGGTTGACTTTTTTGATTACATTGGATGCCATTTTGTCACAGGAAAGATTTGCCTCTAGGATGGAACCTAGGTATGTTATTTCATCTTACCTCGTGACAATATTGTCACCCACTGTAACTGAGAAGCCGTCGGTCTTGCTGAGTTTGTTATTTGAACCGAAGAGAATGGACTCTGTTTTACCCAGGTGTAATGATAGTTTGTTATCAGCGAGCCAGGTGCAGATTCTGCCTAGTTCAGAGCTGAGGGTTTTTTGTTGTTCTTGTCAGAGACCAGCAGGGCTGAGTCGTCAACAAGTTGCAGTCACAAGCTGACGACATGTCATTTGCATAAATTAGGAACAGTAGCGGCCCTAGTATGCTTCCTTGTGGAACACCACCACAGCTCACTGGAAGGGGGGGGATAGGGTACCGTTTACCTCCACCATCTGTTCTCTCCCCTCCAGGTAGGATTGCATCCAGCTCACTGATAGACTATCAAAACCAATTGCTTTTAGCTTGTCAATCAGAATGGAGTGATTGACAGTGTCGAAGGCCTGTTGTAGGTCCAGCATGACCATGCTGCAGTATTTGCCCGCGTCCACCTCTTGTTTGATGTGGTCGTTCAGTGGAGTGGGATGTTCTGAAGCCAGATTGTAATTCGTAGATTACCTTTCGACCTGTTCATATACTATTTTTTCCATGACTTTTCGAGATGTAGGTAAGAATAGAAACAGGGCGGTAGTTGCCTGGGTCTAATTTGCTGCCCTTTTTGTGCAGGGGGGTTACTCTTGCAATTTTGAAGTCTTTGGGTACGTGTCCCTGTTTTATGGAGAGGTTTATTATGTGTGTGATGACTGGGGTGATGGCGGCTGCTGAGTCTCTCAGGAATTTGGAGGGGATATTGTCATGGCCAGTGGCCTTGTTAGGTTGGAGGGCGCTCAGTTTTTTGAGTACCTCAGCTGTTGTTACCATTTCTAGTTTGAAATCGTCTTTGCGGACACCTAGGTTATTGTAGTAGGTAGGGGTGGACGGTATAAACGGTATATGGTATAAACGGTATGAATTTGCGCTACGGTATGGATTTTTACTATACCTTGTGACCGGTAGAGCAACACAGTGTGGAGGGAGGGGGCTGCCAGGAGCGGAGCCAACGCCAGCCCGCCGAGACAGGGCTCCACAGTGCGACTATTTCACTCGGATTTCCCCCTAAAAATAGATATGTGGACAAATTATTTAGGAGCACAGAGGCTTTGCGTAGTGGCCGTGTCAACGCGCAATTGTCATTTCATAATAGACACGGAACAGAGCGGAACTTCAATTCAAGAAGCAAACTAGCACTTCAGCCCTGCGTTGCACACAGCTGTGTGTGACAACTTCTCTCGCGAGTCGCGCAGTTTCTATGTGTAATGTAAACTCTGCGACGGGTCCAATCGTCTAACATGCTTTGCATCCTCGCCATTCTGGAATGCCCACGTCGCACAAAAATCTTAAGTAATGTTAAATGTTGATGTAGCCTCAGAAAGCTAACGTTAGCTCTACTAGCAGCCTGTTGATGTAGCTTCAGCAAGCTGACGTTGGCTACTCCTAGCAGCTCTCTCTCTTTCTCACTCACTCTCTCTCTCTCTCCCCCCTGCCTCCCTCTCTCCCTCCCTCTCTCTCTCTGCTAACAATCCTGATTCGATTCTTGAACCTATTTCATTCCAAAGGAATATATTGATGGACATTAGCTATAGTATATAGCTCAGCAGCTGTAACAGAATACTTTTTTTTTTTAATTATTATTATTGATGTTTCAACAATGACAAAAAAAGCCAGCGGTGGACCGACATGACAAACGCTGTCACTGTTTACTTGTGTAAGGAGGACATGGTTCCTTTTCAAACTGTCGATCGAAAGGGCTTTAAAGACATTGTCAAAACACGATCCAAGATATGCGTTACCTGCCTGCAGACACTTGAGAAAAGTGTTGCAGTTTTGCACAATACATTTTCTTAAAATACCTCTGTACTATGTGAAATATGTGGTATATAAGAAATAAGAGAAATAAAAAATAATAATCAGGAAGTCATTTGATTCCAGAAATCTGGAGAACCCTAGGAGATGTAGTTTTTAGAAATGTCAACACTCATTAAAAGCCCTGTCTTTCCTTCATCATAATGACTACAGCAAAATGGCCGCTCGGATTTATTTCCGGTCGAAATTCGCGATCTATTGAATACAATTCCTAAACTCATATTTCATTAATAACACTTTAACCTATTGGTAAACAAACGTATTGCTGAAAATATACACTATGACTGCTGTTGTGACATGGTTAGGATGTTTACTGTTGGATACATTTGGGGGGAAAAACAAACATTATGTCATTCAGTCTAGACAGATTGATTTATGACGTGATGTCATTTTGGGACCGGTACTGTGTATTACAATGTATTTGATTTGATTTGATCTTTTGATCTCGAACAAACATAAACACACACACTTTAAATAACAAAATTACAAAAACTAAATGAAAATTAAATAAAAAAAACTAAATAAAAAACAAATACAAATTAAATAAAATATATCTTCCTAGACATGGAAGCAATTGCCAACATAGCTCAAGACAACTGGTTTTGTTCGAGAAGGGACAGAAAGAAGCAAAGCTTATCTCGTCCTGCCCCTTCCTTACAATATCATATTAATATGTAATAAGTTATCCATCAATATCAAAAATAATATACCTATCCACTACAGCAAAAGATAAATAAATAATTACAAAAATACTAGTTCACGTTATTTTCAAGCTCCTCTAACTCATACTTGTCCAAGAATTCCTGTTTATATCTGCATTTAAACATTTCAATAGTACTTGTTTTTATCAAGGCCATTCCAAATGGATACCCCACAAACTGAGATGCACTTACTTTTGGGAGTAGTACGGACAATAGGTTGTTTTAAATTCAATTTCTCTCTTAGATTATAACCCCCATCTCTGCCCATACAACAGTATGCATTAATTTCACGATTTACATCAGGAAACCCAAAAAGATGGGTAAACTCTATTTCACATTTTAAAATGTGGTAAACTGGGTTTAGGTGGGTTTAGGTGGGTTTACCCCCCCCCCCCCCCCACACACACCACCCTGCTGCTCATCTTACCTCAATTACCTCATAATCATACACCCCTTTTCTTGCCATTGTCAGGGAAGTGCAGCGAGACCATTTTCGAGGACATGCGGGAACCTCCAAAGAAGCCTCTCCACCTGAAGGGCCAGATGAAGTATGTCCCTCAGTGGGACTCGCTCATCTTCCTGGGGACGCCCATGTAAGACTGAAGGCAGTTATGTGACTTGTTTTCGCCCATGTAAGACTGAAGGCAGTTATGTGACTTGTTTTCGCCCCTGTAAGACTGAAGGAAGTTATGTGACTTGTTTTCGCCCATGTAAGACTTGTTTTCGCCCATGTAAGACTGAAGGCAGTTATGTGACTTGTTTTCACCCCTGTAAGACTGAAGGCAGTTATGTGACTTGTTTTCGCCCCTGTAAGACTGAAGGCAGTTATGTGACTTGTTTTCACCCATGTAAGACTGAAGGCAGTTATGTGACTTGTTTTCGCCCCTGTAAGACTGAAGGCAGTTATGTGACTTGTTTTCGCCCATGTAAGACTTGTTTTCGCCCATGTAAGACTGAAGGCAGTTATGTGACTTGTTTTCGCCCATGTAAGACTGAAGGCAATTATGTGACTTGTTTTCGCCCATGTAAGACTTGTTTTCACCCATGTAAGACTGAAGGCAGTTATGTGACTTGTTTTCGCCCATGTAAGACTGAAGGCAGTTATGTGACTTGTTTTCGCCCATGTAAGACTGAAGGAAGTTATGAGACTTGTTTTCGCCCATGTAAGACTTGTTTTCGCCCCTGTAAGACTGAAGGAAGTTATGTGACTTGTTTTCACCCATGTAAGACTGAAGGCAGTTATGTGACTTGTTTTCGCCCATGTAAGACTTCGCCCATGTAAGACTGAAGGCAGTTATGTGACTTGTTTTCGCCCATGTAAGACTGAAGGCAGTTATGTGACTTGTTTTCGCCCATGTAAGACTGAAGGCAGTTATGTGACTTGTTTTCGCCCATGTAAGACTGAAGGAAGTTATGAGACTTGTTTTCGCCCATGTAAGACTTGTTTTCGCCCCTGTAAGACTGAAGGAAGTTATGTGACTTGTTTTCACCCATGTAAGACTTGTTTTCGCCCCTGTAAGACTTGTTTTCGCCCCTGTAAGACTGAAGGAAGTTATGTGACTTGTTTTCGCCCATGTAAGACTTGTTTTCGCCCATGTAAGACTGAAGGCAGTTATGTGACTTGTTTTCGCCCATGTAAGACTTGTTTTCGCCCATGTAAGACTGAAGGCAGTTATGTGACTTGTTTTCGCCCATGTAAGACTGAAGGCAGTTATGTGACTTGTTTTCGCCCATGTAAGACTGAAGGCAGTTATGTGACTCATTCTGTCATTTGTAGTCGGGACGTCACAATGACCATTTTGCATTTAAGTGTTTTTCATCAAAATGTAGATTTTCTGCTCTTTTGTCATTATTTTACCCAATACATGTGTCATACTGCAGAGGACAGAAATGACTGGGCCCCTAAACAAGTCCATTGAATGGGCCCAAACATGTTAAACTCATATTATATTAAACATACATGTATTCCTGGCCTCCATGGAACTGGCCCCCAGAGAGCTTTCCACTGACACTTGATATTCAGGTGCCTACTAATTAGAAGATAAATAATAATGTTATTGTTAGAAAGCTGCCAAGCCATCCTCTTTCCAACTGTGTATAACTCCGTGTTAGCACAGAAAGTGATGGAAAGTACAATATATCTGCACAATCGTCTCTGTTTGTGCAGATATTCTCAAATTTTCTAAATAATGCATCTATATGCAGGTTCTGTCGGTTTGGTTTTAGTTGACCACTTTGTTAGTCAATGAGTTGATTTGTATGCCCTTTTCCATGCAGAATGAGATCTCTTTTGAAAAAGGATAACATACCTGGCAAGCACTAGTTCTAAAGAGGTATTTCTGTACAATTGCATTTGGGAAACACAATTTTACAGATTTGTCGATTTAAATAAACTAATTGATTAGTCGACAAATCTATGACTATTAGTCTTCATAAAAATGAAGACAGCCAGACTATATGAGCATAATCTGCTTAGTTGTTTCAAAGACATTTTGTAAAGAAAAAGAACCTGCAGTTTTTTATTAAACATTGGCAGACCTGGAAGGCTAATATATCCCTTCCTAGATACCGTGTCGTGTTGCACGTGGGAAGTGGAAATACAAAAGCGACAAGGTGGCAGCGTCCTTCTTGCCTAGAAGCATGAGGTGAATACAATACAGGTTTGAATTGGTTCTACTGGCCTCTTAATGTCATAAAACCTACTCAGCACATTAACTCATTCAGCGCCAAACACATAATATTACGTGTTTCCTCGCCAACGCTTGAGCACCAAACACATAATAATACGTTTTTAGATCCTTTGATATTTTTCCTTTGATCCCCGTTCTAAATCATCATCCGGATCATTCTAGCCGTCCCTGGCTCGTTTGCCTACATTGGAATTGCAATGCCGATCGAATATCACCAGGTGGCAGTATCGCCTACCTTTAAACTGGATTGGCTTGGTGTGGATACACGTTTTCCTTTTTTTGTGGTTGTAAGGGCTCCTCCTCCTGCTTGAACAGAGATTCACGGCGATCGCCTTGAAATTCCGTTGCCGAAGCGTATTTCCCATCGAAACGTGTATAGACATATACACTGGTAATCGCAATGGCGATGCGATCACTTGGAATTATTCTTTTTGGAATACCTTCTGGCTAAGGTAAGGTATATTCTATGTCTATTTTACCGAACCTGAAACATGTTTTTCTAACGATCACAGTTTTGTGTTTTTTTTAAACATGCTCGTCAAACACGATCACAGTTTATTAAAACAACCCCCCCCCCCCCCCCCCCCCACACACACCCTTGATGATTTTGTGAAGGTACATGTGTACATGGTATATACCTTTGATTTGAGAGTATTTGGGGTTTCAGGGGCTTATTGCATATATCGCGCAATCTATGGGAAAAGACTGGATTATCTTGGAAATGCGATGTTTAGAGTGTAATAAACTACAAACTACACTGTGTAGAAAGTTAAACAAACTCTTTTTTCCATGTTGGACTACAAGTAGTGTCTGTCAAATGACCACACCATTGTCTCCACAGCTATAATACAGAACACACACAGCTCTGCAAACATCATGAAACACCGTGAAAATTACCATTTTAAGCTGGCCTGAAGTGGCAGAGATGGGGACAGTTCATGGCGCTGAATGAGTTAAGGACCATGTCAACTTTCAATTCACATTTAGAAAGAGAAAAGAAAAGTTAAGAGGCAGCAGCGAAATGCCAATTGGATGCATTGATTTATATCTGCTCTGTCCTCGTGGTTATCATGAATACACTTCTCCTCCTCTCCCCTTGTTCTTGCAGTATTGAGACGGTGGAGGACATGATCAAGATGGGGGTGTATGTGAACGATCTGAACCTGCATGACTCCAGCAGAGAGCTGATCCTGGCTGGAACACAGCAGTCGGCCGAGCTGCAGCTGGCTCTGGACCAGGTGAGCCAGACACTCCCTGCTACACCAGGGCTTCCCATGACTGTAGTCAAGGGGATCCCCAGGGGTCATTGAGTGAGCTCCAGAGGGTCAGTAGATAAGTGAGGTATCGGTTTGATTACACCTGTGCACATGAAGTGCTGGCGAGGGGGTATTCAGGTTATCACTCCTGTCCATGTGTGTGTGTCTGTCTGTCTGTCTGTCTGTCTGTCTGTCTGTCTGTCTGTCTGTCTGTCTGTCTGTCTGTATGTCTGTCTGTATGTATGTTTATGTGTATATCTCCTATAGTTCTAATCCAATTAGGAGGAAACATACTACATACAAACAAACATATTTATTTACCCCACCACCCTATGCCCCCCATTTTCCTGTCTATTCCAAAGTACTTTGTTGGTACATCTCACTCTTGTGTCGCATGTGTGGTGTTTTTGTCCAGGAGCAACAGAAGTACGCCCAGCTGCAGGAGATCATCAAGAAGCTGGATGAGGAGAAGAAGAGAGGGGACTCCCTGCTGTACGCCATGATCCCCAAAGCTGTGGCCGACCGCCTCAGGAAGGGCGTCACTGCCCTAGAGACATGCCAGGTACAGGACAAGACATAAAAGCAGCACAGTGGCACAGTGGTTAGCACTGTTGCCTCACAAGGAGGTCCTGGGTTCAATCCCCAGCAGGGGGCCTTTCTATGTGGAGTTTGCATTCTCTCCATGTTTGTGTGGGTTTCCTCTGGAGTTGGTCCCTTGACCAAGGTACTGGCATTACAACTGGAGTTGGTCCCGTGACCAAGGTACTGGCATTACAACTGGAGTTGGTCCCTGGACCAAGGTACTGGCATTACAACTGGAATTGGTCCCTGGACCAAGGTACTGGCATTACAGCTGGAGTTGGTCCCTTGACCAAGGTACTGGCATTACAGCTGGAGTTGGTCCCTTGACCAAGGTACTGGCATTACAGCTGGAGTTGGTCCCTTGACCAAGGTACTGGCATTACAGCTGGAGTTGGTCCCTTGACCAAGGTACTGGCATTACAGCTGGAGTTGGTCCCTTGACCAAGGTACGGGCATTACAGCTGGAGTTGGTCCCTTGACCAAGGTACTGGCATTACAACTGGAGCTGGTCCCTTGACCAAGGTACTGGCATTACAGCTGGAGTTGGTCCCTTGACCAAGGTACTGGCATTACAGCTGGAGTTGGTCCCTTGACCAAGGTACTGGCATTACAGCTGGAGTTGGTCCCTTGACCAAGGTACTGGCATTACAACTGGAGTTGGTCCCTGGAACAAGGTACTGGCATTATAACTGGAGTTGGTCCCTTGACCAAGGTACTGGCATTACAACTGGAGTTGGTCCCTTCGAGCAAGGTACTGGCATTACACCTGGAGTTGGTCCCTTGACAAAGGTACTGGCATTACAGCTGGAGTTGGTCCCTTGACCAAGGTACTGGCATTACAGCTGGAGTTGGTCCCTTGACCAAGGTACGGGCATTACAGCTGGAGTTGGTCCCTTGACCAAGGTACTGGCATTACAACTGGAGCTGGTCCCTTGACCAAGGTACTGGCATTACAGCTGGAGTTGGTCCCTTGACCAAGGTACTGGCATTACAGCTGGAGTTGGTCCCTTGACCAAGGTACTGGCATTACAGCTGGAGTTGGTCCCTTGACCAAGGTACTGGCATTACAACTGGAGTTGGTCCCTGGAACAAGGTACTGGCATTATAACTGGAGTTGGTCCCTTGACCAAGGTACTGGCATTACAACTGGAGTTGGTCCCTTCGAGCAAGGTACTGGCATTACACCTGGAGTTGGTCCCTTGACAAAGGTACTGGCATTACAACTGGAGCTGGTCCCTGGACCAAGGTACTGGCATTACAACTGGAGCTGGTCCCTTGACCAAGGTACTGGCATTACAACTGGAGCTGGTCCCTTGACCAAGGTACTGGTATTACAACTGGAGCTGGTCCCTGGACCAAGGTACTGGCATTACAACTGGAGCTGGTCCCTTCGAGCAAGGTACTGGCATTACAACTGGAGCTGGTCCCTAGACCAAGGTACTGGCATTACAACTGGAGCTGGTCCCTTGACCAAGGTACTGGCATTACAACTGGAGTTGGTCCCCGGGCTCCATACTGTGTGGCTGCCCACTGCTCCTAAATAGTTAGGATGGGTCAAATGCAGAGGACAAATTTCCTTGAGGGGATTAATAAATGTTCAACTTAATTTAAGAGAATGAACGTATGCATTGGCAGGCAGTCAGGTAGTCATAGGGAAGTTCAGTTTATACCAAGCAACACAATAGAAAACTTAAATGGATATTTCACTTTAGCAGAAATCATCACTCTTACCGCTATCTAAAGTCATCTACTAGTAAGCTAGCGACCATCGCTGTCCCTGTTGTCTGATGTTTTTTTTTTTTAAATACTTTCAGAAAAGAAGATGCTACCCGTGTATTTTAGACTACCGGCCACTGTAGTTAGGCTAATCATCCACCCTCTTTAGCAGTAGATACACGAAACAACTACAACACTACAAAATAAACGTAACCCCTTAAGCTCGAGCGGTCCAGTACCAGTACGAGATGGATATCACGCCATAAATAGATGAATACAGAACCTATTAATTAATGTTGCGTTTCCTTTTCAAATGTAGCCAAGAGTAAAGACCCTAACCCTCTCAAAACAGCAGTCAAATTGTATATTTTCAGCACTATGCTTGTTTACCAATGATTTTAAGTAGGGATGTTCGATATTGTCCAACTCTTAATTTCCGATACAAATATCAACCGATACCGATATACGGTATGCAGGGTGTGTGTGTGTGTGTGTGTCTCCCCCCCCCCCCAAACTGAATAATTTCAGGTAATTAACATTACATATCTCTTTTATTTTTTTCTACTTTTTCTCCCATTTTCAATTTTTTTCTCCCATCCCAATTTCGTATCGTCCAATTCTACCCTCCCCTGTCTCGAACGCTGTTTGGCCATGCCTCCCACAAGCCGGCTGTAATGTGGACGAAGCCATACATTGCACGAGTCCCCTCCGGTACTCGAGGTAGCAGCCGTTGCATCTTTTCACCTGCACAGCGCGATCTTTCAGCGTCGGGGGTCTGCGCTTTGGAGGGACGCCGCCCCCGTCGCTTCCTGATACTACTGCGCAGGCGCACCAACCGACCTGTAGGAGTCGCTGTCCACAACATCCGATCCCCACCCATCAGCTTCCCACCCCCTAATACTGCCAAATGTATTAGTATGAACGACCAGCAAAGCTGAATGCAATGCAGAGAGCTGGGCTCGAACCCAGCGTCTCCTGCATTGGTGGTGAGCGCCTTGCCCACTGCACCACCTAGCCGCCCAACATTACATATCTCTTGTCGTGGAATTAACACAACATTATGCATACTTTTGACAATAAATAAAATAAGAATGTATTCTTACTTGCTTGCCTGGGTAAATAAAGGTTAAATAAATGTAAAAAATATATATAGTAATAAATAAATTCAGATTTTTTTTTTTGAAAACTGATACCGATCATTTCCGATATTACATTTGAATGCCAATATTGGCCAATAATATGGGTAGGCCGATAATATCGGACATCCCTAATTTTAAGTGGGCTTGACATTAACTTTTTGGCTCACTAGCCACTGTGGCTAGTGGTTTTCCAAAGTCACTAGCCACTCAGCATTTTCACCAGCCAAAAATCCCCACACTCACGCCCCCACTCAAAAAGTAATAAATATAGGTAATTGGACAATGTAACTGCAAGCATTTGTTTGGACATACGATTTTATTTGAACAGAAACATCTAAAATAACATCTAATCCAAAATGTCAGTAGTGTGGTGTGTGCTAAAATAATATCTAATCCAAAGTGTCAGTAGTGTGGTGTGTGATAAAATAACATCTAATCCAAAAACATCTGTCCCCACCTGAACACCCCACCCACCCAGACAAGTACAAACTTAATTCTGCTCATCTACCCTGAAGAAAAAACAGTATGACTTAGCTATGTATTTTTCATATAACGTTAACACTGAGTGTGTTTATATGCACATTGTAACTGAGGGGTACAATTCCCTGACTGTATTGTTAGATATGGTATTTAATACCACTACCTCTTGTACTTTAACTTCTGGCCATCCAGTACATGATATAAGTATGATGAACACTTTCCCACCTGATGAAACGAATCCACACAAATGTACAAATCGAAGGTTTAATATAGCAAAAGGTATATACAACGTTCACTTGTTTACACTTATGATTTGAAATATGCACTTTTATGGCAAATTAGTATTCGTAGGTAAATCAACATTGAATGTCCAATCTCTGGTTACGCAGGGAGTAAGTATACAACCTGGAACATTTAGGAACGATAGCGATGGTACTTAAATGATTATAGCTGGATACACTAAGGGGGGGGGGGGTCCCGCTGGTTGTAAGACAGTAGGAGGGGGGGGTTAGAGAAGCCGCTGGCGGTATCCCATCTGGCCGACGGTTTCTTGGGAGAATTCAAAGTCTTGAACACGGTGCCCACAGAACCTCGGTCCGCAGACGAATACAGCTGGACCCTCTGTGGACGGTAGCTGCCGGTCCACAACGGAGAGACGTGAGGCGACCTCACTGGTGTAGAGCGCCGTCTCACCTGGAGTCCTCTCCGGGGGGTAGTTCCAACACTCCGCAGTGTTGGCCTTTATCCATGGAATAATCAAAGCACCCAAAGCATAATCCAAGCCGTGGAAGGCTCGCCGTCGTCCGGGTAGAGTAATCCAATATACAGGTCCAGTCGCCCTGGCCCGGAGCTCCTCGGATGCAAGCACCACTAGGGGTCTGCCCAGCCTGGTTAAGCGTCCAGATAACGTCAGGAACGATGGGGGTACTGATAACTTTAGAACTCTAACCGAACGATGCACCATACATAAATAGACTATTATTAGCTTAATAGAATACGTCCAACTCGACGGTATAGTGCCAAACTATGACTATTCAACTATTAATCTACACGATATCTCAATGCCTATTCTGGAGGCCAAGTAGGCCTTACTACACCACACGTGCGTCGTGGGGAGGCTTCGCGTCTGTCACTGTTGGAGGGTAAAGAACTGGACTAAAGAAAGTTCTACTTTACTTGCGCCATATATATATGCGCTATGAACAAATAGTACCATTCGTATTTCGCCCGACATATTCCTGCGCGGAACCGGGGCTTGCCACGACATGTTGGGCGGCACGATTGAACTTGGACCTAGGGGTATGGCAACCTGGCGCCAGGTTCTCGTCCAATGGTAGAATGAAACTATTATGGGCTGTTTAGTAGACTAAAGGGATATTCAGTGCATATTGTACAAGGAATATACAGGGGATATCATACGATATACAAATACAATTAAATATATATATATAAATAAATATATATATTCGGTTTAATCTGATCCTTCACAACAGCCGCCCCCTAATTAGTCCCACCTAATTAGCTAAGCAGAGACAGATTAACCGCACTGTCTACCACTCAAGGTCCGCTGTAAGGGTCAGTCAACTCACAAAGTCATGGGGTCATGGTCATCATCGATAGTATCTGGGAGTCGGGGCAGTTCTATGAGCCTCGCCACGGGACGTGTGTAAGTGCGCCCTTGGACGAGTACTTCAGCTGCTCGGACCTTGCCATCGGCACCGGTGATCACTTTGCTTACGCGGCCAGCCGGCCACATAGCTCTGGGTAGTGACTGGTCAATAATCATGACGACTGTTCCTTCTGTCAAATTGTCTCTCTCTTTTACCCACTTCTGGCGGGTCTGTAGAGACGGTAGGTAGTGGAGTAGGAAGCTGCTCCAAAACTTGTCAGCTAGTACCTGACTGTACCTCCACATTCTTCGGCCGTTCGCTTCTTCAGGCCTGTACATTGTCTGGGGTAGCGCGGGGTCCAGCCGCCCCATTAGGAGTGTGTTGGGGGTGACTGGGTCGACATCTGCTACATCACTGGAGACGTAACCGAGGGGCTTTGAGTTCAATACTCCCTCGATCTCCGTGAGGACTGTCATTGGGACTTCCTCCGCCACAGTCTGGGCCCCAAGTACGGCGTACAGGGCTGTCTTTATAGAACGTACTTCTCGTTCCCAGGTGCCACCGAAGTGGGGTGCGTTCGGGGGATTAAACTGGAAGTCAATCTGGGATGGAGCGAGGTGGGTCTTAAGTTCTGGGCCCATAGCTTGGAAGCTCTCTCTCAGCTCTCTTTCTCCGCCTTTGAAGTTGGTCCCGTGATCAGACAACAATGTAGACGGCTTTCCTTTCCGTGATGTGAATCTTCGGAAGGCCATAAGGAATGTTCTCTGCTGCGCACTCTCTAGGGTAATGCAGTCATCTATGTTGGGGTCTGTGGAGGCGACTGTGCTCAGTCCACAGAACATAGGTTTCTTGTTCTCAGCCTCCTCGTTACTTGCTTCCCGCGGGGTGGGCGTAGGCCACTCTCCTTCCGGGAGCTTGAGGAATTCTGGTCCGTCACTGTAGATGTTGCGACGGGTTAGGTCATCCAGAGACATTCCCCGGGTGATGACGTCAGCTGGGTTGTGTTTGGTGTCCACATACCGCCAGCTCGCTGCTTCTGTTAACTCTTGAATCTCGGTGACTCTGACTCCCACGAAGACTTTGTATCTGCATGAATCAGACTGGATCCATGTGAGTACTGTCGTGGAATCTGACCACAAGATTGTTCTGTGCACCGGAATGGTGAGTTCACGTTGGATTAACGTGGCTAGATGCGCTCCTGCTAGGGCTGCGCAGAGCTCTAGACGTGGGATAGATTGTTGCTTACGTGGGGCTATTCTTGAGCGGGCCAGGATGAAAGCAGTGTGTATCTTTCCTCCCTTCTCTTGGGCACGCAAGTAGGCCACCGATCCGTAGGCGTATATTGACGCCTGGGAGTGAGCGGAGTTCCGTCTCCCACTCTCTCCATGTTGAGGCAAGGTGTGCGGGTATTGGGTCGTCCCAGCCCTGGTCCTTGTCCCATAGTGCTCGTACAATCATCTTTGCCCTGGTGGTGTAAGGTAGAATACATCCCAACGGGTCATATTGTCTGGCGAGTGTTCTGTACACACTCCGTCTGGTGGTCGGTATCGCCGTCGACCTTCCCTGCTCTGGAGCCAAGGGTTTGTGTCTATAGTGGAGCGAGTCTGTTTTGAAGCGCCAGACTAGTCCTAGTGTCATTTCTTGGGCTTCTCCCGGGATTGTCGCCATCCAGGTCTCGCTGCTGGCAGCCTTGTCCGCGGGGGAGAGGCTGCGCAATACGTGCGGGTCACTGCTGGCCCACTGCCTGAGATCAAAGCCGCCTTTGATCAGGGAGGCGCGTAACTTGATTAGGAGAGCCTCGGCTTCTTCTTGAGTCGAAACGCTTTGTAAACAGTTGTCCACGTAGAAACTGTTCTTCACACTGTGTTGGACCTCTTCATCTGCTGTTGGGTCCTCTGCGACGTGTTTCTGTAGTGCAAATGTAGCACAGCACGGGCTGCATGTGGTTCCGAAGGGGAGTACTTCCCACTGGTAGATGGCTGGGTTCTCATCTCCGATCCTCTCTCTCCATAGGAACCGCAGCAGAGGCTTGTCCTCCTCTACTAGTCTCACCTGCAAGAACATCCCTTTGATATCCCCGCTGATAGCCACCTTGTCCTGGCGGAAGCGCAGTAGCACGCCTAGTAGGGAGGGGCCGAGTGTGGGGCCAGGCAAAAGCTCTTTATTCAGATTTTGGGATCCGATCTGGTAGCTGCAGTTAAACACAATGCGATCCTTGCCGTTGTGATGGACCTTGTGATGCGGCACGTACCATGATTCGGTCGTCTGATCGGCCTCTTTAATGTCAATCTTTGTTACGTGTCCCGCTGTGATTAGCTTCTCAATCTCAGCGCGGTACACACTCTCTTGAGCGGGGTCTTTGGCTAGGCGCCGCTCCGTGTTCAATAGATAGCGCTCCGTGGCGTCTTTCTTTGCGTGAAAGGTGGGCATTCCCTCTCGCCTCAGGAGTGGAGTTGCGTATCTCATCACTCCGCCGACTGTGACTCTCTTTGTCCCCTGCTCGAGTAGGTTGATGGCGTAAATGTCTTCTTTAGAACGAATATCTTTCTTTTCGTTCTTAAAGGGCATTGTCTCTAGTGTCCATAGCCTCTCGACATGCTGCAGGAGAGTGGTGTCTTCTTCTGTCGTTCTGGAGTGGAGGCAGCTAGTGGCTGCTGTTCGGTTGAGAGATTTAGCGAGGGGGCCTTGTAGGGTCCACCCTAGGCGGGTCTCGACTGCTGCAGGACAGCCTCGGGGTCCTGTATGAACCCGGTCAATCAGGACTATGAGTTCTGCATGGTCGGAGCCTATCAGCAGGGTCGGGGTAGCGCCGTCTATGAGCGGGATAGGTAATTGGCGCAGGTGCACATATTTATCCATCAACTTGGTGACAGGGTAGGTGTACTGCGATAGTCCTATTTCTTGGCTGGTGAAAGCATTTGTAATCTTGTACCGTCGCTCTGGCTGCCCGTTTGCTGCGATAGTGAAGGAGACATTCTCGCCCTTTATCGTCTTTAAATCTCTTCTTATTGTCCGAATCGTCATTTCGTTCTTGCTCCCCCGCAGTCCCAGCTGGGCCGCAGCGGACGCGAGCAGAAGGGTCTTCTCTGACCCGTCGTCAAGGACGGCGTAAGTGTCCATGACTTTATCTTGGTAGCTCAATGTCACACGGACTACCTTTAAGAGCACTTGGGCGCCGCTGCTGCTGGCGGGGTCAATGTACATGACACTTGCCTTGGTGCCGCTCCGTGGTGCAGGTGGAGGCCGTCTTCCGTTACTTTCGTGTAGTATATCTAGATGGGCTCCATCGCACCGGCTGCACCTTTTCTTTAGGCGGCATTCGGCTGCCATGTGGGGCACATCGATAACAGCGCCTGTTGGACTTTATCCATTGACTCACTTCTTCCGCATTCATCTTTGTGAATAGGTCACATTGTGACAGCCAGTGTTCTTTCTCACAGTAGGGACACGCTATCTTCCACTTCTCTTTTCTCGAGGGGGTGCTGTGACTCTTACTGCTTGGTACTGACTCTGATTGGTGCATGACAGTCACCGATCTTCTTCCATCATTTATTCTCCTGGGTCCCTCTCTGGAGCTTGGCGTGCTCCGCCCGAATGTATCTAGTCGTAAGCTGCTGACTTCTCTCGCCAGGAAGTCGGCTAGATCAAGGAGGGATGGCTCGGGCCGTTGGGATCCCGGTAATCTCTCTGCCGCCTAAAGCGCTCCTGTCTTGCGGGTGGCAGCTTCTCCAAAATCCTCTCGACGTTAGAGTTGGCGTATAGCTCATGCATGCCCTTTTCCCGTTCCGCTCCCAGCATCCCTACCAGGGACTGCACTTTGATTGACAGGTCGTCTAATGAGCGATTGTCCGTGGCTGGGGGTAGGCGATCAATATGCCTTATCTCTTGGATTACGTAATCCCATATACGTCCATATCTCTGGTCCAGCGCCGCTAGGGCCGCTGTGTATGGTGTCGAAGAGGTGGCATAGGCTAGCGCTATATTGTGCGCTCGCGGTACTTTCAGGTGCTTCAGTAATATTGCATACTTGTGGCGTTCATCAGCGACATCCACCATCATTGTCTCTAAGCACATCCGGAGCTCCGTGTACTGTGCTCGACTCTCATAGGCGAAGTCTGGAAATGACGGCGTGGCAATGTATGACGCCGTGGAGGGCTGATACATCGGCGAGCGTTGGGGGAGAGACCTCCTGGGCGAGTCCCCTCTTGCGCCTCGCTGTGGGCTGGTACTGACAGGGTACCATGGCCCGCTGGTCCAGGTGCTATTCCTCGGGGCTGGTCGTGCGTCGTGTTCACCCGTGAATAGAGTCGGGGGTCTGTAGCGCAGCGCCGCGGGGGTATAGCCTGGACTGTATGGGACCTCCTGGTCCGGTGGAGTACTGTGCTGTCGTCGGGCTTGGTTCTCCTCCTCTCCCTCTTCTTCCTCTATCAGATCTTCCAGATCCTGTAATCGTTTATTTAGCTTCTCCGCAGTGTATGCCGCTCCTTCCTTGTAGCTGGGTCTCGCTTGGACCGGTCTGTGAAGGGGGTCTGCGGGGGGTATAGACTCGGTCTGTTGGTCAAGTTCAGGGTCGCTTGCTCGTTGAGGAGACGCTGCCCTTGACTGTTGTCTCGACGAGTTCCTTGAACCCCTGGCGGAGGGAGAGGGTGTTGCCTTGCGGATCAGCTGCTCCATTAGCTGCGCTTGTAACTTGTCGCGCTCGACTTCGCGCTTGGTGAGATCTGCTTCTCTTTGGGCACCGGCAGCGGCGCGCTGGGCGTCGGCCCGGTCTCTTGCCATATTCTCTTCTGTCTGAAGGCGTCTCATCTCCAGGCGTGTGCGCTCTTCTTCGCTCCGTTGTTGCGCTTGGAGTTGTTCGCGCTCGCTAAGCGCCTGTGCTTGGAGACGGTCTCTTTCAATGGTAAAATGTTCGCGCTCGCTAAGCGTCTGCGCTTGGAGTCGATCGCGTTCGGTAGAGGCTGTCAGGCTGACGAGGAACGCCTGTTGTAGCATCCTCTCCGCTTCGCTGGGGGAAGGCGGTTGTGGAGGTGAGCCGCTCCTGCGTGAGCCGCTCCTGGGGGTACTCGTTGGGGAGTCCTGGAGCTCTATTTCCTCGGCGCTCTCCTCCTCTTCTTCCGTGCAGAGTTCTCTCTCTGTAGGGTCGTCTTCCTCCCGGGGCTGGTCGGGGACTACTTCTTGGGTAGTGGCGGGGGGTAAAGGCATGTCCGCTCCCTCCTGGTCCCCACCGTGAGCTTGGTCAGTTACATTAGGACCTACTAGGGCCTCTGTGGTCGGGGAAACCTGGTCGTTAAGGTCAGACATAATTTTACTTTATACTTTTACCGCGTTTACCGTTTGTCGAAGGCTAGGTAGTTGACTGACAGTGTAAGCCTCTAAGTACTGAGGTGTCTGTCGTCTGCGCCGCGGGCGTTCTAGGTTAGGAGGATCGTTTCGTGGAGTGTTCATCATAGGCCATTTCAATATTAATAACACTATATTAATATTACACTAGTTACCCTCCGGCTCGAAGGACCAATTGTAACTGAGGGGTACAATTCCCTGACTGTATTGTTAGATATGGTATTTAATACCACTACCTCTTGTACTTTAACTTCTGGCCATCCAGTACATGATATAAGTATGATGAACACTTTCCCACCTGATGAAACGAATCCACACAAATGTACAAATCGAAGGTTTAATATAGCAAAAGGTATATACAACGTTCACTTGTTTACACTTATGATTTGAAATATGCACTTTTATGGCAAATGAGTATTCGTAGGTAAATCAACATTGAATGTCCAATCTCTGGTTACGCAGGGAGTAAGTATACAACCTGGAATATTTAGGAACGATAGCGATGGTACTTAAATGATTATAGCTGGATACACTAAGGGGGGGGGGGGTCCCGCTGGTTGTAAGACAGTAGGAGGGGGGGGGTTAGAGAAGCCGCTGGCGGTATCCCATCTGGCCGACGGTTTCTTGGGAGAATTCAAAGTCTTGAACACGGTGCCCACAGAACCTCGGTCCGCAGACGAATACAGCTGGACCCTCTGTGGACGGTAGCTGCCGGTCCACAACGGAGAGACGTGAGGCGACCTCACTGGTGTAGAGCGCCGTCTCACCTGGAGTCCTCTCCGGGGGGTAGTTCCAACACTCCGCAGTGTTGGCCTTTATCCATGGAATAATCAAAGCACCCAAAGCATAATCCAAGCCGTGGAAGGCTCGCCGTCGTCCGGGTAGAGTAATCCAATATACAGGTCCAGTCGCCCTGGCCCGGAGCTCCTCGGATGCAAGCACCACTAGGGGTCTGCCCAGCCTGGTTAAGCGTCCAGATAACGTCAGGAACGATGGGGGTACTGATAACTTTAGAACTCTAACCGAACGATGCACCATACATAAATAGACTATTATTAGCTTAATAGAATACGTCCAACTCGACGGTATAGTGCCAAACTATGACTATTCAACTATTAATCTACACGATATCTCAATGCCTATTCTGGAGGCCAAGTAGGCCTTACTACACCACACGTGCGTCGTGGGGAGGCTTCGCGTCTGTCACTCTGTTGGAGGGTAAAGAACTGGACTAAAGAAAGTTCTACTTTACTTGCGCCATATATATATGCGCTATGAACAAATAGTACCATTCGTATTTCGCCCGACATATTCCTGCGCGGAACCGGGGCTTGCCACGACATGTTGGGCGGCACGATTGAACTTGGACATAGGGGTATGGCAACCTGGCGCCAGGTTCTCGTCCAATGGTAGAATGAAACTATTATGGGCTGTTTAGTAGACTAAAGGGATATTCAGTGCATATTGTACAAGGAATATACAGGGGATATCATACGATATACAAATACAATTAAATATATATATATAAATAAATATATATATTCGGTTTAATCTGATCCCTTACAACACACATTATACGCCGATCATAACCCAACAATGGTAATAATGTGATTATTAAAATGGTCATGTGAAAATGGGCTCCAGACTAACTTTTTTCACCACCGTGATGAATATGAGAGAGAGAGAGAGAGAGAGAGAGAGAGAGAGAGAGAGAGAGAGAGAGAGAGAGAGAGAGAGAGAGAGAGAGAGAGAGAGTGAGATCGATCTGGGGCAGCTGTCCATGGTGCTGAATATTTGCTGTGTTAGTCTGGAGCCTGTATGCTTCTTAATGTTAAAAGAATGTGGCTAGCTAACAAACACCGTAATATTAGTTTAATAATACACGTTACATAATACATGTTAGTTTGTCTAATACTTACTCGCACATCCACAAATAGTCGGTGAATGGTCTGCCTTTCTTCCCGATTGCGTGAACGTTGCGGAACAGCAGCTTCAACTTGTCCAACTGAGCCGATTTCATTGAGACCAGGGATCTCACCGCAACCCACAATATACCGCCACATTGTAACGTTAAGTTAGCTAACTGTCTGTACTAACCAGTTGAGCTATTAATGTTAACAGCGTTCGTTCAGCTGTCAGCTGTCACACACACCACACGGAAGCAACACGACGCGCGCGATAGGGCGAAGTGGATGGGCCAATGAATGAACACACTGTGCGCACCCAGTCCTCTTGGGAGTTGTAGTATTATATAGTCACCTGGATTTACTTCATTATTGCAGATGCCTTTTGTAGACTACAATGTCTTTTTTTCATATAAAAAAAAAAAGCCACCCGCCACGTTGGCGGGAAGAATGAAGAAGTTACACACCAATGCCGAATTCTTCCCGCATTGGGCATGTGGGCGGGTATTAATGTCAAGCCCTTATTACTGAAATATGAGTTTATAAAAATCTCTGCGGATTGCATCGGAGAGCGGAGGATTTAGGCGGAAGTAAAGCAAGCTGTCATAAGTGTGTGTACTAAGGATGCTCGATATTGGCTTTTTTAATAAATCGGACATCCCTAGTGTGTACTCCTATGAACGGGAAGACCCAGGGCTTTCGATGGGCTTTAGAATTGAATACAACTACACTTCCCAGCTCACGCCAGCCCCTGTCAATCATCTGACTTCCAGCGTGAATCTTTTTTTTATTTACGTGGCATTTAATTTTCATGGCATAGCATTTTTCATTACAAAAAAGTAACTGTACTTACAGTAGATTTCATCCATGGTTTTTGCTGCTGTCAGGGGCGCGTGAATAAAGGCAACCAACTTGTGTTCAGCTTTTCTCTGATTGGCCACGACCCCACGCCGCTAGCCCGCCCCCTTTTACCGCGAGTGCGGCAGGAACCTTCAAGTTCCCTGGTGCAAAATAAATCTGGTAGTTCGTTTATGACGTTAATTATTTAGTTTAGTTATGACATGCCTGGTGGTACTCTGCCATTGGAAAGGGGAGATTTGGCCCGATCCATAGATGTGTGACTTGGCCATAATAAAGTAATTTATATGCCTTATATTCTATATTCATATTTCAAATTGCATGTGTCCGGATTGCAAAATGCAGTACTCTATCTACAAAACCCCCTGTAAATCATCTGCCCTTCATTCATTTGCTTAGAGTTTTTGTACACGTGATCTCAAGAAGGTGCTGAATTAGCTTTTCACATCTGGTCAATGTTAGCATGGTGATATTCACCATCAAAGATGAAAAAATAAAATAAGAAAAAATAAAATGTATATTCTCCTTTGGTTCATTACAATTTACTCAAGCCTGGTAACAGACACAATATTTCTGATGCTGGGAATACATTCCCAGAGATCCATAGATGTCCCTAGATACCAAGAACATGCAAATGGACCTTGGAGCAATCTTCCATTTACTTAGGTATGTATTTGTAGGCGAATTTTCGGAAAATATGGCTAGGGTTTAAGAGGTTAAAGATAAAAACTGAATTGATCAGGCTGCTCCAGAGGAGAGCACAAGGTTAGGGCCCTGTCCATGGTGCTGAAATTAGATTAGGGCCTGGGCTACCCCTGTCCATGGTGCTGAAATTAGAATAGGGCCTGGGCTACCCCTGTCCATGGTGCTGAAATTAGATTAGGGCCTGGGCTACCCCTGTCCATGGTGCTGAAAAGAGATTAGGGCCTGGGCTACCCCGTCCATGGTGCTGAAATGAGGGAGGGAGGGGGGGGGGGCTTGATATTGCACTTATAATAGGTTTACTGTACAGGTCTATACCTAATATTGTTGAAATCGTCTTTGTTACCTTTCTGCACAGAGAAATTGTAAAATGGCAATAATTGTTAGTTCCGGTTGTAAGCAGAGCTTTTATGTAGTCAGAAGGCACTGTTTATTCTCTCCTGTCCATAGGGTATTTTGTGCTTCCCATAACCTGTTAAGCTGTAGCCCTATTTCGCCTAAAGGTACATGCCTAAGTAAATGGAAGATTGCTCCACTTCTGCAAGATCAATTTACATGTTCTTGGTATCTAGGAACATCTAGGGACCTGGGGGTATGTATTTCCAGTGTCAGAAATATTGTGTCTGTTACTAGGCTTGAGTAAATTGTAATGAAGAAAAGGAGAATATAAATGATTTATTTTTGCATCTGTGCCGGTGAATAACACCATGTTACAATTGTGCCGTAACCGAGGTCGCTCACTGAGCTCATTCACCACCTTATTGAGATCAAGTGTAAAAAAAAATCTAAGCAAATGAATAAAGGGAAGATGATTAAACAGAAGGATTTGTAGATACAGTAATAAATGATAATCGATTTAAATTATGAATTCATATTTGACCTTGAACTTGACCTTATTATCGCCAAATCATACATCTATGGATAGGGAAAATGCTCCTCTTTCCAATGGCAGGGTTGAATCTGGATTTAGTCATTTCCTTGCGGTTTTATGATAATTCGCATTTTTCCGATAAATTTGTATTTCCGATCAATCGTATAAAACATCGGTAAAAATGAAAATATACACTTTGACTACTGTTTTTGATAGGGTTATGGTCTTTACTCTTGGCTAGAATTTGTTTTATAAAAAAAACATTAACCTCTTAACATCCAAGGGCCCACATGTGGACGATTCGCGATGCCACTTTGCCGACCTCTAGTGGCTCGGGTGTGCATTTCTTTTAATACAATATATATATAGAATTAAAGCCCTGTTTGTTGCCTGTCGATTGCCCATTCAGGTGACAAAATCCGTTCAGCGGTTCTCGAGTTACATGCCGATATGTGAGGCGTGCCCCAAAGGACGCAAAAGTACACATTACCACCCCCGACTCCCGGGGCTCTATCTCCGTCAATCATTTGGCGATCTCGAAAATCTGTACAGAGGGTTGTAGCCAATGAGTGTGGCTTTCCAATGATACCCCATGATATGATAATTGGGGATCTAATATGGTCTCTATTGATCGATTTATGATAAAGAAAAGCAGGGTCCCCCTACAGGGGGACCTTAACGGTCTATACATAATATTGTTGAAATAGTCTTTGTTACCTTTCTGCACAGAGAAATTGTAAAATGGCAATAATTGTTAGTTCCGGTTGTAAGCAGGGCTTTTATGTAGTCAGAAGGCACTGTTTATTCTGTCCTGTCCATAGGGTATTTTGTGCTTCCCATAAAACACTCAACACAACAGTAACACAGAGCATCAATAAATACAACCAAACAAAGGTTAACAAGAGCAAATATGTAGCTTTTAATCTGAATCAGAAACACTTTACTTGCTAAATATATTGAATGTACAGAAGCTTGTCTTGGTGACAATAACACAGACAATAATGCAAAGACATTACATGACAGTACCACAATACATTCTGAGTCATTATTAATAATAGGAAAGTTTATTTCATCCGTGGCCACAAATGAAAGATCAGTTTACAATCAGAGACAACAATGTTCACACACAAGCGTCTGACCATAAAATGATCAAGAGCCCTGGTCAGACATACAATTAAATACATGAAATGACGTAGAAAAAACAAAATGGCTGGTTAGAGAAATTAATAATACGACTATATTATGGCTATAGCCTGGAAGGAAAACAGCTTCGTCTAACTGTTCCCATAACCTTGGGTTATGGCTCTGAAGAAACACAATCCCGTGACCTATAGTCTGGGCCTTTATAATAGAATACTCATTGTAACTGTCTATGTGGTTTATGGCTTATATAGCAGAACATATTTTAATACACAAGGATATGACAAAGGTAAACAAAAATGGTTCTCAGTCACTGGAAGCAACAACAAAAAGGTTATGGCTGGGGAGATATTAGTACATTGGAGTCTTCTTAAAGAGACATACACACATTAACCAGTCAAGCTGGTCACACTGAAAGTCAAGCTGTATAAAATGATATCTCAACACAGATCTATAATGACATGATAATATATTCCACGACAACAGCAAGCACACATACATCGCACACAGTGTACAGGAACAGCAAGACAAACAATGGACATACTAAACATACCACTTTCCATATAGATAGCATTACAGTAAATACCATTGGATACCTCTTGGTAGGCAAAGACTGGGTGATTGTGTGGTGCCTGTGCTTGTGTGGTGATTGTGTGATGCCTGTGGCTTACGGCGAGTGTGTGGTGCGCTCCCATGTGTTTTGTCTCCGTTCCCCGTCTACTGTTATTTTGTCGTCGGAATAAAAATATTTTACACTTGTGATGAGCTCATTATACTAATCAACTCCCGCTGAGATTGTACCTGAGTTTTTGCGTATGACAAAGGATTACCTGACGTACCATGCAGTATATAAAGTCTGTCCCTCTGAAAAGGTGAAAGGGGCCAGTGTAGAGGGAGGCGGAGAGGTGCACTGATGGACATCGCAGACTATGCTGCCTGGACTATGTCTTTGCAACATTTGATCTCTAGCCGAGAACGACAAGTAGGACCAAGTGGACTTGCTTCTGATTCTCTTGCTGCAAACTCTGTGTTCCGTTTTTTCTAAACTTTGTTTAACCAGGGCATTCTGGACGAAACTTGGTTTAACCAGGGCCTTCAAAGAAAGTCCAAAGTCTCAGGTGTAGGACATCTTGTTTTAAGAATAGCACATATTGTGAGAGAATCCTCCCAGATCAATTAATGTAGACAATCAGGTGGACTCAGTTGATAAGGTTTATTTACATTTACACAGGTTTATTAGCTTACAATCCAGGAGAATTGGCTGGAGAGACCCGGCGAGACCCCTGGCCGGGGGGGTCCCATAAATGGGCTCCTCGAGACAGGGGAAGCACTGGTCTATATAGGTCATAGAAGGTGGGTGTGTCCAGGTGGGAGAGACAATTGGATTGGAGGGAGAGGGGGGGGGTTGTAGCGGGTGAGGGGGACGGAAGGGGGAGT
Organism: Notolepis coatsorum; assembly: GCF_963971535.1. Classification (NCBI taxonomy): domain Eukaryota; kingdom Metazoa; phylum Chordata; class Actinopteri; order Aulopiformes; family Paralepididae; genus Notolepis; species Notolepis coatsorum. Next base: position 36,996,386 of record NC_140183.1, on the reverse strand, counting down.
TAGGAGAAGTAAGGAAGGGGGGGGTGAGTTAGGGGGGGCATAGACGATAGGTGGGTGGATGGGGGAGGGTAGACAGAAACGTGGGTATTTGGAGGACAATAGGCTATGGGGAGGGTGGGGGGGATCACACGTGGGAGGGGGGGTTGAAGGTGAATGGATGGGGGAGGGTAATGGGGTGGTTATTATTCCGCCACAATATCCCGAGGTTGTCCGTCACCTGAAATCAAGCCCTAATGCACAGGCACTTTGTACTATAAGGGCTAGCACTAGCCGACAGGCAATATGCACTTTAACACTATGGCGACCGGCGGGGCACGGCGATTTAGGCCTCAGAGGACAGCGGATTGTAAACAAACCGATGTACTTTCTAAGAGCTTTATATATCATTTATATTATTGCTATCTGTCCATTCTCATTGTCACTTGAGTGCATAAACCGTGCCTTCATAATGGCTTAAAGAAAATTAAAATCCATCGGTTGGTTGTCATTTTATAGCGTCGTGAATATAAGGTATATCGCGCTTTTAGTCTAGGCTTTTCTGCAGGAGGCTGCAAAATAGGCTAAACGTTGGCGCCGTTATATTAAACGCCATTTCTGCTGTATATATCACATATATTACATCTATGGATGAAATGGGGGCGGCGGGGAACGCCGATTACTATTATTGATTAGCAATACAGTGTGCGTTCAATATAGCATTTTCATTGATAGATCACATTACGTTATAAAACAATGTCCAATCCAGCTGTAATTTGGGGTAATATTATCCTACCGTCAGGCCATGTGATCGCCGGCAGAATTTCCTCACCAGTCATCGGATTCTGGTAGATCGATATGCACATTGGCTAATCATAAATCCCATTATTCCACGCTGAAAAAAACGCTCGGCAAGCTGATCCAAGATGGAGGGGCTTCGTTTGGAATCAAGGATCTGTGATCCGCCCACAGAACTGTACTTGCATTTTTTTTTAAATCCACATAATGATACTGCAGTGGAGCGATGGCGCCCCTAAGCGGGTCTGGCCGGTACTGCATGTTTCGGAAATCAAATATGTGAAAATATCCTGATAGTGGATCGGGTACCTAAGAAGCGTTATAAATATGGAATAAAACAATAACAACTCGTCACGTATATACTCGTGGCTCTGGTCCACAACGCTCTTTTTCGAAACACGTATATATACGTGGACGGACGCCATAGTGTTAAATGGAGCACTGAGCTATTTTATGCACTGTAGAACTGTTGAATTAAAAAAAAATTATTGTGAAATACTTCTTCTACTTCAGGGATAGCATTGTATATTGTTGTATGTTTTTATATTGTATGTTTTTATAGTGTATGTTTTTTCAACTGTTTTATGATGAAATGAGCATTGCACCTAGACAAAATGTGTTGAAATGGCAATAAAGTATCTATCTATGAAACCAGGGCATCCTGGATGAAACTTGGTTTAACCAGGGCATTCTGGATGAAACTTGGTTTAACCAGGGCATTCTGGATGAAACTTGGTTTAACCAGGGCATTCTGGATGAAACTTGGTTTAACCAGGGCATTCTGGATGAAACTTTGTTTAACCAGGGCATTATGGGTGAAACTTGGTTAAACCAGGGCATTCTGGGTGAAACTTGGTTTAACCAGGGCATCCTGGATGAAACTTGGTTAAACCAAGGGCATACTGTATGTCATCTGGATCACAACATGGTGCTCAGTGAGAAAACAAGAGGAGAGCGTGTGTGCTTTCACGCCAAAAATAACGGACATAACCAATGCTCTCCAGATTTGGAATATTTTATCATTCACTGCAGACCCTTTTACTCTGCTCTGCTGGGGGATTTCAACCATGCCAGCATGAAGTTTGACCTGGGGAAGTGAATACCCTTGACCACTTCTACGCCTCTTTACCCGTGCCCCACTGGGCACGTCAGAGTATGCCACAATTTAGCTGGTTCCAACCTAAAGACAGAGGCTAAAGCAGGCCAGGGCTTCCAAATCCATCAGCCAGGGGTGGACAACCGAGGCAGTGGGAGAGCTACAGGACTGCTTTCACTCTACTGACTGGGAGGCCTTGAGAGGTATATGCTCCAACATGGATTAACATACTGACATTGTCATCTTGTATATTTCATTCTGTGAGGAGAGCTGCCTCCTCAAGAAGACAGTGATCAAATTCAACAAGGATAAGCTCAAGTGCTCGAGAGCTGAGGGAGTTCAAGAAGAACAAGACACTGGCCTACAAACTAGGTGAGCAGGCAGAGCAGCCAGGGCTAAACTGAACAGGGCTATAGAATCTTCCAAGAGGGAATACAACAAACAGCTGGAGAATGGCTTCAGGAGCAACCTCACACGCAGGCTGGGCTTCCCTACATAGGGTCACAAACTACAAGCACAGAGAGCGCCAAGCACACTCTACACCCTGCCCTAGCAACATCTCCCCCTGCGCCCACACCCCCACTCTACACCCTGCCACCATGACAGGCCGTTCCACTCAACAAAGGTTCCTGTCTGAATATACTGTATGAGTTTTGACACATTTATATGCATTTAAGGAAGGGATATAGGATAGGATATAGGAAGGGACAGAGCAGGCTGTTCTTCCTGAGGAGACTCCGGTCCTTCCAATGTGTGCAATAGACTGCTGCAGTCATTTCACCAGTCTCTAGTAGCCAGGGTCCTCTTTTTTGCCGTTGTATGCTGGGGGGCTACATCAACTCAAGGGACACCAACCAACTGAACAAGCTGGTGAGGAAGGCTAGCTCTGTGGTGGGAGTCGAGCTGGTCAAACTAGAGGTGATGGCAGAGATGAGGGTGAGAAGGAAGCTGGCCACTATCCTGAAGAACCACGCCTACCCCCTCTATGAGGAGCTAGCCAAGATGAGGAGCATGTTCAGCCACAGACTCATACACCTCCCGACACTCCAATAACCGCCTCGGCCAGTCCTTCGTGCCAGCGGCCATCAGGCTGCACAACCGTGGACATGGACTGCTGCCAGCAGCCGGAGAACTAACGGCTTCAGAACTTCAGGAATGTCTGACCACTAATATATACACGTATATCATGCCAGTTAGGGCACCTTGTGTATACGGTTTACTTTTACTTGTAGTATTAAGATTCAAATTCTTTATTGCCTACAGTATATTTATTGTAACGTATAATCTAACCCTCATCTGCACCTTTGTTTACACTATATCCTCCTACTACCAGTGTTAATTTTGTCAACGAATTTGATGACGAAAGATCTTCGCCAACGAAGCTTTTTCCCGCGACGACAACGAGACGTGACGTCACGTTATTGAACACCATGTGACGCCAACGTCACTAAATTATTAATTAAATATTGTTGACCACAACAGAGGACACAAAAATGTAGTTTACAAAAACCATGACGAATTCTCTCTTCATTTATCTCGACTAAAACAAGATGAGACAAAATAATTATAACTTTTAGAATAAGTCACGTTATTATTTCCCATTTCCGTTTCCGGGTTAAGCTCAGCAGCGTTTATGGCTAAAAGCCAATCTACATAACATACGCGAGGCAAAAAACCGTGTCCCAGGTCTCTCGTGACTACAGCTTATATCAATAACCATGAACAGCATCTGCTACTCTCTCAACACTCCTGCGGCAGCCGAACAGTTCTACCAAAAGAACATAGCATTTAAGACAACAGAGGCTGAGAGGATGGCTAGGCTAATAGCCTGGGAGTCGGGACCTATATCCCAGACTTGCTCTCTTTCATCTGTGTACACCCACCACTACTATCAACATTACACATGGACAGGGGCGTAGCTGGGGGGGGGGGGGGGGGGGGGGGTAGCTTAGGATGATTCCAAGGGCCCAGCACTGGGGGCCCCCCCAAAAAAAAAAAAAAAAATGTTACAGGTGTATTGATGCTCTCATTGATACTATGTTTGTTTCTGAAGGTGTGTGTGTGTGTGTGTGTGTGTGTGTGTGTGTGTGTGTGTGAGCGTTTCCGTTAGCCGGTAATTACCGGTATTTGACCGGCAAAATCTGGTGAAGTCCGACATATCTAATCTCTCCGGTCATAATGTCCGGTGAAAATAATTCCCTCTAAACACAATTAGATTATTTGAATTGTATTAAAATAGGCTAAAATTAAATAGCCTATGCGATGAACGAACAATCATTACATTTGTCGTTGCTTCACCAAGCAGCCGGTCAATGACATCCTGTGTCAGCGAGCTGGCAGCTGATATATTTACGTGAAGCATGGCTTGGCAGGGTGCAGTACTCCAATTCAGCCATTGGCAATTCAGCTGTTGGGTGGGGGCGCTGCTGACACCGCTGCTCTGCTCTGTCTGCTCCTGCTCCATGCTTCACGTAAATATATCAGCTGCCAGCTCGCTGACACAGGATGTCATTGACCGGCTGCTTGGTGAAGCAACGACAAATGTAATGATTGTTTCGTTCATCGCATAGGCTATTTAATTTTAGCCTATTTTAATACAATTCAAATAATCAAATTGTGCTTAGAGGGAATTATTTTCACCGGACATTATGAGCAGCAGCACCAAGTCGTTGGGAGGTGGAGATATACATCACGGCGCAAACCCACGATAATGTTGCCGTCTCTCTGCCAAATTTCTCAGTTCTTCGCTTGATATAATTAATACAAATGTCCAATATAACGGAATTCGTTAGCTCATAAAAATGTGATTATAACAGACTGCTGTTTATTAAGGTCGGGCAGACTGCCCACCGACACCTCAAGTCGGCAGCAGCACGCAGTCTCGAGGGACTTATTTTATTTGGAATATATTAATGACTGTATATACGCAAAAGTAGTCTAGTTTTAAGTTAAAATATTATAAATGCCTTGATGATGTCATTCTTTATATAGGCCTATCAATTGTTTTTAAGCTCAATAAACTCTGACCGGAATTTATCCCATTTGTCCGGTAGAGTGAAATCTACCGGACACTCAGACCTGCAAAAAAAAATTCTAACGGAAACCCTGGTGTGTGTGTGTGTGTGTGTGATATATAGAGAGAGAGGGGGGGCTTTGGTAGACTATTGCATTGGTCCATTCATTGAAGATGAACGCAATGTGACATCCTTTACTAGGCTCACCCACCAACAGTGCAGGTGCTGAACTGCTGATCCGAATGTATAGGTAAAAACCATATTATGCGTTTTCATCAATAAAAAAATGGCACAAAAAAAATCCGCTTGCACGCTTGCGCGCGCTCGCATTCACTGGGGGCCTACAAATACATTCTTTCATGGGGCCCTGATTCTGGAGCTACACCCCTGCACATGGATACAACAAGGACAAGACCACGTTCACTTAAAAAGGTATGAAAAGAAAAGAAACAGACGAGTACTAACACTGAGATTGACCCTGCTATAAGTTATGAATCCCTTTAGTGCTTGAAGTGCACTAAAACGTCGTAATGACTTTATTTTTCATATAATGTTGGGTACATGCTCAGTAGAGTTAGAACGCTCCCAGTCTTAGGGGCTGTGATATTTTGTTACCACACTTTATGCACATAGAAGTGCAGTGGCAGGTTCGCTAAGCTAATTGTTAGCCGAATGCTCTGATTTTTTAAGTTTAAAGTGACGTCAGCGATCTACGGTACGATTCGAGGGACAAAAGGGAATGTGTGTGTGACGTGTGTGAAATTTGTACAGTAGGTCCCAGTGAGAATTGCAATCAGTACTGTGTATTTACACTATCCTAATGTTCCTTTGTTGGTTAAAAAAATATATATAAGCAATTTAAATCAGAATATGTTCCATTCCATGTCTGACTATTTCTGAATCTATTGACCATTTCAAGGAATGTTTGGTTACTATTGGGCTTCTAGCCTTCTACTGAACTTATTGTGAATCAGCTGATAGGGTTTTGGCTAGACTATACTTAATAAATAGAATTGCATTATTTACAATATAAAAATATAAAATGCCTTTTTTTCATTAGCGAAAACTAGACAAAAATCATCAGTTTTCTGCAACAAAATCTAGACAAAAACAAAAAATACAAAATCGAGACTAACACTGACTAAGACTAAAATGCTCAGACATTTAGTTGACTAAAACTGACTAAATGAAAAATAAATGCAGATGACTAAATATGATGAAAACAAAAAAGGAGCACTTGACACATGACTAAAACTAAAATGAAAATAGCTGCCAAAATTAACACTGCCAACTACTCCTGTTTATTTCCTCATTTTATATTCAGATCTTTATTACCTACTGTATATTTATCTTTTTACTATTACCCTGCCCATACCTGTACCCCCCCCCCCCCCCCCCCCCCCCCATGCTATGATGCCAGAATTTCCCAGGGGGATCAATAAAGGAATATCTTATCTTGTCATTTATCAGAATGTGGAGAGTTGTATGTTCTTGCACAGATAACTATTCTACTATATCCCTACAGTAGATTGACAAATAAAGTTATTCTGAAATCAAATAACAGGTGATCATCATTAAATGACAACCATGGCCAGTGAGTTGTGTCATTTCGCCATATTGGTTGGCATGTATCTATGTACTGTATATACATTTACCTATGTGTATATTCATGGCCAACAGTATGTTTATGACTATGAAAGGAGGGCTTGAGAGAATGTACCTGTAGCCTAGGAAACTAACACAATATGGATTTCTCACCAGCCTCTCCAATTTTCTGACATGAAACTGAGGAGTCAAATCTGTCATTAACACATTGGTTGCCAACAACGAGAGACCTCGTTGTTGGCCGCCATGCGTTGGTTGCCAATAACGAGATTTCTCGTTATTTAATCGTTATTTCTTTTATTAGCGATATCCATTCATTTATCATCCGTCCAGCCTGACATTATCATTGGGAATGGCTCCGAGCTCGAAAAGGGCAAATACCGCCACCTATCGTTTCCCGGATGGTAATGCACATCATTGGATTGAGTGAAAAAGTGCATCAGAGAAAAACTCCGCCCCAGGGATCAATAAACGCAATCAATATTTGGAATGGCGATCAGGAATTGGATTAATCTTTTTGCAGAACATCTGATCTGAGGTAAGGAATCTATGTTACCAGTTTTTGGTTAATCAGAGTTGTTTTTCACAGATTGCACAACGTGTGTGTGTGTGTGTGTGTGTGTGTGTGTGTGTGTGTGTGTGTGTGTGTGTGTGTGTGTGTGTGTGTGTGTGTGTGTGTGTGTGTGTGTGTGTGTGTGTGTGTGTGTGTGTGTGTGTGTGTGTGTGTGTGTGTGTGTGTGTGCGTGCGTGCGTGCGTGCGTGCGTGCCTTCTCTCAGGTCTTCCCAGATGTGACCATCCTGTTCAGTGATGTGGTGAAGTTCAATGAGATCTGCATCCACATCACACCCATGCAGGTGGTAGACATGCTCAACGAGATCTACATAGTTTTCGACACCCTCAGCGAGAAGCACAATGTCTACAAGGTCAGTCAAAAAGTGGAGGACAAACGTAGAGAGACTTGGTCCAAAGTAGAACACTGGAGCACACAGATACATTTATTGAAGACCTGCATTTAGACGCATGGTGCATCTTCATCAGAGTCAAATAGGTAATACCCTCCCATAATTAGGGACTCGCAGGCTGGAAGAAATAAGGAGGGGTCAGTAGGCTGCATATAGGGAGGGTCATCAATTAACTTAATATGCAACGGCCGTAAGTAACAGACGAAAGTCGTGGCACTTTGCGAGCGTCTAGCGGCTGCATTTTCCGCAGAACATATAAATTACAGAATTAAAGATCTATTTGTTGCCGTTCGAACGCCACCTCACTCGACCAAATCTCGAGTTACATGACGATATGTCAGGTGAGCGACTTTTTACACACAAGCGTCAGATGACCACCCCGGACTCCCGGCGCTCCAGAACTGCCAATCATCCGCCGATTGTGAAAATGATTGGTCAGCGTTGTAGCCAATGAGTGTCGCTTTCCAATGATATCCCATGTGGGGGGTGCGAATAAGGGATCTAGGTGAAAGTTGCCGAGTTAAAACCAGAAGTCAATCAGACTGAGGAAATGGAATTCTGGAGAGCTTTTTATTTTGGCACACGGTTTACCCGGATTTCTCTCAAAGAGCCATTTCTGAACGGATTTTTATAAAAAATGTACCTGTACTACATAAGACTTCAGGCTATGGATCTGCACTGTTTTCCAGCTTGTACCTATTTTTTTTTTTTTTTAATGCAACTGCTACATAAAAATGTGAGTACAGTTCAAGTTCAACTCAAGTTCAGACCTATGTTACTCTATTTCATTAGCACTAAAAGTGATTTTCCTTTTTTGCATTAGTAACTTCAGAATGTTATCTTTCAAAAGAGACCAGGCCTATGCATGTGCTATAAGCATAAAGTATAAAGTAAACTTTGCAAAGAAAGTATGCAGTCCTCAAGTTAAAGTAAAGAAATGGCCACTTTTCTGGGTGCCTAACCAATAATGGAGAAGAAATCATCAAAATATCATATTATATTAGCATAATAAAAAAAAGAAGTCAGGCTTACATTAACTGGGCTCTGATGAGGCCATAAATGTTTGTGAGTTCTTACACCCAAATGAGACAAACATTTTGTATTGCCTCTTAAATATCTGAGCCCAATTCATTGTCCCAGATTTTGCATCCTGGTTACATCACCGATTGGATGGTTCTCTCTCTGATTTCTAGCTTCGGGAGAGAGTGGTGCCTGTTCACAAATACTGACTGAATTGTCCTGGGGCACAGGAAGAACATTATGTGAATTAATAAAATGGGTGGCATTCCCCTTTAAGTCCTTATGGTTCAACTGTGTTAAGATCATTAACACTTTCTCTGCCACGCTTATGTACATCCTTATACCATCCTCTGCCAGCTCTATTTGTCTATGGAGAAATTGTATTGCTAAATTGACATTACTATGGCCCATTCAACGTCAATTATCTATCGTTCAGGATGTAGGAACGTTATACTTTTTCATTCACATATTCATACTAAAATACGGTCTAAAGTATAAATATGTTTTTATTGTTTTCTGCAGCATTCTGCAGAACATTATTTATAGCCCTAAATGCATTATATTGGTGATCAAATACAGTTTGATAGCGATCGGCGCCAGATAAAAAATTTCAAATGGACGTGCTTCTAGAAGTTACTACTTATCATCTGATGTTGACCGGATGGGGGGGGGGGTCGTTTATAATTACGTGGCCAACGTTAGATGATTCATGTAGTGTGGGTGATATGATCATTAGAGCAGTTTGTATCGAACACGGTAAAAATAAACGCTGAAACTTACCCCAGTCTCCTCGGACCGTTGGGCGATGAGCGTGGAGCAAAAATATTCCTATTATGGGATGTTGAAATATGCGATCAATCTCCAGGTTGTATAATAGTATATACGTCCAAATCATGTTGTTTATCGAGTTATTGGTAACGGATCACTATCCATTGTGTCGAGCTCGAGTCCCGGGACCTATAGCGAGTGGTCGGACCAAATTTGGATGAGCACCAGTTTCCGTTTTCTGGTTTCCGGTTTGGGCGATCCGCCGATCGGCCACCAGATGGCGCTCTTGAACCGTTGGAGAGTTGAGAGGGGATCAACAGTAGATCTCAAGTCTCCGCGGGAGAAATATGATTGCGATCACAGATTTTTTAAAATATTGATCTCAATGATGTGTTACGGCGTCATTGGCAGATTAAGCATGGCGGGGAATGACGAGTTACGGCGTCCTTGGCGATTAAAGTGTTAATCTACAGTTCCCTTTTGTGCGGGTTGGTTGGATCACGTGAAACCTCTCCCTTCATCTCCTGCAAATATCTCTGAGATGGGTGTGGTATTTTGAGTCAGGTGAACAAATACTGCACTCAATTTCTTAGAATACATGTTTCACACGAAGTATGAACAGCCAGGGATGAGCTATATCTATCAGAACTGTAAGCCTGCAAACCCTGAGCTTGCAGAGACCGTACCTCTTATGGTAATGAGCAGAGCATACAGTCGCTACAGTGACTACATTTATATTCATACCATATTCCAGATGACAACTCAAATTAAGTTAAGGTCTCAGACAGATTATCATACAATTAGAATCTATAGATAGGAAAATGAGTGCTGCAAATATTACCATAGAAACAGAACACAGTCAGACCGTAAAAATCAACAGTGCAAGGGATGCCTCATTATAGTTGATCATAACTTCGCAAATAGATGATTAAAAGAAATGTGGGTTTCTAAACAACTTTATAGGTGAAAATGATGATGATGTCTAGCTTGACCAAGTCTCTCTCGTGCGCGCTCTCTCTCTCTCTCTCTCTCTCTCTCTCTCTCTCTCTCTCTACTCTGAGAACATAATATATGTAGATACTTTGTACTCCACCGCCTGAAATTCCCTTTTTAAACGCCAGCTGCCCCCAGCAAGGTTATGAATCACACTCGGCAAGAAACCAATCAACTCCTACAACTAACTCCCTGAATCAAGAACAGAAAACCACAAGAAATCGACCCATTCCACACAAACAAGGCTGATAAACAAAGACCTCACGAAGACTCAGTGCTTTCAACATCTCCTACTGTATTCCATTGTATATTTGTTTGATTCCTTATGTGAGGCCCAAATAAAAAAGACATTAACAACTTCAGAGGCCAGATAGTGGGACCTATAAACACATTTACTATCCAATAGCATTGTGAGGCTGAACAACAGGAGCCATTGACTATGTAAATGTGGTTAAAAAAAAAGAAAAACATTTACAGACTTTTTTTTAAAGCTACAATGTGTAATGTGATTTGCGATCACATTATTTGATACCGATGGTTTGAATTTAGCTCCAAAACATATCTTAATGTGGACACACTGGAATTTTGTTTAACTTTTTGTGGTTAAATCTATGCAGCCCTCATTCAACACAACAATGAGGACCACATAGACTAACCACTAAATAACCACTACATTCTGTGCTTATTCCAATAAAATTCCTTTCAAGATTCTCTGATGTCTCATAATAGACTGAGTCGGTGTGTCCCTGTTAAGATATGTAAATACTCACATTCAGTTGAATTATTACTGCCGTTTGAGTATTGAGTAAACTTGAACATGAAGAAAACCCATCATTGGTTTCTGGTGGTAACAGTCTCTGTAGTCAGTCTGTTCCAGTCAAACGCCATCAGATATTTTTCATATTTATGTTCGGTGGGACAACAACATGGGCTTACGTCAACAAGTCCTCCTCCTCCCATACCATGTCCAGGTGGAGACCATCCGAGATGCCTACATGGTGGTCGCAGGTGTGCCCAATAAGACCACCTTTCACGCCCACCACATCTGTGACATGGCCCTGGACATGCTGAGCTCCATCGACCATCTCAAAGACCCCTCCACGGGGGACAACATCCAGATACGAGTCGGTGAGCAGTGCCGGGTAGAAGAACACCACCAGAAAAGAGACGATTTTAGCACAGTGCTTCAGTCAGGGGTTGCACATTTGATCAAATTATTTTCCATGAAAAATGATACAGAACCAAACAAAAGAAACATTTGGAAATGTCTTGAAAATGTATTCATAATAATTACTTCAACAAGTCCTTAACATCATGCTTGGCAACTAGTGGATGTAGAAGCCTTTTCTTTAAGGAATGATAATTCAAATATCACATTTCTTCATCATAGTCTCGAGCTGCAGTCAGCTATTCAACAACAAAATGTAACATGAATGTCGGCACTGACAAACATTGGTCATGGAAATCATGCAACGTGCTACATACAGTATGTAATGGAAAAGTGATGGAATTTGACTGAACAACGGTGTCTAGGAATTCTGGTCAATGGCACAGCTGCCGTAAAATGAAACATAGATGAGAGGAGTGCTGCTGACTGAAACCTCAGTGCTGCTATTATTAAACAGTTAATTTTAGCGTTTTTATTTCAAACTCTTATTATTACAAACTATTTTTTTATGTTTTGCTGGTGTCGGATGGGAAAATGTAGCAATGGCCAAGGGTGTCTCAACATTTACGAGTTCATTTATATAACTGTTCAATTTATCTACGGAATGCAAATGAGGCCATTTGAATGTTTTAGCCCTACAGAAATAAAGCCTTTTTTTATATATATAAGTGAATCCACATGAGTGCCTCAGACCTCCATTCCTTTTATTGATTTTGAAGTGCAGTGACACATTAGGAATGAGAAATTGCTACAGTAGTTTAAGTGCAAGGTATCGTCACTATCGGAGTGTATCTCGGTCGGTCACAAAACCTCACTGTTACTCATTTTACTCTGTATTGTATATTGTATATATATGTATATTGACTGAACATTCCTTTACTTACTTTTTACTTACCTCTTAATTACTTTTTTTTACTGTATGTAGCACACTCAGGGGCTCATACAGAAACAAGCATTTCATCATAAAGTATTCTGTATTTCGTTGTGACGAATAATAAACAAACTTGAAACTTGAAACGTGTGTAATCTGGGGCTGGGCGATATGGCCCAAAATTGTATCACGATATATCACGATAAAAAATGTCATATAGATTATCGATATTTTTATTAGTATTAACACTTTCAGCGCCAGCCGTTTTATCCATCCTTGTAGTCAATGGGTCACGCTTGAAAAGATAGGGATGCGTCACTATGTTTGCAGGGCTATTATATTCTATATTATAGCAATGGAGACAATACTATACTCATTTGACAGTCACTATCTCTCGTCCAACATGTATACGTTTGCGTGTTATCCCGTGGTGAATATTGTAGTTTCAGAGTGATCCTGGCTAATTCCTGGAAGCTGCGTTATTGAGCGATATGTGAATTTTGCTAAAGGCGTTCGCGTTGCTCGCCTGGACACGCTACTGTTTCCAAATCAAAAGGTGTATAATAAGTATTATGTTTCATCATGAATGCATCAAAGAGGGGGGGGGGGGTCGTTTTTTTATGCTCTGATCGCCAGCAACGGCATTAGTTTTAAATACTATATGTTGATCGGCTGGATCGATGTGAAATCATTGTAGGATCAAGGTGGAATTGACGTCAGATAGTCCTTACCTTTACTAGGAGGTATCCCAAAAGAATATTCCAATTGTCTGATCGCGATTTCCAGTATTGATGTCCATCGGGTCCCTGACATGAAGTGGCACAAGATATGCCTCAAGTGTGCTGAACGCGTTTCAAAGTGCTCGGATGAACCGCTAGACTTGCCTGAGTCTAAATTCTTTGCCCAGACAACCAACATTAGATGTGACACACAGTCTGGAACAGGGTTTCAAAGGGTAGTCGATACTGCCACCTAGCAGGATCTGGTCGGTATTGCACTCTCAGGGTCTCAGTATGGCTTTCAACAGTAACATAGAGGTCCGTGAGACTGTATAGAATTAAAAAACAAATAAAAGAAAAAACAATCGAAAACCCAACTATACTTGGGTTTTGGCGCTCAACGGTTGGTGAGATAACCCGACTATAGTATGTTTATTTTGCAGCAATTCTTTGTCGTTGCCGCCATCTTTAGTGTTACAGCCCCTCACACTCTAGTTCTCAGGCTGCAGCTGGTTTGAAAGCGAATGTACCAAAAAGGTGGCTGTGGCTCCAGGGGAGTTGAACAGTTCTGGCTCTGCTAGTTTCTTTTCTATCTTTTGGTGCTTTTTTGGTGGACAAACCACCGTGACTCGCGACTGGAGACTAGCTCTGCTAGCACACATAGCCTACTGTGTACAGACAGTTTCAAACTGTATTATAAATGAGAAACCAAACAAAATAAATGAAAAAATATATCTCAATTTGGTCAGTATTGTCATTTGGACAAGCAAAGCCATTACTTTAAGTTGCAGGCAAGAAAGACAAGTCTGTCCACTGTCTCTGGTTTTAACTCATTGGGCGCCATTGACGAGAAAAGTCGGGGTAACTCGCCATCGATTGAGCGCCAATCACGAGAAAAGTCTGGTTTTAATCGCTATTTCTTTTATTCACTATTGCCATTCATAATTCATCGGGGCAGCCTGTGCATACTGTTCTGAATGTGTCTGAGCCGGCAGACGGTCAATACCGCCCTCTAACGCCTTCGGCCGCTATTGCACTCCATTTGAAACGATGTAGTTTGTTTTCTGGGCCGAGCTGAGCCGTGCGGGCGGGGTTTAAATACTCCGGCAGGACAAGCGCTTACAACGATGCATCAACTAGCCCCCCCCCCCCCTCATTCATATGCAATGCCGGACAACGTGGGACGGACCTCCACGACCAGTACTTGGAATGGCGATCAGATAATTGGATTATTCGTTTTGCATTACATCAGAGACAAGGTAAGGACACTATATATCCAATCTTGCATTGATCTGATATTTTTTTCTCCCACGATCGAAGCTGTCTGTGTGCTGTCTACCGTTGGTGGCGGTGGGGGGGGGGGACGCCCCGCTACAAGCCCCATTTCATGTGTACATGAGGAAGGATAATAGCGATAATCTAGCGTTGATTTCAGGAAGATTCGATAATCAGCCGAAAAATGACAACGTGATAACTGGATTTCACTAAAGGGCTATTTTCACATCTTTTCCTGTGATTACTAAGAATCACCCAAACTATACTCATATTCAATACGGTATCAAACGGAAATGTACGGATGAAAAAACAATCTGTTTTTTGCATGTTGACCAGAAGCAACTCACTGACAATCGACGGTGTTATTAGATCCATAGCTATAATATTTCATATATTTTAAGCACTCGCAAGTTTGGCTTTCTCCCCATTGAACAAAGCGATGACATTCTACCCAGAAGGTAAACAACGACCCCTAGCGCTGAATGAGTTAATGCTGCCCTGTTGCAGGTCAAACAAAAAATAAAAAAGGTGTATTGATCTTTTTTTAATTATCAATTATTATCGATTATTAAAATATATCGCGATAATTATCGTTATCGTTTTATCGCCCAGCCCTTTTAGCATGCGTTTCAGCCACGCTCAGGAGTGAGCCTGACAGTCGGGCAGTGAACTGTCCCTCTCTCTCCCGTTAGGCATCCACTCAGGGATGGTGGTGGCAGGGGTGGTGGGTCTGAAGATGCCCCGCTACTGTCTGTTTGGAGACACCGTCAACACGGCCTCTCGGATGGAGAGCAACGGCGTGGTGAGCGGCAGGGGGCGGGGGGGCGGCATAAACAAAATAACCCACGGCACAGCAAATTGTGCTAAATAACCCACGGCGTTGGCATAAATTACTGCAATAACACTAATGGTTTCTCCCTCAGACAAAAACATGTACATTAGTATAGACCGTAGAGCAGCGTTTCCTACTTAATGAGGCCACTGTACCCAGTGCCTTTTAGTTAATGCACAATGCTAAACACTTCATTTGTCAGCAGTTATAGAAACAACCGAACTAAATGACATTTTAGAAAATAAATGGTTGTGCTGCTCCACAGCACACTCTATACACACACAATAAGAGGAAGTACCAGAATGAAATAGCTGGTGTAATGTTTTGATATATATATATATATATATATATATATATATATATATATATATATATATATATATATATATATATATTAGGGCTGTCAATGGTTATATAATATAAATTTAATCACTATTAATCGCACATGTTTTATCTGTTCAAAATGTACCTTAAAGGGATATTTTTCAAGTGTTTAATACACTATGCTTGCTTTATGTACATTTATGTGTATTAAATTAAATAAATAACCAAAATGACATAATGTCATTATTGTCAGGAAAAACAAAGGTACTGCATTTAGCATCAAATAAATATGCTGCAAATAATCATAACATGGCAAAGCCCAATAGGCTTTGCCAGTAGAATGAGTACTCACACAATGTAGTGTTTTTTTAAGCATTAAAACCACACGATGGACCTCAATGCATTGCAACAATAGACACATTGTACAACGGGGGCATTCCCTGGATCCCTCGCACTAAGGCAAATCACACAATGTAATTGTGTCCAACCTCACATGGGGAGTAAATAAAAGGTCACAACAACGTCCCCTTCTACTATGTGGAATCAAACTTCATACTTTTGTACCTTCTCACACAGTACCATTATTGTTATTTTCATTGTCTGGGCATATTGCTCAGAATTGTCTGACAATGTAAAGAAGCTTGAGGGACAAAAACAGGCTACAGAGAGAGGGACAGACACATACACATACATACAAGAAATGCACGTCAGTAGTTAAGATTTACTAGTTAAGAAATGTTTGTCACTTGTTATATGAACTGGTATGATTGAATTTTTGTACATTTTTACAATCAGTCTTTTTTTTAAGTGTGTTATGCATCAAAATATATTACTAAATGGCATGAATACGCATTTGCGTTAATGTGTTATTACCTAGATCAGAAATTCAGAACCCACCAGTTAATAACTGTTATACATTCTGCTTTCTAGCTTCAGAAGAGATGTTCATACTTACAAATAGACCCATAGGAATAAAATAATTTAAGAATTCTAAAATGTAATACCCCCGGTTATCTGAGTTGACTGAACATTTAACACATATTTGTCCTTGTTTGTCCTTACCCTACAGGGCATGCAGATCCACATTAGCCAGACCACCAAGGACCACCTAGAACACGAGCCCTATTTTATCGAAGAGAGGGGCAAGATTTTTGTCAAGGTGGGTGGAGGGTGGCAGGCAGCCAAACGCTTCAGATACTGTACCATTAAATTAACCCTACAGATGAAGAACCAGATGTGTTTAAACATAAAGTTAGTAGCTTGGAGTGTTGTGTACATGCATAGTTAAAGGAAGTAGAGGCACTTTCAGGTATGTATTACATTCCAAGTGATTGAGAGTGATTTTACAACTGCAAATACATGGGCTGTCCAAAATAATCAGTTTGGACACTGCAGTAAACTCCTTTCTGAAACACTCTGGTTTGTTCACCTTCAATCCACTAGCTGGAATAGAGATTATGATGAATTTGTTACACAACAAGTTTTGTCTCGAGTGTCACCATGGTATTAATATTTATTTTTCTATCACGGTTCCGTTATTTTAAAATCCTCTTCCCTCAGGATGTTTTTTTTTTTTCTGTCTCTCCTGTCTTCTCACAGGGTAAGGGCTACATGAAGACCTACTGGCTGAAAGGGAAGAAGGACCTGTCGTTCAAGACGCCGGCGGAGGTGCGATACAGCAGCGAACAGAAGGACTCAGAGGACAAGAGCTCCACTGGGTGAGTGGAGGAGAGGAAGATGTGATTAGATTACATTCAAATGTATTGTCATTGTACAGCAAGTAGAGTACAGCGAAAAGCAGTTGGCATCTACCCAAAGTGCAAGGTAACAGTAAAGTGCATAACAATATACATTGTAACAAATTATTAAATGGAACATATATAACAAGCGAGTAAATATGCAGATTTGATGTATGTACAGTATTATTATGTACAGTGATACAATTATACTGGCCAGTGGTATAACTAATAAGAGTAGATATGGGATATATACAGAGATAGGCTAGATATAGTATCTACAGCGTGTGATATGTAAACAGGAATATATGCAGATATATTCATACAGATATAGATTAATGTATATACGCTATATACCATGATGATCTGACTTGATTTTTGTGGCAGTTCCACCTGCACCAATACCAAGCGCTCGACCTCTGACCTCCACGTCTTCAGCGAGGAGCATGTGGAGGGGAAACCCACCCCCAGCGACCTTCCCCAGGACACTCTACCACCACCAGAGGGCGCCAGGGAGCCCCCCTGCGTCTCAGCCGAGCCCCAGGATAAGGAGAAAGCCAGAAAGACTAAGAATAACAAGGGGACAAGGCTGGAGGTGCCGCAGGAGAACGCGGTGCAGGAGACAGCGCCCCCAGCCGACGGGCTAGAGAACCCGGGCCCTGTGCTCAACAACAAGAGGCACAGCTTCAGGCAGCAGAACGCCAGGATGCCGGCCAACCTACCAATGCGCAGCGCCAGCTGTTCCATACTGTGAGGGCTACGCCTCAGCCTTGCACGATACAGAGGATGGTCTTGTAGTGTAAATGTAAGTACACTGCACTAGAGTCGTGCGAGATTACAAGTAATTCCTCGCGTGATGCGATGAGTTGGACGATGTCTGAAGTATCCAATGTCGTCAAAGGTGAGAGGGTGAGACATAGCTGCATACAAGGTTACTGACACGACTGACACAGGTTGAACGTCATATTGGGGTCTTGATGCCATTAGGGTGTGAACGACAGTTTGGGGTAAACATTTGAGAGTTTTACAGTGTGTATATATATATATATATATATATATATATATATATATATATATATATATATATATATACATACACCAAACCCAAACCCTTTCAGGTGTAAGTAGGATGGTTTGGGGATGTTTTCTCAGAATTCTGTCTTGGAATTCTAGAACTCCATAGATTTCAGTGACCGGAAGCCATTGATGCATCATCATTAGAATGTTCAGTTGTCAAAATTTGATCTCACACGTACATGTGAAAGGGTTAAAGCTCTTTTATGAGATCTGTTTACCAAAAGCATAATTATATGCTTAAGTCAGGACTAATACAGGAAACATGTGAAGTGGACTTAAAGGAACACTCCTACATTTTGGGAAATTAGCTTATTTGCCATCTACCCTGGAGTTAGACAAGAAGATACATACCTTTTTCTTCTCTGTGCATGCAGTAGGAGTAGGAAGACGTTGGGGACTAGGCTAATGGAGGAGCCTACTTCCAGTGACTGACGCTAAGCTAGGCTAACAGTGCACGTCTTTTTACTCCTACTAGTACTGCATGCACAGAGAAGAAAAATGTATGTATCTTCTTGTCTAACTCCAGGGTAGATGGCAAATAAGCAAATTTCCCAAAATGTTGGAGTTTACCTTTAAATAGATGGGTTCCCTGACAATATCCAGTACTATATACCAGTACCAGTGTACCAAAATAAAAGGTGGGTAAACAATGACCTCAAGACTCTGATCACCATAATGGCAATCATTTCCAATGAACATTGGAAACCAGAATATATATTTAAAAAATACTATTTTGTTTTATTTCCTCAAAAATACCCTGTTTCATGTAACTTGCATCAATCTGATACTACTTATTTTTTACTTAATTCATAAAGAATTTAAATGTATGTAAAAGAAATATGGTTTAAGATAGAAATGTTTGTAAAATGAGTTTAGGTGGGTTTATGTTCCACTATATTGCAGTGCGTACATCATCAAGATATATATTGCTTTGTTGGCCATGATGAGCTCAAATAAAGAATCCATGCCCAAGCTTACTATGTAGCCTAACAGGTGAAACAGGAAACCCACCTATAAGAAGGTAAGGTGAGTACCTTGATAAAAAAAACTGTCAAGTCACTCAAAACATACCTACATACAGTACTTTTGGCTATAATGTTTAAATTAGGGCTGACCCCGATTAGTTGAATAGTCGACTAATCTATCGAAAGGAGCCATAGTCGACTGCCAACCTCTTAGTCGAATGCAAAAAAAGAAAAAGAAAATGTATAATTATTAATTTCTTATATTTTTTGTCACTTTCCAAAAGGGAAGAGGCCTAGACGCGTGGCTAGCACTAATGGCGTGCATACCAGCGAGGCTAACTGCCTAAGAAAACACTGAAGGCACTGAAAGAGGATTTCACCCATCTAATGAACACACTAGAGTAGACAAATATCGAGATGTATCCATCAGTGGACCAATTGCATGCTTTAGCAGAGGACAAGGAGCCTTCAGTCGACTCCTTCAGACACCCCCCACACTGCCCACAGCCCAAAAAAATTAAATAATAATAAATAATAATTTATACTTTTTTTTGCAATCAGAGGGGTAGTCGACTATTAGTCGACTATCGGCCAATCAAAGTCGACTATCCAAATCCTTAGTCAGGGACAGCCCTAGTTTAAATGATGTCATATAGAGTATGAGAGTCCTTGTATCTTTGATGAGTTTTGAGCGTGGATTCTGTACAGCCAGGGGCGTCGTTTTGGTATGGCACGGTATGGCACTCGCCATACCTTGGCAAAATTCAATTTAAAAATATATATATATTTTTTTATAATTACAATTTTTTATGTTGATTTAGAATTCGAATGTCAACATTACGAACGAAGCTTCGAACTATTCGGTACAGCCCTAGCATGTTTTGATATAGTCAATTATCTCACTTTTACTGTGACTAACTGAAATATGCCCCAAAAAAAAGGAAAATGGACATACAGACGTTTTTTAATCAAAGGGCAGCAGAGACAAGTGATACAGGGACACAGGTAAGGTCTTACAATGGCTTAGTGATTATAACAGTGCAGTTCAGCATTCAGTAACCCATACTTTTTGTGAATGTGTTTTTGATACTACATTCTGTTGAACACACACCTCAAAACCGTACCTAAGGAAAATTGGCTCAATTGCAAGAAAAATAATAGACAGTTATGATATTACATTCTGCATAATTCGTATGCAAAATATTGTGGTTCCCTGCTTTCTGTTGACACATTTCTATACTAAAAATGATCGTGTAGTCCTGTGTCATACCTAAATGTCATAACTGAATTGTATAGAAACAACTCACAAAAAGTGACTATTGCACAAATGATGCACAAATGATGAAACCCCCCCTCCCTCCTCTCCATACCTTGGCTTTTACTGAAACGATGCTACTGTGTACAGCTCATAGGTAGAATCTGAAATGCCGTCAAACAACGACCTCATGATATTGCACTTTATTTAAATGTTTTGTTTTGGTTTGATGTGTGGGTTGGAGTTGAGCGGGGATATGGGAAGGGTTGCTATTGCTGACCATACCTCAGATCTTGACAGTATACATACATTTAGTCATTTAGCTGACGCTTTTATCCAAAGCGACTTACAAGTTCTGTACGACAAGTCATCAGGAAGGGTACAACTCTATCAGCTGAGTAACAATGTTCATCAAAGTGTTGCGTGTTACAGTGTAGGTTAGTTTATTAGGACAAGTGCATGACAGTAAGGTTACCGTAATTTTCGGACTATAAGCCGCACCTTTTCCCCCCATTTTTCGACCCTGCGGCTTATATAACGGTGCGGCTTATATGTGACTCGATGTGACCAAACCCGAAAATGTTAAAATCGAAATATTGCTTTTTTGACTGCATTGAAATGTTATTTATCTGTTCCCTTATTTGCTAAACTTCATACAACTTGTAAATGAGTTAATTCTTGTTATTTGTCCGACAGTATTGTGTCCCAATGCTAATTACATATGGTAATTAAACATTAAAACACCTGCGGCTTATAGTCCAGTGCGGCTTATATATGTACACATCATTCAATTTAGCTGCTGCGGCTTATATACAGGTGCGGCTTATAGTGCGAAAAGTACGGTAGTTAGGGTTATTTTTTTTTTATTATTTTTTATTATTTCAGATAATGGTTGAAGAAGTGCGTCTTTAGTCGACGGCGAAAGATTGGACGGGATTCGGCTGTCCTAACTGGGGTGGGTAGTTCATTCCACCATTGTGGGGTAAGGACTGAGAATAGGCGGCTTCTCTTT
This sequence comes from Notolepis coatsorum, assembly GCF_963971535.1. Lineage (NCBI taxonomy): Eukaryota > Metazoa > Chordata > Actinopteri > Aulopiformes > Paralepididae > Notolepis > Notolepis coatsorum. Next base: position 36,974,919 of record NC_140183.1, on the reverse strand, counting down.
GATGACCCTCCCGGAGCTTGGATAGGAGTAGGTCTGAGGTGGCCAGAAGATGCAGAGCGTAGGGGTCTTGAGGGTGTGTAGTTAGAGACCATTGACCGGAGGTAGAAGCTACTAGAAGTATAAGAATCTACTATATAGTTATATACACAGTATATACTGTATATTATATAATACTAGTGCAGTGCCCATTCACAACTGGCCAATTGGAAGTTCTGCTTGCAGCGACACAGCTCTTTGTTCCCCGTTCCCTTCCCCCTAGGCAAAACAACCTTTTTCCTTAAGTTACAGGCAAAAACATAAAGTGTGTTGTTATAGCACCACCATCTGGCCAAATGGCACCTAATTCGACACTGCACTCCCTTGGGTCCTCAGCAATACACCCAAGTGTGAAGTCGATGGGATGAATGGCTCTCGAGATATGCGTAAAGTTCATTGTTATAGCGCCACCATCTGGCCAAATGGCACCAAATCCGACACTGCACTTCCTTGGGTCCTCAGCAATACACCCACCAAGTGTGACGTCGATTGGATGAACGGTTCTTGAAGTATGCGCAAAGTTTGTCATTACAGCACCACCACCTGGCCAAATGGCACCAAATTCAACACTGTTCAAGGCCTAGGCAAACCAACCTTTCCTTAATAAATCCCTCCTGGCGCGACACTGACTAGTAGAGACTAGAGCGTCGACACTGACTAGAGCCTGTTGCCAGGCGAATTCTTCCCATACAGGCAGTTTAAGTTACAGGCCAAAATCTAAAGTTTGTTGTTATAGTGCCACCATCTGGCCAAATCGCACCACATTGAACACTGCACTCCCCTGTGTCCTCAGCAATACACCCGCTAAATGTGAAGTTAATCGGATGAACAGTTCTTGAGATATGCGAGCCACAGACAGACAGACAGACAGACATGCACACAGAGATTCCTTCCTTTTGTAATTGGATACAAAACATGTAAACAAAGTGCAATACCAAGCAGAATCTACCTTTTTAAATGGTATGTCTACATATTACGGTGACTGTTACAAGGAAGCACAGAATCAGCTTCACACATACAATACAATACATAACATGTAAATTTGAGAACTGAAAAAGGTTGATACAGAATAATGACATTATTCATGATAATGTTAAACTTTGTATTGATTATAATGACTATGGTGATGAGTTGATATTCCTGGATTTGTGTATAACTACCTGCTGTATCATTGCACATGTTTATAAGCCATTTATGAAGTCGTCAACATTACTAAATAAGAGTCTGTTGGGTTTTATAATGACAACCAATTACATGAATGTCCTGGGAACTGACATAAGTCATTTCTTTGTAAAGACGCTTACGGGTTTTCAGTCGAGGCGAGAGCTTCAACAGAAATAGAAGACATGATTTATTTTTAATCTATGGGTGCTTCATTTGATTCAAGAACTGAGATATAGATATCATCACGGGATGTATTTTGTGTAAATTGTATTTGTATGTATTTTGATAGACATTTGGCTAGTTATTGTAATTTCATTGTCTTCATCTTCATTTAAGAGTTCCATTTCTGACTATTGAATATGTGAATGACTGCATTTGTCTGTTTTTTTTTTATTTATATAAAACTATGTTCAGCCACAAAAACAGCTTTTGTATGTGTTCTTTAAAAGACATTGTCAGTCAGTGACTTAAAAGTCTGGGTAAAGATGTGTTAATTGCCCAACCAAATTTGAATGATTAAAAAACCTTAATAACCATTATAAAACCCAGCTGAAAAACTGCTCATCTGGCTGCTCAGACCATCTCTGGATTGTGGGGGCATGGTCAGATCACGCTTGATTGACGGACCCAACTTGGTTAAATGGAACCTACTTGGTTAGAAAGGTAGACTAATCGACTAACTAGCCAACTAGATTAGACCACCCAAATTTGTGTTTTTATTTAACCACACCTTCTAGAGTATGGCGCTGATCTTTTTAGCATTTCCATTCACATACATGTACGGTTAGCATTAGTTTTGCAGGTTGTCTCCATCCTGGAAGTTGATTGGCTGACACGGCATTCTAGTAGTAGTAGTAGTAGTAGTAGTAGTAGTAGTTTTTATTCAGTCATCATCACACACAATACAATATGCACAATCTTTGATTTGGCAGTGACTGAAAAGGTACAGGCTGAAGCATAATGCGTATACCAGCCTGTCCTATATCCTTAACAGAATTAAGACTAAAAAAAACAGTATAAAAAAAATATCAAATGTAAAACCAAAAGCTAATTACTCATTATGTATATCAGCATTGTTCCACAAGTTAACACCAACAATAGAAATACATCTCCTTTTAATCCCTTTTTTAGCTTTTTGAACAGTACATTTACAAATGTCTCTCAAATCATATTTTCTTTTATTATTGAAAAAAACCTTTGCACACCATCTGGAAGTAACTTTGCTTTAGCTCTGTACATTATTTGCATAATTTTATAATAAACCAAATTATTACATTTCATAACATGACACTTTATAAACAGTGGATTTGTGTGGTCATAGTAACCAGCCTTATAAAGGCTACAAATGCTGGATCCTGTCATGGATCCTGTCAGTCTACCTCACTATTGGCTCTGCTCTCATCTGAATTGCCAATCCGGCCGACCAAATTTTCAAGAAACCCCATTGTTGTATCCACTTTGAAAATATGGCTTCAATTCAGGCGCGCCTCTGGACTCCTTGGGTTCTCCAGCCACAGCCCCATTTGCAACAACCACCTCTTTATCCCTCCACACTAATGCAGCCTTTTTGACCTGGCAAAGGTCAGGCCTAGTTAGAGTGAGGGACCTATACACCAATAAGGTTTTCTGTAGTTTTAGCGATCTGTGTGAAAAATGTGGCCTCCCGAGATCTCATTTATTCCGATACTTTCAAGTTCGAAACTGGGTTAAACAACATAATACCTCCTTCCCTAATATCTCCAACTCAGTAATTGACACAATTCTGGACATCCCCACAAATCAAAAAGGTCTTATATCAAGGATTTACACCTTGATCTCCCGTAACACAGAAACATTTCTTGATAAATCAAGAAGACTGGGAAAAGGAATGGGGCGATGCTATAGATGAGAATATTTGGAATAGAGTATTGGCCAGAGTAAATGATAGTACATCCTGTTCCAGGCTCAATCTGATGCAATTTAAGGTGGTCCATCGCATCTACTTTACAAACTCTAAACTCACCAAAATATATCCCAATATTACAGACTCTTGTAATAGATGTCACATGTCCCCAGCAAATATGACACACATGTTTTGGTCTTGTCCCCGCCTACACAGCTTCTGGACAGCTATTTTCAAACACCTCGCCGAGGCCTTCGACACTCCCAGTGCAGAAATAGCCATCTTTGGAGTCTTACCAAGACCGGATCACCAAAGGGTTAGGAGAAGAACAATAGATAGAATTGCCTTTGCATCCCTACTAGCACGCAGAAGGATCTTGCTAGAGTGGAAATCACCAGCAGCCCCCAAAGCATCCCTATGGCTCAAAGATCTCATGTTCTTTTTAAATCTGGAGAAAATTAAATACAACCTAAGGGGGTCTAGTGAAAAGTTCGAAATAGTATGGGGCCCTTTTATTAGTTACATAGCCAAGCTAAAGACACTAGGACAATGAGAAGGAAGGATGAGTGAGAGAGATATGTGTTTGTATGTTCTATGTTTTCTGTTGTGTATTTGTAGGATTGGGTAGGACAGGGGAGGGAGGGGGGAGGGTTCGTACAAGGTCCTTGGAATGCTTAGTGCTTGTTTTTGACAAAAATAGATCAAAATGCTTGGAAAGTCCTTGAAATTCAAATCGATCAACCATATTAAGTGTTGTTGTTCATCCAAACTTGTAAAGGAATGTGAATCACTACCCACCTTCAAAAAACACCTATGGGAGACTGCAATTCGAAACTGGCCCCTATAAATGTCCTAACCCAGTTGTACAGTAAATGACCAAGTATGGCTTTGTCAGTATTCCAATGTACAGTGTACAGTCTCCCCCACCCCCCCCCCCTTACCCAACCCCCCCCCCCCCCCCCACCTCCAATGTACAGCCCCCCACCCACCCACCCGAACCCCACCCCACCTACCCAACCTCCTCCAATGTACAGTTTCTATGTCAAATGTATATACACTCTTTTTCTGGACACTTTTTGTATCACAAACAGTACTGTATTTGCAAATCTGGTATGTCATAAATGTATAGATGTAGCAGTACTGTCTATCTGTATGTTGTGTATGTCATAATATGTTATGATGAATTGAAAATGGGGGACCCTGATGTAAACAAGATGAAAGTCTTTCTCTGGTCTGCATCCCCTTAACAATTGTATGTATTGAGCTGTACTGTACTGTACCCATTCTGCAATCTGTTAATAAACTTTTCAATCAATCAATCAATAGAATTGTACTGAATCAAGAAATTGAATTTATTTTACATTTTCTGAATTAAGGTATTGCTAATTGTCGGAGATTGGCTTTGAGCCATAAATATTGGATCAGATTAGTATTTTTTCTTTTTATTAATTATTATTATAAATTGTTGCTATAGAAAACACTTAAAAGTGAACTATCATTTTTTTTCTTTTTTTTTCTTTTTTTTTTTTTTTGAGAAAGTCCTTGAATTTAATTTTGCAATGTCTGTGGGAACCCTGGAGGGAGGGGGGGGAGGGCGAAAATATAAAATGCCATTCAATGTGTACTGTATTCAACTGTACCTTTGACGACTAATAAATAAATGTTTAAAAAAAAATAAAGGCTACAAATAGACAGTCACTGTAAATCCTGGTGTGGTCTGGGGTCAGTTATCTCCCCTACACACTTGATGGTTAAAGGTTAGGATTACAGGATAACTTCACACTGCAGAGGCAGATCTATCCATTCCCTAGTGGCGCAAAGTCACAAACGAACACACAGAGATACATCAATAGTCCCCCCTCCCAAAGATTCTCAGAGTGGGGGACAATAACTAGGCATACTTCAGAAGGTGTTACATAGGTCAGTGGTTCTCACCTCTATGAGTGCTGAATGAACACAGTATCAGTAGGCTATATCTTTTTGGAATGAAAGTCATCCTTTACTAAATTGTAGTTTCGTGGAGGAGCACTACATCTGTTCGTGTGACGGGGAGAAGGTCTGTCTCCCATCAACAGCAGAGTGATTAGCTGAAACCTCCTCTGCACCAGGTCAGGGGATCTACAGGCCACGCCTGGCCACCGATCCCATAATACAGCCAGCGGAAAAGACTGCGTGCTCACAAAAGCGTCTAAGCTCAACTCAAATCCTCAATCAAACTCAAGCCCAAACACTCTGGGGCGCAATTCACTGACCTCAATTGTGATGAGGTCGGTGAGTCCTGGTATTAGTCATGTGTGTGGTGATGACATGGTGTGCTTTACTGGTGCAGTGTTAGGGTTGGAGGCTGGGGAAAAGAAACGTGATCTTTAATGAGAGATAAGTGTATATAATTGATGCTCTCGCTGTTGTCTCATAACCAAAATAGGTGTGTGCGTAAGCTGTGTACTGTGTATAAGGTGCAGCACAGGTAAGAGCTAATCTCAGGGTTGAGACTGCACCTCCTCCACACACACAAACCACACACACACACATCACACACACACGCTGAACTCTCCCCGTAGACATTTCCTTGCGAGATGTCATTACACGATAAAGAGGAAGCCATCAGGAAACCGCTTAAGCGCTACTTCCTGTCTGTTGCCGTGGCGACAGGGCCCCATTTTGCAGTTGCAGAGTTTACCATCTCTACTCAGGCTAATTTGTTGCAGAAGGGGCGAGAGCTATAGGCAGCACAAAGGCAGGTGTCTTTCGATCCCCACCGCACGTTTGTGGGCCCGCTATCCTGTTCAGGCTCTCTGGGCTTGACCTCTCACCCGAAACATCTGACAATAATCACTGGCTCTGTGCCACAGCCCAGTCGGACAGATGCTGTGAATGGGTTGAGCCTCAGCCGACCGCTCTTTGGCCCAGCTGGTTGCCATTCAGATAAACCTACAGATAAACAAAGTGCTTTGAAATCTAAGGTTCCGGGCCGCGGGCGCACATGAATCGGCGCATTCACAACGTGCCATCTCAGGGACACTTGTTTATCGACAGGACTCGACATCCATTGACCTGGCATCATCTCGGCGAAGCCAGGTTCAATATCGGTTAGTCTGTAAAATATCCAATATCGCCCCCTCATCTGTTAATTTATATTTCACAACCTCTCAAATAGGATAAGGTATTAGAGGGGTGATACATTCTATAGGTTCCTATGGCAACCAGTGTAAACATGGATGCCATACACACAAATAATGTTGCTATTGGTCTTCAATCAACAGCACAGGCCAAAGCAGAGGCCAACATGAGACCAGCGTTTCCGGGGGAGTGGAGACTTAATTCAGCATAAAGAATGTATTCTGCTGTGTGCTGTATGTACTGTATAACCACAGTGTAAATGTTTCATTGGGCGGGCACATTGAAAAGGGTGAACATTATTAGATGAATGCATTGATAATGCAGAGATGCTAAAAGCAGAAACAAATGACAGTAATATGATTAGAAGAAATTGGTAACTAAAACGTTACTGTAAAAAAAAATCTGAAACATGTTTGACGGGATGAAGGCATTCCAAGTGTGAGATGGACGCAAACATTACTTTTTATAATATGGTTATATTATGGAAATAATGGTTATTCATGCCTATAGATTATGATATATTACTGTTGAGATTGCAGTTAACATAGAACAAAATCTAAATATAATAGGATGGCTGTTTAACTTCATATACCCTATGGATTTTAGAGGCAGAGTGATCGGAAAGGAATGGATAGTCATCGAATCACTGAGTTGCTGTAATAATTTAATGGATTGTGCAACTAAGCACAGTTGTAAACAGGAAATCATTCATCTGTAATAGATTACATTTTGAGATGTAACCAACCCTATCCTGATTGCTATACAGTGCATTGTTTGACAGCAATGATTCAGATAATGTATATGTGTCGTAAATGCATGTGTGTGTGCGTGTGTGTGTGAGAGAGAGAGAGAGAGAGAGAGAGGTGCTAACTCCTAAAACAAGCCAGAGTCACACCACTCATAAAAAAAAAAAACCTGAACCCCACCGTCATAGGCAACTATCGTCCTGTCTCTCTTCTCTCCTTCCTTTCTAAAACACTTGAACGTGCTGTATCCAACCAACTTACTGCTTATCTCTTACAGAATGACCTCCTAGACCCTAATCAGTCAGGCTTCCGGACTGGCCACTCCACAGAAACGGCCCTCATTGCGGTCACAGAGGCACTTCACTTAGCAAAAGCGAAAGGCCTCTCCTCTGTCCTGATTCTCCTAGATCTATCTGCAGCCTTCGACACAGTCAACCATCAGATTCTCCTCGCGGCCCTCGCAGGAATGGGAGTGGCTGGCTCTGCGCTGACATGGCTGACATCATACCTCAATGACCGCTCCTACCAAGTGTCATGGAGAGGGACCCTGTCGGCCACCCGCCCCCTGCGGACGGGTGTCCCCCAGGGCTCGGTCCTAGGACCCCTTCTCTTCTCCCTCTACACTAAATCACTGGGTAACATTATCACGTCTCATGGCTTCTCGTATCATTGTTATGCCGATGATACTCAACTCTTCCTCTCCTTCCCTCCCTCAGATATCCACGTCTCTGAGCGGATCTCGGCCTGTCTGTCCGACATCTCCGCCTGGATAACGACCAACCACCTCAAACTGAACCTAAGCAAAACAGAATCCTCCCCCCTGACCGACCTTTCCATCACAGTCGAGAATGCAGCTGTGACCACGTCCCCGACCGCCAAGAACCTTGGTGTTGTCCTCGACGACCAGTTGAACTTCTCTGCTCACATCGCAGCGACAACCAGAACCTGCAGATTCCTCCTGAGCAACGTCAGAAGGATCCGCCCCTTCCTGACAAAAGAAGCCACCGAACTCCTCGTCCAATCAACAGTCATCTCCCGCCTCGACTACTGCAACGCACTGCTTGTTGGCCTCCCGGCCACTGCCACCAAGCCTCTTCAACTCATTCAGAACGCAGCGGCCCGCCTGATCTCAAACCTACCGAAGTCAGCCCATGTTACCCCACTTCTTAGGGCCCTTTCTCACTCACCCTATTCGTTTCTATTCCGTTCCGTTCTGGCCCGTTCCGAGATCTGATTCGAACTCCTCTCCCCCCTCTAGTTTGCGTACACACTGCAGTCTTGTTTCGTTCCGGGTTCTGTTTACGGTTTGCCTTTTGAGCGTTTACGCTTGCCGTAGGCGATGATGTCATGTTCCTGTCACGTTTCCTGCAAAGAAAGTCAAATCTCCCCGGCGCCGGGCGCCACCATCTTTGCCTGTTTACCCATTGCAGCACTTCTTTTTCAGCAAAGTCTAATAAAAGTGCAATAAACAAAACGGATACATTCACTGTGTGTTCTGCCTGTCATTTGTTGATGAAACAAAACTAACATCAACACAAGTGACCACCAAGAGCGGATAGTTTAGTCTAAAAAAAGATCGGTAGCTACATTGTTAGCTGCATGCTAACGTCAATGGAATATGCCATTATAACCGTATAGCATTGTGGCTAGAAGCTAACGTTAGCTCACGCTAGTTAGCCAGCACCAAACTGATGATATCGGGAGCCATCAGTAGTTAGATAACATTAGAGACAACGCTGTGTGTATTAAACAAAGGTGAATAGATGACTGGGCCATTTTGTTTAATGCTTGTTAAGTTGAAAGAGGAGCTTTGAGCTAACAGGGGCTGATAGCTAACGCTAGCTCATGTTAGCCAGTGGCAGTGCTCAACCAATCGTTAATGCTAGCAGAATGAATGGATGTAAACTTTATTTAACATATTGCATAATGGGTAGAATACAATACGGCTCAATACAAACAATTGTTAAGGGAATGCAGACTGTTGTAGCTTGGACTGGGGTCCTTATAACAATAACTTGACAACAGGTAGCTGCAGCTATTTGGGACACGGAGCTAGTTAGCTTAGCCTGTCCAGCAGCTAACATTATCCCATCGTTCGTGGCAATTATATTACATGTCATTGATCTACTGGTCGACCACGGCCGACTAGTTGGGCACCACTGGTCTAATAGAAATAAATGCATTCAAACAAGAAACTAATGTATAGAAAATAGCATGGCAAACACAAATTGCCAGGCCTAATGCGAGCCAGGGAAGTGCTGTGCGTTTGTAACGTGGCTTCATGTTTTTCATCCACTTGTTTTTGGTTGAGGTCTGAACTCTCAAATTGCCCATAAATATCGTTTTTGTGGGTATTCTCCAGTTGTTGCTGTGGTGTTATCTGCCCACGCCCGTGTTTAGGTACAAGCTCACAAAACCACGCCCCCCGTTCTCCCGGGGCCAAATCCGAGACCACCTATTCCAACTGATCCCGTTCAGCGGGGGGTGAAACGAATCAGCGCCGTTTCGCATCGCAAAAGGGGTGAGTGAGAACACTCCCCCCCGTTCTCGGGAGCAGTGATTCGATCTCCAAACGTGAGTGAGAAAGGGCCCTTAGGGACCTGCACTGGCTCCCCATTGCTGCACGAATCAGCTTCAAGGCCCTCGACCTGGCATACCGTGCGGCAAAGGGAACTGCTCCTGCCTACCTCTGGTCAATGGTCTCTAACTACACACCCTCAAGACCCCTACGCTCTGCATCTTCTGGCTGTCTCAGACCCACTCCTATCCGAGCTCCGGGAGGGTCATCAAGGAGAAGCCGCCTTTTCTCAGTCCTTGCCCCACAATGGTGGAATGAACTACCCACCCCAGTTAGGACAGCCGAAACCCATCCAATCTTTTGCTGTCGACAAAAGACGCACTTCTTCAACCATTATCTGAAATAAAAAAATTAAAAGATTTAAAAAATCTAACCCTCGGCGGCCGGGTAGCACAGCAGACTAAGCGTCTGTCTACCACTGCAGAGACACTGGTATCAAATCCGGCTGTCATCGGTGCCTCCGGCTTGGCCGGTCGTCATACTGGCTCAATTGGCAGAGTCAGCGGGAGGGAAGCCGGTGGGTGGTAATCTGGTCGTTGTAAACAGCGACTCCTACAGGTCGGTCAGGGCGCCTGCACAGCGAGGGAGGGAATGGTGAAGGTAGTGTGACCTCCCCCGCATTACACTTCACCAATGAGTCCTCGCTGCCAGGTGAAAAGAGGCTGCTGGCTGTCTCCTATGTATAGGAGGAAGCATGTGATAAGACTTCAGGGCTCCCTAGACCGACCAGTGGGGGGCACATGTGTGCACTGACCAGGAAGGGGAGGGGGGAATTGGCATAACGACTAAATTGGGATGAGAAAAAGTGGACTCCAAAAAATATATATATCTAACTCTAACTAACCGATCTTTCATGCACTTGTCCTAATAAACGAACATACACTCAGGGCCGGATTAATGACCGGGCCGTTTGAGCCGCGGCCCATGGGCCTCTAGTGACGAGGGGCCTCCAAAAACAAAAATATTTCCTTTTTTTTTTTTTTTACTAAAATATTTAGTCAACAAAAATATTTCATCAACTAAAATATACAGTACGTCACACCCTGTGCCTCTCCCTGCCGTCTGCAAGTGGCTAATCTTGAGTTTCCGACCCTCCAGTAAGCTAACCATGGATAAATCCAAAAAAAGGAAAGTCTGAGGAAAATAGAGGGTTTAATTCAGCGTGGACAGATTAATTTGCTTTCACGACTAACAATGCAGGCTTACCTGTAGCCTATGCCTGATATGTGGTGCGAAATTTGCGAACAACGAAAAATTTACTTTTTATTTTATAGATTTTCCACAAATAAGGGAAGGACTCAAATAGAGCTGCATAGTTCAGGGTTTTATTTCAAAGTAGGTCTACAGATGCCAGTGTTTTTTCTCATTTTCTGTGTTTTATTTCAAAGTATACAGGTCTACACATGGTAGTATTTTTTTAAAGTGGACTTACTTGTCTCCTCTTCTGTGTTTTATTTAAAAATAGGTCTACACAGCCAGTATTTTTTCTCCTCTTCATACGAGTTTGAGGTTTTCCTTTGTTATAACAGGTAAAAACAGCAATAAAAAGTAAAAACTTTTCTTTTTGTTGCTTTATAATTCCATTAATGCAATAAGTATAAAGTATAATAAATCACAAATTACTTTGGGTATGCAATTGTCAGGCGTTTTATGCTAAATGTGGGGTATGCTTGGGGATATATAAAACATTATACACTGTTATCTTCATTTTAAGGGTAAATAGGTTGTGCGGCTCCCTGAGCATTTTATTTTGTGGGAGGGGGGAAAAGTGGCTCTTTTGATAGTAAAGGTTGCTGACCCCTGGACTAGACGTATAGGGAGGGCTGGAAATCTATAGTGCTCCCTCTGTCCTGTGGAGGGTGGCAATACGCCTAGACGCGTAGTCCGCCGGAAATATACAAGAAGAAGAAGAAGACTAGACGTAGAGTCTGCTGTCACGCCCGCATCTCCACATCCCAGCCCCAACACGAATGTGCGTGCGTGTACGTGACGTGTATGTGTGTGTGGGGGCCTCCACAAGAGTCTGGCCCAGAGGCCTCGGAATTCTTAATCTGGCCTTGCCTACACTGTAGGGGTGGGAATCACCAGTTTCATCATGATACGATATGATATCGATTCTTTGGACAACGATACGATATTTGCCGATATCACAAAGTCTCTCACGATACAATACGATACGATTAGATTCAGGTGCCTGCGATCGATATGAGGTGATATCATATGCCCATTTAACACAATCGGTAACATTTAGATCAACAAAAAAAAGGTAATGAAAATATCATTTGACATTTGTATTTTTGAGCTCTTCCAGACATTTAAAGGAAAATCAATCTATTGTTTTTAATACAAATAGACCTCCTGTTCACTGTAAAGTGCCACGTTTTTATATATTGAGCTTTAAACTTTAAGCTACATTTTTTGGAACTCAAAACTCACAACCTCCCTCTCCCAAACCGTTCCTACAACAATTTGTTGATGTTGCATGATCATGTATAGGCCTACATTTATTATGTATTATATTGTTTATGTTTAAATAACATTTAAACATCAAACTCCTCTGACCTCATCTTGTCTTTCCAAAGACGCGCGCACACACACACACACACAGAAAGGGAGAATGCTATGCTGTAACATCTACACACACGGAGCTACTGCTGTTGTTCTTGGGCAGATATGAGACTCGCCACAGGATTTTCAAAATAAGAGTATCGATATGAATCGATCTTATTACATCGCATCGATCCGATTCGATTGTTGATAATTACATCGATGTATTGATCTGGATCGATGTATCGTCCCACCCCTACTACACTGTAGCACTCAACACTTTGATGAACATTGTTACTCAGCTGATAGAGTTGTGCCCTTCCTGATGACTTGTCGTACAGAACTTGTAAGTCGCTTTGGATAAAAGCGTCAGCTAAATGACTAAATGTCAATGTAAATGAGAGAGAGAGAGAGAGTTTGAGTCCAACCCTCTTCAACATATACAGCACCTGGCATCCCCCTAGCAAACACAGAAGTCAAATGCCTACTGTTTGCAGATGACCTGGTGCTGCAGTCTCCAACAAAAGAAGGGCTACAGCAGCACCTTGATCTTCTGCACAAATTCTCCCAGACATGGGCACTGACAGTAAACCTAACCAAAACTAAAGTTATGATATTCCAAAAAAGACCCAGCCTACAACAACACAAACACAAATTCCTCCTAGACACAATTTCCCTAGAACACACAAAAAACTACACCTATCTCGGTCTAAGCATCAGTGCTACAGGGAACTTCAACCAAGCTGTGAACGACCTGAAAGCAGTGTTAATTTTGTTGACTAAATTGATGACGAAAGATGTTCGTCAACGAAGGTTTTTTTCATGACGACAACGAGACGTGACGTCACATTATTGAATACCATGTGACGCTAACGAGACTAAATAGTTTATTAAATATCGTTGACCACAACTGAGCACACAAAAATGTAATTTACAAAAACCAGGACGAAATTTCTCTTCATGTATGTTGATATTGTTGACTAAAACAAGACGAGACAAACTAATTATAACTTTTCTTAATGCCATCGTCCCGACAGAACAGTGTGACAGCTGACGGGAGCTCTGTGTTATTAGCATTAGCTGGAGCTATTTGAAAAGCTAGTTTTAGCTGAACGTTACCTTGGCTAAAGTTGGGACTATTCATAATCCAGCTGCAGACCTGCAAGCAAAGTACAGCAAGTTGGCAAAGGAGTATTCCAAGCTAAATAACTTTTTCACCAGTAACGTTAACTTACATTGTTTGTATTTCCATCTAGCTCGCGTTAGCTAGTGGCTAAGCTAGCTCACGCTAACGTGGCTAACTGATCGAACTCTCGCACACAATTAATGACATAATGCAGACAGCCATACCGGTGACAATGTTTAGCTTTTAGTGCCAAATGATAAGAGTCTGAGGCGGAGTCTCAAAAGAGAATGTTGAATATTTATTTTGCATTAAAAATCACAACAGATCCTCTGCTAGGAGCTAACTGAACCGGAGCCTGCTGGATAGGAAGTGCGCAACAACGTTTAACGTCCGTGTGGAACCAATGTACCAACAACCATTCCGTGGGTGAACTCATTGAGCTTAGTTGTCAATTAATGATACTAATACTAATCTATACAATCACCTGTTGAATAAATACTAGGGATGTCCGATATTATCGGCCGACCGATATTATCGGCCGATATCGGCAGTAAAATGTGATATCGGAAAATATCGGTATCGGTTTAAAAACAAAAAAAAACAATAACAATATTTGTTATATATATATCCAGTGAAATTATTAGTTACCTGAAATTATACAGCTTTTTGGACGGGGAAACCCTGCATATATCGGTATCGGTTGATATCGGTTGATATCGGTATCGGAAATTAAGAGTTGGACAATATCGGAATATCGGTATCGGTAAAAAAGCCAATATCGAGCATCCCTAATAAATACCATTACTTTCTAGTTATTACTAAAAAACAGTATATATAAAACAGTAGCTGTAAAAATGAGAAGAAAAAAAAGTGTTATAATTTATATAATATAATTTCTTTTTTTTATGTATGCACTGGTATCGGATCAGTATAACCAGACCTAGACCACCTCTAACTCTAACCCCTAACCAGACCACCTCTAACTTGAACCCCTAAGTTAGGGTTGTGACTTAGAGGTGGTCTAGGTCCGGATAGGGGTTAAGAGTTGGTCTAGCCCTTTACATCCATCTATCTAAATAATAATAGTAAATTATAATGAATGCTTAACTACCCCTAAGTTACCCTAACCAGACCTAGACCACCTCTAACTCTAACCACTAACCAGACCTCTTCCATGTGGCACTTTAACACTGACCTCAGAATGTGATTTTATATAATGTTTTTATGCAAGCAGATTGCAATCAGTGTGTACTACTACTAGTACTACTGTGTGTTCTGTTTACTTAGTTTACAGTATCCTGTTATAGAATAAACCGCTGCCAGACACAGCAGAGAGAGAGAGGACAGACATGACAGAGAGGACAGACACAGCAGAGAGAGGACAGACATGGCAGAGAGAAAGGAAAGACACAGCAAACAGAAGACAGACAGAGTTCAGCATCGTCTCTCTGGTCAGAAACAACGTCACCACATCCGTAATGCTCTCTTTGATGCATACATTGGACCATGTCTACACCAACATATACTGTAGGAGCAACAATACATTGGACCATGGCTACACCAACATATACTGTAGGAGCAACAATACATTGGACCATGTCTACACCAACATATACTTCCTGTGTATCACTTGTGCCGCCGACTCAGATTCCCCTAGGTCAGGGCTATTCAACTAAATTGTTCAGGGGGCCACATTGTCAGAAACCCAAGGGGCCAGGGGCCGGGCTGCCACGGCGACTCCCTGTGCTATGAATATATGTACACTTGACACAACACGCAACCACATTTTCACAACTTTTATTTAACTACATTGCAAAAGTAGTATACTTTTCAAAAAAAGTGCTTCATTTATGTGCCACATCTGCAACATCTCCTGCAAAAAGTGCTTCATTTATGACTGTGCAACAACTGCAACATCTCCTCTTCAACATTTAAATATAAAAATAAAATAAAAAACAAACAAGTGCATGATGTGCATCTGAACATTCTAACATCAACACTTGAACAAAAAACACATTTATAGTGCAGCTGAGCTTATGAAAAAGTGCTTCATGTCTGTGCAACAACAGCAAATCACAGCATCCAATTATTAGCACTTATTGTCCACTCTTAACTCTCAAATATCAGGGGGGGTGGGGGGCAGACAGGCCTAGCCTACATACACACATCTAATGAGAGATTGCACTTCTTTGACTGGGCAATGGCAGAGAAAGAGGGTTCATAGGAAGTGAGGGCTATCCGCAAACAGATGCAAATGCTCATTTGTCAAGGAGGCACGGTTGCTTGTTTTAATGGCATTCATGTGAGAGAAACTGGATTCACAAGTGTATGTTGAGCCAAACATTGTTAGCACAGATATTGCCAGCGTTTTTATTTTGGGGAATGTGTTGACTGTCGACATGAATACACTTTATCCAAAATGTTGTGGTGGATTCATTCTCAAGTGCCTGCTTCAGAGCAGATGATGCTTGCATGTCAATTATTTCAAGTTGCAGGAGACCTTCATCAATGTGAAGTGATGCAAGGAACTCTTGTCCTTTTGTGGAAATAGCAGCTACATTGGCAAATGGGTTGCTCACAAAATGCATCAATTCTCTGGGCATGTCAAATTCATCAAATCGACTTGCAAAGTTTTCCCTCAATTTATCAATGAAATCTGTCATTAATTGAGTGACTTTTGGCTCAATTGTGCGTGTGAACGTTGACATGAAAAAAAAAATATTTTTTATTTAAATTTTTTTATCATGTAATCTTTTGCGGGCCGGTCAGAATCATCCCGCGGGCCGCCAGTTGAATAGCCCTGCCCTAGGTTAAAAAATAAATATGCAATTTAAATCAGAAAATGTTCCATGTTGACTATTTCTGACTTTCTGAAGTTTTTTTCCATTAACTAAAAATAGACAAAAATGTAATCCGTTTTCGTCTACTAAATCTAGACTAAAACAAAAAAGACAAAATTGACAAAAACTGACTAAGACTAAAATGCTCAGACATTTAGTTGACTAAAACTGACTAAACGAAAAATAAATGAAGATGACTAAATATGATGAAAACGAAAAAGGAGCACTTGACACATGACTAAGACTAAAACTAAAATGAAAATAGCTGCCAAAATTAACACTGCCTGAGAGACAAAGCAAGAAGGGCTTTTTATGCCATCAAAAGGAACATCAAGTTAGACATTCCAATCAAAATCTGGCTCAAAATATTAAGACTCCGTCATAGAACCCATTCCCCTATAATATGGTTGCAAAGTCTGGGGCCCACTTCTTCACCAAATGGGACAAACACCCAATTGAGACTCTGCATGCAGAATTTTGCAAATCGATTCTCCGCACCTAGCGGAAAACACCAAATAATGCATGCAGAGCAGAACTAGGAAGATACCCACTAATCATCCAAATACCAAAAAGAGCATTTATATTCTACAATCACCTAAAATAAAGTGACCCAGACACACTCCACAACAAAGCCCTCACCTACAGAGAGACCATTGAGAGATGCCCACTCAGCCAGATGGTTCTGGGACTCTGCTCACAAACATAAGCAGAACCACCAGACAGAAACCACACTGGACTAAACCAAATGATAAGAAAACAAAAAGAAAACTATCTGACACATTGGAAACAATCAACCCAAAACCAGAGCAAATTGAAATGCTATTTGGCCCTAAACAGAGAGTACACAGTGGCAGAATACCTGAGCACTGTGACTGACCCAAAACTAAGAAGATCCTTGACTAGGTGTACAGACTCAGCGAGCACAGCCTAGCCATCGAGAAAGGCCGCCATAGGCAGACCTGGCTCCCAAGAGAAGACAGACTATGCACCCACTGCACACAAGAAGAGGTGGAAACCGAGCTCCACTTGTTAACAACCTGCCCACTATACCACGACATCAAAGTCATATACTTCCCACAAATTGCAAACACCCAAAGAGACTTTGAAAACATGGACAATAACTCAAAACTCCCATAAATACAACAATGTGCAAACACAGCAGCAAGATTTGTGAGCTGCTGTGACAAGAAAAGGACATCCAACGGAATACATCCAACGGAATACAACCACCATAAAGACTGTCAATCATACAAGAAATTCCTTCTGTATGTACTGATTTCTTTTGATTTCTGTTTGATTGTTTTGTTTGGCAATGTAAACGTATGTTTCCCATGTCAATAAAGCCCATTTGAATTGAATAGAGAGAGAGAGAGAGAGAGAGAGAGAGAGAGAGAGAGAGAGAGAGAGAGAGTCAAGCATGATTCAGGATTAACTCCTAGATCCTTACAGTTACACATTGTTTGAATATGTAGAGGAGCAGGAAGAGACAAAGCGTGTTCAACGCAGACAGGAGCCTGCATTCCAGCGAAGGTGAAACACAAAAAAGAGCTAAGCCGCTCCCCTTTCAAATGGCTGCATCACTGGCTTATTGCTAAATTCTTTCTGGGGTGTTTTCACTTGTCAGAACAAGCAAAGGCAACACACACACACTGTCAGCAGAGAGAGAGAGAGAGAGAGAGTGTGTGCCGAACTTTGAGGAGGGAGGGTGAGAAACTGTAGTTTGAAAAGCTTGAATTTGAATTTCAGAAGGAAATAGAAGATAGGACAGAGAGAGTAATAGAGGAAGAGAGAAACACACTAGTGACTAAGGGGTGTGTCATAGTAACTTAGTTCCTCAAGGAAGTACAAGTGAGCATTTTTATCTTGAGACGGACAGGGTGGCACACGGTGACAAGCGCAACAGAAGGGCTTTTTTTCTCTTTTCATTGTTTTCTCTCAGTCAAAAATGAAGGGATCACATTAGACAACATTAGACAACCGACCCCCGTGCTGTCAACCCGAGGCACATGCAGAGAGAGAGACACAGAGACACACACACAGAAGAGGAGGGAGGGGGACTGGAAACACACACAGGTAAGAGACTCTTGCTCTGATCCTGTGTTTCTGTATGACAGCAACACTCGACAGGTATTTCTTTGTGTCTATCGAAGTACTGTACTGAAAATGTTTGGACCCGGACAAAAAGCAAAACTCTGATTTATGGGCCCTGTAGAGATGAAGGTTGAAGAGAACTGAGAACGCGTGGCTTCGTCTCACTTCCCCTTTTTCAACCCGAGTTTTGGAGCTGTGTGTGCGTGCGTGTGTGTGTGTGCGCGTGCGTAAAGTCATGCTGGAACTTACAATGACACTGAGCTCAGCTGGAGCGCTAGGGCTAGACCTAGAAATTGCTCAACAATGGACTTTCCCTCAGACCTTGGAGTCTGTAGGCTACTCAAGTCATACAATGACAGTAAATGGTTAGAGATAAGACACATTGCACAGATTTCAGGGATATATATATATTCTTTTTTTTGCTGATGTAGGCTATGCTCCCCGCCACAAAGCTCCCGTTGTCGGTTTCGCTTCCCATTTCAAACTGTCACAGATGGTGCGAGACTTTAAACACTTATGCAATTATGTTCAATGGGAAACTAATGTGTGAGTTTTATGAAAAATAAAAACCTCTAATATATATATATATATATATATATATATATATATATATATAATATATACTGTATATATTTGTATATCTTTAAAATGTTACTTTATATCGTAAGTCCAGCAAACAGAGGATAAACAGACAATGAGTAAATTGAGTATGAATCAAGAAATGTATTGAATTCACACGTCATTCTCAATATTCAGACTGCAGGGGCATATCTAGACCCAGCACTCTACTGGGGCACAGGGGGGCACAAGTATATGAAGCGGGCGCGCGCAGCGTGTCCGAGACATTTCTTTTGCCGGTTTTTGGGAGAAAATGGGTGGATTTTGTAACTTTTTTTTTACTTTATTTCGGTTTTAGGGTTAGGTTAGGGTTATGTTATTTAATTATTTTGGGGAGCCAGCCCCCCAAACTCCTGAAATGCATAGAAATCTATGAAATAAATAAAACAATCTGACATTTATATTAAAAAGAGCTAGCCCCCCAAACCCCTACCCTAACATACATAGAAATCTATGCATTTTGGAACAGTTACTATATATATAGTCAAGAAAGCATTTAGTCATACTTAAAGTTTAAAGTGCTTTACTTGCATTGAACATTGAGGAGACATCATTAGAAAGCACAATGTATGTTTCCATAGTTACGCAGATGACACACAATTGTACATCTCCGCTGAACCAAATGATCACACAGCTATAAACTCCATTTCCGCCTGTCTCTTAGCAATAAACAAATGGATGACGAACAACTTCCTAAAATTAAATGAGGGCAAAACTGAAATCCTACTAGTCGGTCCTATAACAAAAAGAGAAATGTTACAGAGCAATATGGGGCAACTTACTCCTTGGATCAAACCCGAAGTTACAAGTAAGTAACCTACACTGGCTTCCGGTAACATTTAGAATTGATTTCAAGGTCCTCCTCCTTATATACAAAGTATAAACATTGCGATCATCTACTACTGGTCTATTGAAGGTTCCAAGCCACAGTCTAAAGAAAATCGGGGATGCAGCCTTTGCTAACTATGCACCAAAGTTATGGAACACACTACCTATGGACATTAGGGAAGCTAGATCTCTTAATATTTTCAGAAATAAGCTAAAAACGTACCTCTTCACCATAGCCTTCTAATACACTATTTTACTCTGGCCATTCTATTGCATAATTTTACTATCTATTCTATTATTGCACTGTATTATTGGTGTGCAAACCAGTCAACTTACAAAAAAGAGCCTGTTGGAGGATTTCAACAAGATAAATGCGACAACAGTGCAAAATATTTCACTAATATTTCAAAGCGAAGTAAAAAATATTATAATAATTATTTGATCATGTTAAATGATCATGTTAAAAAAGGGAAAATAAAAAACATTTGTTAAAATTTTTATTTTATTTTTTTTGTGGGGCATAGCTGATCATCAGTAGGGCACGTGCCCTACTGATAGTGGTCTAAATACGCTGATGAGCTTTAGTTTTAGTTACCAGGTGGAAATGACAGGTCAACTGACATCTCACCCCCGAAACATCATCTTGCGTATAACCCACGGCATTGTGACCCCCTTTTGTGTGGACACAGCAACGCTATTGTTCAAACCGCTTTCTGCTTATGTACCCCTGGACATTATCACAGAGAGCGCCGCGGCGCGCTGCCCGGCCATTCATGCGAGTGGCGAGAGAGGAGCAGGATCAAATGAGAATGTTCCACGTCCAGCCTTATAGCTCAATGACCCTGTGTGTGTCGAGAACAACCTCCCGCTTTTCGCTTGATCAAACGCCATCTCAGCTGATTTCTGGAACACTGTCAATGTTCCCATCTGCTGTGAGGCTGCTGTGAGCCAGCTATGGTCTGAAGCCCCCCCCCCCCTGGTCTGGTGACAGTGTGACATAAAGCTCTGAGCATCCGTCTGTAGAGCATGTCCCAGCAAGGCCCCTCTGCTTTGTAATAACAATGGTACAAGGCAATGTGTGATCGACTAAGTCAAAAGGACTCCCCTCAAGACTCCCTCTAAGCTCTGTGAGAGTTCAGGGGATTTACCTTCACACATTTGCAAGAATGAGCACATGCACATGCACACACAACACCGATCCACACATATGCAAGTGTGCAAGAACACACACACTATGAAATGTGCATGCACATGCATGCATGTATGCATGGACGCGTGCGCACACACTACACCTGACGCTACATGCTGCAGTCATCTGTGGAATGTCAAGTATTTCCCTAGCATGCTTGGCCTGCCCGTGCATATTCCACCAATCTGCACTGTGCATTTTGAGCATCCATCAACTTAACTTGTATAGACATGTATAGATGGATATCTGCCTCAAAAAAATGTTAAAGAAGAAAACTCATCGTTAGCTTACTAGCCAAATCGTTAGCCTAGCTTGTCCTCATTGTTCGTAAATCGTCTAAAAGGTGAAATACATCATCAGTCTGCACATCCCTTTTGAAAAGGATCTGTTGAATGACATTCTGAGTTTAACATGTCAATATGTTTCTAAGACCCAAACCATGGCAAATATGTTGTTCAATCAAATAAGCCTCTTCTACTTTACTGGTATAAGACATTTTACGTCTCACTCCATTCATTTCACATAGTCTCAGCCAGGTCCACTTATTTCCCCAGAGCTGGTGACGGAACTAGCTATAGGAGTTTCATGTCTCGCTTCCTCCCCGCAGCGTCTCTGTCCATACGACCTGGGCTTTGGAAACAAAGTTTCAGTAACTTTGAAACAGAAAAAACAGCTCTGTAATTGCTCTCCTGTATACGCTGTTAGAAGGTGTCAGTGTTTTAATGTTTTGGTCCGTTTTCCCTCACTCTGTTCAGAGATGTCACACATCACACAACTGCTTGTGTATTCTAGCAGTGTTTTAGAGGTTATTTTGGTCATCAACATACTGTAGCAAATGTATTCCGCCCATAACCTGCTGACAACTCAAACAGATGCGTCAGGGTCACTATTCAACCCTATCTGTACCAGAAAATGTATTCTCCAGATAAACATCCTCTACTTGACTGACTGAGTGCTGTCCATTAAGCACTAGAATTGTGTTTATATAACAGTAATATACACCACTCTCTGAACAACTTCAACCACAACAGTTTTGCTTAAAGGTAGAATCTGTAATGTCGTCAAACAGTGGCAGCCGGCATCTAGGAAAAAAGATGGTAACATGGTACTGTTTACAGATTTGTTTTGTTTTTGTCTGATGATGTGTGGGTTGGATTTCAGTGGGTATAGTGGTTGCTACTTCTAGCCACACCTGAGGCTCTACCAAGAGGGGTCTGGAGAAATTCAAAAGTAAAAAGAAAAGCACAATACCAAGCAGGGCTCTTTTGCCTAGAGGTCACCGTTTGACAGCATTACGAATTATACCTTTAAAATAAACAGTCTCAAACACTGTTCAGCCAAATTAAACCACCAGCTGTCCACAGCTGTGTGTGTGTGTGTGTGTGTGTGTGTGTGTGTGTGTGTGTGTGTGTGTGTGTGTGTGTCCATAGAACACCGGCTAATGGGTGCACAATGTACACGTCCCTCCAGTCCCAATAGGCTTTTTAGCAACGAAATGAGATTGGAGCCGAATCTGAAATAGCTATCACACTGTTCCACTTCCATTATCACTGTTAAGGGAAATTAATCTAATGAATGTTCATTAATTCCCCACGGGGGGGAACCAAAAATCTTTGTATCGAAGCACCCCATTAGAAATGTGACACTTGTTCAGAATGAATGGCTGCGCATGTAATAAGGGACCTTGCGGGATGTCGTATAAAATGAGTGTTTGCTTATTATGGATGTTGCGACTGGGGCGGCTTGCGCGGGGTGATGGAGAGCGGGCCGTGCCGCCCGAGTGGCCTATTAGCATGAGATGATCATTAGTGCGACTGGATCACATTTGTTTTGTAACTGAACGGTAAGGTTCTTAACCCGCCGTGCTTCCGACTGCACGTTGATGGAGTCGGATAGTGGAGATGTTGTGATCCGTATGGCAGTGATCAAGAGGCTTACAGCTAAAGGGTGAATAAGTACATAAGAACACCTGTAGATAGTTTAAAATTCTTTTTAACAAGTTAGGTAGAGTTAATAGGCGGTTGACTGACAATATGACACTTCCTGTTGCTCATACAGATGCTCCTGTGGTGGGGGGAGGTGTTATGTTAGCCAAGGGCAGATTCCAGGCCCGTAAATAAGGTAGTCACAGGGTTGAAGGTGCTGCCTCTCTCTCTGATGGCACTCGTGTTGATGCAATCTGGAAGCAGCAGGCAGGGACCTGCCTCAGCTATGTAGCCTCCTCGCCTCTCGCACATACTTGTCCACACAGGCCACACGTAGGGATTCAGCACTGCAAGTAACACGAAGAGGATGCGTGTAGCTGTTCATCAAACCCAATGTCAATAGTTGTTAAGATCACACTGTAAATGACATGGAAAGTACACAGAAGAGAAAATAATATTTTATCCATTTGATCCATTTCAGTGGATCAAATTCCATTGAGCACTTAGTGCTCAATGGAATTTGATCCACTGAAATGGCAAGCCAAGTTTTTATCCCCTTAAATAACTTAAAGGTGTCTGTATTCTTTCTTGTACAGCACAAGTACATTGGATTAAGGTGACCTGAATGGTAATGAATGAATGAATGAATGAATGAATGAAAACTTTTTCAGATTGCAGAATGGGTACAATACACTACACAATTGTTAAGGGGATGCAGAACAGAGAAACACATTTGTCTTGTTTACATCAGGGTCCCCCATTTTCAATTCATAGTGACATTTATGACATACACAACATACATTACCTTCTGAGAGCTAACGATAGTAGCACTAGGATGCTGCAGGCTTCTGGCTACCTTCTGAGAGCTAACGATAGTAGCACTAGGATGCTGCAGGCTTCTGGCTACCTTCTGAGAGCTAACGTTACTAGTACTAGGGTGCTGCAGGCTAACTGGCTACCGTTCTGAGAGCTAACGATAGTAGCACTAGGATGCTGCAGGCTTCTGGCTACCTTCTGAGAGCTAACGATAGTAGCACTAGGATGCTGCAGGCTTCTGGCTACCTTCTGAGAGCTAACGATAGTAGCACTAGGATGCTGCGGGCTTCTGGCTACCTTCTGAGAGCTAACGATAGTAGCACTAGGATGCTGCAGGCTTCTGGCTACCTTCTGAGAGCTAACGATAGTAGCACTAGGATGCTGCGGGATTCTGGCTACCATTCTGAGAGCTAACGATAGTAGCACTAGGATGCTGCAGGCTTCTGGCTACCGTTCTGAGAGCTAACGATAGTAGCACTAGGATGCTGCGGGCTAACTGGCCATCTTTCCGTGATTTGTTTACTTGGTAACACGGGTTGCCCCCCCCCCCCCCCCCGCTGATGAAAATGAAAGTCATACCGTCATATGCCGTATACCGGGGTATTATGTCAGCAGGGTATGACAGTATGAAAAAAATTATACCGCCCAAGCCTAGGTGTAATGATAGTTTGTTATCAGCAAGCCAGGTGCAGATTCTGCCGCGTTCTGAGCTGAGGGTTTTTTCAACCTGTAACTTGTTCTTGTCAGAGACCAGAAGGGCTGAGTCGTCCGCAAACAAGAACAAGTTGCAGTCACAAGCTGACGACATGTCATTTGCATAAATTAGGAACAGTAGCGGTCCTAGTATGCTTCCTTGTGGAACACCACAGCTCACTGTGAGGGGGGGGGGATAGAGCACTGTTTACCTCCACCATCTGTTCTCTCCCCTCCAGGTAGGATTGCATCCAGCTCACTGATAAGACTATCAAAACCAATTGCCTTTAGCTTGTCAATCAGAATGGAGTGATTGACAGTGTCGAAGGCCTTTTGTAGGTCCAGCATGACCATGCCGCAGTATTTGCCCGTGTCCACCTCTTGTTTGATGTGGTTGTTCAAATAGAGAAGGTATGCGTCAGTGGAGTGGGATGTTCTGAAGCCAGATTGGAATTCGTAGATTAGATTTTTTTCCGCAAGGTACTTTTCGACCTGTTCCTAGAATTTTTTTTCTATGACTTTCGAGATGGAGGTAAGAATAGAAACAGGGCGGTAGTTGCCTGGGTCTAATGTGCTGCCCTTTTTGTGCAGGGGGGTCACTCTCGCAATTTTGAAGTCCTTGGGGACGTGTCCCTGTTTTATGGAGAGGTTTATTATGTGTGTGATGACTGGGGTGATGGCGGCTGCTAGGGGTGAACGGTATAAACGGTATTTACGGTATGAATTTGCGCTACGGTATGGATTTTGACTATACCTTGTGACCGGTAAACTACTAGAGCAGCTAGTCACAGCAGTAGCAATGACGTTAACGTTACTTGACGATTCACTCGACGTTTGCAGTGGTCGCTGCATAGTGTTTAATTGTTAGGGCTGTCTTAAATACTTCGAAGCTTCGTTCGATGGCAAAATCAACTCTGCCTCTCTTTGTTAACTACAACAAGCAATGCCGTTTGTTATTTAAGATGAGGTCGGACTCGGCACTGATAGATTTGTGTTCATTGTGCTGCTTTTATAAAGCCTCAAATGACGGCTTACAATATTCCATGAAAGCAAAGTGTTTTGTTTGTCTAAGATTTAAAAAGGTTTAAACTTTACAGCACTGACAAGGTGCTGTACAAGTCCCACAACATAAAAAAAATTTAAATGTAAAACAGATAATAATAATAATAATAATAATAATAATAATAATAATAATAATAATAATAATAATAATAATAATAATAATAATAATAATAATAATAATAATAATAATAATAATAATAATAATAATAATAATAATTATTATTATTATTATTTTTATTTTTTATCTCGAAGCTTCGAATTAAAATCTAATCTCGGCCCCGAAGCTTCAAATTCCAAAAAAATATTCGAAGGTCAGCCCTATTAATTGTACGGAGTTTTTCTCCACTTGCTCACGGACCTTGCCATATAGTTTTGGCATTTCAATTTGGCTAAGGAAGCTGAGAGGAGACTTGCTTTAGCACAGCAACGGGCTAACGTTAGCCACTAAGCTAACGTTCTAATGTGACTCTGCAGCACCAGTTCCATTAGTGAGGAAAGGGGGGGGGGGGGGGGGTTATTGACGTGGCTTGACAACAGAGGTCAAAGATAACTTCACATTTATTTGGCTATTCGTTTCTTTATATCGCTTTATCCATCTGGGCTGCTCCCGTTTCCAACTCTGTGTTGACAATCCTGGTGTGACATCATCACCTACGGCATTTTAGGACGCTCAAACCTCAAACTCAAACCTATTATATCACGCTCTCTTGCTCTCTCTCCATGTTGTCAAACATGTACACTAAAGTTAAGTTATGTTGGAATTGTATTGTGTTTGAGTTGTTTGAGGGAAAGAAACCTCCTGTCCTGCTGTAGTTTTTATCACTTTGTGCCGCTTGATTTGATTGTATTTCATGAAAAAAGTGTTTTTCAGAGATGGAAGTAACTTGAGAAAAGGTTTTGCATTTTTCTATTGCAGTTTTGCACAATAAATGTTCTTAAAATACCTCTGTACTATGTGAAATATGTCCTAGTAATACAAGTACAGTAATAGCTGCCATACCAGTGTTTTACCCCTTCAGAAGCATTTATATAGACATTTTAAGATAAATTAATATACCGTTACCGTCTACGCTTCAAATGATACCGTGATATACATTTTAGACCATACCGTCCAGCCCTAGCAGCTGCAGAATCTCTGAGGAATTTGGAGGGGATGTTGTCATGGCCAGTGGCCTTGTTAGGTTGGAGGGTGCTCAGTTTTTTGAGTACCTCATCTGTTGTTACCATTTCAAGTTTGAAGTCGTCTTTGCGGACCCCTAGGTTTTTGTAGTAGTCTACTATGTGTTCTCTACCCAAAATGCCCTGAGTGGGAGGGTAGTTTATTAACCAGTGTTCTGGAAACGGGGTGGGACGATAAATCGATCCAGATCGATATATCAATCTATTATCAATTATCAAATAGGATCGATGCAACGTAAAAAGATCGATTCATATTGTGATACTCTTATTTTGAAAATCCCCTGGTGAGCAATGCATATCCGCCCGGCCGCCACAACAGTAGCAGCGTGTGTTAACGTTAGACAGCATTGCTTCAGAGTCCGCCTATTTTGCGACCCGAAATCCCCCCCCCCCCACAACGTGCTTTGCATCCTCGCCATTCCTTTATGCCCACGTCGCGTTAAATACCGAAATTAACGTTGCTTTAGCGTAAGCTAACTAAGCTAAGCTGATCAGAGCCATATAGAGAGAACAGCAGAGGTCCACTAGGGACTGGGAAAGAGGGGGGTTACTGCATTCTCGAGATAGCCCCACTACCAGGATCTGGCCGGTACTGCACCTTCGGACTCCCAATATGCCTTTTCCAGCCAAAATACAGCTCCGACAGTGAATATGATAAAAAAAAATTAAATAAAAAAAAACAGTGAACCCTGGTGGTTCTTAGGGGGGCCATGTTGTTAAGTATTGTTGTGAATTTGGTTTTGAATCCAAGCCATGTTTCTTCAACTAGTGTACCACTGAGCTTATCTGACCAGTCCACCATGCTCTCCAGTTCTTGGTTAAAGGCCTCTCTAGAGTAGGTTTTGAGGTCCCTAGATGTGACTGTTTTGTGACAGCCGGCCTTTTGAGTTAGCTTTTTGTGGGTACAGAATATCATATAATGATCACTTAGCCCCTTTGTTGGAGATCATGGACTTGTCAGAGGTCAGAATGAGATCAATGGTAGTTTGTGTTGAATCACATACTCTTGTGGGTTGGGTGATTAGCTGGCTGAAACTGTGCAGACCAGAAAACCTACTGAAGGCCTTGAAGACGGGTGCTTCTTTACGTAGTAAAAGTACAATTCAGCTTTGTAGTAGGCTGCAACCAGTTTGGCAACAAGTTCCCTTTTATATTACAGCTCAAGGCAAATCCAGGTTGTGCCAACTACTTAAGCTACACAGTGGATGTGCTGCTCCTGTCAAACGGTGCTGCTGTTTACTGTTAGTTGTCTGTGTTTACATGATGAGAGTACACTGATCACATCCCAGGGGTGGCCTCTCTGTGGCTCCTTTCTCCCCCGACACGGATGCTAGGTGAGCGTGAAGCCAATGGCCTCTGTGGGGAGCATCGCCCATGGTGCTTTTGTGTTACGAAAACAAGACTGAATCAAACATTACAATAGAGCTTCCAATATGAAATGACACTTGTGCGTTTACTGAACTATTTATGACGGATACAGGTTCAGGAATTAGAGGAAGTGTTTGTAGAGGAATGATTAGAATATCACTCTTGCTGATAATATCACAATGTTACTTACCCTTAACTGTCAGAGTTGTACCCTTCCTGCTGACTTGTACATAACTTGTAAGTCGCTTTGGATAAAAGCGTTAGCTAAATGACTAAATGTAGGCTACGTGCTATGCTTAAATTCAACTACAACTGAAGGTTGGATAAAGTAGTTTGTGACTGGAAGGTTGCCAGTTCAAATCCCTTAACCAGCAAGGAAATCTATGTAGGAGAGATGATCATATGCCTCAATAATAACCATCAATGTGCTCTTGAACAATGCACCTAACCTGCAATTCACTGTGGCTACTAGTGTGACTGGCTCGTATGTGTGCGACCCCTCCTCTGCATGATGCAACTGCAGTGGTTCCCCAGGCTTCCCCATACAGTAACTCACTAGGTCAAAGTTAAATTGTTTAGCAGGATACCAAATTAATGGCCTGGAGAGATCCTGAGCCTGTCCTTTATCAAGGCTGACTTGAAGTGCAGCCACCCTCTTAACCTTTTGATGTCTTCCAGGTAACCATGGAGTCCTTCAGCTCCAAGGACATGGCCTTGAAGGCCCAGAAGAAGATCCTCAGCAGCATGGCCACCAAAGCCTCCGTCCAGATGTTCATCGACGACACCACCAGCGAAATCCTGGATGAACTCTACCGTGTCTCCAAGGAGTACTCTGGCAATCGGTCGGAGGCTCAGAAAGTGATCAAAGACCTGATCAAGATAGCGGTGAAGATCGGTGTGTTGTTCAGACACAACCGCTTCAGCACAGAGGAGCTGGGAATGGCCCAGGACTTTAAGAAGAAGTTGCACCAAGGGGCCATGACGGCTATCAGCTTCCATGAGGTTAGCATGAGCAGCCTGATTCAGTACAGCTTCCATGAGGTTAGCATGAGCAGCCTGATTCAGTACAGCTTCCATGAGGTTAGCATGAGCAGCCTGATTCAGTACAGCTTCCATGAGGTTAGCATGAGCAGCCTGATTCAGTACAGCTTCCATGAGGTTAGCATGAGCAGCCTGATTCAGTACAGCTTCCATGAGGTTAGCATGAGCAGCCTGATTCAGTACAGCTTCCATGAGGTTAGCATGAGCAGCCTGATTCAGTACAGCTTCCATGAGGTTAGGATGAGCAGCCTGATTCAGTACAGCTTCCATGAGGTTAGCATGAGCAGCCTGATTCAGTACAGCTTCCATGAGGTTAGCATGAGCAGCCTGATTCAGTACAGCTTCCATGAGGTTAGGATGAGCAGCCTGATTCAGTACAGCTTCCATGAGGTTAGCATGAGCAGCCTGATTCAGTACAGCTTCCATGAGGTTAGCATGAGCAGCCTGATTCAGTACAGCTTCCATGAGGTTAGGATGAGCAGCCTGATTCAGTACAGCTTCCATGAGGTTAGCATGAGCAGCCTGATTCAGTAGAGCTTCCATGTGGTTAGCATGAGCAGCCTGAATCAGTATGTGTGTTATTGTACAGTGTGTTATGTGTTCGCTCAGTTGTACAGGACTAGATTAGTGTGTTTGCTACTATATATCAATGCTGTCAGACCATAATCTCATATCTAATTATTCTGGGTTTCATGGGTCCTGAAACTTACTCAGCACATGCAGGACCACGTAAACCTTAAATTCAAATAAATAATAAACACAAAAATTCTTACTAACAGTGAGACTGATATTAAGGAAGATTCACAGCTGTTCTTGTCCAGCAACATGTTTAAGAGTAAACTAATGAATAAAGGAACATGTATATCCCCATCATTTTATACCCAAGGATTAATGAAGTTAACAAAGAAATCACCTAAGGCTCATTCCATTCAACATGTCAATGGTATTCAACCCTTCTACATTATATGATGTTTTCCTATATTTTATTTTGTAGGCAACATATAGCAGTATCTTTTTAAATAGTTGTGTATTTTGTCAAATCTGCTATGTGAGAATTCGGTCTTGAATAATGTCAGTGTTATGGTAATTAACTTGTAAAATGTTCTCCCCCCAACTGATGCAGGTGGACTTTACCTTCGACAAGGCTGTGATGTCCGAGCTCCTGTCCGGCTGTAGGGATCTACTGTTGAAGCTGGTCAACACGCACCTCACGCCCAAGTCCCATGGTCGCATCAGCCACGTCTTCAACCATTACTCTGACCCAGAGCTGCTGACCAAACTGTATGACCCAGAGGGGCCTTTTCGCCCAAACCTCACCAAGATCTGCACCGGACTCAACAAATTGATAGAGGAGGGGACAATATGAGAGCGTGACGTGGCCCGTCATAAGACACTGGGAGATCTTAGGAGAGGTTTGCCTGGCTTAGGATTCAGAACAGACTCATGAAACTTCTCAATGCAGCTGAGAACTGTCCGGGCGTGTGAGAATTGTGAACTCTGTGCAACATTGTTCTGAAAGGACAAATCTAAACAAAAAAGGGAAAAAAGGTTTTGAGGTGAAACATTATCAGGAAATTGTCCACGAGGATGGAGTTCCTCAAACGTGATGGTCAGACCATCACCTGGTTTTTAAATGGTGGAATTGCCGTCCAATGTTTAACGATTGACATCTTGTAATGTTACATTCACAACTAGTGCTGTAATGTACCTAAGCAGAAACCAGAGAAAGCAAGGTAAGAGAGCACTGCCATCTGGTGGTCAAAGTGATTCTTCAGCATCACAAATTAAGTGCACATCTACTGGCTACTGATCAAAGTGATTCTTCAGCATCACAAATTAAGTGCACATCTACTGGCTACTGAGATAACGAATAATGCAAAAGTCAGACAAACTGGATTTCTTTTTTCATAAATGTGTTGAACAATCCTAATTTCCCATTTTTGTACAGTCTACCCATAATACTTGCTTAGTAACATAATTTTGACTACACTTCAAATTACGTTTTATTTTTTTATTAAGCATTTACTGTACCATTCTGGATTGTTATTGACTGGAATGGAGAAAAGTGTTTCGCTTTCTCGTATATATGCAGCACAGTAAAACTGACATATTCTGTGGTTTTACAATAAAATACTAGATATCAAAAAGCTAAATAAAGTGATGCTTCAACTTATTCTACACGTCACGCAAGTCAATTATGTAATTCCCTATACACTACAGAAGTGGCGTTCTATTGAACAATAACCATGCCTCCTAGAAAATCTGTTTTTCTCAGCAATGTTATAATTTATGAGAAATTAGCACCAGACACCTGTTGGCATTTGTTTGAAAGTCAGTCATTAGCAAACAGTTTCTCAAAATAGTACACAAGTCCTTTCAGACTCATTTCTCATTCTTACTATTATTCAAGGTCACATAAGTCCCAAAATCCCACTGACTTGCACAAGTACTGCTAACAAGAGAAAAACAGTCCCACAAATAATTTTTAACGACTATATATATATAATATATATAATAAGTGGCCTTAGTAAGTGATAATTACAATTGACCATATTCACACGGTGGCCATTTTGTACTCTGGTTGGGATTCCTGGGTAGGAACGGGGTGGAAAGGAATCCCAACCGGAACACAAGATAACAGCAAAATGACCACCATGTGAATATGGTCAATGCGCTTTCCTGAACCTTCCTTTTAATAACCAAATACCATACATTTTTACTACGGTAAGCTAAACAATTTAGCTACAAAATACCTCTTTACAGACCATGTGATTATTAGTCAGACTCAAAAAGGCTTCTGTATGATTTACATGAGCCACAAGCTGTAGTTGAAGTAGATGTGAGGGCAACAGTCATGCAGCATACAAATACACATACAGTAGTCTGTTCAAAATCACTTTCTACATGAATCCAAAATGAGGCTGCAGTTTCTTTTTATTTGGTACTCTTCTTACTAAACAAAACAAATGATTTATAACTAAATAAATAAAAATTAAATAAGCATGAAGCAAATGTAAAAAAAACTCTAGAAAAACAAGTTTCTCTTCATGGCTTTGGCTAAATCAGAAGTGCAACACTTCAGCAATAATAACAGATGGAGACCCCATATGGAGGCAGTTTGGAGCTCTTAATTCTAGTGTAGTGCATTTAAAGTAGTATAATCAAAGTAAAATACTAAATATATATATAAAGGCTGTCCACGGCGAAGGATTCTAATGAAAAATATGTACAATGTTGCATAGTTCATGAGACTATGAGGTAGCGTTACACACACTCATTGTTCAGCTGACCATATAAGCCGCTATATGACCGACAACATTATAACCACACTGGCTTGTATCCAAATATTTATATGGATTGTGTGTGGAAATCAAACAAAACTATATGGGCAATATAGTTGGGACAAACATCACAATATATGCATCAGTGCATTATTTGTATGTTTGAGAAAAGTTGTGCTACAACAAATTCATAAGACTTTATATGAACATAGTAACACAACCCTCCATGACAATGGCTATATATACAGTCACATTATGAAAAGCCGTTTTTCAAGTTTCAGGTCTATGTACAATGTTGCATAGTTCATCAGACTATGCGGTAGCGTTACACACCTACCGGTACTCATTGGTCAGCTGACCATATAAGCCATTATATGACCCATAACATTCTAACCACACTGGCTTGTATCCAAATATTCATATCATGGATTGTGTCGATTTGTGTGTGGAAATTAAACAAAACTATATGGGTGATATAGTTGGGACAAACATCATAATATAATGAGTCAGTGCATTATTGTTTGTTTGAGAAAGGTTGTGCTACAACAAATTCATAAGACTTTATATGAACATAGTAACACAACCCTGCATGACAATGGCTATATATATATATATATATATATATATATATATATATATATATATACACATATACATATACAGTCGCATTACAAAAAGCAATTTTTAAAGTTTCAAGTCTATAGAGCAGCAGTTGAATCTGAAGAACACCCCATCACCTACTACTGTAATGCCAGATTGACTTGGACGTCAATCCCTTTCACCAATATTAGCAGAAATGCATCTCATGACTGATTGGAGAAACATGATCTTACAGATCTTTACAATTCAAAGATCTCATCTTCCCTTTCTCTCAGTTCCTTGGTGCGTTTGGTGATCATCAGGGGCACGGTCCCGAGTGTGGCCTGTTGGTGTATTCTGGGAGAGGAAGTGGCACTCTGTGACCTCATAAGCCGGAAGTGGTCTGATGTCCTGCTGTTGCAAGCTGCCTCCAGGGCAGCAAACCTGCAAAGTACAATTGCAAAATAATATTTTTTTTTTCCAGTGGCCATTTTTATGGGTCATAGCAGGGTAAATACAGGTGTAATTAATAACATGAATCATTGTTCCATTCCCTTTAAATGTGCCAGAGCCCTGACATTGTGCATGCTGGCTCACTGGAATAGACCTCCCACGCCTTCACATCATTATGAAAAGCACCGGTTGGTGCACCACCCCCCCTCCATAAAAAAGATTTTATGCTTTGTTAACGTTCCAATTTCTAAAAGTCAAATTGCTAACCCCAAATGGCAGGATGTTGCAGAGAATACACTGACGCTGGTGACATCGGGTGACCTGATCTGTGCTGACCTGCATTCTAAATCCCCTGCCTTATCAGAGAGAGAAATGTATTAGAAAGCTGTATGAATGAATAATGAATGAAAACCAGATTGCAGAATGGGTACAATACAGTACGGCTCAATACACACAATTGTTGAAAAAGTGGATTCATTTAAATACCTCGGTATCACGATCGATCCAGAACTCTCATTCAAACTTCACATTGAACTTACCATTAAAAAAACATATGGCAGCTTGTGCTCACTTTATCCCTCAATCAATTGTTTCTCATTTGAAGTGAGGAAAAGAATAATCTCCCAAGTACTACTTCCCATTGTAGATTATGCTGATATTGTATATATGAACACCACAGACACTAATCTCAAACCTCTCAATGTATTATATAACTCCCTATGTAGATTAGTGCTGAGGTGTCCATACAGAACACACCACTGCTCTCTGTATAGTTCGCTTGATTGGCTGCAGCCTAAGGCAAGAAGGCAACTTCACTGGTACCTAATCCTTTTTAAATGTGTTCACTTTAACTGTCCTTCTTACTTGAAACAGTCTCTGGAACCATATACATCACCATACCCGCTTAGACATTCAAACATCCCTATTTTACTGTTCCCAGAAGAATATTTTCTGTAGCTGGACGAAGGTCATTCCATTACAAAGCTCCATCTGACTGGAACAACCTTCCTCTTTCTCTCAGATCTGTTACCTCTCTTGGCCGCTTCAAGACTTCACTGTATTCACATCTTGAAACTACCTGTGCATGCTTTTAACACTGCTTGTACATACGTCTATTTCTGACTTTGAGATAGGTCATTGTACTGTATACTTGACTTCTTTGTTTAAAATGAGTTGGTGAATGGGGGTGTGGGTGGGAGAGGGTGAGCAAGCTACAGTAACTGTATCTGTACATGTGCGTATTGTGTACTTGTACTGTATGTAATGTTTTACGTTTGTGCATAGGACCCCCTCTAAAATGAGATGCTGCATCTCAAGGGGCTATCCTTTCAATAAATTCTGACCAAATTCTTAAGGGGATGCAGAGCAGAGAAAGACGTTTGTCTTGTTTACATCAGGGTCCCCCATTTTCAATTCATAGTGACATTTATGACATACACAACATACATGACATCATGACATTTATGGCATAGGGACATACATGACATACATGTATATAGTACTGTTACATTTGTGACATATGATATGTAAATATACAGTACTGTTACCCAGAGATCCTAACAGAAAATATATACATATGATGGGGAGGAGACTGTACATTAGGGGGGGGGGGGGTAAATATATACATACAGTGGGGAGTCTATTAGGAGGGGGTGGGGGGGGGGGGGGGGGTTGGACATTTACGGTGCCCAGTTTCGAATGGCAGCCTCCCGTAGGTGCTCTTTAAGAGCGGTTTTGAATGTGGGTAGGGATTCAAATTTTTTGACGGCTGTGGGTAGGGCGTTCCACATTGTTGTGGCATAATTGCGAAACATGTTTAGTGCCAAATCTGGGTTGCACATGATTTGTGGAACTCCCTCTGGTGTTGTGAGCGTGGTATTCACTGACTTTTGGGAAGTATTTCGACATGTACATGGGTACCCGAGTGGTGTAGTGTATCTTGTAGACCAGGCCCATTGCAAGTTGCTGTACTGTAGTGTCGTCTACTCTAAGCCATCCTAGGTAGTCAAAGTGGGCAGGGGTGAGGTGGGTTTTAAGAGTAAGGTCAAGTAGTAGTATGACCAGTTTGTTTTGTGATGTTTGTAATCTTGTTTTTAGTGCCTTTGCAGTGCTTTGGTACCATGAGGTGCAAGCATAGTTGTAGTACCCTTGAATGAGTGCTCCTGCCAGAGTCTTCAGGGTATTCTTGCTTACCAGAGAGGAGATCCGGTACAATAATCTAGTTTGTTGGTTGACTTTTTTGATTACATTGGATGCCATTTTGTCACAGGAAAGATTTGCCTCTAGGATGGAACCCAGGTATGTAATTTCATCTGTCCTTGTGACAATATTGTCACCCACTGCAACTGAGAAGCCGTCGGTCCTGCTGAGTTTGTTTGAATTTGATCCGAAGAGAATGGACTCTGTTTTACCCAGGTGTAATGATAGTTTGTTATCAGCGAGCCAGGTGCAGATTCTACAGAGTTCTGAGCTGAGGGTTTTTTCAACCTGTAACTTGTTCTTATCAGAGACCAGCAGGGCTGAGTCGTCCGCGAACAAGAACAAGTTGCAGTCACAAGCTGACGACATGTCATTTGCATAAATTAGGAACAGTAGCGGTCCTAGTATGCTTCCTTGTGGAACACCACAGCTCACTGTGAGGGGGGGGGGATAGAGTACCGTTTACCTCCACCATCTGTTCTCTCCCCTCCAGGTAGGATTGCATCCAGCTCACTGATAAGACCAATTGCTTTTAGCTTGTCAATCAGAATGGAGTGATTGACAGTGTCGAAGGCCTTTTGTAGGTCCAGCATGACCATGCCGCAGTATTTGCCCGCGTCCACCTCTTGTTTGATGTGGTCGTTCAAATAGAGAAGGCATGCGTCAGTGGAGTGGGATGTTCTGAAGCCAGATTGGAATTCGTAGATTCGATTTTCTTCCGCAAGGTACTTTCCGACCTGTTCGTAGACAATTTTTTCCATGACTTGAGATGGAGGTAAGAATAGAAACAGGGCGGTAGTTGCCTGGGTCTAATTTGCTGCCCTTTTTGTGCAGGGGGGGGGGGTCACTCTCGCAATTTTGAAGTCCTTGGGGATGTGTCCCTGTTTTATGGAGAGGTTTATTATGTGTGTGATGACTAGGGGGGTGGTGGCGGCTGCTGAGTCTCTGAGGAATTTGGAGGGGATGTTGTCATGGCCAGTGGCCTTGTTAGGTTGGAGGGCGCTCAGTTTTTTTAATACCTCATCTGTTGTTACCATTTCAAGTTTGAAGTTGTCTTTGCGGACCCCTAGGTTTTTGTAGTAGTCTACTATGTGTTCTACCCCAAAATGCCCTGAGTGGGAGGGTAGTTTATTAACCAGTGTTGTGGCTATGTTTGTAAATAATATGTTTAGGTATTTGGCCACATCCAGCTTGTCTGTGATGAGTGTTTGTCTTTATGTTTGTTTGTAAATCTGGTTTAGTTTTTTGCTGCAGCCTAGTTGGTTGTTGAGTAATTTCCAAAGTTTGTGGGGTTTGTTTTTGTTTTCCTCAGTTTTGTCATTGATGAAATATTTTTTTGCGGTTTTGATCATGGTGTTTACATAATTTCTTAGACTGTTTCTTTGAATTTTGAGTTCAACCACGTAGGCTTGGAGTTCACTGTTTGAGCTCTTGGTAAGCTTTGTCTGACTTTTATGAAGTTCAGAGCATTTTTTGTCTCTGGTTTTCATAGCAGTCAGTATTTCAGTGTGCATATATGGCTCAGCGCGATTTTTAACCCTGGTGGTTCTTAGGGGGGCCATGTTGTTAAGTATTCTTGCGAATTTGGTTTTGAATCCAAGCCATGTTTCTTTTTTTTGTATCTACTTTTTCTCCCCATTTTATATTTTTCTCCCTTCCCCAATTTCGTATCATCCAATTCTACCCTCCCCTGTCTCGAACGTTGGTAGGCCATGCCTCCCACAAGCCGGCTGCAATGTGGACGAAGCCTTGCATCACGTGTCCCCTCCGGTAGACGAGGAGGCAGCCGTCGCATCTTTTCACCTGCACAGCGTGATCTCTCAGTGGCGAGGGTCTGCGTGGGAGGGACACGCCGCCCCCTGATACTGTGCAGGCGCACCAACCGACCTGTAGGAGTCGCTGTCCACAACGTCCGATCCCCACCCACCAGCTTCCCACCCCCTAATACTGCCAATTGTATTAGTATGAACGACCAGCCAAGCTGGTAGCAACGCCGAGAGCTGGGCTCCAAGCCATGTTTCTTCAACTAGTGTACCATTGAGCTCATCTGACCAGTCCATGCTCTCCAGTTCTTGGTTAAAGGCCTCTCTAGAGTAGGTTTAACACTTGAGTGCCAACGACGAGATTAGTCGTCCTAACTCGCCATGTGTTGAGTGCCAATGACAAGTTTTTTTGTTATTTCTTTTATTAGCGATATCCATTAATTTTTCATCCATCCAGCCTGACGTTATCATTGTGAATGGGTCTGAGCTCGAAAAGGACAAATACAGCCGCCTATCGTCTCCCGGATGGTAATGCACATCATTGGATTGGATTGGGTGGCCATGTGCATCAGAAAATATTTCCGGCCCAGGGTTTTCCCATCTCTGGCATGCAGTATCGTGTTACCAGATTGACTGAGGACCCTCAGAGCAGCGTCGATTATGTGTTTCGGACTATAACGTTGGATCAATAAACGCGATCAATATTTGGATTAATCTTTTTGCAGAACATCTGATGTGAGGTAAGGACACTATTTTACCAGTATTGGGTTAATCAGATGTTTTTTTCATAGCGATCACAATGTGTCTGTGTGTGTGCGTGTATGACGTTAGCGCTGACCAGGTCATGGATAATAGATTTTTCAGCCTGCTTCTCTAGCGTGCATAAGTACACATATACTATCGATAATCTAGCATTTATTTGAAAACGATTCATAAATCAGCCGAAAAATGACAACGTGTTTTGTGTATTCCACTAAAGGGCTATTATCGCGAAATTTCTCTGAAATTACTAGAACTCTCCGAAACTATACTCGTATTCAAAACGGTATAAACCGGAAATGTACCAATGACAAAACAATCAATTTCGTACATGTTGACTGCAAGCAAGTCATTGATAAGCGAGGGGTGTTTTAGACCCATAGCCATAATTTAAGATATAGTTTAAGCGTTCGCAAATATCCCCGACCTCCCATTGACTAAAGCGCTGGCACTCAAGGAGTTATCTGGTCAAAGGGGCGTGGCACCCAATGTGTTAAGGTCCCTAGATGTGACTGTTGTGACAGCCGGCCTTTTGTTTTCGCTTTTTGCGGGTACAGAACATCATATAATGATCACTTAACCCGCATGCTATCACCCCTTTGTTGGAGATCATGGACTTGTCAGAGGTCAGAATGAGATCAATGGTAGTTTGTGTTGAATCACATACTCTTGTGGGTTGGGTGATTAGCTGGCTGAAACCGTGCAGATCAGAAAACCTACTGAAGGCCTTGAAGACGTACGTAGCATATCCGTGTTCCAGTTCCTGATAAGAATCTTTTCTACACCATCCACCCCAGCTAAACATCCATCAAGTGTATCATAGAAGCCACTCTGATCTGGCGGTCTATAGATTGTGCCTACTAGTACGGATTTCGCCCTTTTGAACAAGATTTCAACCCAAACAGTTTCAATTTCATCATGGTTCAGGTCAGTACAGTTGATGAATTTGGTATCTTTATACACACAGACACCACCTCCATACTGATTCCTATCCTTCCTGACTATTGAATAGTTTTTGAATTCCATCTCTGGATCCTGTACAGATGCATCTAGTTTAGTTTCTGTGAAGCACAATATGTTTGCCTTACCGTTCATAAACCGTTTAGGTCTCAGGCTGTTTGTGTTAAGGTGGAATATGTGGAGTCCATTTGCTTTTGTTATCTGGTTTATGTCGTCGAGTTCAAGGTGTCGATTGTCTGTGTTCCGTTCTGTGGTGTCTGGTTGACCGGGTGGCGGTAGGTGGGGAGGGGGGGATGGGGTCCTATGTCCATTAACTTGTTAGCCACGTTAGCTCGCCGGCCATCGGGCGATGCCTCGCTGTTTTGAGTCCCGCGACGTGCTGGGCGCCACGATTGTGACCCCCGGTTCATTCCTTCTCGTTGTGGCCCCTCGTGGGTTCTTTTGTAGAGGCGATAGTGGAGGAATGTTGCCGTTGATCGTGTCGTTGGCCGCCGCTGTCTGTGTTGGCGGCAGCAGTTGTCCTGTATTGCTAGCTATGCTAGCCGCCGCTTCCTGGGTAAACAGTCCTAACTGTCGTGCCTGTCTCCGTGTCATGACTGGACCAAGCTCCGCACCATGGGCGACCGGGCCGCGTGAATATTAAAGGCAACCTACTTGTGTTCAGCTTTTCGTTCAGCGTTTCCCTGATTGGCCACACGGCCACGTGACCACCCTAGCACACGCCCTTATCCGCGCCGCTCTGTGTGTTGTTACGCGGCAAAGAGGACGCGGCAGAGAGACGCGGAGCTTATTATTAATCAGTCAGCAGCCTCCAACGGGCGAAATAACGTCACAGCAGTATAGTTTGTTTATACTTCAGAAGTATGATATTTGAACATCGTCCCCAAAATGAAGAAGCGAAATAAAGAGAGCGTATTATTAATCAGTCAGCAGCCTCCAACGGGCGAAATAACATTATACGCGAAATAACATACGTTACAATTGTACAGTTTCGAGTTAATCAGTCAGCAGCCTCCACTGATGTTATGACGTTACAAACAGGCGAAATAACATTATACATTATGCTCCGCGAAATAACATTATACACTCTGCTGCCGCGTTCGCTGCGCGCTTCATTCATTTAATTTGGGACCTTGCAGGGACCTCTGCTGCCGCGTTCGCGGCAAAAGGGGGCGGGGGGGGGTCGTGGCCAATCAGAGAAAAGCTGAACACAAGTAGGTTGCCTTTAATATTCACGCGACCGGGCCTTCTGCTCGGCTGCTCCTCGCCTATGGAATGCCCTCCCCGACTACCTCAGAGCACCACAGACCACTGCGTCTGTTTTTACTCTGTAGCACTCTGAGATTTGGTTTCCAAATATAGAGTGCACTATAAATCGAATGTGTTATTATTATTATTAATGGCTCTGGCAAACCTAAATAGAATGGTATAATTATGTTTTTAGTTACACCTGAGTTTATCCTGGTAAGACACATCAAAATGGCTGCTGTGACAAAGTGCTGCTTTCACATGGTCCTCTGGAATCCGGAAGGTCTGCCCTAGCAAATTTCATGACATTTTGCATCCGACATGCTAGCGTTCATGTGCCAAAGTCAGGAATGAACCAATACCAATGTAAATCATTCTAAAAACACACATTACAAACTATAGCTTTAGGACATTACTGTTTAACAAGTTGATGTTTTTTTTTTTTTTTTTTTTTACTGCACTCCATGTTGCAACTCTGCTATTTGTATCAAACATTTCCCAGACTGTCCTAAATCTTTCCTACTTGGTAGGCCATTCATGTGGTACTCAGCTGATAAGAGTTGTGCCCTTCCTGATGACTTGTCATACAGAACTTGTAAGTCGCTTTGGATAAAAGCGTCAGCTAAATGACTAAATGTAAATGTAATGTACTTCTGGGTTGGAAACTCATCCGTCCAACACGGCAAACGTGTCGAGTCTGAAAGTGAGTCTATTGGCCTGCCAATGCCATGCTCTAAACCTTGATGAGGCTATGACATTTTAAAAGTGAGTCTATTGGGTTTTTTTTTTTTAATAAAGTTTCATAGAACATGCTGGCAGAGTACATGCATCCATGTTGTTGTGAACATTTTAATTAAATAAAGAAATTCCCTATCCATAGTCGCCGTGGGAAAGAATAAAATAAAATAAATTCCCTACCTACCCATGGCCTTAACTGACAACCAACAGGAAACAAACAATAAAATATATTGGGTCGCACCTAAATCGGCAGGGTCGGTCGGCAACCGGAAACAAACCATTATTTTTTTTAGGCCTAGTGATTCACATTCCTTTACAGGTTTGGGTAGGGCATTCCACATTGATGTGTGGCATAATTGCAAAACGTGTTTAGTCCCATGTTTGAGTCCACAAGCAATGTCCATGAGCAGCTCTAGTGGGTAGACCCAACCTCATTACTATGCGGTTGAGCAGAGAAAATACCATAGGCCAGAAAAATAAATTGGGATTTCCCTACAAGGTGAGATCAATGGGCCTAAATGGCTAATGACCAGCTGTATGCTGGCTATCACCTACTCTCCGGCGGGGTCAAGAGGGCAAAACAAAAGAGCTATTGACATCTCCCCCCCCCCCCCCCCTCTCTCTCTAGATAGTAGTGGATTGGGCGACCATCCCCCCACCACTTCTTCTTTAGGGAGTGCAAAGGACCACAGACACCGCTTTCAAACAGGCACAGTTCTGGTTCTGGCAAGGTTCTGGAGTCTCAGAACCTTGGTGCTTTCTGGCAAACCGGCCCGCATTCACAACAGTTTAAGCAGAACCAAAGTTCTTCTCTAGCTTTTCCTGGAACTCTGTTCCAAGCCACCAAGCATTTAGTTTCCTCGGCAGACTACTGAAAAAAAGAAATCCATTGACTTTCCATTGACATTGCCTTCATCTCCTTCCTTCTTCCTCTTGTCTTCACAGCCTAGAATATGACACGCCCACTGATGATGTCAAAGTTCAAAGAAAAAACTAAGATTTTAGGGTTCCAGCTGAGAACCAACTTTTCAGGTTCCGAACCAATTTATTTTCGGTTTGAATGGGCTGGCCGGTTCATAATTAGATTTGGTTTACCGTCTTTACATTGAGTAAAGCATATGGCGAGGATTTGTTTTCTGGCCTAAGGTATTTCCTCATACAGTACCATATACCAGCTAGAGCAGCTCAGGCTGATCCCCATAAAAGAATGTGGCCTTAGATATTGAGTCATAAGTATGTAGTTTGTAAAGGATGGAAGGGTAGAACAGATTCAATTGCACACACTATTAAAAAAAGTAGTTGTACCTTTGCTCTGACTCCTGGTATCCTTTGACAGCTGCCTGTTTGGACTGACGTATAGAACCATCCATCCTTTTCAAGAAATCCATTGGAGAAAGCTCTGATTGCCCTTCTTCTGGAGTATCGTCTCCTGAGTCATCTTGGTCCAAAACCACACCTTTGCTGTAGGCATCAGAGTCTGACAGCATAGGGATAGACAGGGACTTCTTCAGGAATATTGAGTCATTGGTGTACAGTCTGTTTGCTCTTTTGATCTGCTCCATCTGGAAGACGAGTCATTGGTCAGTGTAACGTTAGCTTGTTGTACACTTGATGAATAAGGCAGCTATATTCTCATGTGATTCTCAACAATAGGCTTACTTACTGATACTCCATATCTGAGGGACAAGCCTTGCAGTGTCTCTCCAGGTTGGACTTTGTGTTCAACTCGTCTCTGTCGTACCGGAGACAAGGAGGACTGGAACAAACTGCCGTAGGACCTGGTGCGGCTCCCGCAGAGCAGGCTGTTTCCTCCGGCTGGAAGAGGCGCCCCTTCACCGGCGGACATGGCTACAGTAGCTAATCTTAAGATAGCAATTGGTAACGTTTGCTAGCGTTTATTAACCTTCTAGCTAACTACCAAATGATGCCAACATTGTTAACTTAGTTAACGCCCGTTGGCCGTTTGTTTGACATAGCTGACGTTAGCAGCTAACGTTAATTTCGCTAACTAATATTGCCAACGATAGTTCCAAGTACGTTTTCGTCTAGTAACGAGTTAATTTGCTAACCGCCAAACATTGTTTGAATTATTTATATGAAATGATTTTGCTATGAGCTTACCTTTTCAAATAGCTAACGTTATCTCTGAGACATGCTACTGGAGGTAGCTAACGTTCAGTACAAGAGTTGTTCCTCCTCGGGCAGTCCGGTGCCAGCTGCTGGTTGCCGTAGCAGCCGCAATCAATAGGGTCCAGCTGCAGCGCCGGATAATCCTCTCACTGGGCATGCCTGACCCTACTCCAAGCCTGTGGCAGCCACGAACCTACTTACTTTCTATAGAAGCAGCTCGGAGCCGGAGGTGCACTGTTTTAAGTGAGCGTGTGTTATTGGATTGATTGATTGATTGAACATTTTATTAATGTCCGCCTTGTTTCGAACTGGTTATCCTTAGAGTTTATCTTTAGAGCAGGGCGATAGACCACAAGCCCTGGCTGATTCCAAACTCAAGTTTCAAGTTTCTTTAATAGTTGTCATACAGAAGTACAGAATACTTTTATACAAAATGCTTCTTACTGTTACGCTCCAGAGACTGTGCTAGACAAGATAAGTATGAAATAACATAGTATAGCATGTAAATTAGAAGTAAAAAATGAGGTCACAGTGTTCAGTATAGACATATGTACAATGTTCGATGCAGAATAGACGTAACTGAGTTACAATATAATATACAATATATATACTATGCAGTGTACTAATATACAATACTATATAGTGCAAAGCAGAAATGGAATGAGGTACAATTTAGGTACAATTTACAGTAAGGTGTACGAGTTGTAGTGCAAGTCCCCTCCAAACTCATAGCCAAGCTCAGGGACCTGGGCTTGAACTATGACCTCTGCCAGTGGGTCTTGGACTTCCTGACGGGCAGACCCCAGGTGGTAAGAGCAGGTAACTGCACCTCCTCATCCATCACGCTCAACATAGGGGCCCCCCAGGGCTGTGTTCTGAGCCCCCTCCTCTACTCCCTGTACACACATGACTGCGTGTGTAGCAGGTATATATAAAATATACTGTTATGTATTCCACAAAGAATCCCTCCCTCACGTTTTATTTTAATTTGTTTATTTTTATCTTTTATTCTCAAAGCCTTTTATTTTGAAATCGTCACTTCCTCCCGAAGTGACGTATTTACTTTGGTGTGCGCCTCTTCCCGTTCAGTCTGGCCTGAATGAGGAAGGGGTAAGAGTTGTTCAGTATTTCTAAAACATATCTTTGGTTTAAAAGAACGTATTGATGGTTTACTATTGTAAATAAGTTGCCGGGCAAATGAACCGGGGTGTATGTAATGGTATCTAAGCAATAATGAACAGTTGTGCACTTTTTGTAAAGGAATTTAACTGTGGTGACGATCTCTTGTATGACACATGCTGATTGAGTTAGTAGTATGGATGAGCAGGTTGTGTAGGCCTCGTCCTGACAGTGTGACATATTTCCCTCATTGCAGCCTGTGAACTGGAGCCACCTAGTGGACAAGAAGTAATGCCATATTCTTCTTGTTTGTTTTGCTCCCAGGTAAATTAATGAATCCTATTGTTTATCTTGTATTATCTTATTGTATTGTTTCATTATAAATGTGTTATTTCAATGTTTGATTAAAAATGGTGTGCAGTCTGGCCTGAATGAGGAAGGGCCTGTGAACTGGAGCCACCTAGTGGACAAGAAGTAATGCCATATTCTTCTTGTTTGTTTTGCTCCCAGAAATAAACATTGAATGCACAAGCGCTGAACTCGGCTGCAAGGGTCCTCACACATACCAAACCCTGGCAGCACATCACCCCCACCCTGC
This sequence comes from Notolepis coatsorum, assembly GCF_963971535.1. Classification (NCBI taxonomy): domain Eukaryota; kingdom Metazoa; phylum Chordata; class Actinopteri; order Aulopiformes; family Paralepididae; genus Notolepis; species Notolepis coatsorum. The sequence goes on along the minus strand of NC_140183.1, from coordinate 36,930,243 downwards.
AAAAACTCCACTGGCTCCCCATCAACTACCGAATCCCCTACAAGAGCCTCCTCCTCCGCAATCATTAGAGTTTTTTTTTTTATTATCTTTTCCCCCCCTCCTTCAAGCCCCCCCCCCCCCCCCCCCCCCCACACTGTTGGTCCGAGAGGCCGGAGACTGTCTCATGCTTTCCTCCGACGCATGTGCGGCCAGCCTGGCAGCGCAGATTCTCACTGGGAGAGTAACGTGTGGAAGGTCGCACTACCTCTCTCATTGTACTGTACTTGTCTAATAGCCCTTCAAGAGCAACGGGTACAGGGTCGATATGACCCTGATGTAAACGAGACACTAATCTCTCTACCCCGCGCTCGGTTGCTAACTTGCTATTGTTTTTTACAGTCTGCCGTGAACATGGGAAATAATTGCGACAGCTCTGCTGTAAACACTGGGAACCTTGGTTGCTATGCCCACACAAAACCGCAAAACTTCACCCTGGACTCCGGTTTTCAAAGACCGGGGTTGCAGTGTAGCAAATCCCCGGTTGTGTGTGACCGAACAGTGCAACTGCGCACATACAATCATGGTTATATTAAATCCAGCGCTCGTGTGGACTGGGCAACTTGCCTGCCATTACGTTGCGTTCTGAAAAGCGAAACTGACCCTGAAAACTAAACGAAAATGGCCCTGTGTGTAACTGCAGCCGTCTCTGTGCTAACAGTCACGTTTTCAGTACGAGAAGACAAGACAAAACTTCTTTCTCTGGTCTGCATCCCCTTAACAATTGTGTGTATTGAGCCGTACTGTATTGTACCCATTCTGCAATCTTGTTGCAATAAAGTTTTCATTCACACTCAAAATCTGTGTTCATTTTTTATTTTGCATACTAATGTTCTGTGTCTTGAGTCGTACTTGTATTGAAAAACTGATTTTATGTCTGAGGAGAAGACCGGTACTCATCATCTTTGTCTCCACAAAAAGAAAAATGACATGTGAAGTATGTTGTGTGCCAGGTTCAAACAGTGCTGTATATGTACAGTTTATTCCTACTCCTATCCAAGCTCCGGGAGGGTCATCAAAGAGAAGTCGGGTCATCAAAGAGAAGTCGCCTATTCTTAGTCCTTGCCCCACAATGGTGGAATAACAAAAAGAAAAATGACATGTGAAGTATGTTGTGTGCCAGGTTCAAACAGTGCTGTATATGTACAGTTTATTCCTACTCCTATCCAAGCTCCGGGAGGGTCATCAAAGAGAAGTCGGGTCATCAAAGAGAAGTCGCCTATTCTTAGTCCTTGCCCCACAATGGTGGAATTGTCCTAATAAACTAACCTACACTGTAGCACTCAACACTTTATGAACATTGTTACTGAGACGAAAGTTAAGTTTACTCTATTATTACTAGATCTGGTATGTCTAGATGTAACACTGTATGGGTACAAGTTTACTCTATTATTACATGTCTAGATGTAACATTACTGTCTATGTATAATGTACCTATGTAAACGAGACGAACCCCGCCCCCCCCCCCCCCCCCCCCCATTCGCAACTACTTGTCCAGACCACTTATACTTGTCCAGACCACTTATACCCGTCCAGCCTGGCTCTGCGGCTCTGCAGATACCCCCTACTCCCTTGAGAGGATTTTCCGGCGCTGCAGCTGGACCCTACTCCAATGCGCAGCCAATCCCACGACTCCTCACCAACAACAGGAAGTGTCCACAGTTGTTGTACTGTCGCCGTTAACGCAGCTAATCGCAATCACGTGTCATTGCAGACGATCACAAATAAGATGTCTTTTAAAAGGGAAGGTGATGACCAGAGTCAGTTGAACATCCTGAAGGTAACCGAATATTTAGTATTTTTTATTATGAGAGTTCCGCAGATGTATCCCCATGTGTCTGTCTGTTAGCATTTAGCACAACAAGTGAGCCTCCGGGTTTCTCCTAAATGCAAACGACTGTTTTGTAACAGTAAAGAGTGCTGTTTTAATCTGTAGATCCAAAGAGGACAATGTCTAACATTTCCTGACTTCAAATTGTCTGAAAATAATCTTGGGGTTCTGTGAAAATGTAAAATATCTTGGACATTTTATTACAGAACAAATTACCGATGATGATGATGATACAGGCATTGCCACAGGATGTATGCACAAGCGAACACTCACGCAAGTGTAGTATGTGTACATAATGATGGGGTGAAAGTGTCTCTGTTCAGAGCATATTGTACACCACTTTATACTAGTGCACACTTGTGGTCAAGCTACAAAAAAAGCAATTTTGCGGAGACTTCAAGCAGCTTATAATGATAATGCCATGACAATATTGCTTAAAATACCTAGATGATGAATGAATGGGTATGTTGTGTATGTCATATATGTTATGATGAATTGAAAATGGGGGACCCTGATGTAAACAAGACGAAAGTCTGATTGAATTGATTGATTGAAAAGTTTATTAACAGATTGCATTGCAGAATGGGTACAGTACAGTACAGCTCAATACATACAATTGTTAAGGGGATGCAGACCAGAGAAATACTTTCGTCTTGTTTACATCAGGGTCCCCCATTTTCAATTCATCATAACATATATGACATACATGACATACAGATAGACAGTACTGCTACATCTATACATTTATGACATATCAGATTTGCAAATACAGTACTGTTTGTGATACAAAAGTGTCCAGAAAAGGAGTGTATATACATTTGGCGTAGAAACTGTACATTGGAGGAGGTTGGATGGGTGGGGTTGGGTGGGTTGGGTGAGGGCTGTACATTGGAGGTGGGGGGGGGGGGTTGGGTAGGGGACACACACACATTTTACACTGTACATTGGAATACTGACAAAGCCTTACTTGGTCATTTACTGTACAACTAGGTTAGGACATTTGTAGGGGCCAGTTTCGAATTGCAGCCTCCCGTAGGTGCTCTTCAAGAGCTTTTTTGAAAGTGGGTAGGGATTCACATTCCTTTACAGCTTTCATTCCACATTGATGTGGCATAATTGCGAAACGTGTTTAGTCCCTTGTTTGAGCCGAATCTGGGTTTAACATGATTTGTTGAGCTTCCTCTGGTGTTGTGGTCGTGGTATTCACTGACCTTTTGGGAAGTATTTTGACATGTACATGGGTACCTTAGTCGTATAGTGTATCTTGTAGACCAGGCCCATTGCAAGTTGCTGTACTCTGTCGTCTACTCTAAGCCATCCTAGGTTGTCAAAGTGGGCAGGGGTGAGGTGAGTTCTAGGAGTAAGGTCAAGTAGAAGTCTGACCAGTTTGTTTTGTGATGTTTGTAATCTTGTTTTTAGCGCCTTTGAGGTGCTTTGGTACCATGAGGTGCAAGCATAGTCGTAGTACCCTTGAATGAGTGCTCCTGCCAGAGTCTTCAGGGTATTCTTGTTTACTAGAGAGGAGATCCGGTACAAGAATCTAGTTCGTTGGTTGTCTTTTTTTATTACCTTGGATGCCATTTTGTCACAGGAAAGATTTGCCTCTAGGATGGAACCTAGGTATGTAATTTCATCTTTCCTTGTGACAATATTGTCACCCACTGTAACTGAGAAGCCGTCGGTCTTGCTGAGTTTGTTATTTGATCCGAAGAGAATTGACTCTGTTTTACCCAGGTGTAATGATAGTTTGTTATCAGCGAGCCAGGTGCAAGTGAGATGTTCTTGGCTGCGCGTGTCAATACCTTCCAAGCTGTTTTAAGAAATCTCATGTATAAATTACATCGGCTAAATGACTCTGGAAATGAGATCATTCTGGTTTTAACGGACATTAGATTCAGTGCCACACGTTACCACTCATCTATGTGGAGACATTGGCACAGCTGTCTATTTGTGGGACATTGATGTGTATTTTAAGTGCTGTTATTTTTGCCTGTTGTGTGTAATTTTATATAGGTTGTGTATGTTTTCTTTTTTATCTGGACCATGAGTCCGTATTAAAGTTTGAATTGTCTCTACAGAAACGGCGTGTTGCAGATCTATTGTCTCATTTCATTCCTGAGGATGAAGCAGCGTTGATGAAAAATGGAAGGTGTGAAGATTAATTGTTACACTGATTTTGTTTGGAGCCTCATGGATGCTTCTCATCTGACACGCTTCTGCCCAAATCCTCTACAGATACACGTGCCTTGTGTGTTCCTATCGCCCCGTGTTTGATACAGTTGATATGCTGACTGTACACAGAAATGGGAAAAGACACCTCGAAGGTAAGAAAAACACCAACTAGTCTAGAATCTAGACAACAGGGAATGCTTGGCTTGAGTGTTATTGTAAGTAGGCTAGTAGACTCTTCTTTGAACAGCAGGCCCATCTAATAAAGTACCTCTGTCTGAAAGATAGTAAGTAACTTGACCGGTGGTGGGTTACACTTTGTCAGATTGAGATGTGTATTGGAATACGTGTGTCTGCCTCCATTGATGAAGGGGCGAGACATGGCAAATACCCCACTGTCACCTACCGCAAACCGTAGTTTGAGAACCGCTGTTCTAGGGTATTACTGCAGTAACCTTAGACATCCTGATCTTGCTTAATATATGTAAATAAAGTACTAATCGACCACAGGGAAAAAGGTACATAATGTACTTAAGCAATAATACACTAGAAGCCGTGGTATGTCATGAATATTGCCACGCCTGTGATGCGTCCGCAGCCACGAGAGCGAAGCTCGAGTGGCGTAGGCATCACAGCCGTGGCAATATTCATGACATACCACAGGCTTCCGAGTGTATTATTGCTTTTATACAGCAGGTTGCGTCTGAAAAATATAGGATGAATACAGACAATTCTAGGGTCTTTTATATCGATTTCAGTGAAAAATAGTTCCTAAAGATGTCTTGTTGCTATGGAATTTCTAATGGAGTAGGCTATCAACAAGCTTGGCAACGCAAACGAATGACGTCACGTATGGGCGTTTTCACATTAGGAACAGTTGCCTTCATTCCATTCCCTAGAACAATAGTCCACCCTTCCCACTCCCCCGCTGGCCAGCTTTCACACTACCAATTTTGTTTTGTTCCCGAGCACACTTGAGGGAGCAACAGCCCGATGTTGGTAAAGCTGGCACTGCCACAGACGTGCTATCGCTGGCGGCGGCGCTTCAACCCTTCTTTGCTATCGGAGAAGCATTTGGCATTTGGAATAGAAATACTTTATTCATCCAGAGGGAAATTTGGCACTACAAATTGCTCACAGTAACCAGTAAACATTTAGGTAGACAAAAACAATGAGATCTCGACTCATTGAGTTTATGGAAACAAATGATACCGGTGATGTCTCTGACTCTACATTGTGGGAGTCTGTTAAGGTGGTATTGAGAGGGCACATTATATCTTATGAAGCCTCGGAAAAGAGAGAAAGACGTAAGCGCTTGGCTGAAATTTAAACACAGCTTCCCTCGTTGGAGCAGGTTTACATACTTTCACAATCCCAAACAGACCTAAATAATATTTAAAAATTGAAGTATGAATACAACTCTATTCTGGGCAAGCAGGTTAGCACCCTCCTCCTTAACACATTCAGTGCCATTCACTGATTTACATGTTTCTAACACCCGACCGTTGAGTGCCAATCACGTGTTAACACGTTTCTGGATCGTTTTTCATTTTTTTCGATTTTAATACCCTATTCCATCCAGTGAGCCTGGTGTTATCATAGGGAATGAGTCTGAGATCGCAAAAGTCCAATACCGCCGCCTGGTAGGATGCGGCCGGTATTGCACATCCTTTGAAATGTTGAGTCTTGGGCTGTGCGTCAATTATATAGGTCCGGGCAGACTTTTCTTTGTCGGACAAGTGTAGCTGTTCTAATGCTCGGATTAAGAAGAAACAATTACTCCCGTGGTGGATTCTGTGTTGGATTATGTTGGCGAAACGATGGACATCAATACTTGGAATGGCGATCAGATAATTGGAATATTCTTTTTGGGGTACATCCTAGTCAAGGTAAGGGCTATATGGTATCAATCTTGCGTTGATCCAAGAATGTTTTCATTGCGATCCGAGCGTAACGCTACCCTATAGCGTATTCCGTTGGTGACGATCAAAGTAGGGCTGCAACTAATGACTATTTTGGTAGTCGACTAATCTGTCGATAATTTTTTCGATTAGTCGAAAAACAATTATATTAAAAAAAAAATTATAATTTTTTATTTAATTTTTTTGCACTACCTATCTTTGCTCTGGTCCAGCTGAAGACAGAGCAGAGGAACAGATTGGACATTGAGCATGACCTCAGAGTTGCTTTGAGACTCTTGTCAGGACCAAACAACATCCCCAGTTATCCCATTAGTTCCCCCAAACTTACTGTCGGTCTGTTATGTTAAGCTAAGAAGTCTTCAGCTGGCTGGACCAGAGCTGAGAAGCCACTTTCACAAAGATAGGTAGTGCAATTTTTTTAATGACTAATCGACGCAACAATTCCTCCTCGACGATTTTTTATAATCGACTATGTCGACTAATCGTTGCAGCCCTAGATCAAAGCATCGAAAAACTACCCCCCCCCCCACCCTTTCATGCATTCATGATGGAACATAATACCGATCATATGCATTTGATTTTTTTTATTGTAGCGTGTGTAGGGACAAAACGCCAAAGGATTTAGTATAATACACATTGCGGCTTATAACCAGCCTCTCAGGAATTGGCCCGGATCATTCCGAAATAACACTCATATTCACCACGGTATAAAACAGGAACGTATGGATGGAAAAATTATTTATTTTTTGCATCTTGACCGGAAGAAACCCAGTGTCAAATGACTATAGTATTGTATCCATAGCTATAATATAGAATATAGTTATAGCTCTACAAACAAGGTGACAGACTCCATTAGTTTAATGAGTGGCATCGCATAGCCGTTTCCCGGAAGAGGCGTGGCACAGAATGTGTTAAAGGTCCCCTATCTTATAAATGGCCTTTTCCAGTGGTTTGCATTGTTTTCTAGCAATGTGGGGTTGTACCAACACTGACTAGGTGTGAAATTCTCATTCAGGCGCATTCCTCCAGTTCAGCTGAGACAAGATCCTCCCCCACTAAACCAAGCCATTCTGAATTTAGCGGATCTGTGACGTGTAAGAATTCTGATCTGCGTAACCTCGGCTCCTTCTGAGGTTGTAGCCACCGTCCACAATCAACAATTCGAGGAAGTTTTTTACTTTTTTGCTTTTTACACACACTCGCGACTTGAGCACACATGCACACACACGCGCGTTGTGGTTTCCCTGTCAGACAGCACTTTCCCAAAAGGGAGAGAGAGAGGCTCATACGGTGCGAGTCGCGGAGCAATCTCTCCTCAGCTCTCTCCCCCTGCTTTTTACACACACTCGCGACTCGAGCACACATGCACACACGCGTGTCGCATGCTCTGTGCTCACGTCTTGTCTCTCTCTCTCCCTCTCTATCTCTCCCTCTCTCTCCCCCAAAGGTATCTGCCAGTGCAGATGGGTGACTGTCACTCAAAGCGCATTGCGAGTATGGGCGGAGCCCAGCCAAAAACAGCTTGGATTTTGTAAGGGGAGAAAGTGGTGCACCAAAGTACTTGATTTAAAATACAAAACAATGAATTTTATTGAAAAAAAACTTACAGATGTGTTCCATAGATTCACAGGAATAGTGTAAAATTGCCCAAATAGCGAAAGAAATAGCTAAATACAGTATAGTTCCCCTTTAAACTTAGACAGAAGCATTTGTTACAGCAAGCATCTTTACGTGTTTTGGTACGGTTGTGTCCACACTTGAATCGTTCCGTGACCGTTCTGTGCCTGGGGACGCCTGAATCGTTCCCCAGACCACCTTTTTAAGTGTCGACTTGGTGATGTTAATTTTATTGCGGCTTTTCTCCAGAGCGTCCAGCCAGTCTTTCGTTGGATTGACATGTCTAATAATGCTGTTTGTCTGAATACCGGTAGATGTAGACCTGTCCTCTTTATCTATCCACTTGTTTATGGTTAACGGGTACGTTAAATCAAATGTAACATTGTCCGCGGAGTAGGTCATGTTGACACCGTTTCCGTTTGATGAAAGCCAGCGCAGTGGTATATTCATGGTGATTTAACCATGAGTATATCATGAATATACTCACTGTTTAGAACGCTCTCGACTAATCACAATGCGTGGTCGTAACTACCTGTGTCCTGTTGTATAAATTAAGTTATACCATAAGTAATATATTTATGTATTGTATCAAATGTACATAAAACATAAAAAAAATTGTTGAAAACCTTTATGTTTTCAGAAGACATTTTAGTTCCCCTGCCGGGGATTGAGTGCCTTTACCTCAAGACTACCAACACACACTTTTCTGATAGCCTCGCCCTAACCATTAAGCAAACGTTCAAATAACCTTAATAATAGTATTTGTGTGTGTTGGTGTGTGTGTGTATCAGGGTGATTGTGTGGGTTAGTCTCGTGGTGAGAGTATTCACCCGTGACCAAAGTGATTGTTGGTTCCAATCCTGGTCACACAAAGTAGGATAACAAGTTGGACATTCATTACACTGACTGACCTTTGACGCATTCAACAATCCTTTTAGCTAACTCTAAGCTTCCAATAAAGACAACCACAGAAACGTTTTGTTTTTGGATACTCCTTCACATCACTTAACAACATCAAAAAGCGTAGATGTCACCCCCATGTGAGGCAAACATGCGCAGAAAGAATATATTCAAACCAGAGAGAAATTATCAGGTGAAGCGTTTACTATTAGGCGCTAAATCATTCTAATCTATTATTATTATTTTTTTATCCACTTTTTCTCCTTTTTCAATTTTTCTCCAATTCCACTGTGCCAATTCTCCCCTCCCCTGTCTTGAACGTTGCTCGCATATGCCCCCCACTGGCCGGTTGTAGGGAGGATAGAAGCCTTGCATCACGTGTCCCCTCCGATACACGAGGATGCAGCCTGTCACATCTTTTCACCTGCCAGCGCGGACTCTCATTGGCGAGGTGTAACATGTGGGAGGCTCACAATACCCCCGACATTTCCTGTCTGCTGTGCAGGCGTCCCCAACCAACCTGTAGGAGTCGCTGTCCACAACGTCCAGATTACCACCCATCGACTTCCACCCGCTAACTCTGCCAATTGAGTTAGTATGACGGCTGGCCCAAGCCGGAGGCAACGCCGACAGTCGGAGTCAAACCCGGTGTATCTTGCGTTGGTGACGAGTGCAATGTCCGCTGCGCCACCCAGCCGCCCTAAATCGTTATAATCTTAATAATAGTATTTGTGTGTGTGTGTGTGTGTGTGTGTGTTAGGGATGGGTACCGAATTCGGTACTTTTGAGGTACCGAACCGAAACACGTCGGTACTACCGAGTATCGAATCAAGTGAGAAACCAATTTTTTTTTTTTTTTTTTGTTTATTATTATTTTTTTTTTACTTTTTTTTTTTTTTTTTTTTTTACTTTTTTCTTTTCATGTCAACGTTCACACCAACAATATATGCTTACCTAGGATTTGACTTGATTCAACAACAAAGCAGTCGGAGCAATGACAAGCCGAAAACTGTCGAAATTGTAGTTATTTGAAGTTTGGATTTTTTTTTTCACGACTGAGGTAGGTAAATTAAATTTCTTGAGACTAAAGTACCGAAAAAAGGTACCGCTGGGTACCGGTATCGATTCACAGGTACCGGTACCGGTACCGGTTCAAATGTGAAAGGTACCCATCCCTAGTCAGGCCTGTACGCTGCGACGAGATCGTCGCAAATTGCCCCCTAATTTGGCCGGTGCGAATGAAAAATTATATCTACTCGCAAGCTTGCGAATAGTGATTTCACCCCTTCATTCGCATTTCACTACACTAACATTAGCCTACAACCAGGGCTGTACAGGCGACATAATGTTGCGGTTGTAATTTCATTAGACAGACCAGCGCGGACATTTAATAACATGCAATTTAATTGACACGAGCAATGGGCTAACGTTAGCTGGTGGTCCCGAGTGAAGCAGGGACGGTGGAAAAGTGAGGAAAGGGGGTGGGTTATATTGACAAGTGACAACGCTTGACAACAGAAGTTTAAACATAACTTCATATTTATTAGTTATTCGTTTCTGTATATCATCGACCACTGTGACTTTCCATCTCCGTGTTAGACTCTTCCTGTTTACATTCGAGTGTGACGTCATCACCTACGGCAGCTTAGACGATCAAAACGCGAACCTAGAACAAAACCCGGGGGGGGGGGGGGGGGGGGGGGGGCTGGCTCTCTTGTGCGTTCTCGCCCCCTCTCTCTCTCTCGCTCTCTCTCTACATTCAATGATTTAAAGTAGCCAAACGTTACAGACAGTATAAATACTAACTGGATAGTTGATGATAAACATTTAATTTCATTATCTGAAATATTCTAAAATCATTAAGTCTGCTATAAGCCATTATCCCTTTGTGTGTAATTATTATTTTCTCACAGTAGTATATGTATATATATATATATATATATATATATATATATATATATATATGTGTGTGTTTGGCTAAAGTGGATAGAAAACACAGTACTGTGCAAAAAAAGGGCACCCAAGAGTTTTTATATAAATAGTCTTAGATGTAAATAATTTTTTTTATTAGTGTGTCAGTAGACTACTCTTAGTACATTTTCATTAAATTATTTTTTAAAGCATCTTCATGGTTTAATAATGCAAACATATGTTGCAGGGACTTATTATAATCATCATATTGGCGTGACTGTATGCATCAAAGGGTTAAATCAAGCATTTTTAAGTGCTTTAGGAAATGTCAAAATATTGCGATATATATTGTGTATCGTGATATGGCCAAAAAATATCGCAATATCATTTAGAGGCCATATCGCCCAGCCCTACTATAATGGTAAAATAGTTATTTAAAAATTTGCCCCTAAAAAATATTATTTGCCCCTAAATTTCTCATTTAGGGGCAAGTGTGCCCCTAGTGAAAAAGCTTAGCGTACAGCCCTGCTAGTGTGTGTGTGTGTCAGTGTGATTGGGTGGGTTAGTCTCGTGGTGAGAGTATTCACCCGTGACCGAAGTGATTGTTGGTTCCACTTCACCGCATTTGTTTTGGACTTTTGCGGATACGAAATGTAAATATATTATTTATACAAAGCGTAAATATATTACTGATGTCTATAACATAACGTACATTATGTAAATGTTTTTCTTGTGGTCGATCTTTTATTTACGTTTTCTGATGAGACCTTGTTGCAGCAGCAGAACAATGAGGTGTTATTGAAAGTAAAACAAAAAAATACCCTGGTTCATCTTTTTTTACAGGCTTAAAGTGGTATTATGGCAAAAAAAGAGAATTGAAGAATGACATTTCCAAAAGGCAACATGAAAACTATGTCCAGGCAGAAGACAGCAGACAGGTTGGTGAACAGTATTGATCAGTACTGTAGGTCTAGTTTTTCTATCAAAGATATTCATAGTCTAATAATGTTTCTAACCAGCTAGCCCCTGTGTTCACCGCCATATTTAATCAATCCCTGGTGGAGTCAGTGGTCCCTGCCTGCTTCAAGATGTCTACCATCATCCCTGTACCAAAGAAACCCTCCCCAACATGTCTCAATGACTACAGACCGGTGGCACTCACCTCTGTGGCCATGAAATGTTTCGAGAGGCTGGTCAAGGATCACATTTGTGCCTCCCTCCCCAGTGATATGGACCCCATGCAATTTGCATACAGGCCAAACAGGTCCACTGACGATGCGGTCTCCCAAGTACTGCACAGCACCCTCTCTCACCTTGACCGCCAGAAGGGGGGCTATGTGAGACTGTTGTTCATTGACTACAGCTCAGCGTTCAACACCATAGTCCCCACCACACTGGTGGACAAGCTGATCGAGCTGGGTCTGAGCTCCGCTCTTGAGCGCCTGGATACTGGACTTTCTGAGCGAAAGGCCCCAGGCGGTCAGGGTGGGGGGTCAGACCTCCAACACCATCACCCTGAGCATCGGGTCCCCCCAGGGCTGTGTTCTGAGCCCCCTGCTCTACTCACTATAAACACACGACTGTGTGGCCAAGTTCAGCTCCAACTCCATAGTGAAGTTTGCGGACGACACAGTGGTGGTGGGGCTGATCTCGGACAACGACGAGAAGGCCTACCGGGAGGAGGTTGAGGTACTGGAACGCTGGTGCCAGGACAACAGCCTGCTCCTGAACATTGGTAAAACCAAGGAGCTGATCGTGGATTATAAGAGAGGACAGCAGGGGACACACACACCACTGAGGATAAACGGGGCTACCGTGGACAGGGTGAGCAGCTTTAAGTACCTGGGGGTCCACATCTCAGAGGATCTGACATGGTCAACACACATAGACTCAGTCGTAAAAAAGGCGAAGCAGCGCCTCTACCACCTGAGACAGTTAAGGAAATTCAGAGTATCTGGGAAGATACTCCAGTCCTTCTACTCCGGAGCTGTAGAGAGCATCTTGACTGGAAACATCACTGCCTGGTATGGAAACAGCACGGCACAGGACAAGAAGGCCCTACAGAGAGTGGTGCGCTCAGCCGAGCGTACCACGGTTATTTCATTACCACCCCTGCAGGTTCTATACAACAAGAGGTGCAAATCCAGAGCCTGCAGAATAATGAAAGACCCATACCACCCCAACAACAGCCTGTTCATGCTGCTGAGGTCAGGCAGACGCCTGCGAACCCCAGCTACTAGGACAGAGAGGCTTCGGCTCAGCTTCTTCCCCCAGGCCATCAGAGCCTTGAACACTGAACTCTCCACACACAAGCACACACACGACACACACACTATACACGCTCACACACTAGCAGCCACTTTAACATGAGCAAGCACACACTCATGCTGCACACGCCCACACTTATGGACACTAAGGAAAGGTCACTTTAAAAATAGTATAGTAGAGATTGTATAAAATAGCAATGTACAGAAAGACCCAATGCCCCATCCGTAGCTAACAGTGTATTGCACTACCACAGGACCTAGCATTTCCTTCATGCTCTGTAAATAACTATGTACAAATACTGATATGCCCTACTATGTTACTTGTTTATTGCACAATATTGTTTTATTGGATTCTATTATATGTTGTTACTACTGTATTGCACATCGTTGCGGCCAAGACCACCCGCATTTCATTGTATACTTGTATGCCGTGACAAATAAAACTCTTGACTTGACTAATGTTTTTAATGTGTTTTTTTTTTTAGCAGCCCTCCAGTTCGGCCCCTCTGTTGGCACAGACACGGGAGCTCACGCATCATGCCTTGCTAAAGACTGTACCGTATAACAGCTGCCACAGAAAGACCAGGTGAGGTTGGTGAGATGGGATGAACGCTGATATTAAAGTAGAGCTGACCCGAATGCTTTGAAACCAAGGCAGCAAAATACATACATTTTGTAAACACAAGGACATTAGTCGGAGATATCATTGTGATATTGCTGGTCGTCTCTCGGGCACTTTTGATTTAGGTAGGCTACCTATTAAATACTTGGAAAACTCAATGTTGTTGTTTTTTGTTTTGTTAATCATTTCAAGCACAAAGTCTGAAAAAGGAGCGTTGAGTACCAACTCAGGCTTTAGCCTCAGCCCTTCAAGCACAACGCCATCGGAGCAGCATAAAACATTCGAGAGGACGGAAGAAGATATGAACAAATTACAACCAAAAACCTCTTGTAGTAGCACTGCAGGTAAAGTCTACCCATAGGATTATTTTTTGTATTCATCGCATTGAAAATAAGTTTTAACTTCACTATCCACTCCTAGAGTCAAGCCTGTTCAAACATAAAAAGGGATCTCATCCGGCTGTGATCCAGAAGTCTGAACCTGTAACAGCTCAGAGGAAGAGGGAGTTGGTACACTACCTCAAACTGAAAAGGTACTGAATGGTGGTAGGTGTTTTGACGGGGGGAAAGTCAGTAAGGATGGGTGCAGTTGTGCGTATATTCCACTAGATGTCAGTAAAATATCAGCTTATTGACCTTATTCAGTAGCTGCAGTTACATGGGAAATATTTCCTCAACCGGGTTGAAGTCATTCAGATTGGACATTTCAAATCAACAGTTTACATGGACGATAAATAAGCTGAACCGCGTTTACATGGCCCAAAGCATGTAACCGGAATATTACTTTTGACATGATGCCCAGAAACACCCTGCCTATACTTAGCCCCTCTTACACTCGCCACTTATTCTGCTGCTTATTAATAAACAACAACAAAACCTCAAAATATTGTGCCCAGCACATGTGGGTTAGTTTTGATAGTTCTGTGCATCATTTTCAACAACTGGTTTCAAGCCTTTCAACCTTGCTCATCTCCAACTATAATGTAAAGCCCCGCTAGCCAGGGACCAGCATCTTCTGACCATGGTCTGTGTACTAATGTCCAAATTGGATAGAAAACACTAAATTAGATCTTATGTCTACATTTGGATAATATGATAATACATAACATAATACGTGATATAACAAGTATATGCATGCAGGTGAAATACTGCAGTAACCTTAGACGGCCTGATCTCGCTTAAAATATGTAAATAAACAAAGTACTAATCGACCACAGGGAAAAGGGTACATAATGTACATTATGTTATACCATAAGTAATATATTTATTAGGGATGTCCGATATTATCGGCCGATATTGGCATTAACATGTAGGCCTAATATCGAAAATTATCGGTATCTGTTTAATTTTTTTTTCTTTTTACATTTATTTACCCTGGCAAGCAAGTAAGAACAAATTCTTATTTTATTTATTGTCAAAAGTATGCATAATGTTGTGTTAATTCCACAACATGTTAATTACCTGAAATTATTCAGTTTTTTTGGGGGGGAAACCACGCATATATCGGTATCGGTTGGTATCGATATCGGAAATTAAGAGTTGGACAATATCAGTATATCGGATATCGGTAAAAAAGCCAATATCGAACATCCCTAATATTTATGTATTGTATCAAATGTACGTATTACATATTCAAAGAAATGTAAACCTTTTACGTTTTCAGAAAACATTTTAGTTCCCCTGCCGGGGATAGAGTGCCTTTACCTCAAGACAACCAACACACTTTTCTGATAGCCTCGCCCAAACCCTAACCATTAAGCAAACTATATTAAGGTTAAAATAACCTTAATAATAGTATTGGTGTGTATCAGGGTGATTGGGTGGGTTAGTCTCGTGGTGAGAGTATTCACCCGTGACCGAAGTGATTGTTGGTTCCAATCCTGGTCACACAAAGTAGGATAACAAGTTGGACATTCATTACACTTTGACAAAATGATCGGGTGAAGTGTTTACTATTAGGCGCTACATCTCTATTGGAACGGATTATCAAACGTTTACACCACCCCTCTCAACCTGATTGGAAATGTCCTTCCAGTTGGGCCAGTCTCTTCTGATTGAGGTGGTTACATGAGGCATTCTTATTCTGATCTGGCTAATATTCTGATTCATATTCTGATTATTAGTGGAATATTATGGTCCATATAAACACAGCTAGTGTTTCCCATAGTTTTACTTATGACAGGCCACCAGAACAGATCCCCAAACTAACACCATAACCGTATGAACAGTGCTTTTTGTATGGATTGCTGTAGACTGTGTGTGTGTGTGTACTGTATCACACCTACAGTACCATGGCTGAGAACCACAAATAACCTAAGAAGCTATAAGAAAGCATTGTCACGATTCTCATGATCCTACTGTCTGTTTATTACAGTGACGGATGGGTGCAAGACAGGAGTGGCCAGTGGGTTAAAGATGAAAACGTAGAGTTTGATTCAGATGAAGAAGAGCCTCCAGCGGCTGAAAGGCCTGGCAGCTGAGACGACACCGTACCACAGTGCCACCATCCAGAGGACATCGGGCCTGAGATCCAGAGTACAACTGCACCATCCGTTGATGCTCCGTAGAAACCCTAATGCCATTTCCCCTGTTGGGAATGACAAAACATGTTAATTGCTTCACCCTCACATTTGAAGAGGTGTGGAACCGTTCAAACTTGGCTATCGCCAATTTCAGGTGTTCATGTTTCATTTATGGCCAGATAAGCTTCCCTGGAACTGGTGTGCCATAATGGTGGACACTTTTGTCTAAAACTCCTTTTTTTAACACAGGGGGCCCCAGTGTGACTGGAACCTCTTACCCAGGCAGTGTTAGTGCCGTGCTCTACCCATTGAACTGGATACACAGTTGACTTTTTGTCCGATAAGTTGGTTATCACCTAGAAATAAAGACAAGTCTATTTTCGTCACCCTTTTGTGGTCTTTGTTCCCCCTATTTTAATTTAGGCTAGTTCTGTCGCCTCCCTCTTGTCAGGACTAAGCCCCTGTCAGCTTAGCCATGAATCAGCAGCAGATAGGTCAATATTGGTGCTAATCTTGGTAGTGGAGCCACCGGTTAGCGTTCTTCACAAGGTTCTCATTCATAGCCCCCCACATACCAGTTGGTATAAATTGGATAACACCCACAGGGTTAGTGAGACGGAGCGAGACTTAATGTGGGTTAGTTTTCGATGATGATGCTAATGTGTGTCGAACACTGGACACGCTTTATCATTATTCCAGGGCTGTGAACGAGGCGGTCTTGGGACAGGAGTTATTTTCACTGACAACTAACTAAGTGATGGAAGCGTGTTCATGAGTTGTGTGGTGGGTTAATTTGAAGAGACTGATGATGATGATATGATGATTGTTATTATTAATTTGTATTAATTGGCAATTCAAAAAAGGCATTACATGTTAAGATACATTTTATGATTTTCTTTTGCCAAGAAACTGCACCAGCTTCTCGGGATATAAATTCAAGAACAGGAATCTTGTCGAGTGTAATCTAAAACAGTGTTGGCTCAGGTATGTGCAGTGCCTTGGAGATGACTTGTGTGCGTCGATTAAAGCCTGGCGACCTTTGACGTCATGTATCCCCTTTCAATGTTGCCTACACCGGTAGTCCCCTCAGCCAACTTTGTACAGCCCGCCGGAACAAGTCAAACAAAAGGTAGACGGCTATTGGGTCAATAATAAATGCCGGTCACAAACTAAATTGCATTGCACCTAGCATTACAATCCAAAAATACAGCTGTATGTAACGATCAAAGGGTAAAATAACCCCCAAGAATAGATTGTGGTATGGCAATCCTGACCTTAAATTGTCAAAACATGGCTTCCTGTGCCAAATGTCACCGTGGCTAATGCTGCAGCCTATACGTGTCTTAAAAACACCTTAAACTTGACCTTTGTGAAATCTGTGTTCCGTTCATTACCCGAGATCGTGTCAAACTTGACATTAAGCGGTACAAGATTAAGCCGCACGTTTTCCATTTGAGCAGAGAAATGGATGTATGCCAGGGGAGAACGCAGACACCCACCCCAAGACTGCATGACTCCTCAGAGTACAGCACCCACCCCAAGACTGCATGACTTATCAGAGTACAGCACCCACCCCAAGACAGCATGACTCCTCAGAGTATAGCACCCACCCCAAGGCTGCCAGACTCCTTAGAGGACAGCAGCTGTTTCTAGACGCCCATAAATCTATCTCCTTGGGTGCACATGGGTGCTACCCCCACCCTCCCACAATGCCCCCTTCAGACCCTCTTAAAGTTGGTACATATATTTTGAGCAGGGTAACTTAAGCCCAGAGGACTAGGTTACATTCCCCCATAGTCAGGATGGATGGTGGGGGTGTGGTTAAAAATAGGTCAGGTGCTTGGGGGAGGGTTGGAGGATCCATATAACTCCCTGAGGGATTGAAACAATCTGATTATCTTTGTATTCTATATAACGAGGTTTCCCTGGATCTGTTTGACTGATAATTGATGTCAGTTATGTGTTTACTCCCAACCCATGAGATGGGGGGGGGGGGCATCAGATAAAAATGTACTTCACGTTCACACGAGGGAGTCAAAACAACAAAGTTCAACGTGCCAACCATTTAAAATGACAACAAATATTTCAACTTTTTATTTAAAGTATTTACAGATTTATATTTTTTTTAAATCATCCTGTGTATGTATGCACATTTTGAATGTTGGCATGAATGACAAGTTCATATGTTTTGGAGGATGTTGTTGGCGTTGCACAGCACTCTAGAAGCAGAAAAGACACTTGACGTTTTGCTTGTGACCTATACATGGCTTTATGATGATTTCAGCAGTCTACACAAAAGCTGACCGTGGTTTTAATGAAATGAAAATGCTTTGACACAGGTGATTGACGTGGTTTCCACCATGCATTTGTTGTCCGGCCTTTGCGATGAGGCGTGGGGAAGGGCAGAATGAGATTTGTTGCGCCCCAGCGACGAAGCTAGCACGAGGCCGTCAATGGCAGTCCTTTTGCGGATGTAAGCTTCGAAGGGGGGGCTGAACTGATGGCGGAGAGAATGTTCTCATCGCTCCTCGTTCCTCTCATCTTAATCTCTGTTGGCGAACTGGAAGGAGGGAGAGGGACAAAGGGACAGATGAGAGACTGTTGTGGCACATCACTAAGTAACCACATTATCACAAGCCACATTATCACAATAAGTAACTACATTATCACAATACGTAACCACATCACAATACATAACCGCATTATCACAATATGTAACCACATTATCACAATAAGTAGCCACATTAACACAAAACGTAATCACATTGTCACAATAAGTAACTACACTATCACAACAAATAACCACATTATCACAATAAGTAACCACATCATTATAATAAGTAACCACATTATCACACTAAGTCAGTCAGTAAACATAATGGTCAGAGCAAGTAATGTTACATGAACCAATAGTCGCCTTAACCTGGGGTGAGGGGGGGTTTGGTTGAGCATATCAGAAATCTATTCTGAACCAGAGGTCTAGATTCTGGTTCCATGATCATTATTTCCATGATAGAAAAAAAATATTTTGAAGAAGTCAATTAGTAGGAGGTTTTAGTGCAGTTTGCAGAATTCATATTTGAATTATTTGTGATTTTGGGGCAAAAGAGCCTAGCTTAGCACAAATTAATGGAAGCGGATATGTTTTTGGTCAGCAGCTAAGGCTAGCTGGTCCGTATCTTCTTCCATTCATGCAGCCCGATAGCTTTCTACTGAACGCACAGAGAGGAAATTGATATCTATCTTCTTGTGTTTTTATTTTTTCTTCTATTGCTGGGTTTTAGGGGGGAGACTTGTGGTGTTGTTTGATGGTGTTTTTTGTTCTGGATCTATTGTGATGTTTCTATATACAAATACATTTGATTTGACTTGTCTGACTCTGAAAAAGACGGTAAGCGCATTTCCCACAATGTTGGCGTGTTCCTGTGTCTTGGAATAGCGGACGTTATGGTGTTAAGTGTCTTGGCATCTTAGGGGCTGTTATGGTGATACTTGTTGAGTAGGTGTTCCTCCCCAGAGACACTCACGCATGTCGTTGTTCCTGGTGATCGCCTTGGCTGCCCTGGCACGAGGCCCCTGCTGCGTGAAGTGGTAGCCGAACTTGAGGATGCTGGAGTTGTTCTCCAACATGGCAGCCATCTCCATCTCTACCGAGTCTCCCAGCTTCTGACTCTGTAGGGGATAGAGAGGAGGGTGGTTGAGTTAAAGGCCCAATCCGTGATCCCAATGGAAACAAATGGGTAGCGCCCCACCACCAAAAGTAAGAATGGAGACATTCTCTTAGTTGATTTAGCTCTTGATACAATACTTAACACTAGACAACAGGTAAATATGGGTTTTAAAATTGTATTGCTGTATTTTGTGGCTATAAAATATTTGTTTATGTTGGTAATGTTTGTAAAAACTGGAGTAACACAGATATATATTCCAAATTCTCCAACTACAGATCAAACTTTTCCAGAATATATGTTTGTAAACAGTAGAGTAATGATATATATATAGGAATGTACTCCACATTGATATGGTAGAAAAATCACAGATTGGGGCTTTAAAGTCAGAAATCGGCAAATGTGACCATTATATAATGTGATTGTAGTGGTGAGTTAAAAGGTTTAGCTGGTCCTTCGTGAATTGAGTAAAATCACTCTTGGATCTGTAAAAAACATTCAAAATCCATCTTCTAGTTTTGAAACTCCATGAACATCAATATGAAAAAAGGAAAACGTTATATTTCTAAAAAGCTGAGTTTTTTTTAACATGAGCATTTGACAGCAGTAGGTTGTACTGTATACTACCAATAGTTTGTCAAACTATGATGCTATGATATTGATGACTGTAATTATATAAATAAATATGAGGTCAAAATGTGATGTAGCACCTTAAAACACATACTACCAACATCTGTATCTCTGTGCATCACAATGTCAATAACTGCATCAAAATGTATGATATATATCCGCATTATGAATAGATTTTGGACCTGGTTGTCGATCTTTAGCTCCACCAGTGTGGCGTTGCTGGTCATGGCTTTTACTACTGCCTTCATGCCTGCTGCAGTGATGAAGTTGGACTCGATGTTAAGACTCTGCAGGCTGGTGTTCTCCCGCAGCATCTCAGCACACGCCTGGCAGTTACACACACACACACAAAGAGGGATATGCAGAAAGAATGTAAATTGTGTATGTGTAAATGTCTCTTGTTGGACAATAAGAAAATTATGAATATAATACAATATTACAGAGTAGTGCAATATATTACGGTTAAGAAGGTTTCAAATAACGTGTTTCTACAATCAAACTCTTGAAGAATGTATGTGAATATATACACATCTCTGAGGTAAGAGTTTCAGCTACCTCGCTCCAATGTAAACATCTAGTACATGACTTTTGTTATACCACAGTAGACCTCCTGATAAGGAACTTCATTGGTCTACTCACAAAGGCCACTGGATCATTGGTCTACTCACAAAGGCCACCGGATCATTGGTCTACTCACAAAGGCCACGGATCATTGGTCTACTCACAAAGGCCACAGGATCATTGGTCTACTCACAAAGGCCACGGATCATTGGTCTACTCACAAAGGCCACGGATCATTGGTCTACTCACAAAGGCCACGGATCATTGGTCTACTCACAAAGGCCACGGATCATTGGTCTACTCACAAAGGCCACAGGATCATTGGTCTACTCACAAAGGCCACAGGATCATTGGTCTACTCACAAAGGCCACAGGATCATTGCTTCTACTTATATAAGCCACATGATCATTGGTCTACTCACATAGGCCACAGGCCCATTGCTTCTACTTATATAAGCCACATGATCATTGGTCTACTCACATAGACCACAGGATCATTGGTCTACTCACAAAGGCCACAGGACCATTGCACATAGACCACAGGACCATTTGTCTACTCACATAGACTACAGGATCATTGGTCTACTCACAAAGGCCATAGGACCATTGCTTCCACTCATATGACGACCAACCACCTCAAACTGAACCCGCACAGTCATCTCCCGCCTCGACTACTGCTACGCACTGCTTGCTGGCCTTCCGGCCACTGCCACCAAGCCTCTTCAATAGGGTTGGGCATCGTTTGGATTTGAACGATTCCAGTTCCGATTCCAATTCTCCATTTCGATTCCTGTTCTAAACTATTCTCGATTCCGATTCTTTGATGTGCAGGTCAAAACAGGTCACAGCTTATTTCGCAGGATTTATTTTTTATTTTTATCTTAAAATGTTTCATACTATTCACATTGTCAGTTGACTTGATACAGTTTAATTTGGTTGCTGTACTGTAAATAGGGTATTAATTAACAAAGTAAATTTTCTTTATTTTTTTAAGAATCGAAATGCAAATATGTTACTTAAGGTTCCAGAACCGGAAGTTAGGAACCGGTTCCTATTAGAACCGGTTCTCGGTGCCCAACCCTACTCTTCAACTCATTCAGAACGCAGCGGCCCGCCTGATCTCAAACCTACCAAAGTCAGCCCATGTCACCCCACTTCTTAGGGACCTGCACTGGCTCCTCATTGCCCCACAAATCCGCTTCAAGGCCCTCGACCTGGCGGACTAGACCCCCACCAGTTCGCCTACAGAGCCAACAGGTCCATGGAGGATGCCATCGCCACAACTCTCCACTCTACCCTGTCCCATCTGGAGAGAGCGGGGGGCTACGCACGGCTGCTCTTCGTGGACTTTAGCTCTGCATTCAATACCATCCTGCCTGACAGACCAGTGCCCAAACTCATGGACATTGGACTAAACCATCCCCTCTGCCGGTGGTCCAAGGACTTCCTCTCTGACCGCCCCCAGAGGGTTAGGATAGGCCCCCACACCTCCACAGCCATCAGCCTCAGCACCGGATCCCCCCAGGGCTGCGTGCTGAGTCCCCTTTTTTACTCTATTTATACACACGACTTCACCGCAGTCCACCCCAGCAACACCATCATCAAGTTCGACACCACCGTGGTGGGCTGCATCTCAAAAGGCGACGAGACCGCGTACCGCGATGAAGTAGAGCAGCTGTCAGCCCTGTGCAAAAATAACAACCTGCAGCTGAATAAGCTAAAGACCCAGGAGATGATCGTGGACTACAGGAGGAAGAAGACAGACATACAGCCCCTGTACATCGACGGGGGATGTGTGGAGAGAGTCTCGGTCATCAAGTTCCTGGGTGTCCACCTGGAGGATGACCTGACCTGGAGAATCAACACCATGGCGATTGTGAAAAAGGCACAGCAGAGACTCTACTTCCTGAGAATACTGAGAAAGTACCACCTCAGACAAGACCTGCTTGTGTCTTTTTACCGCTGCTCCGTGGAAAGCATCCTCACCTACTGCATCAACGCGTGGTTCCTCAGCTGCATAGCCGCAGAGAGGAAGGCGCTCCAGAGGGTCGTCAACTCGGCCCAGAAAATTATCGGCTGCCCTCTCCCCTCACTGGAAGGACTATACAGCTCCCGCTGCCTTAAAAAAGCAGTAAAAATACTGAAAGACCCACACCACCCGGGCAACAAACACCTCGTACGGCTGCGCTCGGGCAGGCGTTTCAGCGTCATGCCCACCCGGACTAACAGACTGAAGTTTAGTTTTTATCCTAGGGCCATATGTGCACTAAACTCAGCTAAAATTTAAAACAACAGTCTTCCTTGCACCCCCCCCCCCCCCCCCCCACGCACATTAAGGGATAGTGCAATTATCTTTTACACCCCCCTGTTTATGTTAATGTTATTTATGCCTTACTCCTGTTTTTATATTTAATACTGTGTTTAGGACTGTGTTTTTATATTTTTACTAGCACCTAGGGCTGCATTTTAAATTTCGTTGTAACAACTGTAACAATGACAATAAAGATCAATTCTATTCTATTCTATACCATGTGGCAAAGGGAACCGCTCCCACCTACCTCCGGTCAATGGTCTCTAACTACACACCCTCAAGACCCCTACGCTCTCTGCATCTTGTCCTAATAAACTAACCTACACTGTAACACGCAACACTTTGATGAACATTGTTACTCAGCTGATAGAGTTGTACCCTTCCTGATGACTTGTCGTACAGAACTTGTAAGTCGCTTTGGATAAAAGCGTCAGCTAAATGACTAAATGTAAATGCATCTTCTGGCCGTCTCAGATCCACTCCTATCTGAGCTCCGGGAGGGTCATCAAGGAGAAGCCGCCTTTTCTCAGTCCTTGCCCCACAATGGTGGAACGAACTGCCCACCACATTTAGGACAGCCGGAACCCGTCCAATCTTTCGCCATCGACTAAAGACGCACTTCTTCAACCATTATCTGAAATAAAATAAAAACTAACTAACCTTACTGTCATGCACTTGTCCTAATATACTAACCTACACTGTAGCACTCAACACTTTAATGAACATTGTTACTCAGCTGATAGAGTTGTGCCCTTCCTGATGACTTGTCGTACAGGACTTGAAAGTCGCTTTGGATAAAAGCATCAGCTAAATTACTAAATGTAAATATAAGCCACAGGATCATTGGTCTACTCACCACAGCCACAGGATCATTGCTTCTGGTGGCAGCGATGCTCAGAGACTCCACGTGAGAGTTGCCCTTCATCGCCTTGAGGACATCTTTCAATGTTGGGATGGGAATGTCCTACAACACAAAGGGAGAAAAAGTCAATTTTTACAGCTTGGTGTTGATGTCACATAGTACAGTTGTAATGTGTAGTTTAACAGCTTATTGGTGATGTCACATAGTGAAGTTGTAATGTGTAGTTTTACAGATTGTTGTTGGTGTCACATAGTAAAGTTGTAATGTGTAGTTTTACAGATTGTTGTCAGAGTTACATAGTAAAGTTTTAATGTGTAGTTTTACAGCTTATTGGTGATGTCACATAGTAAAGTTGTAATGTGTAGTTTTACAGCTTATTGTTGGTGTCACATAGTAAAGTTGTAATGTGTAGTTTTACAGCTTGTTGTTGATGTCACATAGTAAAGGAAGGACATTGCAACCTTCGAAAAGTTAAGAAGTTCATAGTGTCCCAGGAGGAAAATGATAATAGGTCATCATACGTGATTATTCTATTATTATGCTTTGAATATGTTTAAGGCGAAAGGGGGTAACTGCTATGGTGATCGTGGTCTCCCACCACAAATACAATACAAAGAATCTCCTTCTATACTCACTGCTGGCCTTGAAATGTTCAAATAAATGTTTGTTTTCTTTTGTACTAGGGATATGATTACCAATGCATTGTAAACATTTACAAGTGATTCTGAGTCGTACTTTCCTCCAATAGTCACACATGATATTCATATCAGTGTTGGAGGTTCTCTAGTAGTAGTAGTAGTAGTAGTAGTAGTAGTAGTAGTAGTAGTAGTAGTAGTAGTAGTAGTCAGGGGTGTAAAAAGTACCCAGAAATTATACTTAAGTGAAAGTATGGGTATTGTCTCAAAATCTTACTCAAGTAGTAGTAGTAGTAGTAGTAGTAGTAGTAGTCGTAGTAGTAGTAGTAGTAGTAGTAGTAGTAGTAGTAGTAGTAGTAGTAGTAGTAATAGTAGTAGTAGTAGTAGTAGTAATAGTAGTAGTAGTAATAGTAATAGTAATAGTAGTAGTAATAGTAATAGTAGTAGTAGTAATAGTAATAGTAGTAGTAGTAGTAGTAATAGTAGTAGTAGTAGTAGGAATAGTAGTAGTAGTAGTAGTAGTAGTAGTAGTAATAGTAGTAGTAGTAGTAATAGTAATATTAGTAGTAGTAGTAGTTGTAGTAATAGTAGTAGTAGTAGTAATAGTAGTAATAGTAGTAGTAGTAGTAGTAATAGTAGTAGTAGTAATAGTAGTAATAGTAATAGTAGTAGTAATAGTAATAGTAGTAATAGTAGTAGTAGTAATAGTAGTAATAGTAGTAATAGTAATAGTAGTAGTAGTAATAGTAGTAGTAGTAGTAATAGTAATAGTAGTAATAGTAGTAGTAATAGTAGTAATAGTAATAGTAGTAATAGTAGTAGTAGTAATAGTAATAGTAGTAATAGTAGTAATAGTAATAGTAGTCGTAATTGTAATAGTAGTAGTAATAGTAATAGTAGTAATAGTAGTAGTAGTAATAGTAGTAATAGTAGTAATAGTAATAGTAGTAATAGTAGTAGTAGTAGTAATAGTAGTAATAGTAATAGTAGTAGTAGTAGTAATAGTAGTAATAGTAGTAGTAATAGTAGTAGTAATAGTAGTAGTAGTAATAGTAGTAGTAGTAGTAGTAATAGTAGTATTAGTAGTAGTATTAGTAATAGTAATAGTAGTAGTAGTAGTAATAGTAGTAGTAATAGTAATAGTAGTAGTATTAGTAATAGTAATAGTAGTAGTAGTAGTAATAGTAGTAGTAATAGTAGTAGTAGTAGTAATAGTAGTAGTAATAGTAGTAGTATTAGTAATAGTAATAGTAGTATCAGTGGTATCCTGCGGAGGTGACCTTACCTTGATGTTATTGAGGTTGACTTCTGTCAAGCTGCTGTCGTTGCTGGTGATCCTGTCCAGGGTCTCCTCCACGTTGGTGGGGTTGGGGGGCTCGTCTGGGAAGATCTTGAATGGGTCTGGTTTTACTACACCTGCAAGAGCCACAATATCATAGCTTATGGTGGTGTAATGTATCATATATGTTATGGTCAAGCAATATCTAATGGATATTAAATAGTTTAGTTTTTATTTTATTTATTGACAACTAGGGAAAGTCCATGTGACTGCTTGGAAAGACAGCTGACAGGAAGGAATAGACCCCATCGGGCTGGCATGGGTTAGCAGCACCCCATTACAGTGGTGG
Source organism: Notolepis coatsorum (assembly GCF_963971535.1). Taxonomy (NCBI): domain Eukaryota; kingdom Metazoa; phylum Chordata; class Actinopteri; order Aulopiformes; family Paralepididae; genus Notolepis; species Notolepis coatsorum. The sequence goes on along the minus strand of NC_140183.1, from coordinate 36,904,152 downwards.
TGCAGACTGTAAACAGTTTTGCTGCACACAAAAAAGCTACGCCAAATACAGGAGCCCCTAGAGTCTGAGAGTAGGGGCGCAAGATGACTCAGAGGCAGATTACACGGTTACAGACCATGGAATGGACAATACTATGAATTGGATGAGAACTAGAACCATAGAGAACAGTACTGGTACTGTGGTAGTGAGGCCAGCATGCCGGTCAGAGAGAACAGGTGAATTCAGGATGTAATCGGAGGGAGGGTGCAGCCATACTAGTATTGTATATTAGTACACTGCACAGTATTGTATATTGTATGGTAACTACGTCTATTCTGCATCGAACATTGTACATATGTCTAAACTGAACACTGTGACCTCTTTTTTTACTTCTAATTTTACTATGTTTTTATTTCATACTTATCTTGTCTTGCACAGTCTCTGGAGCGCAACAGTAAGAAGCATTTTGTACAAAAGTATTCTGTACTTCTGTATGACAACTATTAAAGAAACTTGAAACTTGAAACTTGAAACATTCAATGTAGAGGAGGTAGGTTTTTTGTATGCAGGTGTGAGTCAGGCCACCTACTGTAGATGGAGCTACTGATTGGGAGATGCAGGTCAATTTGGGAGGAAAACTAGTTGTTCCACAAGAGATAGTTAGCACTAACTTGAGGCCTGACCTAGTATTATGGTCTGCTAGTCAGCGGCGTGTTTATTTTATAGAATTGACCGTGCCTTGGGAGGATTCAATGGAGGAGGCGTATGAAAGGAAAACGCTTAGATATATGCAGACAGAAACTGAACAGCGAGAATGGAAAGCTAGGGGTTGTCCAGTGAAAGTAGGATGCAGAGGATTTATAGCACGATCGACTTCATCATTATTGGGAGAATTGGGGATTTGTGGGAGTTTGTGGAAAGCAGTAAAAGAGAAGTCAGAAGGGCGCCCAAGTGGCGAACCATCTAACGCGCTGCGTCACGAAGCGGCCGACCCGGGTTCCATTCCCGGACCCGGCGTCATTTACCGAATGTCTTCCCCCCACTCTGTCTCCCGCTCTTCCTCTCTCTCTCTCTCTACTGGACTGCCCAGTAGAGAAAAAGCGATAAACGCTAAAAAATTAATCTTAAAAAAAAAAATGAGAAGTCAGAAGAAATATTGAAAGGCAGTCTGTGGATTTGGTTGAGGAGAAATAATGTCAGCTGGGGGCCAAAGTAAACAAAGGGTAAGGGTATTCCTTTTCTTCTCTGTTGTTGCTGTCTCATGTTCTATTTTTGACATAGGATAACATAAGGAAGTTCGGCTATCATGGCAAAAGGGGGAGCTAGCATGGAGGGGGGTGGTTCTGGGACACTGGAACTAACCGTTGAGCCTTCCCGAGGTGTCGTGGGCCTAAATTGATGAAACACCACTGAAGGGAGGTGCCCACTTGATAACCCTGGTGATATGTTGGCTCTTGCTGCCTATTATAACCTATGTGGTACGTTATGTAGAATCGGCATTGTCAATACCTGGAGCTCACATTTTAAACATTTCCTCCTGCACCCACAGCCCTTACCCTAAATCAGGTTTGTATCCTATTTCCTACACCCCTTACCTTGAACCGGGTTGGTAGACACACACACACACACACACACACACACACACACGCACACATATTCACGTATGATGACCTTTTTATTTGACCCATATGAGTAGCATAGATGTTTGGCAAGGGGATTGGGTCTCTTCATTGAGTGCTTACCCTTATCATTAGGGCACAAGTATCTTGTGTTTTATTATAAAGTTTTCTTTTCTAGGGCGGCTGGGTGGCACAGCGAACATTGTGCTCATCACCAACGCAAGAGACACTGGGTTCGACTCCGGCTGTCGGCGTTGCCTCCGGCTTGGGCCAGCCGTCATACTAACTCAATTGGCAGAGTTAGCGGGTGGAAGTCGATGGGTGGTAATCTGGACGTTGTGGACAGCGACTCCTACAGGTCGGTTGGGGACGCCTGTACAGGAGAGACAGGAAATGGCGGGGGTAGTGTAAGCCTCCCACACCTCGCCAATGAGAGTCTGCGCTGGCAGGTGAAAAGATGTGACAGGCTGCCTCCTCGTGTATCGGAGGGGACACGTGATGCAAGGCTTCTATCCTCCCTACAACCGGCCAGTGGCGGGCATATGCGAGCAACGTTCAAGACAGGGGAGGGGAGAATTGGCACAATGGAATTGGGATGGGAGAAAAAAAATAGAAAGAGGAGAAAAAGTGGATCAAATTTCTTTTTTTAAGTTTTCTTTTCTGTAAAGTGTAAGTTTCATGAAAAGCACTTCTCAAATAAGATATATTGTTATTATTATTACCGTAATATTATTATATCCATAGTTGGAGACTGGAGCCAAAGTCAACAGGCACACGTCTCAATTATAGGCCCCAATTTATCAAAATGGGCATATTATTAGAGGAAACTATATGTATATAGTATCATATATTTAGGGCTGCACGATTAATCGTTTTTTAATCGAAATCGCGATTTGGAATGATGCAATTATCAAATCGCCAAGCCTGCAATTAAATATTTTATTTTATTTTTTATTTAACCAGGAAGTCCCATTGAGATACAATATCTCCTTTGCAAGGTAGACCTGGCCAAGATGACAGCAATAACATTTGCAATACATCACACAGCAATAAAATGTGCAATACATCACACAAGAACATAATAAATGTGCATGTATACAATACATCACATGTAAACACAAAGCAGAATAGTCTACATGATAGTAAAAGTGTATAATACAGGGTAATACAGTAATTTTGCAGTTGGGACCCGACTACAGAAAGCAGCAACATTCTTCTTATAAAAAAAATAAAAAAATGTTATAATCGCATCGCAAATCGCAATTAGATTATTTCCCAAAATCGTGCAGCCCTATATAGTACATATGAATTAATTATGTTTGAGGAATACGGAGTCCTGCTTCTGTGAGTGTTGCTCCATACTTACTGTTGATGCCTTCTGTGTTGGCAATGGTGCCGGTCACTCCCAGTGCATCGTAGTATTGCTTGTTGCTCATCAAGGTGTACATTCCAAGGATAGCTGCAAGCACAGAACAACGATATAGAGATGCAATGTGTGTCGATGCAATTCAGTCAAACATGTTGTCTCTGCAGCATTGGAGCATGAAATAGATAGGTGCATTTCAAACAACTTCAGTTTCATTCCAAAAAGCTAAATAAATGGATGAATGTTCCTTGTGATGTTCAATGTTCATTATTTAAAACAAATATTATATATAAATAAATATCATGGAAAATGTGACTGTTTTGGAACCAAAAGTCTACAGTTAGTTAATAACCTCCAATACTGGCCCAGAATGAGTTTTGATATACCTCATTTTGGAACAAAAACAGTAATAGATGCATATAATGTTATAACTGTAAACTTCTCTCAGACTAAATAGCTCCAGCTACAGTAGCTACTCCCCCACGCCATGTGTGTGTCTAACACTGTGTGTCTGCTTGACCAGATAAGGATATTGTAGCCTGTGTTCAGTTTCTCACTCCCACAGAGAGAGAGAGAGAGAGAGAGAGAGAGAGAGAGAGAGAGAGAGAGAGAGAGAGAGAGAGAGAGAGAGAGAGAGAGAGAGAGAGAGAGAGAGAGAGAGAGAGAGAGAGAGAGAGAGAGAGAGAGAGAGAGAGAGAGAGAGAGAGAGAGAGAGAGAGAGAGAGAGAGAGAGAGAGAGAGAGAGAGAGAGGGGGGGGAACTCGGTCACTGGCCCTAATCTCAGTGTGTGTGTGTGTGTGTGTGTGTGTGTGTGTGTGTGTGTGTGTGTGTGTGTGTGTGTGTGTGTGTGTGTGTGTGTGTGTGTGTGTGTGTGTGTGTGTGTCAGAGTCTCTATTCCCCACAAGGAGGTTATGACACCGTGCATTTATTCAAGTGATGCAGGCAGGGGGACACGGCATGTTATTCTCGTCCATAATGAGCCTACACTTAAAGGGGAACACCACCCAAATTAAGTTATTTAATTCCATTACGTCAATGAATGGGAGACACATTTTGTGGACGCACATAATGACTTGTCTTGACTTTTTATATACGTGAATTAAGTTGATTCTATCGTAGTGTTCTCAGTTCTGAAACAGAAAATGTATGCATATACTCCCCTGGGTGTCCTCAGTGTCATCTAGAACATCTTTCCCAATTCATTGTCTATGGTACATGATTCCCAATCCATTGTCTATAGAACATGATTCCCAATTCATTGTCTATGGAGGAGCTTCAAACCTCATGACCCCAGTCATCTCACAAATGTTACTTTTAGCACTCTAGTTTTTGGACTTGGGAGAGAGTTGCTCCGTGTTTGCTAATATCACTGGACTGTCTTAGATCATAGAAGAACAGCACATATGAACTCTAAAATTGGGCGTAGTTCCCTTTTAATGGCTGGCTGTCTCTCTGCCCCGGAGTGAGGCTTATATAGACACACCGCACTGACAGCATCCCCGAGGGAGCTGAGCTTTGAATTCCAGCTATGCCTGTGAGTGAGCCTGGCTAAGCGTAGCTAATTTTACGACAAGATGAAGCACAATGAGTCCCTAAAAATATACAGCGTGCTCAATGAGCTGCTAAATGTTGTTGTCTCTTGTCATGTCGCTCTGCCAGCAGGAGGTAGACGTTTTTAAAGTGCTTCACTTGCTTTTGTTACAGGCAGTTGGCGTTTCTCCGCTAAACTGTGTCACACACCAACTGCTGCGACAGCAAACCCCCACCCCAGCAGTCCCCTGGTCCGGAGCAGGGAACCATGGGAAGGGTCCTGTCAGGAGAGGCTTGGGGAGACAGCTGCCTGCTCAGGGGGGGCATGCAATGTAGCTCTGAGCATAACACTCTAGGTATACCACGCAACCATGACTCACAATTACAAAAAAACCCAAAGCACCAAAAGTTTTGTTTCCACAAATAAAATTAAAAGTGACAATTAAATCTCCCACAGTGACTCACTCTCTACCTCACTCTCTCTTTGGCCCCACAGACCTGGGCTGTCTGGCTAGTGTGGCCTCATCCCCCACCCACCCACTTAGTCCCCGAGCCAAATAGCCTAAACAAAAGACTGACAGGGGCTAACCAAGGTTTAATCCTCATCTGGACTCTCTCCAGGCTTACACCGGTGGTCTCAATGAGAGCCCACGACAGGCTGATCTAGCTGGACACACTTGCTCCCCTTACTCCTGCGTTACGGATGCCTGTCTGTCTGCCTGCCTGTCTGCCTGCCTGTCTGTCTGCCTGCCTCTCTTGTTAAACGAAGAGTGAGGCTGGGTTTTGGGATGTTACTTAGAGCCTCTCGTATGGGCTGGATCAGCTAGCTAAGTGGTTGGCAGGTCATGGGCTCTCAAGGCTTTCCGAGCTGTGGATCCCCAGATAGTTGGGTATTTACACAACGACGACCAAAAATAGATGGATGCATAGGTCATCTCAGTCTGCTAATTAGAACCATATAAAAAAAATGTATTGTGTCCTGGAAAACTTTTTTTCAGTACAAACTGAAAGGTATTATGTATTATGTTGATACTTATGCATTAGCCTATATTAGAGTGTAGCCTACTATAAGACTTATTCTGGGTGATCGGGTCATTAAGAGAGGGACCCTTCCACAGGTTTGAGCCCCCATGACCATGTGCTCATCCCTGTCGAAGTGTCCTCAAAGACAAGACACTGAAACCCCCTGCTGTGGACCATTTGCTGCCACAAAGGGTTAATTCTGCACTGTTGATGCCACTGCTAGAATACATACATGTGTTCTTCAGAGGGATGAGGCACAGAAAGAAATTGCTAATTGGCATATATTAATATGGCAATAGCAGTGGTGGAAATCATCCTAAAATGACAAAAACTACAAACAAAAACGGTGTTGTGAATTACAAAATCTATAGTCACGAGTGTGTATTGCTTTTCTCTTCTTGGGAGCTATACCCCACGTGAGCTACCTCATGTATGGAGATGTATGTTTTGCACCTAGGAAATAGGCTCTGTTTATGCTACGGTATTTGAATTCTTCCAATATCAAATTAGACCTATAAATAACCATTGTTTGGGGAATGATGGCAAATGCCTTATCCCGCCAATACAATGAATGATAATCAGCTCCTTGTTAGGAGTTGTTATGAAGTCACCACTCTACAGGAAAAGCAAAACACACAGAGGTGAACAATTCTTTTTATAAAAGAGACATTATATTTCACAATGATTCACGATTTCCTCAAGGGTCACACATGGGAAAAAGCTGTGCTCCTGCTCTGTAATTGTCCATTTTAACCTTAATGGCTTCTTCTTGTTTGGCTCAAACAGATAGTGTATCTTTTGCCCAACAGCCAGCTTTCTGACCCACCCCTCACCCCCCACCCCTCAACTCACTCCACCCTTCCTCGGGTGGCCTGTGACCAGCTTATTTATTTTGGTGTTGCTGAGCGTGGGGAATCGGAGCCCAGGCCCAGCATCCCGTGTTACCCACAAGTCTGTTGGTGTGGGAGTGGGCCCAGCATCCCGTGTTACCCACAAGTCCGTTGGTATGGGAGTGGGTTTTGCCAGCGTGAGGGGAAAGAGGTGGCCTCGGTGTCTGCAGCGGACTACATAATGGAGCAATGTGGTTCAGTGCCACAATGATGAAACAGTTCAGCCACGTCATTCTGCGCTGTGTCCCATACTGGTATACTGTGATGGTGTAGATTCACAGCGTTAGGGACGTCTACAGCTGACCAGCTAGTAGGGTGTCTTTCGTCACAGTGAAACCCGCTCTGGATCACGACTATAAGAACAGCCGGTGTTACTGAGCTTCATTCGTCACTTAGCTGACAGCATGAGGAATCAGGGTGTGTCAGCCTTCATTGCAACAAGTCTGAAATCCTATACGTCACAGTGTTGGTCAACATTACAACAGAGACTAATGTCAGAGCGGAAATGCTCAATGGGGTCACGCCGTGAGACATAGAATCGGCTATCTCTACTACTGTTCACCTGTTCATCAAAACTCTATGTCTATATCATACTCTATATTATACCTAACTAGTACTACTACCCACTATCTCTATTGGCCAGGTAGGGTGGGGGTTCAAATCCAGGTGTGTTACAGTGGTGCTGTGACTGGACAGGGGGGGGTAGCAGAGTAGCCCTGCCTGAAGCAGTAATTAGTGAGACAATATTATGTCCATACTGCCAACAGTTTGCATTTAGATTGACTTTATATAGATCTGCAAAATGGATGCATCTCTTGTACTGTCTACCTGCACTTCCTATGAGGTCCTGTCTATGCGTCCTTGTACCATAGATGTCAGTCTGTATTGTGACACTTTGTTGTGTTACCACCAAAATGACGAAGTCAAATTTCCAACGTGCGTCCCCTGTACTTGCAATAAATAGTGAATAAAAAGTGACACAATTGAAGGCCAAATTGGATATGGGGAAAATTATGAGATGAGCGATCAAGTGTGTGTGTGTGTGTGTGTGTGTGTGTGTGTGTGTGTGTGTGTGTGTGTGTGTGTGTGTGTGTGTGTGTCTCTCTAACCTGCGATATCACACATCTCAGCATCAGTGGCATTCTTCAGGGCCTCCTCCAGCTCTGGCTCCAAGGTGATCTGCTCTGAATCTGGGATCTTACCTGCTCCTGCCTTGGGCACAAAGGCTTTTCCTGAGGGGGGGGGGGGGGAAGAGAGAGAGAGAGAGAGAGAGAGAGAGAGAGAGAGAGAGAGAGAGAGAGAGAGAGAGAGAGAGAGAGAGAGAGAGAGAGAGAGAGAGAGAGAGAGAAAGAAGGCATGGGTCCTGACCATTTCAATTACTATTTAGAAGAAAAGTACTCTACATGCGCAGGGAAAAAATAACTACCGTCTTCTATCGTTGGTAGTTTTGTCATGGAAGCCAGTGTTTGTAGATGAGGGTCAGTCTCAGTGTTGCTATAGCAACATTTGAAAATGTTTTCTCTTTTACCACTGGGAGACAAAATGGCTACTGAAAGAAGTGGCGTTTTTTCCCTGGGGTGAACGACCATATTAGTGTACCAAGAGGAAACGTACCCCTTTCACTACCACTCTACCAAAGGGTTAACCCTTTCACTGCGACAATACAGAAGGTTAACCCTTTCACTGCCACGTGACAAAGGGTTAAACCGTCTGTAGTGTGGTAGTGAAAGGGTTAACCTTCTGTAGTGTGGTAGTGAAAGGGTTAAGTGGTTTGATACTCTAGGAAATGCCCTTTCTATCGATTTATGTTATGTGGGGCTGACTATGAAAGTAATGAAAAGTCAAGTGACTGGTTGTCCCCGAGATAACATTTGACAAGCAACCATCATGTTTTTTTTTGTTGTTGTAGTTTTTTTTCAGTCTACTGAGGAACTAAAGTTACTAAAGCCTTTGATGAACAGCAAAATTCAGTGTCCCAAAATGGTAGATTGGTTTCTGTTTTGGTAAAAAGCTCTGGTAGGATCATGTTCCCTAAAACAGTGGTAAGCTAGGGCTTCTTACACATTTATTGACCTTATTACAGTATGTCAGTTTTCCACTGCGGCCCACTTTGTACTTTCATTCCTTCTGCTCATTCACATGCTTTGTAAAGCTCAAAAACAATAATACAGATTTGGTGACAAATGTATTTTTTCAAACCAATAATAGGCTACATTGTTTTTGCAATGATTGAATTTGTTGAGCCAAGTGATTTCCTGATGTAGGCCCAGACATGTCAGCCCACGGGAACGCAATGTAAATGGAAAACAGCTCTAGTACCCAGAAGAATCAGTGAGGCGCACAAAGCCCATAGAGACCTGTAACTAAGAGCACTGCACTTCTGTGCAATGGTGCATCGCAGAGTACTATTGTGTAGCCTGGCGTTGCTCAGACTCTTTCCAGTCATTTTGAAAGCGAGCTACCATACTGTGTCTAGAGCACTGTATTTATGTGTTCTCAGGACCAAGCAATCCAAATGTGTGCAGGTCTGTGCATTAGTGTTATCGCACTATGCTAGTGTTTAAAAGTGACGGGACCATTTTAAGCCTCATATACCAATGCAGTACAGACTCCAGCTATTATAAAATAAAAGACCCTGGGGTTAATACAGTGTGCTCCGTACATGTCACCATGGAGTCCAGTGTTGGACAGAGTAATAATCCTATGCTATTAGGAAAACTGTCCTTTTGAAGGTGTTTCTCACATCGTTAACCCCTAGGGGTATACTTTAGGGGAAAAGGATACGTGAGAAGATATCTAAAATAATGTAAAGTCGTATCAAGACAGATTCATGAATACATCCTCAACTGATACACAATACACAATACATATTACAATCTGTCTAGTACAGTATTTGTGGCACCTTTCAAGTCAATGTCTTTATTACACTGCCAACTCACATCATTCATGTATATTCAAATTCACATTCACACCTACTATGGTATTGCCAACATGTATCCCCATGGTAACACCTCTGTACTTAATAATACCATGGTATAATCCAGTTTAAACCATGATGTATTTCCTTTGACAGTCCTACAAAAAGTGATGGAGATACCATGATATGTTTCTGGAAAGACCATGACCTTTCTGTCCACTTCCCTTTAGCTTGTAGTGCATAGCTTTGTGCCGACCATTAAACTCGACACTCACCTTTCTTCTCCCCAGTGAAGGGCACCAGGTCGTCCCTGTCCGGGTCCTCTAAGGCCTCCTTCTCCAGGTGGTCACTCAGAGCGTCACGGTCATATGGCCCTGTGGAGCTCTTCTTGGTCTGGTCACGCTGCCGGTAGCCCGCTGGCAGCATGGCATTCTGGGAGAGGTGGTCAGAGGATATGTAATGTGAATAATGGTACAGAGGTTGTAGGGAAACGTCTTGAATCAGTCCTGATTTAGAGCCTGGGCTGAGTGGGAGAGAAGACGAAGTGAGAGGTGAGGTGTGGTGTGGTGGGTAGGGATGGGTACCGAATTAGGTACTTTTAAAGGTACCTACCGAATCACGTCGGTACTACCGAGTACCGATTCACGTGAGATCCGTCTGTGCCTCATTTCGGTACTGTAAAAAAATTAAAAGTATGAATATATATATATATATATATATATATATATATATATATATATATATATATATATATATATATATATATATATATATATATATATATATACATTTTTTTACGACGTCAATGTTTAGTTTACCACGAAACGAAACCTATGAAGTGTGCCGCACGTTCACATCAACGCTCACACGCACAATATACACGTACCTAGGATTTGACTTGATTCAACAACAAAGCAGTCGGGGCAATGGCAAGCCGAAAACGGTTGAAAGTGTGGTTTGAAGTTTGGATATTTTTTTCACAACTGAGGTAGGTAGATTACATTTTTAGAGACTAAAGTACCAAAAAAAGATACCGTTGGGTACCGGTATCGATTCACAGGTACCGGTATCGGTTAAAATGTGAAAGGTACCCAACCCTAGTGGTGGGAGAGTGTTTGTATGATGCTATAAGTAAGGTATATACCTACAGTTTGCCTCAACACTGCGTCTTGGAACACTGAACACTTCTAACTGGGGAACGACAGGTCCCAGAAGGCGTGAAAAACGGGTTGAGCCTGAAAGGTTGGGCTGAGCAGGCAAGTACTGACGAAGCGCCCTTGAGCAAGGCAATTAACACTCAACTGCTCCAGTGGTGCTCAGTAGCTAACAGTAGACTCTGGCTTACTAGGCAGCTTCCAGTTGTTGATTATGTGTAAGACTCACCCACTGCAACTACTCCCCCAGGCTGTTTGTGTCTGGTTAATTACAGGTTAAATACAGGCTTGTTCCCTGCCCTCACCTGGTTAGTTACAGACTTGTGCCCTGCTCTCACCTGGTTAATTACAGGCTTGTTCTCTGCTCTCACCTGGTTAATTACAGGCTTGTTCTCTGCTCTCACCTGGTTAGTTACAGACTTGTTCCCTGCTCTCACCTGGTTAATTACCGGCTTGTTCCCTGTTCTCACCTGGTTAATTACAGGCTTGTTCCCTGCTCTCGCCTGGTTAATTACAGGCTTGTTCTCTGTTCTCGTCTGGTTAATTACAGACTTGTTCCCTGCTCTCACCTGGTTAATTACAGGCTTGTTCCCTGCTCTCACCTGGTTAATTACAGGCTTGTTCTCTGCTCTCACCTGGTTAATTACAGGCTTGTTCTCTGCTCTCACCTGGTTAATTACAGGCTTGTTCTCTGCTCTCACCTGGTTAATTACAGGCTTGTTCCCTGCTCTCACCTGGTTAATTACAGGCTTGTTCTCTGCTCTCGTCTGGTTAATTACAGGCTTGTTCTCTGCTCTCACCTGGTTAATTACAGGCTTGTTCCCTGCTCTCACCTGGTTAATTACAGGCTTGTTCTCTGTTCTCGTCTGGTTAATTACAGGCTTGTTCTCTGTTCTCGTCTGGTTAATTACAGGCTTGTTCCCTGCTCTCACCTGGTTAATTACAGGTTAATTACAGGCTTGTTCTCTGCTCTCACCTGGTTAATTACAGGTTAATTACAGGCTTTTCCCTTGCTCTCTGCTCTCGCCTGGTTAGTTACAGACTTGTTCTCTGCTCTCGTCTGGTTAATTACAGGCTTGTTCCCTGCTCTCACCTGGTTAATTACAGGTTAATTACAGGCTTGTTCTCTGCTCTCACCTGGTTAATTACAGGTTAATTACAGGCTTTCCCTTGCATTTTTTTACGACGTCAATGTTTAGTTTACCACGAAACGAAACCTATGAAGTGTGCCGCACGTTCACATCAACGCTCACACGCACAATATACACGTACCTAGGATTTGACTTGATTCAACAACAAAGCAGTCGGGGCAATGGCAAGCCGAAAACGGTTGAAAGTGTGGTTTGAAGTTTGGATATTTTTTTCACAACTGAGGTAGGTAGATTACATTTTTAGAGACTAAAGTACCAAAAAAAGATACCGTTGGGTACCGGTATCGATTCACAGGTACCGGTATCGGTTAAAATGTGAAAGGTACCCAACCCTAGTGGTGGGAGAGTGTTTGTATGATGCTATAAGTAAGGTATATACCTACAGTTTGCCTCAACACTGCGTCTTGGAACACTGAACACTTCTAACTGGGGAACGACAGGTCCCAGAAGGCGTGAAAAACGGGTTGAGCCTGAAAGGTTGGGCTGAGCAGGCAAGTACTGACGAAGCGCCCTTGAGCAAGGCAATTAACACTCAACTGCTCCAGTGGTGCTCAGTAGCTAACAGTAGACTCTGGCTTACTAGGCAGCTTCCAGTTGTTGATTATGTGTAAGACTCACCCACTGCAACTACTCCCCCAGGCTGTTTGTGTCTGGTTAATTACAGGTTAAATACAGGCTTGTTCCCTGCCCTCACCTGGTTAGTTACAGACTTGTGCCCTCACCTGGTTAATTACAGGCTTGTTCTCTGCTCTCACCTGGTTAATTACAGGCTTGTTCCCTGCTCTCACCTGGTTAATTACAGGCTTGTTCTCTGCTCTCGTCTGGTTAATTACAGGCTTGTTCTCTGCTCTCACCTGGTTAATTACAGGCTTGTTCCCTGCTCTCACCTGGTTAATTACAGGCTTGTTCTCTGTTCTCGTCTGGTTAATTACAGGCTTGTTCTCTGTTCTCGTCTGGTTAATTACAGGCTTGTTCCCTGCTCTCACCTGGTTAATTACAGGTTAATTACAGGCTTGTTCTCTGCTCTCACCTGGTTAATTACAGGTTAATTACAGGCTTTTCCCTTGCTCTCTGCTCTCGCCTGGTTAGTTACAGACTTGTTCTCTGCTCTCGTCTGGTTAATTACAGGCTTGTTCCCTGCTCTCACCTGGTTAATTACAGGTTAATTACAGGCTTGTTCTCTGCTCTCACCTGGTTAATTACAGGTTAATTACAGGCTTTTCCCTTGCTCTCTGCTCTCGCCTGGTTAGTTACAGACTTGTTCTCTGCTCTCGAATCCCGGTGTCAGCATTGCCTGCGGCTTGGACCAGTCGTCATACTATCTCAATTGACAGAGGTAGCGGGTGGAAGTCGATGGGTGGGGATTGGACGTTGAGGACAGCGACTCCTACAGGTCGGTTGGGTGACGCCTGCACAGCAGAGACAGGAAGTATCGGGGGCAGCGTGAGCCTCCCACACGTTACTCCTCGCCACTGAGAGTCCGCGCTGTCTGGTGAAAAGATGCGACAGGCTGCCTCCTCGTGTAACGGAGGGGACACGTGATGCAAGGCTTCTATCCTCACTACAGCCGACCAGTGGGAGGCATAGTCTAGCAACGTTCAAGACAGGGGAGGGGAGAATTGGCAATACGAAATTGGGATGGGAGAAAAATAGAAAAATAAGGAGAAAAAGGGGATAAAAAAAAAGACTTGTTCTCTGCTCTCGTCTGGTTAATTACAGGCTTGTTCTCTGTTCTCGTCTGGTTAATTATTACAGGCTTGTTCTCTGCTCTCGTCTGGTTAATTACAGGCTTGTTCTCTGTTCTCATCTGGTTAATTACAGGCTTGTTCTCTGTTCTCGTTTGGTTAATTACAGGCTTGTTCTCTGTTCTCACCTGGTTAATTACAGGCTTGTTCTCTGCTCTCTGTTCTCGTCTGGTTAATTACAGGTTCATTAGAGGTTAATTACAGGCTTGTTCCCTGCTCTCGCCTGGTTAATTAAAGGTTAATTACAGGCTTGTTCTCTGCTCCCGCCTGGTTATTAAAGGTTAATTACAGGCTTGTTCCCTGCTCTCACCTGGTTAATTACAGACTTGTTCCCTGCTCCCGCCTCGTTAATTACAGGTTAATTACAGGCTTTTTCCCTGCTCTCACCTGGTTAATTACAGGTTAATTACAGGCTTGTTCCCTGCTCTCACCTGGTTAATTACAGACTTGTTCCCTGCTCCCGCCTGGTTAATTACAGGTTAATTACAGGCTTTTTCCCTGCTCTCACCTGGTTAATTACAGGCTTGTTCCCTGCTCTCACCTGGTTAATTACAGGCTTGTTCCCTGATCTCACCTGGTTAATTACAGGCTTGTTCCCTGCTCTCACCTGGTTAATTACAGGCTTGTTCCCTGCTCTCACCTGGTTAATTACAGGTTAATTACAGGCTTGTTCCCTGCTCTCACCTGGTTAATTACAGGCTTGTTCTCTGCTCTCACCTGGTTAATTACAGGCTTGTTCTCTGCTCTCACCTGATTAATTACAGGCTTGTTCCCTGCTCTCACCTGGTTAATTACAGGCTTGTTCTCCGTTCTCGTCTGGTTAATTACAGGCTTGTTCCCTGTTCTCACCTGGTTAATTACAGGCTTGTTCTCTGCTCTCACCTGATTAATTACAGGCTTGTTCTCTGCTCTCACCTGGTTAATTACAGGCTTGTTCCCTGCTCTCACCTGGTTAATTACAGGTTAATTACAGGCTTGTTCCCTGCTCTCACCTGGTTAATTACAGGTTAATTACAGGCTTGTTCCCTGCTCTCACCTGGTTAATTACAGGCTTGTTCCCTGATCGCACCTGATTAATTACAGGCTTGTTCTCTGCTCTCACCTGATTAATTACAGGCTTGTTCCCTGATCTTGCCTGGTTAATTTTACATTTTACTCATCATCACTTGTCCCCTGCTTTGCATCAATATTTAGGTGCTACTTTCTTTTCCCCCACCACCTTCCACTCTGCCAACCTAAGGAGGGTCACGTTATCCTTAATACACTTTGAAATATAGTTTCACATGTGAACACATTTGAACTACTTGGGGTGTGCTCATAGAGATGTATAGAGTGATGCCATTTGAGTCAGATGATCTTCTTCCACAACGTGTGTAGGGAAATTGACTGTTCTAATGTGTATACCACCACCTAGAGCAGGGGTCTCAAACTCAATTTATCTGGGGGCCGCTGGAGGTAGAGTCTGGGTGAGGCTGGGCCGCATAAAATATTCCACAAAAAAAGGGTTTCAAGTATTCCAAAAAAAAGTACAACTGATCCAATCTTCTCAATCTTTAGCAATAACACTTCAGAACATGAACAGTTCTTCAGAACATGAACGGTTCTTCAGAACATAGGCTTCTCAGTGGTGTCAGTGGACTCATCCACATGCAGCTATGGAAATGCACTGTGCATTTTTTTTATTCTATCACAAAGCTGTTTAATCAAATCACCAGCCAGTATTTCAGTTATTCTGGTTGCTGTGCGATCTGAGGGGGATTTGCTGTTGTTTGCCTTCAAACATGGTCTCCATCACTTCAGTCATACATTACTTTATTATGTATGCATCAGAGAGAGAGAATGGCTTCTTGTGTTTAGCCAACACCCATGCCACTGAGGACTTGGTTGCTTTTTCTCATTGTGACATAGATTTAACAATAATTCTGCTTGCAGCTTGATATGATGATTTCATTCCATTTATTTTTGTGGTTCTTAGCACTGCATTTTGAGGAAAGGTTGCATCAAAATAACTGTGTTTTGTTTCGTAGTGGCGTTTCAAATTGCCACTCTTCACAAGAGCTACCGTTTCTTGGCATATTAGTCACATTGGTTTGGATGCTGGGACTCAGGATTAACGCATATTTTTCAGTCCATTCACCTTTGAATTGCAGTCGACTTGTCTTTTACTGCCCATCTTTGAACATGCCATCTTTTTCTGCTGGCTGCCTGCTGGCGAAACTAGGCTAGCTACATTTATCTCACAGAGATAAAACTGGGAGCGAGGCTACTGTAGATGCGCTGTCAACTCTGCTCTGACTCGGACTGAAAGAGAGAGACGACATGCAGTCCGTGAAGACCCGCCCTACTCCCCTACTCTGCATCTGATTCGCAGACTGTGGGTGAAGGGTGAAAAACCCTAACCTCGTTCCCAGCTTTATCTCAAGAGATAAAGCCTGGTAAAGCACTACGGCTGAAAGTGTGAATCGGGTAGAAAGTCCCGCCCCTGAAATCACGACAGGTGCTCGTGAAAATGCACTCCCCCCGAATCCTGTCGGCAAACAAGCTAGAACGTCCCGGTCATGTAGCAAATTCTTAAGGCAAAGCCGCTGCAGTGGCTTAAACGAGGAAATATTGTGCACTTCACACGTTTCTATAATTGTTTTGTTGAAAATGTCCGCTGATAACTCCATTGTCTTGTTTTCGAGGTGTACGAGCGTCTGCTTGTTGTTTGTTTCACTGGGGACTATAAACAGAACTGGGGGTGCCCGGAAACCGGAAAGCCTGTAGCCGGTATTTCTGTATTTCCGATTCACACTTTAGGAGGCATAGCTTTACCAGCCTAGAAAAACCCTGACGGTACACTGAATGTGATTGGACCAGAGCAGAGTACACAAACACAGACGGCATTGTAGCCAGACATGCAGAGCACTGCTTGCAGAGGAGATAGCAAGGATGCATTTCCCTTCCACTTTACTTGGTATCACTCCGGAATCACGTTTCAACCAAGTCACAAACGTAACGTTGCTGTCATGAGCCTGCGCTATGGTAGCCTACAAGTGATAAAATAAATAAAACTTCCAACTCGTGCAACGACTCGGCAACAAGTTGCGCGCGGGCCGCACTAACACTAAACTTTGATGTCAAGTAGGGGGCCGCAAAATATCATCCAGCGGGCCGTAATTGGCCCGCGGGCCGCAAGTTTCAGACCCCTGACCTAGAGGCTCTGAGATTACAGATCCCCATCACTCTTTCCAGTAAGTGGCACTTGTGCGGAAAATGAAGTGTTCCAACCATCACTGAATTTCAAATGAGGAAGAAGCAGTGTTGTCTTCTGGGTAGAAAACAGGTAGAGTTTTCAGAATGTGCCTCTAATGGCACAGCAGCAGTGGGAACGTTTTCGCTGTACTGTGTAGACAGGAAATACACACTCTTGCTTTAATCTTTTTGGGTGCTTGATTTAACCTGCCCAACTCTTGAAGTGCCTCTATAGTGGCAATATCACTTTACATATACCCAAAATAACCCATCCCCACCAATTAGGAACAAGTTAGAAGCAGTGGGCAGCCATAGCCCTTTCCCAAGGGACCAACTCCAGCCACAACGTACAGGTACAGTTACAGTATGTACCTAACATGCATATGTCTTCATGGTGTGAAAGGAAACCGGAGTTCCCAGAGGAAACCCAAGCAAACATGGGGAGACAACATGGGGAGAACATGCAAACTCCACACAGAAAGGCCTTCCACTGGGATTCAAACCTAGGACCTTCTTGCTGTGAGGCAGCAGTGCTAACCACAGCGCACATTGTTCTCTAGGGCTGTCCCCGACTAAGAATTTGGATGGTCGACTATGATTGGCAAAAATTTGCCATTAGTCAACTATTGGTCGACAAAAAAAAATATATATATATATATAATATTATAATAATTTTTTTTTTTAATCATTCCATTTGGGCTGTGGGGGGTGCTTAATGTCTGAAGGAGTCGACTGAAGGCTTCTTGTCCTCTGAAAAAGCATGCAATTCGTCCACTGATTTTTGTCTAGTCTAGTGTGTTCATTAGACGGGTCACGGGTGAAATCCTCTTTCAGTGCCTCTGTGCCTGTTTTCGTAGGCAGTTAGCCTCTGGTATGCGTGCCATTAGCGTTAGCCACGCTTCTAGGCCTCTTTTCTTTTGGAAAGAATGATAAAAAAAATATATATATTTTTTTTTATTCGACTAAGAGGTTGGCCAGTCGACTACGGCTCATTTCGACCGATTAGTCGACTAATCGACTAATAGGGGTCAGCCCTATTGTTCTCACATAGAAGGACGCTACATCTCTCTAATCATAAGCATGCTACATCTCTCTAATCATAAGCATTCTACATCTCTCTAATCATAAGGATGCTACATCTCTCTAATCATAAGCATTCTACATCTCTCTAATCATAAGGATGCTACATCTCTCTAATCATACGGATGCTACATCTCTCTAATCATAAGGATGCTACATCTCTCTAATCATAAGGATGCTACATCTCTCTAATCATAAGGATGCTACATCTCTCTAATCATAAGCATTCTACATCTCTCTAATCATAAGGATGCTACATCTCTCTAATCATACGGATGCTACATCTCTCTAATCATAAGGATGCTACATCTCTCTAATCATAAGCATGCTACATCTCTCTAATCATAAGGATGCTACATCTCTCTAATCATAAGCATGCTACATCTCTCTAATCATAAGCATGCTACATCTCTCTAATCATAAGCATGCTACATCTCTCTAATCATAAGGATGCTACATCTCTCTAATCATAAGGATGCTACATCTCTCTAATCATAAGGATGCTACATCTCTCTAATCATAAGGATGCTACATCTCTCTAATCATAAGCATGCTACATCTCTCTAATCATAAGGATGCTACATCTCTCTAATCATAAGCATGCTACATCTCTCTAATCATAAGGATGCTACATCTCTCTAATCATAAGGATGCTACATCTCTCTAATCATAAGCATGCTACATCTCTCTAATCATAAGGATGCTACATCTCTCTAATCATAAGCATGCTACATCTCTCTAATCATAAGCATGCTACATCTCTCTAATCATAAGGATGCTACATCTCTCTAATCATAAGGATGCTACATCTCTCTAATCATAAGCATGCTACATCTCTCTAATCATAAGGATGCTACATCTCTCTAATCATAAGCATGCTACATCTCTCTAATCATAAGGATGCTACATCTCTCTAATCATAAGGATGCTACATCTCTCTAATCATAAGGATGCTACATCTCTCTAATCATAAGCATGCTACATCTCTCTAATCATTGCATTGTTCACACACCAAAGGAAGCTACAGTACATCTGTCTAATCGAGAGAAGTGAGTTACATCATAGCTCAGTTAAATCACATTGGTCCAAGCTAATGGTCTAAGTGTGTATTGTTCAGTAAAAGTAATGGATCAGATTGTACTTGATAGTAGAAGGTATTGATAGGAAACGTGGTATTGATAGGTCCTTAGGTTAATTGATAGGTCATTAGGGCCTCCTGACATCCCGGGGGACAATAGAAAATGTGTCTGGGATGGTACAAAACAGATATTGGGATGGTCCCGGGAAATAGATGAATAAAGACTTTTATATTCATATAAAAGAATAATAAAACCGGTTCAGGGACGGTTGTCAGCCCTCACCTCGGGGTCCATCTCCTGTAGCTCATACTCCAGCTGGTCCAGCTCCTCAGCACTGAGGCCCTTGAGGATGGCATCCTCATCTATGTCCCTGGGGTCCGACATGGCTGCCGCGGTTCCAGCTCTCACACACACTCACTCACTCGCACACCAACGCTGCACACACCCTTGGGGTAGAGGGCACTGTGAACAGAAGAGAAGAGAAGAGGGTTAGTGTGGTGAGGACATGACTGGTCTAAGTGTAACGGAGGTACCGTGTGTCTATCCACACAGTCACAATGGACTGTGTATAGTGAAGTGGCTGTGGACGTTAAGCGGTACTGCAAGTAAAACTCACTCCCCAGAGGCATCCAGACCCATTACCAAGAAGTGAATTCACCTCTTGGTATAGTGGTCTGCGACGCGGGAGACCGGGGTTCAACTCCCACTCGGGTCATGTCAAATAAGACCGGTTACATAAGCAGCCACATCTGACCTGGGTCAGGCCTGGTTAAATAAAGGATAAATATTTTTTTTTATAAAACAGTGGGAGCTGGGGTGGCTGTGCACCTGTCGCACATTTAGGCAGTCCATGTGCACAGGTTAAATCTGCCATCCCCCACACACACACAGTTAGTTGTCATGCCAATGATGGTATGTGGTGCAATGAGGTAACGGTTTGTGGAGCAACAGACAGACTGCTAGAATTCTGCTGAATCTCCCCTCCATATGGATTGAGAAGGAGAATGTTTTGTCAGAATCTTACTTGATATTCGACATCTATTACATGATTTTTCCTTTCTGGCTATCTGGTTTCATCTAGTTTAGTGACAGGCTTATCCCTTTCTCCACCCAGCGCCATGCAATAAGCTGACGATGATAATAATAGCTGTATTTCCAATGATCAACACACAATACACAGGAGAGTGGGGTCCACGTGAACATGCCCTGCGCTGGACTCATAGCTCACGGCATGTTCTGTTACATAACCTCCATTTTTTACTCTATACTGAAAAGGAACTGGCAAAAATACTGCACTGGGACTGAGCTGGAATGATTCATCCTTCACTGCACTGTCTTTGTCCTGTGTCTTGTTATTGCTGTTTGTTATGTGGAAAAAAGCATATAAAAATGCATACTGTAATTACCAATATGTTTACACATACAGTATGGCTCATTAAAGGAATCTGAATCTGAATCTGAGGAAGTGTATAACCTCCTACTGGGACCCTGCAGTTTCAAAAGAGAAGAGGGGGTATAGGGAGAAGAGAGGGAAAGAAAGTGAAGTGTAGAGAGAGAGAGAGAGAGAGAGAGAGAGAGAGAGAGAGAGAGAGAGAGAGAGAGAGAGAGAGAGAGAGAGAGAGAGAGAGAGCACAATTTATCTGCTATTCTTAGTTGCTGTGCTGCATGCTCTGGGTTTAGAGTTACAGAGGAGAAGAGAGAGGACAGGAGAAGAGAGAGGACAGGAGAAGAGAGAGGACAGGAGAAGAGAGGACATGAGAAGAGAGGACAGGAGAAGAGAGAGGACAGGAGAAGAGAGAGGACAGGAGAAGAGAGAGGACAGGAGAAGAGAGAGGACAGGAGAAGAGAGGACAGGAGAAGAGAGAGGACAGGAGAAGAGAGAGGACAGGAGAAGAGAGGACATGAGAAGAGAGGACAGGAGAAGAGAGAGGACAGGAGAAGAGAGAGGACAGGAGAAGAGAGGACAGGAGAAGAGAGAGGACATGAGAAGAGAGAGGACAGGAGAAGAGAGAGGACAGGAGAAGAGAGAGGACATGAGAAGAGAGAGGACAGGAGAAGAGAGAGGACAGGAGAAGAGAGGACATGAGAAGAGAGAGGACATGATAAGAGAGAGGACATGAGAAGAGAGAGGACAGGAGAAGAGAGAGGACATGAGAAGAGAGAGGACAGGAGAAGAGAGAGGACAGGAGAAGAGAGAGGACAGGAGAAGAGAGAGGACAGGAGAAGAGAGAGGACAGGAGAAGAGAGAGGACATGAGAAGAGAGGACATGAGAAGAGAGAGGACAGGAGAACAGAGGACAGGGGTGGAAAGTACATTCTCTTATTAATCACTGACAGACAGGACACATGTACATGGACACGCCCAAAACATGACTGGAAAAACCGATGATGAAATAACACAACGCCACCCCCACACACACACACACACACACACACATCTAACACGCTCTCATATACCGAACAATACTAATCTCACAGAGACACACACCCAAGGCTCGTTTCTGTACAAACTTACAAAGCCTCTGCACTCAATAAGAGGAAATACCACAACAATAGAAATAGCTAAACTGGAGACACGCTGTATGAGAGTAATGCAACTATCAGGGTCTGGGGTCAAACATTCTCCTGTTTGTCCAAATTCTTTCCAACTCGGCCAATGCAGAAAATAAAGGTTTAAGTGACGGAACGTACTGTAATTTAGTCAATTTACTTGTATGAAGTCACCATTTTTGCATGGCTCTGCAATGTAGATAGGGATTTGTTTTTTATAGTAGATAACTTTCTGCATTGCCAGCGTAGTCATGATTTTGCATAAGAACATGGCTTATTGTATTTAAGTGACACAACATTGACTTGTTTGTGTTGAATCTTTGTCTTGTCATTTGGTCGATTACAGTACCGGTTGAGTATTAAGTTGTTCTATTCTATTCTGTTGTTCCACTGCATACCTTTTGAAGATACTTCATTTAGCAAATATGTAAAAAATAGCTATCTCTATTGCAATCCCTATTGCAATAATTAATCATCAATTAATCAATCAATAATCATCATCATCATTTATTTATTCATACATGGAATTACCACAGTCCAACAGTACATATTAATATGATCCACCAAATTCCATGGCCGAAAGGAACAGGAAGAATAAAAATGTATTTGTACCTGCCCCTACACACATACAGCACACTGATAGACTTATTGCAATGTCCCCAAACCAAACAGAATGTACATACCCATTTTGCAAAAATGGAAACATCAACACAACTAAATTAAATCAACATAAATGTACATTTATATAATGTATTATTCTATATTATACTTCTATATAATTTTATTATTTTTATTTTATTATAATATAATATAACTAAATCATACTATTTATACTACACCATATTGGTATACAGTATTATACAATATTTTAATATATTATTATTCTATGTTACGCTGCTATAACTATATTACTACTTCTACTAGCCTATACTGTAATGCTATGCTATGTTATCCTGTTATGCTAAACTGCAATACAACCTTTTGAAGTGAAATATATTAGTAGAACTCTTTTCATCATTCCGCAAAGAGTTCCATAGTTTGACACCTATAACTGTTTTAAGGTGGTTCGTGCAAATTGGTACTTAAAATTGAATTTCCTTCTGCTGTCATCTGGACAGGGAACAACCTCTGTATATTTGCTGGTAATACTCTGCATTTTGCTCTAAACAAAACTAATAAAGTCTGTATTTCAGCTAACTCTTTAAGTTTCAATAGTCTGGATTTAATAAATAATTCATTGGTATGTTCTCTTGAATCTACTTTGTGAACTATTTTAAATTTTTTAATTTATTTGAAGGATAAACCCCTTGAGATATGCTATCTCGTTTTCGAGGGGGTCCTTAACACATTCCCTGCCACGGTTATATCCATCAATGTAGCCTCACTGCCACCACTCTAAGCCTATGGAGATGTTCACCTTCTTTGCAGGGCTATAACTTTTTAAATTGTATTGCTAAATTGACATTACTATGGCCCATTCAACATCGATTATCTATCGTTCAGGATGTAGGAACGTTATACTTTTTCATTCATAGATTCTTCCAAAAATACCTTCTAGAATATAAGTATGTTTTTATCGTTTTCTGCAGTAATTCATAGAACGTGAGTTATAGGCATAAACGCATAGATTATCAACTGCCGTTTATTCCCGATACACGCTATATAAAAAAATTCAACTGTATATGATCCTATACGTTATGCGTCATCATGCGCGGATGAAAGGGGGGGGGGGTCGTTTATAATTCCGTGATCGTCAGTAAATGCTTTATGTAGTATGGGTGATATATTGATCAGATCGGTTTGCAGTGACAAGAATAAACAATTGGGCTGAAAATAGCATCAGCGTCCTCTTACCGTGCGTCAATGAGACTGGCGGTGAAAGATCCCAGGTATAGGACGTCGATCGCCTAGGTCCATTTCCGGTTTGTATGTCGCAAATAAACGCCGAAATCATATCGATTATTAAGTTTATAAAGCGATCGATATGTACATTGTGTCTGTCGGGAGTCATGCAACAATATCTGACGGCCGGATGAATTTCATCGACGCACAGCCCCCATATCCTGTTTACCAGTGTAACTCGCCCGACCATCCACCAGGCGGCGGTATTGAGCAGTTGTTTTTTTGAGCCGTAGGGTCCAGCTGCAGCGCCGGAGGTGTATATATGAATTATGAATGCCATGGCGAAAAAAATTTATATTGATCTCAATATCGCTGTACAGCGTGGTCTGGCGGTCAAAGCATGGCGGGCAATGACGTTTTAAAGCGTTTCCGGCGGTGGATGTGTTAACATAAAATACAAAACATACAATACAATACATAACAAAACAAAAACACAGGACAACAAAATACACTTATGCACTGACAGACGCTCTCCCAAGCTCACCGCCACAGTCCACACTGATTCCTCCCAAGAGGATCGGCAATATATATATGTTCCCATATAAGTGTACATACAAAATTATAGTTTGATCTGTAAACATGTAAACCCTAACACAGTAAATCAGTAACAGGTGCAATATGCTCACGTATTTATTGCTCCATCTCCGCCCACTACAAACATGGGAACTCTCTAACCCCCTCCTATTGCTAGGTATTAGTGAGTTTTTCCTTACCTTCGCGTGGGGTATGTCTGGGAGTGTTGCATTTATTAAATTTTTTGCATTTATTTAATATTTTTTGGACCTTATGGTGACTTATTGTGGTGACCTTATGGTCACTTATTGTGATGTTTCTTCTTGACTTGTTTAAAGAAGAAGTGTACGGCCCATGGGGACATTAACGTGTGTTGTCGGGCCTTACAAATAAATTTGATTTGATTTGATTAGTAAACTCAGTATAGAAGAAATTCCATGTATCTTCAACAAATGGAATTAATTTAAACCTGTCCCAATTTATAGATGTTATATCTTGAATAAAGTGCTCAGTATTCAAATTCCTACATTGTCTTATCCTGATGAATCTTGGTGGAAGACGTGGTAGCTTTATCTTCCAAATGCAGAAAATGATAGAATGGTAATGTACAGTCCCCTCCCCATCATATGTATATACGCTGTCAGGATCTAGGGGTAACAGTACTGTATATTTGAATACCGTTATGTCACAAATGTATCAGTACTAAATACCTATATGTCCCTATGCCATAAATGTCATGTATGTTGTGTATGTCATAAATGTCTATATGAATTGAAAATGGGGGACCCTGATGGAAACAAGACAAACGTCTTTCTCAGGTCTGCATCCCCTTAACAATTGTATGTATTGAGCCGTACTGTATTGTACCCATTCTGCAATCTGTTAAATAAAGTTTTCATTCATTCATTCATTCATGGTCGCTGAAACTATCGGGTAATACACCAGAGTTTGAGATTCTATCTGGATGTGTGACGAGAATCCAATCTAGCAGGGACTTGGATCTAGAATCATCTCTAGTAGGCTCACTTATGAGTTGAGTTAAGTTGATATTGCCAAATAGGTTTCGAACATTACTAGATGATCGATCTAGCCAGTTGATGTTAAAGTCACCCAAGATAATAGTTTCATTTGGACGATCTAAAGAGTTAATGGTGGATAATATATCATTTGTAGATTCAGAGGGGGAATCAGGAGGTCTATAAATATTTCCAATGGTTTATTTTCATGAAAAGAAATGTTTATGAAAAGACACTCAAAGTTTATAGGGTTCACATCTTAATGCTCTCTTCTGTAATATAAATAATGGCTTTATGTTACTTTCAATCAATAATCATTTAATTGAGCTGTAATTAACACAACACAAGGATCCAGTGTCCTTCCGTGAAATCACTGGGGGGCATAGTCAAACTCAATTACCTTTCAACAACTGTCAAACTAAATGAATGTGTGTAAAACCGTTTGGAGCTCTGGGATATGTGTACCGTTTGGAGCTCTGGGATATGTGTGGAGATTATAAATAAGCATTGTTTTTTGATGACTCACCTTTAAGTCAAGCATGTAATCAACTTTCTGGGAGGCATGGAGTTTTAGCTCATTCTGTCCAATTCTATTATATTACAAGATACTGCTTCAAAGGGCATGTGTTGGATCACTCCAAATAGTAAATGGACTGCATTTATATCTATCCAAAAAAGATGTGTGCCAATTTATGTCTCACATTCACCCATTCACTCACACACCGATGGCGGAGGCAACCATGCAAGGTGCCCAACCTGCTCATCTGGAGCAGTTAGGTTAAATGTCTTGCTCAAGGACACTTCGAAACGCTGCCAAAACTAGGAACCTTCCGATTACGGGACGAGCGCTCTACCTCCTGAGCCGCTGTCACTCCATCGACACAAAGCATTGTCTTGTGTCTCTCATCTCATTCCTGCTGTGTGTGCTGCATCCCCTGGATCATGTTACACTGTCCGTTTTTTATTGGAGGACACACACACACAACGTGTGACATTGTCTGGAAATAAACACACACACACACACACTTTGTGATAATTCACGTGACACTAGTCTCAAACTTGTGAATGCATTAACACCTTGGTGAGTCTGACCATTGCCTTCTGATAGAGAGGCACAGATATTAGATTCAGTATGAGAGGGTTTTACATGTTTGCTATTTTGCTGCCAGTCAGAATTTTTTTTAAAAAGAAATGAATCAACGAATGAACTCACAGCTGACTATTGACCTCTCCATAGATGAACCCCCCCCCCCTCCTATTGACCTGACATGAATCTGGTCACTTTTGATTTGTTTCTTATTTTCAGTGCATAAATAATAGGCTACCAAATGCAGTCGAACGATCAAAAATGGAGTCAATCAAACAACAAGGACATCAGGCGGTGGAGAAATCCTACTGTATGTGACTCCGCCATTGCTGTGTTTACGTACGTCCCCTGTAAAGATTCCATTGTGCACATTATGTGTGAAAGGACATGTCATAAAGGGTCCTGTGGGTCTGTGCAGGGCTCCGCTGACAGCTCGTCATCGGCACAGCGTCGCTCTCTAATGTGTAAAGCCAATGACACAAACAGCGGCTCAAACTAGAGGAGTGTCAAGGAAGATAGGGGGAGATTAAAGAGAGAGAGTCACTGTGCTAAAAGGCACTTCCACAATCAGAGATGGAAGACTGTGTGGCACAGTCCATTTAAATTCAAATCACTTAACACTTTCCACGCCAGACCTGATGATAGTCGGGTTAACTCGCCGAACGTTCAGCGCCAGACCCGAGAATAGTCGGGTTTTGGTCGTTATTTCTTTTATTAGCTATTTCCATTCATTATCCATCCAGAGAGCCTGGTGTTATCATTGGGAATGGGTCTGAGATCGCAAAAGTCCAATACCGCCGCCTGGTGGGTTGCGGCCGGTATTCCACATCCTTTGAAACTCTATGTATTTGGGTGTGTGTCGATTATATAGGTCCGGGCGGGTTTTTCCTAGTCGGGCATGGTGAGCGGTTATAACGCATGGATTGATATGAATCAAACACTCCCGATTCATGTTCTTTGGTGGATTATGGTGGCAACACGATCGACATCAATACTTGGAAGTTGGAATGGCGATCAGATAATTGGAATATTCTTTTTGGGGTACATCCTAGTCAAGGTAAGGGCTATGGTATCAATATTGTGTTGATCCAATAATTCCTTCATTGCGATCGGAGGGTATGTGTGTAATGTACTGTGTAACGTATTCCGTTGGTGACGATCAAAGCATAAAAAAACGACCCCCCCCCCCCTCCCCCTTTCATGCATTCATGATG
Source organism: Notolepis coatsorum (assembly GCF_963971535.1). Lineage (NCBI taxonomy): Eukaryota > Metazoa > Chordata > Actinopteri > Aulopiformes > Paralepididae > Notolepis > Notolepis coatsorum. The sequence goes on along the minus strand of NC_140183.1, from coordinate 36,877,103 downwards.
AAACATAATACAGATAATATAGATGCGATTTCAAAATAGTAGCGTGTACAGGCGAGAAATTACAAAGTTTTTAGTGAATTGCATGTATTGCTGCATAGCGTAGTTTTCTGGGATTAGACAGGATTATTCTAAAACTATAGTCATATTCACCATGGTATAAAAACGGGAATGTATGGATTACCTTTTTTTTAATATTGAACGATAGATAGGTGATATCAAATGGGCAATATTATTATATCCATAGCTATAATATATAATATAGTTTTAGCCCTGCAAACACCGCCATGTATTCCTATACTTTAAAGCGCTGGCCTTTCAACAGTAACAGTAAACAGCGCCCTCTGGTGCTGAATGAGTTAAATGGATTATTAAATTTGTTTTAATATTGGTAAAAAGAAAAAACGAGGTCTGCACACTCTTAATTCTTACTTCAGTCACTCTTGCTATCACAGTGTAAACAACGACTACCCACTATCTCCCTGTCTGTGACACCACAAACTATCTCCCTGTCTGTGACACCACAAACTATCTCCCTGTCTGTGACACCACAAACTATCTCCCTGTCTGTGACACCACAAACTATCTCCCTGTCTGTGACACCACAAAGTATCTCCCTGTTTGTGACACCACAAACTATCTCCCTGTCTGTGACACCACAAACTACCTCCCAGTCCTCCTTGTCTGTGACACCACAAACTATCTCCCTGTCTGTGACACCACAAACTACCTCCCAGTCCTCCCTGTCTGTGACACCACAAACTATATCCCTGTCTGTGACACCACAAACTATCCCCCTGTCTGTGACACCACAAACTACCTCCCTGTCTGTGACACCACAAACTATCTCCCTGTCTGTGACACCACAAACTATCTCCCTGTCTGTGACACCACAAACTATCTCCCTGTCTGTGACACCACAAACTATCTCCCTGTCTGTGACACCACAAACTATCTCCCTGTCTGTGACACCACAAACTATCTCCCTGTCTGTGACACCACAAACTCAGAGTAGCTTTTGAAATGACCGGGGGACTGTATCCCAGACGTATAGCCCCCTGTTCTGACTACATGGAGGCGTTTGAGCCTACTGTTTATACATTGACTATGGCTGGTTTACTACATCCCAAGGGAGAGTGCAGATCCAGACAACTGTACACCGCTGGCCTATCAAATTAGAGACCAACCCCTGGTGATCATGTAAATTTTAGATCTAATCTTAAGAAGAAGCACAGACATTGACATGGTAACACATAGGCAACTAGAAAGGTGCGGCAGGTGGTAATTTGCACACAGAGCAAACAAACACACCTACAATATTTAGCAAAAGAATGCATTAATCCAGACACCATCTATTACCATTAATTATGATTACCGGTAGCCAAACACACTCACACAACATACACAGAGATCTGTCTGCGAGAAGAAGAAAAACTAGCCTACCAAGGACAGCTGACAGACAGTAGCCTACACATTAGGCATTATATGTATAGCAACGACATTAAGTTCACTGTGGCATGTCCTTGTTGTAAACAGCTCAAAAAGCTGTAAAATCTCTGAGCGAACCTGTGTATATCTCCCTCTTGCATTCAAAAGATGTAACTTCATACTGAATATGTATTTCAATGGACAATGATGGAAATCAAATACTTTCGGTCATTAACCGATCTGAAAAATATTCCTTGGCCTAATGTGACATTTCATCCAAATTGGTACTGTAGTTTGTGAGATTTGCTGCAGACAGATAGAATCACTCACAGACAGAAAGACGCACACTTCCGTCTGGTGGAGATAATTACCAAATACAGTATATCTCAAAGTTAGCTCATTTGTATAGACAAAGGTCTAATGAGAAATCCATAATGGACTAAATTGTCCCACAGGAGCCAAATATAATCATATTAAACTACATTTTACACTACAATCATTTAGCTGATGATTTTATCCAAAGCGACTTACAAGTTCTGTACAACAAGTCAGAGGGAGGGGTGCACCTCTGGCAGCTCAGGATAACTGGTATTGTTTGTCTAGCAGTGCCGAACGTGAGTACTGTACTTCACTCTGAGTGCATAGTATAGAAATAGTAGCATAGTAGGTTGTAGGATAGTCTTAGTGTCATAGTAGTGTAGACATAGCCTAATAGTAAAAGTAATAAATAGTAGTAAATAAAATAGTGCTGTCAATCGATTAAAATATTTAATCTGATTAATCGCATGATTGACCATAGTTAACTCGCGATTAATCGCAAATCGCATTTTTTTATTTTAATCTTTTTGTATCTACCTTAAACGGATATTTTTCAAGTTTCAAGTTGTAATACTCTTATCAACATGAGTCAACAAATGCTTGCTTTATGCAGCCATTTAACACAAAAGGATGACCCTCATGCATTGCAAATTTGCATCAAATTCAAAACAGAGTGATGCACAAAATAACTTAAAAGAAAATAATAATTTAAAACAATGAATAAAGTGTGCATGAAATTATAGGGGAAAGAAAACGTTAGGAACTTGTTACATTCACCCACACAAGGGCTGAGTAATCACACACACACACTCTCCCAACTCTCCTTCTCTCTTGCCCCTTCCTCATCTCTCTCACCCCCCCCCCCTCTCTCTATATCTCTCACACACAGACACACACTTCAGAAACAATGAGAGCATCAATAATATACCTGAGTGAAGTCTAGTAAAAATTTCAAAAATGTAAATCTTAAAAGTTAATCGTGAGTTAAAAGAAATAGTGGTGTTAATAGAATCTGGCGTTAATACCGCGTTAACTTTGACAGCCTTAAAAATAATACATATAAATGTGATTATAAAACTATCCCACAGATAGGTAAGTGGCATAGTAGACTGTTGCCAAGAGACAAATGGCATCTTTGAAATGTCCCATATTCTGGGAAGCATCAGGCAGGACGTGACACAGATTGGACTTCGGTGAGTCCGCACCTGTCCATAGAACTCACTGTGTGTTTCTGTGGGAAGTTCTGGGAACCAAAACAAAACTGGGAGCAGAGGACCCACGCGGCTGTCACCTGCCGCAGTACCAGCTGGCGCGCAACATTTCTTTGCAGTAGACATTCCAACCATCTCCTGAGTAGCCGGCTATGTGATTCTCTGGGTATTGATAGTCCACTACATATGGCATGACATGCCTACCCACATCAACCCTTACGAAGAAATTATCATGGTATTTCCATAAAGGTATTGTGGTATTTCCATAAAAGTATCATGGTATTTCCATAAAGGTATTGTGGTATTTCCATAAAAGTATCATGGTATTTCCGTAGTTTCTGGTAGTGACCGCAAAATGATATAAATACCATGATACTACATATTCTTGTGTAGGCTTTGAATTAAAAAAGTTTATATTTAAGAATATAATTTTTTATGTTCTGTCAACATATTTTGGCTAAATATGCCTCGTTTTATAATTGTGTATTGATAACATAGTGCTGTAATACAATTTTCTAATAAATATGCATGATCAAGTTCAACAACGTGTGCTTTTATTTTGATATTCCTTAATTCCACGTTGAAATTACGCAATACATTAAGTGTGGGGTCGCCAAAAGAAATCCTAAATAAAATGGGGCTGAGGTATAAAAAAGTTTGAGAACCCCTGGTCTAGTCAATCAGGTCAATGGAACAGATCATAATCAGGGCCTTTGATTAGGAAGCAACAATGCTGCCGAGCTGTGTTTTACTGTTTTCCTTTGTGGAATGATCATAATTTGTCATAGAATGATCATAATTTGTTGTTGGGCTCCTTTGTGTAGCAGTAGCACACAGTGCAAGCACGCTGTGAGGATGCGTAGTGTTTTTAAACCACACATAGTATTTGAAGATTTCTGTATACACTGCACAATTCACCCCATTTGAGTATGGCTGTATGCTGCTTCACCTAAAGGCGAGTATAACACACTAAAGGCCTGTATACACGACCAGTACAACACACTAAAGACCAGTATAACACACTAAATTAATTTTTATTTAACCTTTATTTAACCAGGAAAAAGTCTCATTGAGATTAAAAATCTCTTTTACAAGAGCGTCCTGGCCAAGATAGGCAGCAGCTTTACAATTTCACATGTACAGACGAAAACAATAAAAAAAAGAAAAAGAAACATATCTAAACAAGGGCAATTCACAGAACCATTTAAAGTCAGTCAAAACTTCTGCAGCCAGATGTGCTGGATTCCATATAGCTTAGAAGGGTTTTAAAAGCAACCAGTGAGACCAGCTCATGCAAGTTCAGGTGGTTTTGTAGCTGACTCCAGGTGGAGGGAGCTGCATATCTGAACGCCCTTTTTCCCAGTTCAGTACGGACCCGAGGGACAGTTAGTAAAAATAAGCCCTGGGAACGAAGACCATAACTGCCCATACTTTTTTGGAGAATGTACATCTGTAGGTAAGTTAGCAGCAGTCCAAGGATAGCCTTATAAATAAGGATATGCCAATGGTTGAGTATGCGGGTGGACAGGGCAGACCATCCCACCCGAGAATACAAAGTACAGTAAGGACTTTAAAATTTGTGATGAATCTCAGAGCTCCATGGTAGACAGAATCCAGTGAGTGTAGGCATTTCGAGGATGCATGCATGTACATAACCATAGTCCAGCACAGACATAAAAGTGGCAGCAACCAGCCTCTTTTTAGCCTTGAAGGAGAAACAAGCCTTGTTCCTAAAATAAAAACCCAGTTTCAACTTCAGCTTTTTAGCTAGTTGCTTCTTCTCTTCTGGCGTGTGTCTTTAGACCTGCAGCTCCATTGAGGCAAGCCAGGCCAGCGGTTCGTCGTCCAGTTCCATCAGACCGTGTTCTCCATAAGGTGGCCGGTGTTTGGGGCAACTAGTAATGATTATATGTTCCACAGTCTGTGCAGGGGCTCCACACTCGCATGAGGCACTGTCCTTGAGACCCCACCTCTTCATTGAGGCGCCGTAGCGTCCGACGCCGGTCCTTAGGCGGTTGAGGGTTGTCCACTGCTTCCGGGGCAAGTCCTGACCAGGGACGTCCAGAGGGTCATTGATGTAGAGGTGCAGCCTGGATGGTTCTGCTGACCTCCACTGGTCCCTCCATCTCGTCCTGAACCAGGAGGCCTTGGAAGTGTCAGATGGTGTTGTGTGGAGTAGCCTGTTGTAGGCTTGCATGGAAAGGGGGGCTGTGACTTTAGGCGCACACGTCGTGGTGTCTCTGTGGTGGTATTGTGAAGGAGGTGGGATGCACTGATCTGTGCCTTGCGGGAAAGGGCCAGTGTGGCTGCTTCTCGTCTGATGGTAGCTGGGGCAATACCAGCGAGTACGGGCAGTTGGTTTACCGGTGTGGCTTGTAGGCAACCAGAGACTGTCCGCAGGACACTGTTGAGAACAACATCCAGCTTCTTCACGTGGGTGCTACGGCACCAGACCAGTATAACACACTAAAGACCAGTATAACACACTAAAGGCCAGTATAACACACTAAAGACCAGTACAACACACTAAAGGCCAGTATAACACACTAAAAACCAGTATAACACACTAAAGATCAGTACAACACACTAAAGGCCAGTACAACACACTAAAGGCCAGTATAACACACTAAAGGCCAGTACAACACACTAAAGGCCAGTATAACACATTAGAGGCCAGTATAACACACTAAAGGCCAGTACAACACACTAAAGGCCAGTATAACACACTAAAGGCCAGTATAACACACTAAAGGCCAGTACAACACACTAAAAGCCAGTATAACACACTAAAGGCCAATATAACACACTAAAGGCCAGTACAACACACTAAAAGCGAGTGTAACACATTAGAGGCCAGTACAAAACACTAACGACCAGTACAACACATTAGATCCAGGTTCATGGGGCAAGTCAGTCATCTGAAAACGTATATCTGGTTAAGTCAGCAGTGTGGGAGCTGGTGAACTGCTGAGGGGGGGTGATTGTACTGCAACCCCACCATTCTGTATTAAGCCAGTGGTAATTACAGTGATAGGTGAGTATACTATGTCATTTGAAAGAGGCACATGTACCTGCGTATACCCCCGCCCGACTACATTTCTTCATGTGGTACTCCATTGAACTCCAAACTAGGAATAAACCATCTGCACACTTTTTTGGGGTTAGGGTTTCATATATTGTGTTGGAAAGATGATTAAATAAAGAGTGCTGAGACGACTGCATGAGTCACTCCTCTGCCACTGACAGGTCAGAAGATTTCACACTATTTGCGGGTCGCCTCCTCCAGGTCTTACCGCCCAAGTGTAAAATTCCGAATCAGCCCCCAAGCTTAATTTTAGCTTCACAAGTCAGCTACTTCCAAGCGGTGTAAATCTTCCCCGGCTTGGGTTGCACCTTCCCCCTGCGTTCGTCTACCATTTTAAAGACCAAGTACAACCTGTCTGAGCATATTGGCTACTGCTCACCGCGGCTATGTTGTTCTCCATGGAGAAGAGAGCAAAATATTCAAGCCTTAATTATGGTGCATTAATGACTGATTAGTTGATGTGGAGTAGTTAACTATACACGTAGTTCAATTACTAGTTTAACTACATTTTGCAGTAGTTTGGTGGTAGTTTAACTACATTCAAACCTCTGTAGCTTATTCAGTAGTTAACTACTGGGTGTCATGTAATTTAGGTAGTTAATTACAAACTACATATTTCTCTAGAAATTTGTATCTCTGGCATTTTACTGATTACACCTCAAACCCTGCCCCCTCTCCCTTCCTTATAGCACACTCTGAGGCTGTTCAAGTAAGGTTTTGCTGCCCTGGTCCCTAAATCAAACATACCCACACTTTACTCTGCATCAGTTCAGTTGCTCCATGTCTCAGAACTTCACAGGCCTCCTTGCTATGGTGAGGCAAATATATTTGTCAAGTTTGGAGTATTGAACGTTTGGCCTGATGGTGGTGCTAGAGGAAAGGTGATGGGGTTACCGAAATTAATAAAAGTCTTCCTCTTGGGGTCATGCATGTGCACTGCAAATTTGAAAATATTCGTATGGAGATACACTAATGTGAAAATGTAATGTTTGGCCTGATGGTGGCGCTAGAGAAAAGGACATGGGGTCACCAGAATCAATAGGCTTCTTCCTCTAGTGGCCATGAATATGCACATTTTAACAGATTCGAATGAAAGCTATTCAAGATACACTAATTCGAATTGTTTAAGTTTGGACTGATGGTAATGCTAGAAGATAGGTCCATGGGGTCACGGAAATCAATACGGTTAATCCCTACAATGTGAATCGCAAATTAGAAAGGTTTAGAATTAAAGCTTGAGGTATTGAACATGAAAACTCTGCAGCGGTTGGGTTCAATCCATAATATCCCTGACACTATCATATAACTACAGCTTTAATATCCCTGACACTATCATCTGGGGATATATCTACAGCTTTAGAGTAGTTTACCGAACACTGATTATTAGTGGTGGTTAATGATATTCATGAAATGCACAAAATAATTATAATGGTTTCTTATCATAGCCATTTTGCAGTTGCCACACAACATACGGGTGACTCAAACACACACACACACACACACACACACACACACACACACACACACACACACAAAACTAAATAAATACAAATGGGAATGATTTCCAATGAACATAAGTGCAGACTAGCACAATAACTCCACATCCAAAGCCAGAGCAAGTACATCCATAGCCCCTTCCGGCCTTCCGTGACTGCGATGTGCAAGCCAGGGGCTGGCTTTTTAATTAATTAATTAATTTTAATTGCATATTAAAAAGCCAGCCCCTGGCTTGCACATCGCAGTCACGGAAGGTTACTAGTACATCCACTTGTCCTTCTCCTCAACCCCGGCAGAACCAACCCCTGGACTGGAGCCCAAAAGATGGCTTAACACGGCTATTCAAATGTCAGGCACTCTTGGGTCCCCCCACCCAAGAGTGCCTGACATTTGAATAGCCGTGTTAAGTAGTGGGGAGGGAGACTCACAATCACACTTTCCTAATTCTACAGACCCCTGAGACAACATAACAAAAGTCTCTGTGACATATTAATTGCAAAGCAATGGCCAACTGTGAGGTGACTTAACGCCTCTCCACATACCAGCTAAATAGCTGTATTTGCGTGGTAACATTGTGTGCTCAGGCTATCCCCCCTGTAGGATCTTCCATTGGGAAAAGCCCCCTCCACTGTCAAGCCATGGCCAGAATAATCACACCAAATGCCATGACATGTACCAAGAGAGAGGCACCCAACTTCTTGCATGCAAATGTACAACTTCCACACACCATGAAATCAACGTGGGATCACGCCGATTTGAAAGGATTTGCACAAAAGTTACTTGTTAGAGAATAATTCACCCACTTCCCATTCATCCAACTTCCCCATGGCTCACACACACACACACCACTCGACTCACACTCTCCCTCACACGGACACAAACCCACGGGCTCACACGCTCGCAGAGACTCATCAATTCGGGGAAACATAGTCCCCCAAGAGCAGACAATCAAGAGCGAGAGCGATTGAAGAGTAGGTCAAACCCCCCATGCCGGCGGTGTCCCCCCAAATTGAACGAGCGACAAGCAGCCTCCCACCTACCTTCACAGAGGCGCAGTGCTGGAGCCCCTCGGCAAGGAACCTGCAGTTGGAACCAGAGTTCTTTCTCTTTTTTCTATCCCCCTCCTACCGGTTTGCTCTCTCTCTCTCTCTCTCTCTCTCTCTCTCTCTCTCTCTCTCTCTCTCTCTCTCTCTCTCTCTCTCTCTCTCTCTCTCTCTCTCTCTCTCTCTCTCTCTCTCTCTCTCTCTCTCTCTCTCTCTCTCTCTCTCTCTCTCTCTCTCTCTCTCTCTCTCTCTCTCTCTCTCTCTCTCTCTCTCTCTCTCTCTCCTCTTCTCCCCCTCCCCCTGGTGTACCACTGCCAGCCTTCAGTGTTGCTGTGCTGAGACAGTGATATACTGCCAGCACTTTGAAGGGGTCAGCATTTTATTATTTTGGTTTTGCCAGAGTGACCGTGAATTGCAGAGTGTTGGAGGGGGGGGGGGGGGGGTAGCACATGGTTCCATTATGCTTGTAACTATCACTCACGTTAATAAACACCGGGGACCATTCTGAGATATAGGCAGCAGTGACATCTAGTGGTTTTGAACTGTATGCTCATGAATGCTGATAATACCAATTAGGAACATGATTGATTGATTGATTGATTGATTGATTGATTGATTGATTGATTGATTGAAAATGTTATTAACAGATTGCAGAATGGGTACAGTACAGTACAGCTCAATACATACAATTGTTAAGGGGATGCAGACCAGAGAAAGACTTTCGTCTTGTTTACATCAGGGTCCCCCATTTTCAATTCATCATAACATATATGACATGATACACGACATACAGATAGACAGTACTGCTACATCTATACATTTATGACATATCAGATTTGCAAATACAGTACTGTTTGTGATACAAAAAGAGTCCAGAAAAGAGAGTATATACATTTGACGTAGAAACTGTACATTGGAGGGTAGGTGGGGGGGGGGGACTGTACATTGGAGGTGGTTGGGTGGGTGGGGTGGGGGGGACGACACTGTACAACTGTACAAGCAAAACTGTACATTGGAATATTGACAAAACCATACTTGGTCATTTACTGTACATTGGGTTGGGTTAGGACATTTACAGGGGCCAGTTTCGAATTGCAGTCTCCCGTAGGTGTTCTTTGAGAGTGTTTTTGACACTCAGTCAAAGAGGGCAATTTTTCCAGGGATGTCAATATGGCACTTATATCTGTCCTACTCAAGAAAGATAAGGATCCCACCGAATTTGGCAGCTATAGACTCTTAAGTCTCCTCGGAGCCGATCTCAAGCTATATGCTAAGGTGCTAGCCATCCGACTTCAAAAGCATATGACATCTCTGGTTGACCCTGATCAGACTGGCTTTATAAGAGGCCAACTGGTCACGGATAATATCAGACGGTTACTGCACGTGATTGATGCCAGCAAGGATGTCGCAACCCCTACGGCTGTCATGTCCTTAGACGCGATGAAGGCCTTTGACAGATTGGAGTAGTCATATTTGTGGGCAGTCCTTAGAAGGATGGGGTTAGGTGAGGGGTTCATTCACATGATCAAAGTTCTCTACACAGGGCAGTCTATCTGGATTTAAGATCAACTGGCCAAAATCAGCCTTCCTTCCACTCAATGAGACTGCGAAGGCAACCATCCTCCCAGAAAACATACTCATGGTAGAGCACTTTAAGTGTCTTGTGATTGAAATATTGCCCACTATTAACCAGCTTGGGTGACAGGATTACGAATGATTTTAACAGGTGGTCCAAATTAAAAAACTCATTACAGGCCCATGCCTCAATAATTAAGATGAATGTTTTACCCAGAATTAACTTTATCAGCTCCATGCTACCGTTATCTCCTCCTGTTGGTTACTGGCAAAAACTGCACTCTGCTGCAAATAAATTCGTCTGGAACAACAAACGCCCACGCTTAAAGCCCAACCTCCAGGTTAAACCCTACTGATCAATTATGGGTAGTTTACATCATTGGTATATAATTTCATTATTTATTTTTTTCCATTTGACACCGGAAATGCCACTCTGAAAGAGTTAAAAAGGTCCATGCACGAATAACATGCACGCGCGAATCAAAAAAGCGTATCAAACGCCGACGTCACAACAGGTGCATATTAATGAGCCGAATATAAAAGCTTATCAGACGCTAGCACGGCCGTGACGTCACTTCAGGAAACGTATGCCTTATGTCCGTCCGGATCATAGTACTAGATCAATGGTGGCCCACTCGGTGCATCACAGTTAGCCTATAGCTCCGCCGTCCCTGCTACAGTCGGGACCACTACACTGACGTTAGCCTATAGCCCGCCGTCCCTGCAGGTGGTTCTCTCCTCTTTGTGTGCCCCCGTCCCCGCGGGTGTCCCGCGGAGGAGCTTGTGGACGCGACAACAGCGGCGGCCGCAGGGCGCCCGAGCCCGCAGCGCTAGTTAGCTCATAGCTATCGTGTACCACTAGCCTTTACGGGCTCGAGCACCCTACGGCTGCCGCCGCCGTCGCGTCCATGGGCCCCCCGGCAGGGCACCCGTGGGGACGGGGTGTACAGAGAGGAGAGAACCATTTTGGCGGATGTCGGGATATGTTGTTAGCACAATAGCTACCAAGCTAAGATATGTTAGCTACTAACGTTATAAACACAATATGTGTACAACGACACAATGATTTACATTATTACAAATATGGTAACGTGGTTGTGGCTTTTACAAATAGTGGTTAGCTTTAGAGATGGATGGATGGCTATAATCACGGAGCAATAGTGTTAGGTGAAACAGATACATTTTCATTCGGCTAGTAGTAGCAAGCATATATCTATGGTAGCAAGGCTCTCTGCCTGCAGTGCCTGCCACTAGCTGTGTGTGACTCTCAGCGCCCCCTGGTGAGCCCCCTGGTGCCCTGCACCTGTTGTGATGATCATTTCGATTACACACGCACGTTATGAACCATTGATTAAAATATCCACGTGCGTGGTGATTGTGTTGGGCAGACAAAATGTTTGATAAAAACGCTAAAACTGGGTCAATTTCAATACTTTTTTTCCCTTCTTCATGAAAGTCACCGTTGGCCTAGTCCACATTGTTTATTGAACAAAAATACAACGTGAAGGTTGGCCTTTAAAGAGATCCACTGCACAGAGGAGTAAACGTGACAGGGGTTTAGCATTTCCAGACTTCAAATATTATTTTCAAGCTTACTCTTTGAGACCTCTCATCACTTGGTTTGACGCTCAAGCAGCAGTGTCCTGGCGACCATTGGAGGAGAAGATAGTGACCCCTTATAGACTTCAGGATATTGTGTATACCAACATTTCAATTAAGCAATGCAAATTACGATTTGGCCCTCTTATCACACATGTGATCCAGATTTGGCGTGACACCCAGAAAGCGTGCACTAACCGCCATAAATGGCACACACATTCCCCCCTATTCAATAACAATTTACTCCTTATTGGAGAACAACCCATTAGATACCCTAGATGGGAAGGGAAAGGCATCCATACATTGGGGGATATCTTTGATGACTCTGGTCTCCGATCTTTCCAGGATCTATCCAACGGATATGATCTCCCCGGAAACTCCTTTTTCTTTTATTTACAAATGAGAGCAGCTCTGAAGGCTCATGGCGTTCCATGGGACGTTCCACTAGAGCGACACCGGTTTCACAAATTATTTTATGACAGGGAGACATCGAGAGGCTTCGTCACTGACTTTTATCGCCACTTGCTTATGTCCTCATATAAGGACCTACCCCTGGATACGATTTGAAGAAAGGATATCCCTGAGTTGGATATAGATTTTGATTGGGATGCAGTCTGGGAAAATATTAGGCTATCATCACGCAACCCAGATCACCAACAGATTCATAAAAATGTTGTAGGACTTATTTGACCCCCAGGCGATTGAACCTAATGGGGGGGGAGAACGAGCGAGTGTTCATGTCTGTTATTTTTCTTTTAGTTTTTTTGTATTTGATTTGTTTTTTTGCTTATATATTTAATTATATATGTTCCGGGTCCCTCTGGCTGTGGATCTGGTGGTTGTGGGCTCGGGCTGGGGGGGGGGCGCGGTTTGGGGTCTCTGTGGGTCGAGGCATCAAAGAGGCGTGGTGCTTTGGCTCGCGGGGGCGCCGGTCTGTGGGCCCTCCGGGTTGAGATCCATGGCTGCCGGATCTGGAGATGGAGGGTGCTCAGGAGGTCCACTATACAGTAAGGGGTTAAGTCCTACTCCTTACATCGAATTTAAGTGGCGACTTATTTAATTTATACTCTGTTTTATTATTTTGTTAGTCCAATTTATTATCATTTTGTGTTATTATTATTACTACTGTTATTGTCATGTGAAGTCCTGTCTATTATTGTTGTTTATAATTATTATTACTGTATTGTGTTGTGGCTTGTCTTGTTTTTGGAAAAAAAAGAAAATGAATAAAAGATTTGACATGATTTATGATTTGACATTATGGATGTCGGTAAAGGGAATGATCAAGGATTTCACTGATAGCTTTTCCTCCAAAATACGCAAGAATCGATGCTCAAAACTATAGCTGAACTGGAAACGCTTTATTCAACGTTATTTAATTCTTTACAACACAACAACTCGGTTCGACTGGAAACTCAAGTTAATGTACTAAAAAAAGAGAATAACGCCATATACAGGCAACAATCTGAAATACAAATACGTAGCACAAGACAACAGCAGTACTCTCAAGGTTCCAAACCAAGTCACCTATAAGCTATGCGATTAAGAGTTAACGCAAAATTTGCAGATATAACTACCATTAAAGCACAACAAGGACTTGTTCTATTTCGTTATGGATCTCGCTCAGCATCATACTTGCACTGTACTTCACTTCGTGCATGTGCACTGAATAAAAAATTCCACCATGTACCTTTACATCCCAACATTTGTCTGGCCACACCCCCATCCGCTTACCTTCATAAGCAGGTGTGTGGTCACCTACTCGCCTTCTTCTTCACTTTCACCACAAGGAAGTGCCTTCGGTAGATCCCCACTTGACGAGGTTGTTAGTAGAAGAAAGTTGGAAAACAAGAGATACGTTGACATCATATCTTTATTTTCTCTCTCACTATTTTCGAGAAAATACGGCGATATTGTCTTCGTTACTGGAGTGTCTGGAAGATGATGATCATTCTAAACCTCCACCGTTTTTTTCGTATTAGGAGCTCACGCCGCTGACATGCTTCCCAACTACAATCCTTCTTGCTGCGGCTGGATGGGGTAAAGACCCTCCAGCAACACAGCTGGACTGTAGGACGCACCGACTGTTGTGAGAAGCGGTGGTTTCCAGGTTGGGTATGTACTGTTTTGCTTGGGAGCTCTGGTTGTTGTTGATGCTATGGGGGTTAGCTAACAATTTACGAAATGCCGACCCCAGGCTAGGGTCCTCTGCTCGGCTTAAAACGGCGGTCGGAGGATCTTGGCTTGACGCCCATTATAGTCAACTAGTGGGCCGCGACCAGGAACTGGTGATCCCAGGATTCTCTGGACGAGCGATGCTTCTCTGTCCCGTGTAGGCCCCATCTTTCACAAATGAGAGTATACCCTAACGAGGAAATGTGGGCATAGGATCTTCTTTATCGGGAGTTCCATGCTCAAAACCGACTGCAGCCCGAAATGGGAACTGTGCTGGCCCCGCTGATGTCTGGATCACCGTTGATAACTGTGTCCTGACGTTCTTTTTCTTTTCCCCTCTTAGGGGAGGGACTGGGACAGCGGCCTGTCTGAAGTGTGGCTTGTTATGTCATTGTGTATAGTTCAGGTGATAGCTGCTTAGCTTGCGTGCTAGTTGTGGACTACTGTGTTAGCCAGTCAGCTGTTAGCTGCGCAGCTGTTAGCTGCGGCGTTAGCTCGCTGTGTTTACCAGGCTGGTATACGTTAGCTTGTTGCTATCAGCCGATCGGCTGTTAGCTTGGCCAGGTTAAGAGTGTCTCAGGCAGTCCCGCCGCTGCCCCTCGCTCTGCCGCATACATGCCCACCCGAGTGGAGGTCAGGGGACATTGGGGGCCTGCACACCCATGTGGAGGTCAGGTTAGGTTGACAGTCACTACCTTAAGAGAGGCATTGTTACTCCAGGAGTGTACCCGCACTTCAGGACAGTGATCTAACCCTAATTTAGGTCGCGGGGCTTGTTTGGACCCGTGGGCGGAGAACAAAGGGATTTAGAATGACTCATAAATGCTCTGGAAGTCGCGCTTTTCAGAAATCTGTAAAAATAGAAAAATGACAATTTCGAGTGCTTTGAGATTTACTATATATGTCTCCTTACTTGCTAAACATAATACGATTTGTAAATACGTTTAATTCTTGCTAGATGTTATGCTTGTAATTATCTGCGTTTGCCAGAGAACTACAGCGCGTCACGAAACGCACGTCACGCACGCGCGCACACACACAAGAGAAGCGTGTGCGCTGTGAAGGTGTTAGACCCCCGCACAGAGGTGAGAGGTATCAGAGACTCGCTACCCCCCATCCAAATTCTAAACAACAGATCGGCATCGGCTTTTCATAATATGTATGAAATATCTCTTGCAATAATATCCACGGGACACTGAGCTGCTTCGCAGAATAATGTGGTGTGTGTGTATGTGTGTGTGTGCGCTGAGACGCAGCGTCAAGACGAAACTTGTGTCGAGTCTGCTTCTATGTATGTCTGCTTCTTCTGCTTCGACAGTCCTGTATACCCACGTCGCGCTAAAACATTAACTAACTATGGCAGAGTGCGTGTGTGTATATGATCAGCCACTGGCTACTGTGTGACGAGTTTGGTGTTTTGGTCACCCGCGCTGAGTAAACACGGTGCTTTAGTTGACAGCGCGAGTGAAGGAAAGATGACGTCGCCTCTCTGTCTCTCTCTCTCTCTCTCTCTCTCTCTCTCTCTCTCTCTCTCTCTCTCTCTCTCTCTCTCTCTCTCTCTCTCTCTCTCTCTCTCTCTCTCTCTCTCTCTCTCTCTCTCTCTCTCTCTCTCTCTCTCTCTGTCTGTCTGTCTGTCTGAGAACCCAGGTTGCTTTCTAACCTATATATATCTCTCTCCCTCTATCTCTCCCTCTCTCTCTCCCTCTCTCTATCTATATCTCCCTATCTCCCTCTCTTTATCTTTATCTTTATTACGGATCCCCATTAGTCATCACCGCAGCAACAACTAGTCTTCCTGGGGTCCACACACAACAAAAACAGTACATACATACATAACATTATAGTAGCATACATTTAAAAATATATTCCAATATTCCTACATATAAAAATATAAAAATATTTCCAAATAGCATTACAGTACACAAACAGAGTATCAGATCACAGAAAATACAATAAAAGGGATTAAACTCTCAGACAGTCATTTCTTTACAGTGTAAACTACAGTATCTGTGTTTTTCTTTCATGTAAACTAATTTCTTTTTCTCTCAATGCTCTTTTCAAATTATTTTTAAAACTTATCTTACTGGTTATCTGAGTAAGATGTACTGGCAGTTTATTCCAATATGACATGGCTCTATATAACACAGTTTTCTTTGCTGCATTGGTTTTTGGTAGTAGCAGTGTACATGTTAGCTGTGAATACAAACAGATAGGTTCTCTTGAGATATATATATTCCTCATGAACAAGATCAGGCTGCAATCCAGTCTGTCTTCCACCTTCAACCACAACAGCTTGGTATGCATCCCCTCCACACTGTTTCTCATTGAGCAGTTCAGGGCCAGACGGGCCGCTCTGTTCTGAGTGAGCTGGATCTTATTGAGCTCTTGTCTTGAGGCATTAGACCAGACAGCTGGACAGTAGTCAAGGTGAGAAAGAACTAATGACTGTATCACTTGCTTCAATATCAGATCGGCTAGAAAATACCTACACCTTCTGATAATTGAAATACCTCTGCTCATTTTGGCAACCACATTGTTGGTGTGAGTTGACCATGAGAGTGTTCCATCAAGTGTGACACCCAACAGCTTTGCCTCTCTAACTTGCTCAATAGCTGTTCCGTCTAAAGATATACTTAGCTTCACGTTTTTCTTATAGTATGCTTGGATCCCAATATTAGGCTCTTGGTTTTTGAGATGTTTAACTTCAGCCTGTTTTCAGACACCCAAGTGGACACTAAGTTCAAATCTCTCTCTCCATCTCTCCTCTGTATCTCCCTCTCTGAGACTACTTCTGTGTGTGTGTGTAACCAAATGCATACCTACATGTATGACCTATATCTATCTAATACTTTTGGATATGAGCATTCTTTTCAATAAGTATGGAAGCCTGAACACAGAATGACACCAGTATCACTGACTACCACGGCAAGCCTATAGAAAATTATTCTATTTAATAATAATAATAATAATAATAATAATTATTATTATAAATGTCTCTCTCTCTGTTTCTTTCTTTCTTTCTTTCTTTCTTTCTTTCTTTCTTTCTTTCTTTCTTTCTTTCTATCTCTCTCTCTCTCTTTCTATTATATTACTATTATATATCTATCTAAATATCTAAACCTCTGTCTATCTAGTGTGTGTATATGCATGGCATCAAATCAAAGTGTGTGTTGCCTGTATTGATCAGTCACACTATACCCCCATTCAGCTGTAATTGTTCCCTGCTGGGCCTTTGTTTCATGGTGTGAATTAGTCATTGAAATTAACATTGACATCACATTGAATTCTGGGAAGGAGTGTAGTTCCCTTATCATTAGCTGAATTCACTGAATTCCCTTCAGAGGCTCCTGCTGCAAATTGGTAATGACTGTACCAGAATGTTTGATATTGATTGAAAACTATCGTCTCAAATTTGACAATTGATGGCTTATTTTGAAGGTATGAATCTGTAATTTTATATTATGTAACAAAAAAAAAGGGGGAAATTCTCAGGAGGAGGAGCTATTTAGGTTAGACTTCTAAGGGTTTGCTACACTGTTCAACGTTCTGTGACTATAACATGCCTTAAACACTCTGACTACGACGTCATCTTTGACAGAGGATGTTAGTCGAACCTACCGGGAGCCCGGCTGGCGAGGACTGCGTCAACATGGGGAACCGTAGCGGCCGGGTGGCGCAGCGACGCTGCACTTGTCGTCAACACAGGAATGCTGTGTTTACCGTCGGTGCCCCGTTAGCCAGACTGCAGTTCGCTTGGCCTGCGCTCACGGTAGGAAGGTCCCGACCAGACCTTAAACGCGTCTTCTTCCTTCCCTTCTAAATGTTTTGTAATAACGATGTTTTCCAAAACGGGTGTTGCTGCAATACATTGAGGATACGACGCGTGTTGTGTGTGAATTGTCTTGTCACTGGTATAGCTTCTCCATACAAATCGGGTTGTTGTTACATGTGTAAAAATGATCTGGTTAGTTGTGTTGAGAAACATCATGTGTGTTCATGTACCGTGTACTCACAACTAAGGGGGTTAATTAACCTATAAAGCTATGCTTAGTGACATATGAGTGAAGAATGAATTCTTTTCTCAGCCTGTAATGACAAAGAACAGTGTGTTCACATATTAACAGGTTTACCTGTTCAACTGGGCCGTATCAAGGGTAAGGTAGGAGGGGTGTTCCCCCCGGTTCCCTGGGGCTTCCCCACCCTCCTCTCAGACATGTTGTTTACAATATATTGTGTCACTGTGTTGTGGGGATGTAACCCTTAGCTTAGTTGCTGGGATTGTGCTAAACCGCTTGAGAAACTATATTTTCCTAAAGAAAAGATTGTTTGGTCACTTTTCGTGTGTGCTTAGCAAGGCCTGTGGCCGATACTAATCGAGAATTATGTATTCTCTCATTATGAAAAACGGCGTTCCTCTGTAGCAAGAGTGTACTTGCCATTTTTTGTGGTTGTGTGTGTCTTGTGATCTATAACTGGGTTAGGTTGGCCACAGAAGCACATGTGGAAGTCTGGTACCGGGGCTCTTAAGGGGGCCCTCTCTATTCTGTGTTTTTTCCTTAGTAAAAATCAGATAGCAGGTTAGCACATGAGCTGTGTGAAGCTGTTAGACACTTCATGTAGCTGACTATGACTGTGTCATGCTCTTTTTTGTCATTACATCATATCATGGGTGTGGGGTCGTAAAGGGGTGAACTGGTAATCCTTTCCTCCCTTTTTGATGGGGAGGGGTTAAAACCTCCTGTCCTTCAAGGTTCCTGTCACGTTGCTGTTCGGCATGTTACAGGGTAAGAGGGGGGGGGAGGGGGGAGGGAGTTTCCTGGTCCCACGCCCTGGAAGATTGGGCGTGTGCACCGCAGAAATTCCCCCGCCATAGAGTACGTCACTGTGCGCGTCTCTGTTGGTAAGACTTCCGTGAGTTGTTCAGGTCCATATGATGGATCTGTTTCAGGGAGTGGTCAGGGCTCCTCCTCACAAAGCTCCTACCCGGGCCTTCTGTGAGTTAGGACTCTCCTTCCCTGTGAGGGAGCCTCCTCAGAGTTCAGAGCCTCCTCCTCAGATTGTCAAGGTGAGTAGAACTTAAAAAAGGAGTCCTGCTCTATTGTGTGTGTATTCGATTCAATTCGATTATTGAGTGTGTATTGGTTCAGTGCCTCCTCCTCGGAGAGCCCTAACCCAAATTTTACATGGCTCAATGTTGCAATATATTCTTTTCAATCTATACAGCTTGCGTGGGAAGTCTCTCTGGGGATTTCCATCTCCTCCCTATGGGAGAGTGGTGGGATGTAAAATGTAAACAATTTTTACCCTCAGCGGCGTCATGAGGGATTCATGTCAGTCTGTGTTCTTTCTTTTTTGAATAAAAAGAGGAAGGTACATGAAGCACGACGGCTCCGTGTCATTCTCCCAGGCGACTTGGAGGAACAATGTTTGGTGTCTTGCTAGACTATCCATTGATGTGTTTGGGTCTCGACGTATACATAGTGCTGGCTCAGGTGTGTTTCTGTGACAGAATCACACAGGGGCTAAGTGCGCCTTGGTTGCTTGTTAAAACAGCGTTTTTATAGGGCAACTGGGATGGAGTTTTGTCTCTTCCGAGCGGCAGTTTACTAGGTTGTCTCGATGAATTCTCGTTCATATCTGGGGGATGTTAACGGAATAGATCTGAACATAGGTAGAGGGGTCTCACGCCCTTGGGGTGGGCCGCTGAGCACGGTCCAAATGGGATCGTCTGGGTGGCGCCCTCTTTTCATGTTTTAGATCGACACCCATACCTACCCCCTCTCCTGGAGTGGGCATGTCGGCGTGGTTAGGACACGGGACTGGTCTGGTCACGCTGATCCAGGTCAGTTAACCCGTTGTCCGCCGGGGATGCAGATCTGCTGTTCTGGTATCCTGAGGGACTTGTGCTTTTTTCGGGGGGGAAAATGCCAGGTCGGTCCGGGTGTCACAGGGTTAGGCGCTATGGAGACCCTTTGTTGGGTACATGTTGTACTCTGCACTATCATAATGGCTTACGGCCATACCAACCTGTACACGCCCGATCTCGTCCGATCTCGGACGCTATGCAGGTTCGGTCCTGGTTAGTACTTGGTTGGGAGACCGCCTGGGAATACCAAGTGCGGTGTGCTTAGGGCTGGTTCTCCATTCTTTTCGCTCCTCTCTCACGCGTGGCGAAGAGGGGGCTGTTGGGGTGGTCTTGGACCTCCTCTGGTAACCCTGTGCTTCCCGTGCCGCTGGGCCCGGTCCGAAGTAAAGTTTTGTTGATACCGTAGGCCTGGGATAACCCTTTTTTGAAAACTGAAACACTTGTACTGCGGTATAGCCAGTCTATGCCCGCAGGTGTGTTTTGGAGTTTTTTCTTGAGGGGTTATAGGAACAACCACCGCATCTGGTAACGACAGGGTGGTTGGTTCCCTGGTGTGTTGGAGCAGAGTCAACTCCCGGGTTACCCGGTTGAGTGTGCCCCTGCACGTTCATGACGTCTGCCAATCATGTCAGCCTTCTCTGCCTCAACCCCTCTGGGTGGGTTTTTTTTAATGGAGGCTTTGTCATGGTGATCAACAACGCCAGCATACGCCCCTTCCACCGGGGCGGCTGTTTTCAGCTGACTCCTTTGGCGCCTGTCTCGTCCGCAGTGCTCCAGGCTCAGGTTACAGCCTGTTGCCTGGTTTCCCCGGTGCGCTGCCTGCTTCCGTTGGTTAACCTTTTTTGTGTGCTTACGGCCATGCTGACTGCCTGTTCTGCAGGGTCAGTGTGCCAGGCGGTGTGCTATTGGGGGGAAAGGGCCCGCTCTTGGAGGGGCCTTATCCGAATACGCTGGCGATGTGGGGGGCGGTGTCACTAAGTGACCACCTGGTGGGGTCTTGATGCCTGGCGTCATTGACCTCTCCGGGCCCCCGTTTTCCAGGGGATCCAGTCCCTTTAGTGGGTCTGGGTCTTCCTTCGCGCTCCGCTGCTACGGCCTTGCCACGGGGTTGGGTTTGCTCTTAACCCCGTGTTTTCTGGGGGCAGTAACGAGGTTGTTCCTTCCGTTCGTTCCCGGGTGGCATGCGGGTTGTGCGTGTGTGTAGTCGTGGGGTCAAGCCACGGTCTGCTCACCCTGTGCGTTGAGTTGCTTGAGTGCCTCTTCGCACGGTCGGATCCGTCGCCCTCCCGTGAACCTCCAATAGGGGGGGTATCCTCCATTAGGGAGGGTCGGGGGGGCTCGGTCCTCCCCGGTCTGATGGTTGTGGGGGGCCTCAGCGGGGTACATTTGTCGGGCTATGGCTCTCGCTCAGCCTCCCTTGTGCAAGTATAATGCTGAGCGAGATCCATAATGAAATAGAAGGTTAGGTTACGGCTATAACCAAGTTCTATGAGTTATGGTGACGCTCAGCATCAGACGCCGCTGCGGCCCTTGATCTCACCTTGTGGTAAAAGTTTGGGAAGGAGGCGAGTAGGTGACCATATACCTGCTTATGAAAGTAAGCGGATGGGGATGTAAAGGTACATGGTGGAATTTTTTATTCAGTGCACGTGCACGAAGTGAAGTACAGTGCAAGTATGATGCTGAGCGTCACCATAACTCATAGAACTTGGTTATAGCCATAACCTAACGTTACAGACCCTAAAGAAATAAACGCGACATTCAAAGAATTCTACTCCAACTTGTATAAATCAGAAACGACCTTCGATCAAAACAAAATGGACACATATCTTAATCAAATTAACCTCCCTAAACTTTCAGAGGATGACGCTAAACAGTTAGAAACACCGATCACACTAGAGGAACTCAAGAAGGCCATATCCGAAATGCAAAGTGGTAAGGCTCCTGGAAGAGACGGTATCCCACCAGAAATGTACCTCTCGTGTTGGGACATAATTGGACCCTTATTACTAAATATGATTTTATACTCAGTCAATGAGGGGAACTTCCATAAGAACGACATTATTGCACTCATAACAGTCCTCCTTAAAAAAGACAAAGACCCCACCGAGTGCGGTAGTTATAGACCCTTAAGTCTCCTCGGAACCGATATCAAAGTGTACTCTAAGGTATTAGCCATCAGACTACAAAAGCATATGACGTCTTTAGTTCATCCGGACCAAACTGGCTTCATAAGAGGCCGCTTGATCACTGATAACATAAGACGATTACTACACGTACTAGATGCTAACAAGGACGACACCACACCTAAGGCAATGCTGTCCCTGGATGCAATGAAAGCTTTTGACAGGTTGGAATGGTCATATCTATGGGCAGTATTAGAAAGGATGGGGTTAGGAAAAGGATTCATTGATGTGATTAAAGTATTATACAAAGACCCATCGGCCATGATTACAACAGGTATAATCACTTCCGGAATCTTTCCGGTATCACGCTCTTCTAGACAGGGTTGCCCTCTTAGTCCCGGACTATTCGATCTATCATTAGAGCCTTTAGCACAATATATAAGACAATCCCAATCCATAGAACCAATCGTAATCAAGGGCACACAACATAAAATTTGTTTATATGCGGACGACGTAATACTGTTCATGCAAAACCCCAACACCACATTGCCTCATCTGCTCAAGTTGATTGAGGACTTTGGAGATTTATCGGGATTTAAGATAAATTGGCCGAAGTCGGCTTTCCTTTCACTTAACGCCCCTGCAAAAAAATATATAACCCTCCCAGAAGAGATACCTATGGTAAAACACTTTAGATGTTTGGGAGTTGAAATATTCCCTACCATAAGCCAAACGGTGAAGCACAATTACATAAAAATCCAAAACAAAATCAAAGACGACCTTGACAGGTGGTCAAAACTTAAAAACTCAGTACAGGCACGGGTATCAATAGTTAAGATGGACGTCCTACCTAGAATCAACTTCTTCAGCTCAATGCTACCGTTACACCCTCCAGAGGGTTACTGGAAAAAATTACACTCCTCCACATACAAATTTATTTGGAATAACAAACCACCACGTATAAAAAGATCCACCGCACAGAGAAACAAAGCAGACGGTGGTATGGCATTTCCAGATTTTTTCCACTATTTTAAGGCGTACACTTTAAGACCACTGACAACATGGTTTGATCCCCAAGCATTAGTATCCTGGAGAAATTTAGAAGAAAATATAGTAGCTCCACATAGACTGAAGGCAGTGAAGGACATAGCATACACCAAATGATCAATTAAGCAATGCGAACGGAAATTTGGCCCCATAATTACTCATGCGATCCGGATATGGCGTGAAACACAAAAGAAATATTCTAACCCACATAAATGGCATAATCATACTCCCTTATTCAATAACAATGCACTCTTGATTGGAAAATGACCTATAAGATTCCCTATATGGGAAAAGCAAGGCATACACTCATGTTTTCAACAAACAGGGTTTTGTAGTTATGATGAAATATGCAAAAAATGTAATCTCACCGATTCCACATATTATTTTTACGCACAGTTATTGTTATGTTTGAAGGCTCACAGTGTTCCATTAAGGATACCAATTGTACACCACAGATACCACAAATTCCTCTATGAAAGAGAGACATCGAGAGGTTTTGTTTCAGATTTTTATCATCAATTACTAACGTCCTCGTATGAAACCCTCCACCTAGACTCAGTCTGGAGGAGGGATATACCAGACCTGGAAAAAGATTTTGATTGGCAAGAAGCCTGGGCAAATGTTCGATTTACATCAAGGAACCCGGACCATCAACAAATCAATCTTAACTATATTCACAGGACATACTTGACTCCTATAAGACTGAACAGAATGGGTCTTAAACAAGACTCCAAATGCTCCTTATGTACAAATGGGGACGAGGGGACATTTATGCACATGTACTGGGACTGCCCACCAGTTAAGATATTCTGGAAAGAAGTGACCCAGCAATTATCAAATCTCTTAACTCTGAATATACCTGTACACCCCTCTGTATTACTGCTGAATGATGTTTTTGAGTGTGCAGTACATCCACAGCTAAAGAGATTGGTTTTATCGGGTATCACAGTGGCTAAAAAGCTGATAGCATCACAATGGTTTCAACCGGAAATAATGTGCCGGAAGGTCTGGATTCTTACATATCTCAATGTGATTTATCAAGAAATATCTACAGCAAGAATTTGGGTCTCAATGAATCCAAAATGACAATGTGGTTGGAAGTGGTGGAGAGAATAAAAGCTAGCATATAATGGTAGTGTCTGGTTAGGAGCGAGGGATAATGGATGGATTATCCAATGGGGGGTCCGGGAGGGGGGGGTACGAGCTAGAACATATGTGTGTTGTAGGGTATTAGATAGCAGGTATTAGGGGTATATCCTGTATAAGACATTTAACTAAATGGTGATTTCATTGGATGTGCACTGTTAATTAATGCTTGTATATCTTATCGTGTGTTGTCATGTTTGTTTATATGTTTGTTTAAAAAAATAATAAAAAAATAAAATACAAAGATTTGATCGAAGAAAAAAAAGATTAGAGCACACAATAGCATCTGCAAATGATTTATAGATGTTTTATGAATGTCTTAACAAATCATTTGTTAAACATGAAAAGACAAGTCTGGTAATTGCTTCGTGTGTATTCATAAAAGTCCACAAATAAACAAACGATTAGACATTTGTTAATGATGAATAGGCTTCCCTTTAGATTAGGGCACACAATAGCATCTGCAAATGATTTATAGATGTTTTATGAATGTCTTAACAAATCATTTCTTGAACATGAACAAATAAATGGAGGTACAGTATAGTAGTTTTTTCATATCCATTTTTCAAAGCATCTACAAATGTGTTACTACATTTACTTTACTACTATTAAACAACATTATTTAATGATGAACAAATCAAGTACAAACAATGTTGATAATGAATTATAAATAATGTAGAACTAATTTGTAAATGTTATACAAATATAGTTATAAATTATTTAATAATAATTTACGAATGTATATAAATGTTTTGTTCATGATTAGTTCATTATCTACAAATACCTTATGAAGGTCTTATAACTGAGTGTTATTATAAAGTGTTACTGAATATAGTATATTTATAAGTAAAACATTTAAATAGGCCAGGGCTGTACAACTGTGCAAGATGTGGTCAATATTAATTAGAATAAAAATAACAATACAGTGGGATGAGATATATGTGTGTGTGCAATTGGGCATTTTGTGTGTGTGTACTTAGCAGGCAGCACTGCAGCAGGCAGCCAGTCAGAGACAGACAGAGGACTCATAGGTTCCGGGTTAATGGAGACCTTGGACTCATGATTCCTGATTCAGTACAAAGATTCTGATCTTTAACCCGGATGAGGTGAGTTGGGTGAGGGGTGCCGCGACGCTGCTGTAGTCCCTGATGAAGCGCCGGTAGAAGTTGGCAAACCCCAGGAAGCGTTGGAGCTGCTTGACGTTGGTGGGACGGAGCCAGTCGGACACCGCCTTGATCTTCTCGGGGTCCGCCCGGATCTTGCCGCCCTCAATTATGTAGCCGAGGAAGCCGATGGAGGAGACGTGGAACTCACACTTCTCCGCCTTGATGAACAGCTTATTCTCCAGAAGACGCTGGAGGACCCGGCGGACGTGCTGGACGTGCTCCTCCATGGAGCAGGAAAAGATCAGAATGTCATCCAAATAAACAAAAACGGAGCGGTTGAGTACATTGCGGAGAACGTCATTGACGAGGGCCTGAAAGACAGCAGGGGCGTTGGTCAGCCCAAAGGGCATTACCTTGTACTCGAAGTGGCCGAGTGGTGTCTTAAAGGCTGTCTTCCATTCGTCTCCTTCCCGGATGCGGACAAGGGGATAGGCGTTCCTGAGGTCCAGCTTCGTGAAGATGGTGGCACCTTGCAGGGGCTCAAGAGCAGAGTTGATTAAAGGCAGGGGGTACTTGTTTTTGACTGTGATATTGTTGAGACCCCGGTAGTCGATACAGGGGCGAAGGGAACGATCTTTCTTGGAGACAAAAAAGAACCCTGCGCCGACAGGAGAGGAGGAGGGAGTGATAATGCCTGAGGCCAAGGACTCGTGGACGTACTTTTCCATCGACTCCCTTTCTGGGTGGGAGAGGTTGAACAGGCGACTAGCGGGGAGTGGCGCTCCTGGGAGTAAATCAATAGCGCAGTCGTATTGGCGATGAGGAGGCAGGGAGAGAGCCTGTTGTTTGCTAAATACAGCCTTTAAGTCATGGTAGACAGGAGGAATAGCAGACAGGTCAATGGTTTCGTTGGGGAGGTGGGAACCAGCGGCCCCTAGTGGCGACCGAGCTGATTGTAGGCAACGTGACAGTGAGCGCTCCAGCCGGTCACTAAGCTGGTATGCCAGTTGATGACGGGGTTGTGTAATTTGAGCCAAGGCATGCCAAGGACAATGGGATTGTGGGGAGAGCTGGTGACATGAAAACGAATACTCGGGGAGCTCCAGTAGCTCACCACGTACCGCGAGTGCTATTTCAGCGCCGTGGACAATCGTGCTCGTCACGGATCTGGGGCTGAGCGCGTTCGAATCCCGGACGGCAGCCGTGCCTTTCCCAGAGTGTCTTCCCCCCCATCTGAACCCTTTCAGCCTGCTTCTGTCGGTCGAACTTGACCAAGTATGAGTGCGATGAAAAAGCGATAAACGCTAAAAAGAACCAGCTGACTGGTCAAAGTTTAAAAAAAAAGAAAACGAATACTCTCGCTATGATTTCCGGATAACAGGAGGCGGAGGGGTACGGTGTGGCGAGTTATTCGCGTGAGCAACTTTCCGTTTAACCCGCGGGCGTCACGGGGTATCGGCAGGGCGTCCGTAGCGATGTGGTAGCGGGAGACTACCCCAGCGTCGATGAGGTTCTCGTCGGCCCCTGAGTCGACCAGGGCGAACAGCGGGAGTGATTGACCATTGAGACACAGCGTGGCGCTGAATAGCATGTTTGGACCGGAGCTTTGGGCGAAGCGAACAAGAGGCAACGGAGTGACCAAGTTGGCCGCAATATAGGCATGCCCCCGTAGCGAGCCTGTGACGACGTTCGCTGGGGGGAGGCGTGAGCGGTCTAGATCCATGGGCTCGGGGGAACTACTTTCAGCGCGGACGGCGTGGGGAGAGCGAGTTGCGCAGGGCACAGGTGGGTGAGCGGTGCTAGCTTTCTCTCGGCGGCGGTCACGGAGGCGCATGTCCAGTTCCCTGGCCAAATGGATTAGCTCGTTTAGGGAATTTGGTTTTTCTTTGGACGCAAGTTTGTCTTTCAAAACGTCGCTCAGGCCTTGGCGGAAAGCCCCTCGCAGTGGCGTGTCACCCCAGTCGGAGCCGGCTGCCAGGATATGGAATTCGATGGCGTATTCGCTCACACTGCGACTTCCTTGGCGGATCGTAAATAAGCCGGCGGCTCTATCTGAACCACCAGGAGGGTGGTCGAAGACTTTACGCATGTCGTATGACTCGCAGAGGGGAGAATTATTGAAGTGGAGAGCGGTTGCCCATTCCAGCGCAGCGCCCGTGAGCAGGGCCGACAGGTAAGCTACTTTTGACCTCTCGCTTTGGAAAGTGTGTGATTGTTGCCCGAAAACTAGCGAACACTGAAAGATAAAAGCTCGGCATTTGGAGACGCTTCCGTCATAACGCTCCGGCGCGGGGACGTGGGGCTCCCTGTGCGGGGGAATCGCAGCAGTGGGGGGAGAGTCCGGTGGGGCTTGCTGAGCCGTGACGTATGCCTCGAAACGGTCGTATTGTCTATCTCGTTCCGCAGAGCCGAGTGTGAGAGCGGTAAGCTGAGCAGTGACGGCGTCTATGGAGAGGGCGAGTTGGTCAACTCGAGCGGACTGGCCGTTGATAATACTCACGGACTGCTTCTGAAATCTCCCCCATTCCTCGATCTCGTGTGTAGCTGGTTCTGTCATCTTGGTCGTGGTGTTCTGTGAGAAGTGGGTTTTAAGCACAGCCCAATCGCTGAACACAGGACAGGAGAATGGAGCGTTTCAAGGGGTTTTAATGGTATTCCCAAGCAGACAAGTATTACATCCAGAAATGTACAACAGGTATGAATGGGGGGATAACGGGCAGGCGCACTCCAGTGCCACTGCAGACGGGAGACACGGGAAATGTACAATAGGTATGAATAGGGGGATAACGGGAGCAGGCGCACTCCGGTGCCGCTGCAGACGGGAGACACGGTTTCGTGTTTGAGAGAGAGAGCTGGAACTCCTTGGTAGCTCCAGGGGGGTCCAGACAGGAACACGCTGGCACGGAGGTCCTGGGCACAAGAGAGGGAAGTTAGTACACGGATGATCACACAGGGATGTCTTCAGACTGAGGCGTCGTACCTAGGTAATGATACTAAGACCACAACGACTTCTGGTCAGCGTCGTCCGGTAGAAGTAGGGTCTTCATCAACGGGGGATGGGATACAGCTGTGAGGAGTGAGGTGCCTAACAGCGTGTGAATCAGGGGGATGAAGTGCAGCTGGGCTGAGTGATGGGAGGTGAAGGGATGCTGGCCATATAAGGGCGTGAGGCTTCCGTGGTGGAAGGGAGGATGAAAAGGAGTGCGTGGTGGATGGAAGGGAGGATGAAGAGGAGTGTGTGGTGGATGGAAGGGAGGATGAAGAGGAGTGCGTGGTGAATGTGAGGGGAAAAGGAGGGGAAGTGAAGTACGCTCGTGCAGGCACGCGGGAAGTCAGTCAGACTTGGGGGTGCGGTCGGAGTCGTAGATAAATAATAATAATAATGTCATATTAAATGCATGCGCGAAGCGCATCATTCGTGATTTTCCATTCATTTGAAAGATCAATATTTTACACTACAACAGACAAACTTGAACACCAACATGTGGACAGTTCACACACGAAATGCAGCAGTTTTTTCTCTAATCAGAAGACGATTTATTGTCGATTTAGACGCAAGCGGCAACAACTAGCGTTTGGACTTTCGTTTCGCACATCGCACAGGATCTGTGTGTGTGTGTGTGTGTGTGTGTATGTGTGTGTGTGTGTGTGTGTGTGTGTGTGTGTGTGTGTGTGTGTGTGTGTGTGTGTGTGTGTGTGTGTGTGTGTGTGTGTGTGTGTGTCACTGTCACAACAACAATCGCAGCAGGAGCGATAATAAACACACATTACCTATTCCGAAGACAGAACATGAATGTCCAGTGAGTCCAGAATATCCTGATGCATATGCAGCAAGGCCAGGTTGCGTGAATATTAAAGGCAACCAACTTGTGTTCAGCTTTTCGTTCAGCGTTTCTCTGATTGGCCACACGGCCACGTGACCGCCCTAGCACACGCCCTTATCCGCTGAGAGACGCGGCAGACGTGCAGAGAGTGAGCTGGGATCATTTGGTGGTCGAACCAGTTCAGACAGAGGTGTTTATTTATATCAATAAACATATCTACTAGAAACACTGGTGTTCTGTTGTGTGACTGTACTAAACTCTTCCACCACATGACCGACATTTGACATACAGTACACCTCCTATCTATGTTGGGATTATGTTTGGTCATGACAAAACAATAAAAATCGCTACTGTTAGTAACGCTGCCACCACCCACTTCAATGACAGAGCTCTCATATTTGCGAATGCATAAACTATATCATAAATTATGGCGATGTGTCTAATATGGCTGTCGCGAAGTCATTGATAAGCGACAGCCATATTAGACACATAGCCATAATTTAAGATATAGTTTATGCATTCGCTAAATATGAGAGCGCTGTCATTGAAGGACTTCTACAACGAAGCACGGCCGCTGCTGCTGCTGGAGCTGGACCGAGTCAAGCCGCGGGCGGCGCACGGAAGCCGGGGACAAACCACTGCTGGCGCTTCAGCAGCCTCCACGGGCGAAATAACATATAACGTTACAGCGTACAGTTCCACACTGATGTACAGTGACACCCAGTTTCTAGTTACAGTAGTGACGCGTGAATCGATAGTCCTAACAGTGTTTATTATTAAGAGTCAGATAGTCCGCACCGTGTTTATAGTCCAATAACAGTGTTTATTAGTAAGAGTCAGATAGTCCTAACAGTGTTTATTATTAAGAGTCAGATAGTCCTAACAGTGTTTATTATTAAGAGTCCTAACAGTGTTTATTATTAATTAACGTCATAAACCAACTACCAGATTTATTTTGCACCAGGGAACTTGAAGGTTCCTGCGCTTGTGCTCGCGGCAAAAGGGGGCGGGCTAGCGGCGTGGGGTCGTGGCCAATCAGAGAAAAGCTGAACACAAGTTGGTTGCCTTTAATATTCACGCGGCCAGCGTATTATTATTAAAGAAATCAGATATTCGTTTTTGAGACATTTCTTTTCTGAGACACAAGTAAACACACTCTCCACTTCAGTCAGTCCTCCCTCTGCAATTCGTTCCCGCATACAACATCGCAGACAGATATATTCCTTTATTGCGAATTGTCTGAGCGTCCCAAAAACTATTCCAGGCCGCTATTTTTTAACCAACAGATTTCCAGTTCCGCGTTGACGCTTCCAGGCTGCGTCTATTCGAATCCCAACTGGTTCATGCGTCGGCTACACGCTGCTTTAATAACACTGTATTATCGAGACAGCGCCCCTATGAGGATCTGGCAATGAATTCCAAGAGTAAGGTAAATCTACAGTGCCACTCCGCTCTGTGACATTGAGTAGCCTCGGTATTACAATGGAATAAAAGCCAAAACAACCTTGCAGTTGCAGTTACACTCCCCGCCAGCAGGGGGTGCTGGCGCACCCGCCGCACCCCCACTTCCCGTGTCACTGCTCGTGCTGTGATTGTGACAATACATGACATACAGATAGACAGTACTGCTACATCTATACATTTATGACATACCAGATTTACAAATACAGTACTGTTTGTGATACAAAAATTTTATAAAAAAGAGAGTATATACATTTGACGAAGAAAGTGTACATTGGAGGAGGTGGGGTGGGGGGTTGGGAGGTGGGGTGGGGGGGAACTGTACATTGGAGGTGGTTGGGTGGGTGGGGTGGGGGGGATGGGTAGGCGGGGTGGGCGGGGGGGGCGGGGTAACTGTACATTGGATTATCAACGAAACCTTACTTGGTCCCAAGAAGAGGGTCTCGTGTATTATTGGGTTAGGACATTTACTGTACATTGGAGCGGGTTGGGTTAGGACATTTACAGGGGCCAGTTTCGAATTGCAGTCTCCCGTAGGTGCTCCTTGAGAGTGGTTTTAAAAGTGGGTAGTGATTCACATTCCTTTACAGCTGTGGATAGGGCGTTCCACATTGATGTGGCATAATTTGCAAACGTGTTTAGTTCCTTGTTTGAGCCGAATCTGGGTTTAACATGATTTGTGGAGCTCCCTCTGGTGTTGTGGTCGTGGTATTCACTGACCTTTGGGAAGTATTTTGACATGTACATGGGTACCTTAGTCGTGTAGTGTATCTTGTAGACCAGGCCCATTGCAAGTTGCTCTACTCTGTCGTCTACTCTAAGCCATCCTAGGTTGTCAAAGTGGGCAGGGGTGAGGTGGGTTCTAGGAGTAAGGTCAAGCAGTAGTCTGACCAGTTTGTTTTGTGTTTTTAGCGCCTTTGAGGTGCTTTGGTACCATGAGGTGCAAGCATAGTCGTAGTACCCTTGTATGAGTGCTCCTGCCAGAGTCTTCAGGGTATTCTTGTTTACCAGAGAGGAGATCTGGTACAAGAATCTAGTTCGTTGGTTGACTTTTTTTTATTACATTGGATGCCATTTTGTCACAGGAAAGATTTGCCTCTAGGATGGAACCTAGGTATGCAATTTCATCTTTCCTTGTGACAATATTGTCACCCACTGTAACTGAGAAGCCGTCGGCCTTGCTCAGTTTGTTATTTGAACCGAAGAGAATGGACTCTGTTTTACCCAGGTGTAATGATAGTTTGTTGTCAGCGAGCCAGGTGCAGATTTTGCCTAGTTCCGAGCTGAGGGTTTTTTCAACCTGTAACTTGTTCTTGTCAGAGACCAGCAGGGCTGAGTCGTCCACGAACAGGAACAAGTTGCAGTCACAAGCTGACGACATGTAATTTGCATAAATTAGGAACAGTAGCGGTCCTAGTATGCTTCCTTGTGGAACACCACAGCTCACTGGGAGGGGGGGGGGGGGGTAGGGGGGGTAGGGTACCATTTACCTCCACTATCTGTTCTCTCCCCTCCAAGTAGGATTGCATCCAGCTCACTGATAGACTATCAAAACCAATTGCTTTTAGCTTGTCAATCAGAATGGAGTGATTGACAGTGTCGAAGGCCTTTTGTAGGTCCAGCATGACCATGCCGCAGTATTTGCCCGTGTCCACCTCTTGTTTGATGTGGTCGTTCAAATAGAGAAGGCATGTGTCAGTGGAGTGGGATGTTCTGAAGCCAGATTGGAATTCGAAGATTAGATTTTTTTCCGCAAGGTACTTTTTGACCTGTTCGTATACTATTTTTTCCATGACTTTTGAGATGGAGGTAAGAATAGAAACAGGGCGGTAGTTGCCTGGGTCTAATTTGCTGCCCTTTTTGTGCAGGGGGTTACTCTCGCAATTTTAAAGTCTTTGGGTACGTGTCCCTGTTTTATGGAGAGGTTTATTATGTGTGTGATGACTGGGGTGATGGCGGCTGCTGAGTCTCTAAGGAATTTGGAGGGGGTATTGTCATGGCCAGTGGCCTTGTTAGGTTGGAGGGCGCTCAGTTTTTTGAGTACCTCAGCTGTTGTTACCATTTCTAGTTTGAAATCGTCTTTGCGCACCGCTAGATTTTTGTAGTAGGCTATGATGTGTTCTACCCCAAAATGCCCTGAGTGGGAGGGTAGTTTATTTACCAGTGTTGTGGCTATGTTTGTGAAGAAAATGTTTAAATAATTGGCCACATCCAGCTTGTCTGTGATGAGCGTGTTGTCCGTCTTTATGTTTATGTTTGAAAATCTGGTTTTAAGTTTTTTACTGCAGCCTAGTTGATTATTGAGTAATTTCCAAAGTTCACTGTGTTTATTTTTGTTTTCCTCAGTTTTGTCATTGATGAAATTCTTTTTTGCAGTTTTGATCATGGAGTTTACTTCATTTCTTAGTCTGTTTCTTTGCAGTTTGAGTTCAGTCACGTGGGCTTGGAGTTCACTGCTCGAGCTTTTGGTAAGCTTTGACTGACTTTTATGAAACTCATTTTTTGTCTCTGGTTTTCATAGCGGTCAATATTTCTGAGTGCATCCACGGCTCAGCGTGATTTTTTACCCCGGTGGTTCTTAGGGGGGCCATGTCGTTCAGTACTGTTGAGAATTTGGTTTTGAAACCAAGCCATGTTTCTTCAACTAGTGTACCACTGAGCTCTTCTGACCAGTCCAGGCTCTCCAGTTCTAGGTTAAAGGCCTCGCTAGAGTAGGTTTTGAGGTCTCTAGATGTGACTGTTTTGTGACAGCCGGCCTTTTGTTTTAGCTTTTTGCGTGTACAGAATATCATATAATGATCGCTTAACCCGCATGCTATAACCTCTGTACCTTTTTAGTCACAAAAGCAAAGTGTTATTTGGCTTCTTTTAAACTAAATTAAACTTTACTCCTTTGCTTATTCAATTTGTTGTTTTCTTTACTTGTGGGAAGTCTTGGCTGTGCTGGGCGCTCTTTTGTGTGTTTGCTGCTACTGCTTAGCTGTCGCCTGCATGTCTGTGTGCCATGTAGTTTGTAGTGTCTTATTCCACTCCTAGTATTGAGTCATTAGACACATGTCTTTGTTTTTCTGGGGGTTTAGCTTAGGTGATTGTTAAGACGAGGATGATGCACAAAAAGCTTCCCACAATACCTTGACCTTTGAAAGAATGTTGAAGAGCAATTTCGACAAAGTATCCATTCCGGTCAGGGCCGGCCAGACTGGCTGTAGACACGCTGTAGTCATGAGTATTTCGCAACTGTTTCTCTGCTTTGAGATCCATTTTCTATAGTCTATTACAAGGCCAACTTGTGACAAAATGTAATAATGGCATGACGTCTCACTACGTGGGGAGTGTTGTCACAGTATTTTATATAGTCATATAGTCAGAAACATCTTGGGATCTTGTCAGGCTAAAACTTAAAAAACAATAATTATGACAACAAACAAACAACAAACAAACAACAAAGCCAACGCCGTGCTGCACACTTTTAAAAGTCTAATAGCAGAGTTTTTCCAACCTGAGCATTTGAGCACACTATCCTTTTACTCAACTGTATTCAAACAAAACAACGTTTCGGTCCTCAGACCTTCATCAGGTTAAAGGTACTGTATAGCCCGGTGACAATAAGGTCTACTTTTACTTTGATTACTTTAAAGTATTTCTTTGTTTTGATTTCTTGAAACCAACTAAATGATCTGCCAGTGCAATAAGAAAACATGACTTAATGTATCTTAAAATAGGCTTGATGAGTCTGAATACTTGTTAAGCCTATTCTCCCTCTTTTTGTCCTTTTGACATTGAGCTGAATGCTGTGTCTGTCTTGCATTTTTTATTGTACAAAGGTCAAAGTGACAAGAGACACATAGGCAAACAAGATAACAGAGACAATTCAATTCAGTGAATGAGGTCATAAACTATATACAAATTATTAAATGAAACAAAGTATAAAGTTATATCAAATAACATTTGGTAATATCATGACAACTACATTTACTACTGCAGATACAAAAATACTATTATAATTTGTATGCATGCTTTTCTGTGCATTAATCAAGCAGCTACGTCTGCACTGCACAAGGCACTAGCCATGAGAGTACATATACATATACATATACTATACTATACAATACTATATAGTATTGTATATTAGTATATTGCATAGTATATTGTATATTGTATGGTAACTCAGTTACTTCTATTCTGCATCGAACATTGTACATATGTCTATACTGAACACTGTGACCTCTATTTTTACTTCTATTTTACATGCTATACTATTTTATTTCATACTTATCTTGTCTAGCACAGTCTCTGGAGCGTAACAGTAAGAAGCATTTTGTATAAAAGTATTCTGTACTTCTGTATGACAACTATTAAAGAAACTTGAAACTTGATAAACTTGAACAGTATGGAGTAGGCTATTATAATAGCCATACCTGGCTTCTTCCAGGAGATGGCAGCAAATACATAAACAAATGCTGTAGGCTGCTGACGTTCTTATGAAATCATTGCTCAGAAATAGGCAATTCTGTGCCTTGCATCTACATACCCTGCAGAAATTGGCACCCCTGGTAAAGATGAGCCAAAGAGCTGTAAAAGATAAACAACCCACACAGCTGAGCTATAATATATACTCAAAATGTAGAGACATATTATTTTTTCTTTTCTCAATCAGTTGTTGAGAAAAATATTTGCATTTCTACTGTGTGATACTTTTAGTCTATGAAAGATGGACGTAACAATTATTGATCTTTGTCACATTGTTTGCTTCCTGTTTTCTCATTTATATTAATGTAACTCCTTCAAGTATGCTCCATTCTAGTTCATGGGACTGGTATGTCTTTGAGATGCTCTGTTGAACCAGTTGCATTGTTGGTCTATATCTAAATCCTGCCTCTGAATATTTGCAAGGACATTGACTTTGTAATGTAAACAGACATTTCTGTAATATTTAGCAAATATGCATTTAATTGAATGAATAGGCCTCACATAATAGAATTGTGTTCATTTCCATTACATATGATAGAAGGGTGACAGTGCCTCAGCACGTAGAGCGGTCGTCTGGTGATTGGAAGATTCCAGGTTCAATTCCAGGTTCAATTCCGGCTCCTCTCAGCAGTGTGTTGAAACCCCTAACTGCTCCCGATGAGCAGGTTGGCACCTTGCATGGTCGCCTTCGCCGTCCATGTGTAATTGTGTGAGTGAATGGGTGAATGTGAGGCATAAGTTGTAAAGCGTTTTGGATAAAAGCTCTATACAAATGCAGTCCATTTACCATTTGTTTACCACTAGCTTACATACCTGGCATACAATAACTGCTCTGAGTGGCCATGGGAAATGCTGCCTGGTAACATTCTATAAATTTGTATCATCATTCGTGTTCGCTCTTTGCAGTTTCTGTAGCAACAGCGTACACATAAGGAGAGTCTGTGTGTGTTGACAAGTCAGTACCATACGTCACCCACACACTTCACACAGTACACCCTAAAGTTCCTTCATTTCATTCATTGAATTGAGATTAATATTTTGCTGTGTTTTGAATAACTCTAGGGAATGTTAGTGTTACGACCACAACACCAGAGGAAGCTCAACAAATCATGTGTAACCCAGATTCGGCTCAAACAAGGGACTAAACACGTTTCGCAATTATGCCACATCAATGTGGAACGCCCTACCCAAAGCTGTAAAGGAATGTGAATCCCTACCCACATTCAAAACCACTCTTAAAGAGCACCTACGGGAGGCTGCAATTCGAAACTGGCCACCGTAAATGTCCAAACCCCCCACCCCCTCCTAATAGACAGCCCCCTCCCCACTGCATGTATATTTTCTCTCCCCGCCGTATGTATATTTCTCTCCCACCCACCCACCCCCTCCTAATGTACAGTCTCCTCCCCACCCAATGTATATTTTCTCTCCCACCCACCCACCCCCTCCTAATGTACAGTCTCCTCCCCACCGTATGTATATATCCTCTCCCCACCGTATGTATATTTCTCTCCCACCCACCCACCCCCTCCTAATGTACAGTCCCCTCCCCATTATGTATATACTCTGTCAGGATCTATGGGTAACAGTACTGTATATTTGCATATCGTATATGTCACAAATGTAACAGTACTAAATACCTGTATGTCAGTATGTCCCTATGCCATAAATGTCATGTATGTTGTCGTGTATGTCATAAATGTCACTATGAATTGAAAATGGGGGACCCTGATGTAAACAAGACAAACGTCTTTCTCTGGTCTGCATCCCCTTAACAATTGTGTGTATTGAGCCGTAGGCTACTGTATTGTACCCATTCTGCAATCTGTTAAATTAAGTTTTCATTCATTCATGGAAAGTGGTTGTTCAAACATGTATTGGTTTATTGCAGTTATTTAATCAACATGAACTTGGATGGGATATATGTTGTGTTGTCCCCAAAGTCGTGTTCCTCCCTTCTTTTGGTTTCAATTGACTCACACGTTTTTGTTGTTGTGTTGTTGTTTTTTAAAGTTTTTACAGCTGAACAGCATCTTTTTCATGGGTTCCATTATTCAATGAGGTTCATGATAATGATAATCTCATGATCTAACTCACAAGTTTATGTCTTTCAGAGTTCCAATGGAATTATTTTGTGGGTTTTGTGGTGTTGGTATATCTGTGAGTATCTATGAGTCACATGCCCAAATTAGGGTGGGAGGAAGTGGCCGGCTGACAGAGAGAGAGGGGGGACAGGGGTACAGTGACAGATCGGGAAAAGAGAGAGGTAGAGACACACACACACCACACACACACACACACACACACACACACACCCACCCACACACCACGGATACATTACAGATACAGTCAGACACACATAAACAGACAAACATACACAGAGAGAGGGAGACACACACACACACAGCAGAAGAAAGAGACAGAGAGACAGATACACATACACACACAGATAGAATTCATACATACTGTACACACACGCACACAGATATATATATATATATATATATATATATAGAGAGAGAGAGAGAGAGAGAGAGAGAGAGAGAGAGAGAGAGAGAGAGAGAGAGAGAGAGATGGGTTAGACACTCAAGCAGTATGGGGCTCTCCCGCTGTATTCAAATCCCCATTGCACCCAAATGAACAAAACACATCCACAGGGTTATATTAGGTTCTATGACCTATTTTCTTCTCACTGCAGACACTGTCTTTTAATGCAGAGTGAGCCGTAGTTCTCCTTTTCTGATACCTCTGTTCCATGTTCAAAGCCAGGTTATTGCCTATTACATGTTTGTTTTAGTTTTTTCTTTACCATTGAACCTCTCACGTATCTCACACTTATTTCCCTAAAACAACTGTAAACGAGCGAAGGGACGTTACTGAAGCTACGCTGGTAGTGGTATGTCTTCCTCATAATGATGTGGGGAAACGCATCGCTGGAATTCTTCCTGTAAAGGAACAGAAACACCCACAGGCTTTCTTTGTGATCTTTCTCTCTCCCCCTCCTTTGCGTGTGTGTTTTATTCCGACCACTAGGGAAGACATGGAGACCAGAGGAGCATGCTGAACCCTGGAGACAAAAGGCCTTTGTTTTACACAAAGAATGAAGTCTTTGCTTTTGAATGTGTGTGTGTGTGTGTGTGTGTGTGTGTGTGTGTGTGTGTGTGTGTGTGTGTGTGTGTGTGTGTGTGTGTGTGTGTGTGTGTGTGTGTGTGTGTGTGTGTGTGTGTGTGTGTGTGTGTGTGTGTGTGTGGTGTGTGTACAGAAAACGTAAGCAGAGCAGGAGTAGGTTACGTGGAGCTCTGTTTACAGCAAACACAGCTCTTGTCCTTTGCTGACTTCGTTAC
This sequence comes from Notolepis coatsorum, assembly GCF_963971535.1. Lineage (NCBI taxonomy): Eukaryota > Metazoa > Chordata > Actinopteri > Aulopiformes > Paralepididae > Notolepis > Notolepis coatsorum. The sequence continues at coordinate 36,838,785 of NC_140183.1, read as the reverse complement.
TTTTCCCCCAAGTTGGCAGCTAATGTGAGTGGATATAATTAAAACAGACTGCATGAGAACATTCCGTCCAATCAAACAATGCTATGAGACAACAGCCTCAATAGGCAGGCCAAGCCTGTCTACTGTGATTCCCTTTGAAAGCTCTGCAGTGTCATAAAGAATGGGATTCATACCTGTGTCCGCTCTGCTGTGTTAAGTTACTGAACAAAGTGAAAACATGGAGGTCGTGGTGGTGTGCACGTACTTGCCTTGTTTTGCCAGTGTGTTGGGGGAATATTTTAAATCAATTCATCCAGGTCTAAGTGCTAGGAGAAGAAAAAACAAAGACATTTAAATTGGGAACTGAACGAGGACGAAACATGGGGATTCCTGAGTAGTTCTGCTGCTCCCCAATGACTCAATGGGTTAAAAAGTAACCAGTTTAACTGTAAATGTATCAAAGGTTAAACCTTTTTCTGTCCCTTCCCTTATCAAAGGATTAGATATTGTATCTAAATTAGATTGGACTAGAGCCTTGCTAGCCTAAGCTTTGCTCGCTTCATATCACAGCCGGGCAAAGTTCACTTCAGTCTATGTTAATTTTCGCCGGCTGTGATATGAAGCGAGCAAAGTGTAGAGGTACATAATACAACCGGGAACCAGCTAAGCCTATACCTTAAAAGGTAACAGGGAGTCTTTGGTATGACTGTATGTATAAAGTCATGGAATAAGACACTAATTTGCTGATGCTGTCAAACATGTTGAGGCGGATGGACGTCTAGTCATTTCAAAACCCCCATTACCTATTGCCCTCACTGAAGTAACGATGTGTGTGATGTGGTCTACCATAGCACCTGGTAAAGGCCTGACATGGGCCACTTACTTGACGTCAAAACAAGTTGAGCAGGTTTTCTTTTTATTTGTTATTTTTATACATGTGGGTACATATTTTAATTTTCCCTTGATGAAATTATAAAATGTTAATTTTGATACTCAATAAGTCATGACTCAGCTGTCAAGTGTGAGTGTTGGCTGAAACAATGAGTAATAACTTTGTTATGTACGTCAAGCATACTGTGTGAACAAAAGTGAAGATGAAACCAGTCGTTCATTAGAGGGGAAAATGTTTGCTTTCTTTGTCTTTGAGTGCTTCTTGTGTCTCTATGGCCAGATAAAGCTGAATGGGTGAGAAAGCTGAATGGAGCCAGACTGGGGAGCATGTGCGGCGTGTGAGCGAGGCCACAGCGTTCACCGTCACATGGCCGATCGTGTTTCCTTTGTCCCTGAACCCCACAGGCTGCTTTGTCTGAGAGAGGGGGATCCGATTTCCCCTCTGTGTTTGATGTCTCCTCTCCTCGCTCCATCTCTTCTCTCTCTCTCTCTCTCTCTCTCTCTCTCTCTCTCTCTCTCTCTCTCTCTCTCTCTCTCTCTCTCTCTCTCTCTCTCTCTCTCTCTCTCTCTCTCTCTCTCTCGTTCCCCCTCCCTCTCCTCCCACTCCCCCAGTCCTGCCCCTCTGTTGCGGGGAACTCGATATCAGGCTGCATCTGCCGGGAATCTAAAGCCTCGCCGTGGGCCTGAATACGCCATAATTTGAGCACATATGGACAAGTCCTCCCAGGACCGAATGTACACCTGTAAACCTGAGAAAGTCATCAATCTTCAGTGACCCTACATACGTGAGCAATTTCGCTAAACCATAATATTTATATTCAACATGTGACCTGAATTTCCATACAGCCCGTCTATGGGGGGTGGGGGTTAATCCATCTTAACGATCGCCGGGCTTTTCCATCTAATTTATACTGCACAACAACATGTGGTATGTAAAGCATCCCTTTGATTGTATTGTTGAGAGCTTCTTCTTCTCTCAGCGCCGGTGGGGCCCCCAACGCTACCCACGAGGGTCCGCCAGCCAGACTGCCGGGGTCAGGGGGCCTCTTCCCGCACACAGGCCTCCCCGATGTAGAGTGGCACAACAAGAGCCCACCGACCCCCTCCCCCAGCGTCCTTCCTCCAGCCAAGCTGATGTCAGGGCTGAGGAATGTCGAAAACAGAGCGGACTGGGGGGGCCTTGTTCTCCTAGAATGAATAGTCCTTGGGCAGGATTCCAAACCACATGCCACACACCCACACAGACTGAGAGGGGGTGTATATGGGGGGTCATGGAGAGCACACCAGAGTACAGGGACTTACTGGAATCTTCAGGATCGTTTGGGGAAAAGAGAGGTGGTTCAAATCACTATCGAATTGAAAGCAAAACGGACAAAGCGACTATGTGACAACAGGTACCGGTCCACACAACACAAAATAAAGCATTGGTCTTCAATAGAGAAACCGAACGAAGCGCTCAGTGGGGTCCTTACTTCACAAGAAGTAGGAGAAGGTGGACTTTGGAGGAGGTGACCGAAACCAAGAGGAAGAAAAACCTGAAGTCCGAGGCACTCAGGACTCACTGTACAACAAGATTGTATTTACTGGCTCAGTTCATTATAGAACAATGCTAAAAATGCAGACACATTTTGGCCACAAACTGGCCTTTATCAGAACACAAACACAGACATACTATAGATACACTTCAGGCATAATAAAAATACATCTTGAGAACAGGAAAAGGCAAGTAAACCACCAGGGATGTCCCGATAACAATACCAGTATCTGTATCAGGTCTGATACTGTGCTAATGTACTCCTACTCCTAAAACTACTAGTTCAAGTTTCTTTAATAATTGTCATACAGAAGTACAGAATACTTTTGTACAAAATGCTTCTTACTGTTGCGCTCCAGAGACTGTGCAAGACAAGATAAGTATGAAATAAAAACATAGTAAAATTAGAAGTAAAAAAAAGAGGTCACAGTGTTCAGTTTAGACATATGTACAATGTTCGATGCAGAATAGACGTAGTTACCATACAATATACAATACTGTGCAGTGTACTAATATACAATACTATATAGTGCAAGGCAGAAATGGAGAAATGGGACGAGGTGCAATTTAGGTACAATTCACAGTAGGTGTACGAGTTGTAGTGCAAATCCTTTATCAATAAATATAAAGTGTAAGTGTGTTTGTGTGATCTAAAGTGTGGAGAGTGGGTGCTGCAGTGTGTTGTTTGTTTGAGTGAGTGTGTGCGTGTGGGTGTGTGTGCTGTGTGCATTTGATGGTTGTTGCATAGTGATTATTGTGGTTGAAGAAGTGCGTCTTTAGTCGACGGCGAAAGATTGGACGGGATTCGGCTGTCCTAACTGGGGTGGGTAGTTCATTCCACCATTGTGGGGCAAGGACTGAGAATAGGCGGCTTCTCTTTGATGACCCTCCCGGAGCTTGGATAGGAGTAGGTCTGAGGCGGCCAGAAGATGCAGAGCGTAGGGGTCTTGAGGGTGTGTAGTTAGAGACCATTGACCGGAGGTAGGCGGGAGCGGTTCCCTTTGCCGCACGGTATGCTAGGTCGAGGGCCTTGAAGCGGATACGTGCAGCAATGAGGAGCCAGTGCAGGTCCCTAAGAAGTGGGGTGACATGGGCCGACTTCGGTAGGTTTGAGATCAGGCGGGCCGCTGCATTTTGAATGAGTTGAAGAGGCTTGGTGGCAGTGGCCGGGAGGCCAGCTAGCAGTGCGTTACAGTAGTCGAGGCGGGAGATGACTGTTGATTGGACAAGGAGTTCGGTGGCTTCTTTTGTCAGGAAGGGGCAGATCCTTCTGACGTTGCTCAGGAGGTTCTGGTTGTCGCTGCGATGTGAGCAGAGAAGTTCAACTGGTCGTCGAGGACAACACCAAGTTTCTCGGCGGTCGGGGACGCGGTCACAGCTGCATTCTCGACTGTGATGGAGAGGTCGGTCAGGGGGGAGGATTTGGCCGGCAGGTGGAGCAATTCTGTTTTGCTTAGGTTCAGTTTGAGGTGGTTGGTCGTCATCCAGGCGGAGAAGATCCGCTCAGAGACGTGGATATCTGAGGGAGGGAAGGAGAGGAAGAGTTGAGTATAATCGGCATAACAATGATATCAGAAGCCATGAGACGTGATAATGCAGATAGATCTAGAGGCTGCAGATAGATCTAGGAGAATCAGGACAGAGGAGAGACCTTTCGCTTTTGCTAAGTGAAGTGCCTCTGTGACCGCAAAGAGAGTGGCCATTCCGGAAGCCAGACTGATTAGGGTCTAGGACAGGGGTGGCCAACCCGCATGCGCATCCGCATCATGCGGCTCTTGTCAATGTGCGGCTCTTCCATCCATAATTTTTTTTTTTTTTTTTTATTATTATTATTATTATTATTATTATTATTATTATTATTATTATTATTATTATTATTATTATTATTATTATTATTATTATTATTATTATTATTATTATTATTATTATTATTATTATTATTATTATTATTATTATTATTATTATTATTATTATTATTATTATTATTATTATTATTATTATTATTATTATTATTATTATTATTATTATTATTATTATTATTATTATTATTATTATTATTGTTATTGTTATTATTATTATTATTATTATTATTATTATTATTATTATTATTATTATTATTATTATTATTATTATTATTATTATTATTATTATTATTATTATTATTATTATTATTATTATTATTATTATTATTATTATTATTATTATTATTATTATTATTATTATTATTATTATTATTATTATTATTATTATTATTATTATTATTATTATTATTATTATTATTTTTATTTTATTTTTATTTTATTTTTATTTTTTTGTCACTCATTCCATAAGGACGTAGAATAAACATTTACAATATTTTTTTAAATGGTCCATTTGCATGTTCTTGGTATCTGAATCTAGGGACATATATGGATCAGTGTCAGAAATAGTGTGTCTGTTACTAGGCTTGAGTAAATTGTAATGAACCAAAGGAGAATATCAATTCTATTTAAATTTTTTTTTATCTTTGACTGTGAATAACACCATGCTCAAATTAACCAGACCTGAAAAATCTAAGCAAATGAATAAAGGGAAGATGATTGAACAGAAGGTTTTGTAGATACAGTACTGAATTCTGACATCTTTTTTATAATGTAAATTTCTCCACCATTTTTCATCATATTGCAACACGTTTTTTTTTTTTTTTCAAGACGTTCACAGAAAGGTAGAGAAACTAACTGTGTTCTGTTTTATGGCAATAACGTTCAGGTTTGTGGGAGATAATCCCAAAAAATAAGAGAAATAAAAAAGTAAATCCAGAAGTCAGATGATTGACAGGGGCTGGTGTGAGCTGGGTGAATGAATGAATGAATGAATGAATGAATGAATGAATGAATGAATGAATGAATGAATGAATGAATGAAAACTTTATTTAACAGATTGCAGAATGGGTACAATACAGTATGGCTCAATACATACAATTGTTAAGGGGATGCAGACCTGAGAAAGACGTTTGTCTTGTTTCCATCAGGGTCCCCCATTTTCAATTCATATAGACATATATGACATACATGACATACAGATAGTCAGTACTGCTACATCTATACATTTATGACATACCAGATTTGCAAATACAGTACTGTTTGTGATACAGAAGGAGTCAAGAAAAGGGAGTATATACATTTGACGTAGAAACTGTACATTGGAGGAGGTTGGGTGGGGGGGGTTGGGTACATTGGGATATTGACAACCATACTGGGTAATTTACATTGGAGGTGGTTGGGGGGGGGGGGGGGGGGGCGGGGGGCACACTGTATAAACAAGTAACACTGTACATTGAGGGGGGGGGGGAGGAGACACTGTACAAACAAACACAATTGTACATTGAACTATTGACAAAACCATACTAGGTAAATGACTGTACATTGGAGGGGGTTGGGTTAGGATATTTACAGGGGCCAGTGTTGAATTGCAGTCTCCCGTAGGTGTCCCTTGAGAGAGGTTTTGAAAGTGGGTAGTGATCCACATTCCTTTACAGCTTTGGGTAGGGCGTTCCACATTGATGTGGCATAATTGCGAAACGTGTTTAGTCCCTTATTTGAGCCGAATCTGGGTTTAACATGATTTGTGGAGCTCCCTCTGGTGTTGTGATCGTGGTATTCACTGACCTTTGGGAAGTATTTTGACATGTACATGGGTACCTTGGTCGTGTAGTGTATCTTGTAGACCAGGCCCATTGCAAGTTGTTGTACTCTGTCGTCTACTCTAAGCCATCCTAGGTTGTCAAAGTGGGCAGGGGTGAGGTGGGTTCTAGGAGTAAGGTCAAGCAGTAGTCTGACCAGTTTGTTTTGAGATGTTTGTAATTTTGTTTTTAGCGCCTTTGAGGTGCTTTGGTACCATGAGGTGCAAGCATAGTCGTAGTACCCCTGAATGAGTGCTCCTGCCAGAGTCTTCAGGGTGTTCTTGTTTACCAGAGAGGAGATCCGGTACAAGAATCGAGTTCGTTGGTTGACTTTTTTTATTACATTGGATGCCATTTTGTCACAGGAGAGATTAGCCTCTAGGATGGAACCCAGGTAGGTAATTTCATCTTTCCTTGTGACAATATTGTCACCCACTGTAACTGAGAAGCCGTCGGTCTTGCTGAGTTTGTTATTTGAACCGAAGAGAATGGACTCTGTTTTGCCCATGTGTAATGATAGTTTGTTATCAGCGAGCCATATGCAGATTCTGCCTAGTTCCGAGCTGAGGGTTTTTTCAACCTGTAACTTGTTCTTGTCAGAGACCAGCAGGGCTGAGTCGTCCGCAAACAGGAACAAGTTGCAGTCACAAGCTGACGACATGACATTTGCATAAATTAGGAACAGTAGCGGTCCTAGTATGCTTCCTTGTGGAACACCACAGCTCACTGTGAGGGGGGGGGATAGGGTACCGTTTACCTCCACCATCTGTTCCCTCCCCTCAAGGTAGGATTGCATCCAGCTCACTGATAGACTATCAAAACCAATTGCTTTTAGCTTGTCAATCAGAATGGAGTGATTGACCGTGTCAAAGGCCTTTTGTAGGTCCAGCATGACCATGCCGCAGTATTTGCCTGCGTCCACCTCTTGTTTGATGTGGTCATTCAAATAGAGAAGGCATGTGTCAGTGGAGTGGGATGTTCTGAAGCCAGATTGGAATTCGTAGATTAGATTTTTTTCCGCTAGGTACTTTTCGACCTGTTCGTAGACTATTTTTTCCATGACTTTCGAGATGGAGGTGAGAATAGAAACAGGGCGGTAGTTGCCTGGGTCTAATTTGTTGCCCTTTTTGTGCAGAGGGGTCACCCTCGCAATTTTGAAGTCCTTGGGGACGTGTCCCTGTTTTATGGAGAGGTTTATTATGTGTGTAACTGTGGCCATTATATGGTTTCATCATTTATATGATATTTCAGTTTGTAAGTGTACTATTTGAGAATGTATTTATGTTTCATTTCTTATTTTCTTTATTATTTAATTTGCTACAATTTATAATATATTCATTTTGACGTCTGGTCATATGTGGTGTCCCGTTAGGCTGCTGTTGTGTTGTTACATTTGGGTCTGATTAAGACACCTGCGAGCAAGCAGCAGGAGGACAGAGACGAGTTGTACAGGCTCTCTAGATTCGAAGAGTGTACGACTATGTGTAGTGTACCACTAAGACTGTTACCAAGAACAGAAGAACAAGACCCCTTTTTTATGTAGCATGCAGCCAACGAGTTTTCATGGTGGATTGGAGGACCAAGCCTTGAATAAACCCGTTGAAAGGAAACCACTTGTGTCTGCAGTGCTTGAAGGAGTTATAGTGAAAACTCGCCTGCTCATCGATGCAAGTGGGCAATGAAGCAAGTCCAAGTTTAAGGCCGGCGTCCAGCGGACCTTCCCCGACAATTGTTTGCTGCGCTGCCGGCGCGCCGACATCAAAGGACAGATGAGTCACAAACAATACGCACTACACGCATAACCGCAAAGAAGTAAGAAGATGCACACAGTATAATGAGCAGCGTTTCAAGATAAAGCCATAAAGGACTTGGACATTATAAGTTAAGAGTGGTCAGGTCAAGAAGAGTGCTTTGTAAACGTTTCTATAATATATTTGACTGTGAATTCTAATTACTGTGGTGTGCGTGCTAAAAACGTTTTGACTTATTTGCCTCTATAATTTAACTGAAGCTAACCATTTGTACACATTAAGGTGTCAACGTTAAAGTATAAATATTTTCTGATTAATTTCTAATTTAAAGTGTGTTTTGGAAATTATAACCTATAAAAGGCACGTATAATTTATAGGTGAAGGCTATTATTGGCATCTAATATTTATGTTCCTAAGCGTTCTGAAGCGCTTAATATATATGTGGAGGTTATTTTGAAAGCCAATTGAATTAAGCAATTTGATTTGCTCGGAGAGTACTGCATTTAATTCAAATTTGAGTACAAAACAGGCTAAAGGTTTAAAGGTGTATTTACTATTTTTTCTTTACAAATTTTGGTCAATTTAAAGTAGTGATTTACAATGACAGAGCCAATTAGGCCTGCAATTGAAGTAGGGGACAGTGTTAGGGATAGTGCAAATTCCCAAGACCGACCTGAAGAAGGTCAGGAAGAAGGTGCTGAAGCCCAGCAAGAGGTACCAAAACGATCTCAAAGAACCAGAACTCTAACAGAGAAGGGTAAAGCAATGCAGGAGGATAAGATCAAAGCGCTTCAACAAAGATTTAATTACATTTACAATAAATGGAGGACACAAGTTAAATCTTCTAAAGGTCCGTTATCACAATCAACAGAACATTTGTCTAATGAGCTGCTTACTGATATCATTACAGATGTCACAGGTCTTTCTAATGATGTGCAGCATATTTATGATCAACTACGTGACATCTCAACTCCAGACCAGGACACGCGTCTAAGAGTGGATCTGTGTGCAGGGATTTCTGAGATAATTGTGTCCAGAGCCACATTTAGACTGGGGGGAAGTGTGTTAGAAGAAGGAGAGAAAGAGTGGCCAGAAGCAGGCTCTCTCTTTGACTCAAGCACCTATAAATCTGGTTCTGCCACTTCTTCCAGGAAAAGTGCTTATAAATCTGGTTCTGCCACTTCTTCCAGAAAAGGCACCTCAGTGCATTCAAGCAGTTCTTCTGTAAAGCGACGAGATGCTGTCGCTGATGCTGCTGCAAGCCAAGCTGTTCTGGAAGTGTTAAAAGAACAAGAAAAAGAACAATTGGAAATGCAGTGCCTAGAAGCAGAAGCTAAAAAGAAGATAGCTGAGCAAGAGGCAGCAGGCATAAAGCGTCGTTTAGAGCGTCGTTTAGAACAAGAGGAAGAGGAAGCTAAAATTAAAGCTCAACTGGAAGAAGAACATGGAGCTATACAAAGGACTCTGGAGGAAAAGCGGAGAAAGATACAGCATTTGGAGGCAGTGAAAGGTCTTAATGCAGCACGAGCAAGAATCCTTGTGTACGATCAAGTGGAGGCCACAGAAGAAGAGCGGAAAGACGTACTAGAACATGAGAGGGTAGCAGACAACAAAGTGCCTGCTCCCACAAGTCCTCTGTCCCTGTATACGTCTCCCGTACCACAAGTTGTGACCACCTCCTCAAATGACAGTACAGCAGAGCTTGTTAAGATGCTGGCAGGTGCTTTGAGTGTCAACAGAATTCCAATTCCTGAACCTTCATCATTCAGTGGGGACCCATTGAAATACTGATTGATCAGAAGAGCATTGAAGATAAGGAGAAGATATACTACCTCCGTAGGTATGTAAGTGGACAAGCTAAGAAAGCACTTGATGGCTATTTCTTACTCGGAACCAAATCTGCCTATGTTGCAGCATGGAAGACTTTGGAGGAGAGATATGGTAATCCTTTTACAATAGCAAAAGCATACAGAGACAAGCTCCAAGCATGGCCCAAGATGGGATCTAAGGACAGCTTTGAGCTCAGAGAGTTTGCAGACTTTCTCAGGAGTTGTGAGGCTGCCATGGTCAACATCAAGGCATTGGACATTTTAAATGACTGTAATGAAAACAGGAAAATTCTTTTAAAGTTGCCTGATTGGCTAACAGCGAGATGGAACAGGATGGTTATCCAAGAAGAAGAAGAGCGTAACCAATTCCCCTCCTTCAGCCAATTTGTAAAGTTTCTGACAAGAGAAGCGAAAATTGCCTGCAACCCTGTTACATCACTACAGTCACTAAAACAAGGTGAGACTGAAAAACCAAAATGCCCAAGATATCAAAGCTTTGAAGCAAAGGCACTGACCACATGTTCCAATGAAAAGACTGTCATAACATGTATTTTCTGTGAGAAGTCAGGGCATACTTTGCATAAATGCAGGACGTTCATGGAGAAAACTGTTTCAGACAGAGTCAAGTTTGTTCAAGCTGGAAAGCTATGCTTTGGTTGTCTCAAGTCTGGTCACTACTCAAAGAGCTGCAACAGTAGGAATGTGTGCGACGTGTGCCACAAGCAACATCCTACATGTCTGCATGAGGAGCGAGCCAAAGAAGGACAAAGGCCACCACAAGCTAAGCTAAATGAAGACAAGCCAAGTACAAGTCAACAATGGTACAAAGAAAGACCTCAATCAACACAATGCAAAGAAACAACCACAAACTCTACTTCACATAGAGTAATACTTCATGAAGCTAACACACAAACAACTGCAATAATTCCTGTCTGGCTTTCATCCACGACTCAACCAACACAAGAAGTCCTTGTTTACGCTCTGTTGGATTCTCAAAGCGACACAACCTTTGTTATAAGGGAAGTAGCAGAAGCGTTGGAAGCAACCAAAGTCAAGGTCAAAGTCAAGCTCTCTACTATGACCTCAAGAACCACAGCAGTAAGCTCTGAAAGAATAGACAACTTACAAATCCGTGGCTTTTACTCTGGTAAGAAGATATTGTTACCACCAGTCTATACTCGGGATTTCATTCCAGCCAACATAACACACATACCAACAGATGGAACTGCAAAAGCGTGGTCCCATCTAGAGCACCTCCAAGGAAAGATTGCACCTATGCAGGACTGTAAAGTAGGTCTGCTCATTGGGTACGACTGCTCACAAGCCCTGCTTCCAAGGGAAGTTGTGTCTGGCGAAGAAAGTCAGCCTTATGCACAGCGTACAGACCTTGGATGGAGTATTGTTGGCCATGGGAATCCCTGCGTAGACTACGGCGACGCCATCGGAATCAGCCATTGCATAGTATTGAGACGAGTAACAGCAGGTGTGAAACGTTCTGTTAATCTCAAAACTGAAGTACACTATGTGAGCCGAACCCAAGTAAAAGGAATGACTCCCTCAGACATAAGAGTTCTTGAATCAGACTTCTCAGAAAAAACTGGAGAACATGACCCTGTGTCTCAAGAACATATCAAGTGCCTGTCGAAGTTGAGAGAGACCATCACGCAAAAGAACAATGGTCACTACGACATACCGTTACCATTCAAAGAAAAGGAAAAGAAAAGAAAAGGGAAAAGAAAAAAGAAGAAAAAACGACCTGTCGGAGAACTCAAGGTGGGAGAAATTAAGGAAGATGATCTTGAACTCCACAAGGCTTTTGTGTGCAACACTAAAGCAAAGGAAAACAGATCATCATTGGATCGCCTACAGAGATTCTCGGAATGTGTCAAGTGTAGAAAGTACAGAAGATGTACTGAAGGACAAAGAGGGGGTGACTTACCACAAGATCGGAAGCAACTCCACCCTTCACTTACGCTGGCATAGACTGCTTGGCATAGACTGCTTTGATCCGATCTATGTAGAAGGTAGGAAGAATCTCAAAATACATGATCTCTTACTTACCTGTCTATGTTTAAGGGCCATACACAGGGTCAGATGGTAGGGTGAGAAAATTTAAATTGCTGGTGAGTGACACCACCTTAAAAGGTAAACCTACAACTAAAAGAGTGTTCCTTGATACCTGAACAGAAGGTTATAACACTACTCGAAGCAGACTAATTTAATGTTTTGCCTAAAACTTATGTTAATAATGATATTTACATTTAGTCATTTAGCTGACGCTTTTATACAGGGCGACTTACAAGTTCTGTACAAGTTCCCAGGAGGGGCACAACTAGCGGCTGAATGACCACAAGATATGTTTAATTTAGAAGATAACCAAATTATGTTCAGAGAAATCCCACGTGTGTGCGATTTGGTGGGAGTGTAACTGTGGCCATTATATGGTTTCATCATTTATATGATATTTCAGTTTGTAAGTGTACTATTTGAGAATGTATTTATGTTTCATTTCTTATTTTCTTTATTATTTAATTTGCTACAATTTATAATATATTCATTTTGACGTCTGGTCATATGTGGTGTCCCGTTAGGCTGCTGTTGTGTTGTTACATTTGGGTCTGATTAAGACACCTGCGAGCAAGCAGCAGGAGGACAGAGACGAGTTGTACAGGCTCTCTAGATTCGAAGAGTGTACGACTATGTGTAGTGTACCACTAAGACTGTTACCAAGAACAGAAGAACAAGACCCCTTTTTTATGTAGCATGCAGCCAACGAGTTTTCATGGTGGATTGGAGGACCAAGCCTTGAATAAACCCGTTGAAAGGAAACCACTTGTGTCTGCAGTGCTTGAAGGAGTTATAATGTGTGTGATGATTGGTGTGATGGCGGCTGCTGAGTCTCTGAGGAATTTGGAGGGGATGTTGTCATGGCCAGTGGCCTTGTTAGGTTGGAGGGCGCTCAGTTTATTGAGTACCTCATCTGTTGTTACCATTTCCAGCTTGAAGTCGTCCTTGCGGACCCCTAGGTTTTTGTAGTAAGCTACTATGTGTTCTACCCCATAAAGCCCTGAGTGGGAGGGTAGTTTGTTTACCAGTGTTGTGGCTATGTTTGTGAAGAAAATGTTTAAGTAATTGGCTACATCCAGCTTGTCTGTGATGAGCGTGTTGTCCGTTTTTATGTTTATGTTTGAGAATCTGGTTTTAAGTTTTTTACTGCATCCTAGTTGATTATTGAGTAATTTCCAAAGTTCACGTGGTTTGTTTTTGTTTTCCTCAGTTTTGTCATTGATGAAATTCTTTTTTGCAGTTTTGATCATGGAGTTTACGTCGTTTCTTAGTCTGTTTCTAACTAGGGTAGTTTTTCGAAATTCGAAAGCCCTGAGTCTCTTCCTTCAAAAGACTACAGTCACTTTTGGCTGCTCCACTTCCTCCTGTCAATATGCGCCGGTTTCCGACTCAATGCCCTGAGATTTATATAATCTTATATTTCACTAATAACAGTTAAAATAATTGGTAAACAAACGTAATGCTGAAAATATACACTTTTACTGTATATCTCGGGCTTAAGAGGTTAACCCTGTGCGGCCCAAATTAAAAAGACATTAGCAACTTCAGAGGCCAGAGGGTGGGACATATAAACACATTTGCTATCAAATAGCATTGTGAGGCTGAACAACAGGACCAATTGACTATACATGTGCTTAAAGGGGAACTATCTTATAAATTGCCTTTTTCAGTGTTTACCATTGTTTCTTAGCTATGTGGACTTATATTAATAGGATCTATGTCTCTAATTCTCATATTGGCGCATTCTTCCAATTCTCTCACAATATTCACCCTCACTGAACTGAGTCATCTGAAAATGTGCATATCTGTGATGTCAGAGATTTCTCAGCTGCATAATAATGTGGCAGTTTATGTGGCAGTTGGCACCAGGCCACACAGTGGTTGGAGCCCAGCCTCAAAACGGCTTAAAGGGGAACTATCTTATAAATGGCCCTTTTCAGTGTTTAGCATTGTTTCCTAGCTATGTGGACTTATATTAATATGATCTATGTCTCTAATTCTCATATTGGCGTATTCTTCCAATTCTCCTCTCACAATATTCACCCTCACTGAACTGAGTCATCTGAAAATTTGCTGATTTGTGATGTCAAAACAGCTTAAGATCTTGAGGTAGAAAAATGCGGTTTTTGAGTACTTGATTAGAAATACAAAACAATGCATTTTTTTTTAAATATCTAGGTGTTCCATAGACTCACAGGAATTGTGTAAAAGTGCCCAAATAGTGAAAGAAATTGTAAAATAGTTCCCCTTTAACATCTTTTAAATAAACACTCTAAATGGCTAAAAGTGATTTTGTAATTTTGCAACGTGGGTCTCACAGGGTACTTTTAACCCTGTGAGGCCCAAATAAAAAAGACATTAGTGGTGTGTTTTGCCATACAATATGGCGCAATGCCACAGCTCATTGGCCAGATGGTGGCGATATAATAAGAGGTCAAAGCCATACTGTAACTTCTACACTGTGTGTCCGATTGACACAAGACTGTGTACACCTATTTTTATTCTACCACCCTGCCACTGGGACCCCCCATGTCCACCATATAGAATTTTGTGCCATTTCCATTTTGTGCCATCGAGGGATGAATTTCAGAAAGTCACTAGCCTAACCCGTATGACTGCCACACCTGATCAAAGTTTGGAAAAATGCATCACAACCAGGAATTGAACACTTTTGAACATATTGTCACATTTGGTCCAGACTTGATATACATATTTGCTCCATCATAGGGAAGAGGTGTGCAACGTTCTGTGTGTATTCACAAAATGAGACATGTCATTTGTCACACATATGTACATATTGGTATTATAGGTGTGCTATTGCCTCACAAGAAATATCACACTAATCGGCTAGATGGCGGCGCTATTATCAAAGCTCAGAATTTCACAAGACACACCGTTGGTCCGATTGACACAAGACGTTGTGCCTGTTTCCAGCTGTCCTTGGTCTACAACTTTCCCAACGGATAACTGCATAAAGATAATGGCAAGTAACAGTTCAAATGGGGGTTTTCCAGATTGGTCGCAGTTTATCACAAAAGACGTGCTTGTTATTATGTGTTTTCACTGCGTTTGTACTCGTGCCCTGATGAAGGCCAGTTTGTGGCTTAAACATGTCTCCATTGTTTCATTGTTCTGTAATGAACTAGCCAGTAGATAAAGGCGGGTCAATGTACACAAAGCAATGAACAGTTTTTCACATATCCCTTCTACTGTAGTTACACATACACACAGTCATCATATCCCTCCTAGTTACACATACACACAGTCATCATATCCCTCCTAGTTACACATACACACAGCCCTCATATCCCAGTTACACATACACACAGCCCTCATATCCCAGTTACACATACACACAGTCATCATATCCCTCCTAGTTACACATACACACAGCCCTCATATCCCAGTTACACATACACACAGTCATCATATCCCTCCCAGTTACACATACACACAGTCATCATATCCCTCCTAGTTACACATACACACAGCCCTCATATCCCAGTTACACATACACACAGTCATCATATCCCTCCCAGTTACACATACACACAGTCATCATATCCCTCCTAGTTACACATACACACAGCCCTCATATCCCAGTTACACATACACACAGTCATCATATCCCTCCCAGTTACACATACACACAGTCATCATATCCCTCCTAGTTACACATACACACAGCCCTCATATCCCAGTTACACATACACACAGTCATCATATCCCTCCTAGTTACACATAGACACAGTCCTCATATCCCTCCTAGTAGTTACACATAGACACAGTCCTCATATCCCTCCTAGTTGTATACACACAGTCCTCATATCCCTCCTAGTTACACATAGACACAGTCCTCATATCCCTCGTAGTAGTTACACATAGACACAGACCTCATATCCCTCCTAGTAGTTACACATAGACACAGTCCTCATATCCCTCCTAGTAGTTACACATAGACACAGTTCTCATACCCCTCCTAGTTACACATATACACATTCCTCCTATCCCTCCTAGTTACACATAGACACAGTCCTCATATCCCTCCTAGTTACACATAGACACAGTCCTCATACCCCTCCTATAATTACACATACACACAGTCATCATATCCCTCGTTACACATACACACATTCCTCATATCCCAGTCACACATACACACAGTCATCATATCCCTCCTAGTTACACATACACACAGTCCTCATATCCATAGTTACACATACACACAGTCCTCATATCCCTCCTAGTTACACAATAGACACAGTGATGTAGATATAACACCAGTCACCGTTCAGTCACCAGCTTATGGCTGGAATACACCATCCTGTCAGTTCCAAGGGATCGAACTGGTTGGCCTCTTTACCTCTAGGCCAACCTCCCTCCCCAGTGCATTGGACTTCAGTTTTTTTCTTATAAAATAAAGCCAAGTTCAACCACCTTTTCCACCTCAGCCTTCACTCACACAACTGGCTTCTAAGGCCTTGAACCGCACGAGAACGGCTGCTATCAGCATTGGCAGCAGCTAGGACATCCTGGGCTTCTGCTGTTCCAGAACTGTTATTCATAAATTATCTATATTCATAAATTATCTATAGCAAGCTGAGGCCCAGGGAGAGAACCACCTTCCCAAATACAACAGTGTCAAAACAGAGATTAGATAAGCAGGTCATAGTAACATCTTCCAATCCTACACATTTGATTCACTTTAAGCCAAATATCTCAGGCCCTGCTCCAACCAACCTACCTACAACTAACCCTCTTTAACATTAGGTCCCTGTGTAACAAGTCACTTTTAATCAATGAGTGTATAACCTATAAGCTAAACTAACCCTCTTTAACATTAGGTCCCTGTGTAACAAGTCACTTTTAATCAATGAGTGTATAACCTATAAGCTTGATTTTATGTTCTTAGCAGAGATTTGGTTGGACACCAGGAATCAGAATGCTTTCCTTGTTGAATCCACATTTCACATTTGAGTTTGAAGCACAACAGAACAAAAAAGGAGGGGTGCATGTGCTATTTTTATGGATATATTCCTCTGTAAAAAGTTATCATTTGGAGAGTTCTCATCCTTTTGAATATGTGTAGTTTAAAATTGAAATGTGATTATCTCTATGTATTATATATTATATTAGATTACATTAAATGTAAATGTATTGTCATTATACAGCACAGTACAGTACAGCGATATAGTTATATCTAGGCCACCAAAATACTAAAAAAATAAATCAAAAGTCACTGTGCTTGATGTTGCTCTATCAGATCATTTCTGTGTATCTGAGTATCTGTCTATTACACCAAAAATCAACATTAGATCTGAAACTGTAAAGAAAAAGAAGCACATTAAATATCCCCATCCGCACATGTTTTTAACACTTACAAATGTTTGTATATTGAATAAAAACCTTTTTGGTATGGGTTTTCCACCACAAATGTTCAATAAACTACTGAATGGTTTAGCAGCATCTCTACACCTTTGCCCTCATTGAGAATGCAAGGATCAATGAACGTCCTGACCCCTTCCCCATCACGTCTTCCTGTGACCTCATCCCCCTTTCTCTTTGATGTCTCTTGTGACATCTTAGGCCTTGTCCAGACGAAGACGATTTCGGTTGTATCCGTCAAAGTATTTGATCGTATGCACCTTTCGTCCACACGGAACCGCGTTCTGGGAGCCATACGCAATTTTATGAGAACGGGTCCCAGAGCGGACAAATCTGAAGATGCAATAAATCAATCAATCAACGCCACCCTTGCGTTCCCGTCTTTACAAGCCTATACGCATCTTTCCTGAACCGATGACGTGATAGCCCACCTCTCCCTTAATCCGCATGCGCAAACCCAGCCAACAAAAAAGAAACATGATACATATATGTCTTATGTGCAGATATGTCCTGGCTAGAAGTGTTTATTAAACACCGGGAGGCTACTGTGATGAAATACATGATACGATACTAGAGATTAGCGCCACATAGCGTGCCTTTTTCTGAAAACCCAAAAAAGCTAGCTAAGTAGCCAAGCACAGACTGTTCAATAGCATACACCTTCAGTTGATCATGACAAATCCTCTCTTACCTTGACGATTAAAAAGCCTCCATAATTTAGTAAATACTAAATAGTATTCCCATGGCTGGTGTTGAGATTTTACGATGCCAGCTGCTTGTGAGAATTTGTTGTAGCCAGCCAGCTAGCGTTGATGCTATTCAATGCTATCAACATTAGCTAAATAGCTAACCAACTAAATACAATGACAGTGGTATCCTGAGGTAACGTTAAATACAGACAACCTTTGATTACCAATGCTAGCAAGCTAACTAAATAGCTTTGTTTGTCTGGACTATCATACAAATTATTTGGGCGGTTTTGGGGCGTTTTTGGGCGAAAATGGGTGGATTTTGTCAATATTTATTTTTTTACTTTATTTCGGTTTTAGGGTTAGGGTTAGGGTTATGTTATTTAATTATTTTGGGGAGCCAGCCCCCCAAACTCCTGAAATGCATAGAAATCTATGAAATCTAA
Organism: Notolepis coatsorum; assembly: GCF_963971535.1. NCBI lineage: Eukaryota > Metazoa > Chordata > Actinopteri > Aulopiformes > Paralepididae > Notolepis > Notolepis coatsorum. The sequence goes on along the minus strand of NC_140183.1, from coordinate 36,820,553 downwards.
ATAAAACAATCTATGACATTTATATTAAAAAGAGCTAGCCCCCCAAACCCCTAAAATACATAGAAATCTATGCATTTTGGAACAGTTACTATATATAGTCAAGAAAGCATTTAGTCATACTTAAAGTTTAAAGTGCTTTATTTGCATTTAACATTGTTTAAATAAATTGGCTGAACTATAGCCTCAACTTGAGCATAATACTGTATGCATATAAAGTGCTGTAAAAACAAAGCCTGGGAACACTTTTACTGAAAGAGGACAATAATACAATGAAACACTTGTGTGACCCAAATTAAAAGATTAATAAAAAATAAAGTGCAAAGAAGGGTAGGCTCCGGGCTGCCAGGGCAGGTAAATAGAAATACTGACATCTAGTTAAAAACACAACCAGATTAATAAGATGTAATAACCCAATACCAAATCAACATAGGCGGCGGGTGAGCTGAACATTAGGGTAGGCTATAGATGGGATAGGACCCGCGTGGAGCGCGCAAAATGTTCCCTTTTTCTTTTTTGCTTGCACGCAAACGGTGCTGTCCAGATTCTGATGTCATACTACACACCCACGTCTACTAGGCTACTACAGCGAGCCCCACTCATTTCATATAGTGCAAATTAATTGTTCAAATGAAGGCATCCAATATGGTTAACCATTGTCTTACCTTAATGCAACAAAAAAAATTGACATTTCACGCATCAATGATATTTTCTGCTTTAAGTTTGTCTGTGAGATCACTTTCAATGTGAAGCGGACTCAGAGTTGACTGTCTCTCCTGGCGCATATTGTTGTTCTTTCGGATGCGCCTCATTGGGAAAGGCCGTTCACAAGTTGCGGTGCCGACGGCAATGAAGGAAACGTTTTCCGTAATTTGGATCTCATCATGCCGTAGTCAGGGGCGCCTGCTCTGTCGAAGCTTTTAAATCCCTGCTTAAGACCCATCTTTTCTCTCTCTTCTTCAACCTACCTTGATCTCACCTGGTCGGGGACTGACCCTTAGATTAATCTGTCTAGTTTAGTTAGGATGTCTATTTGCTCCCATGTCTGCTTTTCTGCAGACATGGGAGAACCTTTTTAACCTCTGTCTCTGTCTCAACCGGTCCCATGAAACAGCTTCATACCGCCTTCTGTCTGGCCTGCAGCGCTGAACCTTACCTGCTCTGCCCTGACCAATTCTGAGTGGTTTCTCCTGCCCCCGGGGCATATGGCCCTGAGACATTGTCTTGTATCTCATCCTGTATACATACGCTTGCTTCTTAGTTCTATCCATTACTAAATTTCACAATTTTCTTATATACTTTGATTCTACTGTCACCATGTATGTATGCATATGCTCACTACATGTATTTATTGCTCCATCTCCGCCCACTACAAACATGGGAACTCTCTAACGTTGAGTTCATTGCTGGGTTAAGTACTTCTATTCTATTCACATAATATGCTTACTACATATATCTATTCTATTCACATATATGCTTACCACATGTATCTATTGCTATGTCCGCCCATCACAATCATGCCAACTGTCTAACGCTTATCCCGTCTCCCTGTCTCCCGTGATGATGACTGGGAGGATGTGACCCTCTCTGCGCTGCCCCCATGCCTCAAATAGATCCGCTGTAACTGAGGGGTTACAAAACCCTGACTGTATTAAAGATTGTGATAGATTAAACCACTGCTAGGTATGTACTTTAATTACTGGCCAGACAGTACATCGAATATAGATGGTGAACACTCACAAGAACACGGCATTGACAAAGAAATAGTATTTGAGGGTATTTTATTATCATGCAACATTAGGTTACAGAATGAGAATTAGGGTCGCGCTTGTATGGCGAAGAATATGCATAAAGTCAGTCAGCAGCATGAGTCACTGGGAATAGCAGGATTCCTACGATGGGTCTAAGTTGACGCCACCTGTCGTATAATAGCAACTATATAAGGCACCGCTGGTACCGCCTGGAGACAATGGGTTCCCTCCGGGGTGTAAGGCCTGGAGGGTAGAGGAATGTTCGGATACTCAGTCTGATTCAATGAAGAATAAAGAGACTCCACGTACAGGAGTCGGTCCTTGTAAATCCCACGATCAGCAGCAAAGCAATAACTGTAATCCAAATGCTCGATAGCAATGATGACAGCCAGCCAGCCTCCGTCCATGAGGCTAGCCCGAGTTGTAATCCTCACGAGGTTGAATCCCAAACGATAGTGGAAATCAACGAGGCTCTTCTCCGGGTAACACGTTCCAAATCAATATAATCCAACCAGTAATGGTTCTGCAATCGCCGACGCTGGTTCTCCTGTGCACATGTCCAATGGTTCTCCGACTAGGCCTCCTCGGGTGCGGGCGACGTATTTAGGCCACACACCCTGGCTAAGGTACACTAGCTAAAACACGACGAACCGCTGGGTAATGCTACACACGAACGAACTGGGTTGCACGTTATACAATAAATGAACGACTATTTACTTCACATTAGATTAGGTCGAACTTGACGTTACTGCATTAAACTCTGACACTTTACTATTCTATTCGCACATGTTCTCAACGCACGAGTGCTCAATTTACACGATGAACTACGTTGGCTTGTTTAGATGGACAAGCAGGTTGAATGAGTAGTTACTGAGCGAAGGAAGGTTACTGCTGTGCGCACCTTGCGCTGTATATATACTTAAGTGATTATCTAGTTCCAAACCGCAGTCCTTGTCTGGTATCAATACGCTGTCTCCGGGCATGTTCTGACATGCCTGAGCTTGTCTTTGAACCTGACGTTGGGGGCTTGCGAGGTGGCGCCTAGGGCGCTATCCAATAAGGAGAGCGAATATTACTCTGGTTTGAATGCAGGTAAAGGGATATTCCGTGTATATATAAATAATATACAAAGTATATCAAACAATAAAGGTAGATTCTCAGTTTTAATCTGGCCCTTCACAACATCCGCCATCAGCTCTATTTTCAATCTTTCAAAATGTTCAGTTGCTATTGCATGCACTTATCTGTGTTTCATTGCACACGTATGTGTGCATGCTTACCAACTGTTTCGCCTGTTTTATTGCAACACTACTATCACCGACATCTAAGAAGGGAGATCCCCCTTGAACGGCCCTTCTAAGGTTTCTCTCTTCCACATTGCCTGTGGTGCATTTTTTCCTATTGCTAGGTTTTTAGTAAGTTTTTCCTTACCTTCGCGTGGGGTATGTCTGGGAGTGTTGCATTCATTTATTTTAAATATTTTGGACTTCATGGTGTTTTTGTTTTGTTCTTGATTTATTGTGATGTTTCTTCTTGACTTGTTTAAAGAAGACGTGTCTGGCCCATTAACGTGTGTTGTCGGGCCTTACAAATACATTTGATTTGATTTGAACATTATGTCATACAGTCTAGACAGATTGATTTATGATGTGATGTCATTTTGGGACCGGTACTGGACGCATCGGGATTAAGACAAATTTATATCTTTTTCTCCCCCTTTTTTTTATCACATTTGTTTTTCTCTGACTCTCATTTTACAGTGGTCATTGTGACAAATGACTGGAATGTTGGTTTGTGGAGGTTCTGGTCATACCGGTGCGGTTGTGATTCTGAAAGGGATATTGAAGTAACTATTGTTAAGTAAGTAATTGTGTTAGGCCTAGATCTTCATCATCTTAATTAATTATACTTTTTTCATTTGTATTCTGTTCCTGTTCTTTGTGAGGACTCCAGGAAGACTAGCGCTCATTCATTTGGCAGATAATGGGGATCCTACTAAGACAATAGACAATAAAACACTAAACCAGAGAGTCCTTTTCACATTCTTCCACTGAAGGAGGGGGGAGGCTATTCTGTACTTCCTTAAAATCTGAGCTGCCTGTGTGACGCAAATAATCCTGGGAACCTACAGTATCATGGTCACTATTGCCCAGCGGGCCACACTGTCATCCAGTAGATGCTAACTGCAATAACGTGAAACTCGTATTATAAATTCACACATCTAGTGACCTATGCACACACAAAAAATGCCAGCAAATTTCTTTGTTATAACAAGATTATTATTAAAAAAATATATATATTATCTCAAAGTTGAGGGAGATGTCCTCAAACAGGCCTCTGTGGTTTGGGGGGCTAACGATTAACATCTCAATTTTATCTGAAAGTTTTGCGACATCCACTTTTTAATGGCAAGCAGGCAAGTCTCAATATTTTGTAATTGGAAGGAATCGTTTGGCTTAATAGGTATGTATAATTGGGTGTCATCAGCGTAAAAATTTAAGTTTATGCAACATTTTCGTATGATATTGCAGAGGGGTAGCATGTAAATCGAAAATAGCAAAGGGCCCAGAACAGAGCCTTGTGGGACAAAAATGTTGTGTTTTTTTCCCCAAATGTATCCAAGAGTAAACATCCTAACCATGTCACAACAGCAATCATAGTGTATATTTTCAGCAATACGTTTGTTTACTAGATTAAAGTGTTATTAGTGAGATTTTAGTTTTTTTAATGTGATAATATTTTCGCGAAAATCCGCCATTTTGAATTTGCAGCCATTGCCGAATGATGATGATTTGTAGTCATATGAGCACAGGGCATCCAGAGCTCTCAATGAGCATTGACATTTTGAAAAACTACACTACCCAGCAAATTCTAACTTCCTGCAAGCAAATGACTTGTGTATGAATGTTTTTTATTTCTCTTATTTCTAGGGATTCTATACCACAAAACTGAACGTTATTGGCATAGATTGGAGCACAGTTAGTGTCTACCTTCTGTGAACATTTAGCAACAATCTGTGTTGAAATCCGATCCAAAATGGCAGAGCCATATCCATTCTAATAATCAAACTGTACAGTAGATTTCATTCTTCATTCTCGATGCACGCCTGGTGATTTGGCCGATCCATGGATGTGCGAGTTGGCTATAATAAGGTAATGTATAGGCCTCATATTCTATATTATATAATAATATTTCAAATTGCATTGGTCCGGATGGCAGAATTAAGTACTGTATCTACAAAACCTTCTGTTTAATCATCTTCCCTTTATTAATTTCCTTCGATTTTTTGTACACGTGATCTCAAGAAGGTACTGAATGAGATCAGTGGCAGTTTTTCACGTCTGGTCATTTTTAGCATGTTATTCACTGTCAAAAATGCAAAGAAAAATCATAATTCATATTCTCCTTTGTTTCATCACAATTTAAGCTAGCCTATAGAAACAATATTTCTGACACTGTGAATACATTCCATGAGATCCATAGATATCCCTAGCTAGAACATGCAAATGGACATTGTAGAAGTGGAGCAATCTTCCATTTACTTAGGTATGTATTTTAGGCGGATTTTCAGAAAATAGGGCTTGGGCCTAAGAGGTTAATAAATAAAAACTGAATATAAAATAGTGAATCACATTTCTAGTACATCTTCACAAGTTCTGCACAAATAACAATCTGTATATGTAAGAGAATCAAATATACAGCAGTAATATCTGTAACAGGGTGTAATATTAATTTAATTATAATTACACAAAATTGTCTGAAGTGGTTTACAGCTGCCTGTGACCTTTTCTATTTTTTAGATTTAACCTCCTTCTGTACTTTTTCCTGACTCCCTCTTTCCTCTTGTTCTGATTCCTGTAGGAAGAGGTGTGTACATGTACTTCCCTCCGTTTGGTGATCTAATCATTAATCACCTTATAGTTTATCATTCTTTATAATAGTTATGTTATATCTTGGCTTGTATCATTTCAAGGGCAAGGCCTACGTTGTCATCATCTTTTTGAATCAACTGAACATCTTTTGGAAATAATTTCTAATTCACTATCCCCTCTATGGGTCAAAGGTTTGATTCTGGAGGTGTAAACAATGTAAACCATGAAGCCTAAATGCAGCACTAGGGGTAGCTACATCACTTGGAGGTAGTGTTGCCTAATTAAAATTGTGTTCCTTGAAATGTTTAGGCAGATCAAAGAGAAATTGACAAACATATGCACAATACATTTTATTGTATTTAATTTTTTTATTATTTTTTAAACAAACATAAACAAACATGACAACACACGATAAGATATACAAGCATTAATTGTCAGGGCACATCCAATGAGATCACATTTTAGTTAGTTGTCTTATATAAGATATACCCCTAATACCTGTTATCTAAAAAACCTACACACATATGCTCCAGCTCGAACCCCCCCCTCCCGGACCCCACCTTGAGAAGTACCTCCACTATCCCTCGCACCTAACCAGACACTACCATTATATGCTAGCTTTTATTCTCTCCACCACTTCTAACCACATTGACATTTTGGATTCATTGAGACCCATAATTCTTGCTGTAGATATTTCATGGTAAATTACATCGAGATATGTAAGAAACCAAACTTTACGGCAAATTTTTTCCGGTTGAAACCAGCGTGATGCGATCAGCTTTTTAGCTACTGTGATACCCGATAAAACCAATCTCTTTAGCTGTGGATTCACTGCAAACTCAAAAACATCATTCAATAGTAATACCGAGGGGTGTACAGGTATATTCCAAGATACAAGTTTTGATATTTGTTGGGTCACATCTTTCCAGAATGCCTTAACTGGTGAGCAGTCCCAATACATGTGCATAAATGTCCCTTCGTCCCCATTTGTACATTGGGAGCATTTGGAGTCTTGTTTAAGCCCCATTCGGCACAGTCTTATAGGAGTCAAGTATGTCCTGTGAATATAGTTAAGATTGATTTGTTGATGATCCGGGTTCCTTGATGTAAGTCGGACATTTGCCCAGGCTCCTTGCCAATCAAAGTCATTTTCCAGGTCTGGTATATCCCTCCTCCAGACAGAGTCTAGTTGGAGGGTTTCATACGAGGACGTTAGTAATTGATGATAAAATTCTGAAACAAAACCTCTCGATGTCTCTCTTTCGTAGAATAATTTGTGGTATCTGTGGTGTTCAATTGGTCTGTCTAATGGAACACCGTGAGACTTCAAACATAGCTCTAACTGTTTGTAAAAAAGCCATGTGGACTTGGTGAGATAAAATGTTTTGCGTATTTCTTTATCACTACAAAAACCCTGTTTGTTAAAAACATCCCCTAATGAGTGTATGCCTTGCTCTTCCCATATAGGGAATCTTATAGGTCGTTTTCCAATTAAGAGTGCATTGTTATTGAATAAGGGAGTATGATTGTGCCATTTTTGTGGGTTAGGATTTTTTTTGTGTGATTCACGCCATATCCGGATCGCATGAGTAATTATGGGGCCAAATTTTCGTTCACAGTGCTTGATTGGTAGTTTAGTGTATGCTATGTCCTTCAGTCTATGTGGGGCTACTATGTTTTCTTCTAATTTTCTCCAGGATACTAATGCTTGGGGGTCAAACCATGTTGTCAATGGACTTAATGTGTACGCCTTAAAATATAGGAAAAAATCTGGAAATGCCATGCCACCATCTGCTTTATTTCTCTGTGCGGTGGATCTTTTTATACGTGGTGGTTTGTTATTCCAAATAAATTTGTATGTGGAGGAGTGTAATCTTTTCCAGTAACCCTCTGGAGGGGGTAACGGTAGCATTGAACTGAAGAAGTTGATTCTAGGTAGTACATCCATCTTAACTATTGATATCCGTGCTTGTACTGTGTTTTTAAGTTTTGCACAATACATTTTATATCGGCAGCAGTACATCCCTAATTAACTTGACTTCTGTATTATAGTTTAACTTTTATTTGCCATGGACATTTTTATAATTTTTTATACTCTGTATTGGTAAATGGTAAATGGCTGCATTTATATAGCACTTTTATCCAAAGGGCTTTACAATTTGTTCCTCACATTTTTACCCATTCACTCACACATTCACACACCGATGGCAGAGGCAACCATGCAAGGTGCCAACCTGCTCATCGGGAGCAGTTAGGGGTTAAGTGTCTTGCTCAAGGACACTTCGACACGCTGCCCGGGAGGAGTGGGAATCGAACAGGGAACCTCCGGATTACTAGATGACTGCTCTACCTCCTGAGCCATTGTCGGGTAACTATTGACCCATATCAAACTTACCATTTTAATTGAATAAGTTGTTCACCAACAACTTAGTAACTTTTTAATGCTGAACAATCTGACCTATCACAGCACTGAAACTGCACTCATAAAGGTAGTAAAAAAACATCTCACTGAACAAAGTCTCTGTTTTAGTACTGTCAGATCTTAGTGCTGCAATTCTATTACAGAGATTAGACAACTGGGTGCGACATTCTGGAACTGTCCTTGTGTGGTTCAAGTCATAATTTACTTGGAAACTGTGTGTCAGAGCAGATGGCCACAGTTCTTGTTCAATCTCTATATGCTTGCTTCCTTTAGGCCAAATCCTACAAAATAATAAAGTAGCCTACCATAACTATGCAGAGGACACACACATCTACATAACTACATTACAAAATGTGATTATGGACCTGTTGAATGTCTGTGTCACAATGACGTAAGGTTATCCTATAACCCTAGTTATATAAGTATAGCGAGCGCTCTGCTCTATTGGAACTATCCCTTTATCCACTCTAATAATGAATAACTTTCTCCACATGCACACACCTATTTACCTCCGCCTGGCCACACCCACATCCACTCCAGCAGCGGAGCGCGGAGGAGGTCCCAGCCCTAGGACAACCTGAGGGCTAGGACCCACTGAAAAAAGGGTGCCTGGTGAGGCCAACGAGGCCGCAGCATCGGGGCCCCACCAGACGGTCACTGGTGACATCACCCCCCACATCGCCTGCGTATCGGACAGGGCCCAAATCAAGAGCATGCCCTTCCCCCCTTGGCACGCCGCTCTGAAGCACTCTTCAAGAGGCTACCCCCTCACAACACTGCGGGGCCAGACGGCGTGCCGGGGAGACAACACCCAAGGAGGTCGATCCCTCAAACCAGGCAACAGGCCCCAAGAGCAGAACTCAACCTGTGCCTGGAGCACTGCAAACTAGACAGGAGCCTAAAGGGTCTACTGTGAGAACAGTATCCCAGCGGAAGGGGTACCGCGCTGTCTACCGCGCTCCCTACCTGTGGAACAAATTACCTGCCGTCGTCAGGGGCGCCTGGTCTGTCGAAGCTTTTAAATCCATGCTTAAGACCCATCTTTTCTCTCTCTCCTTCAACCTACCCTGATCTCACCTGGTCGGGGACTGACCTTTAGATTAATCTGTCTAGTTTAGTTAGGATGTCTATTTTCTCCCATCTCTGCTTTTCCGCAGCACTACAAACATGGGAACTCTCTAACCTCTGCCCCCCCCCTACTTTCTAACGTGACGCCGTGTTTGTTTACATTCTCATTTCATTCAAAGGATCCGAACCGATTGATGTTTATGGATACCATGACTTAAAATCCTCTTACCTTGACGATTAAAAGCCTCCCCAATGTAGAAAACAGTATTCCCATGGCTGGTGTTGATATGCTGCACGCTAACGGAGCTAACCAACAACCGGACACTAGCAAATAACGAGGGTACATTTTGACTTCCGGTCGGGGGGTTCCAAAATAAAAAAGCGACGTGGATCTTGACCACAAGGAGAATCCATGATTGTCATCTTTCTTAGGCAGTGAGATCAAGAGTAAAGTGAGAAAGGACAGGGGATAAGAAGATTCAAGAAAAACACACAGCTTCGCTCACACTGTGCATCTAAAAGAGTTTGTTGTGTTCTTTTATCTTTTTATTTCACTTGATTTGAACTGCACTTGTTTATGTCTTTTATCTTTTGTGTCTCTTTCTCTTTGTGTACTTTTGAAATGTGCTCTACAAACAAAGCTTTGCTTTGCCAACACAATAAGAATGAAAGAGAAACAGGAGGATGCAAGTGAAATGGGAGGGTTGGTAAAAGAGCACAAAGAACCAGAAGGGTGAGTCCCTGAAGAGCACCGGCTGATAAAACAGAAAACCATTATCTTTCTATCCAAGGGTTGAATCCAAAAGAAAAGGAACACGCACCAAAAAGTCCGAGCACGACATGGTGAACCAAAAACCAAACATCAAAGGTGTTCTGGATGAGTACGGCAAACACATAAGAAAGAGATGGACAGAAAACTACAGAAAGATGAAAGTCACAAATGACGAACGTAATCATGTAGCCTCATGTGGTCGGTGGGACAAAGGACCACCACACAAACAGATTTGGAAAACAGATGATGAGAGAGAAACTCATGAAAGAGAGATCGACTACGGTAACATATAGGGTGGAGGGGGTGAGGGCAAGAACTGGCATGATTATAAAATGGTCTGTGGGAAGATAAATAAAACATGGGACATTTGTTTTGGGAGGAATTTGTCAACGCTGACACATGACGAAGAGGCACCAGCGTAATCGAAACAAAAGCCTCTGGCTCTCTCTCCCCTAATTCCCATGACCTCATTTTCTGTACAGTCAGTAGGTGTGTTTGTTGCTTCATTTTCATCCTATCAAAATCACTTTCTGTCTGGTACAAAATGTTCAACTCAACATGCCAGTTGTACACCCATGTCCTCATTCATTATATCAAACTGAGTGGCCGCATGGTCGGTCTTACTCTGACTTCTGTCCGGCGAAAACCCTGTATCTCCAATGTTGTTCATGTTTATGTTAAGTTAACACGGTTCTGTATTATATTATGAGCAAGTTTCGATATGGACTGTAAGAACCCATTAAAAACACAATGTATAACTCAAACAAAGTAAATAAATCTGAAGATGTAGTTATTTTTCTTAATTCCTGACTAATGGACACTTTTGGAGATACAAGGTTTTTGTAATTTCTTTGGCTGGACAGCAGTGTTATGTAAAAAGATAATTTGTGGGTCAATAACGGGTATTTGCCATGTTGCTGTTGTATGTCGTCAGTGGCTTAGAGTTGGCTACGCGCCAGGATGTGACCTCTTTTCTTACACACGAACTGCTTGTGTGATTCTAACGGCAGGTCTGATGGGATTAGGACCGGCTCTTATGTAAGGTTCTCATCAGCAAGTCAAGGCATGCTCCTAGCCAGGCCTAGCCCAGTGCAGGATTCCTGGCCGACTTCAGCTCGGGACACAATGTTCCAATGTGCTGTCTGTGGTATGCAGGACGCCGTCAAAACAAGCTCCATCCTGTATGCGGACGTTATAGAGTAAAATTATTTATCCGGCGGTGCTATCTATCATGGCTATGAGATAATATTGTGTAAAACCAGAGTAGGGGTTTCTGGCAACAACCACCTACTTCCGAGGTTCATGGAGATGAGCAAAAAGTCTAAAGAGGTCAAAACTCACACTTGTAATATTTATTATTTTGTATACTTGTGGATGGATGACCCTGATGAAGGCCACAAGCTGAAACGCATTGGTCAAGGCCTTATTCACATCTACTCAGACAATGCAGGGAAAAAAACACATGATGTCACATTAGCTCATCCACAACAACGCACCGCCCTGCAGCGAGGTGCTGCAACATCTGATTAGATGTGAATGAGTCCTAACAATAAAAGGTTGTTCTATGAGACCGTATTAAAAATACATGTAGGCAAAAAGATGGGGGTGTGGCACAAAGTTGTGTAATAATGTAATAATGCATTACTCACTTGGTGGGTCATAGTTATTTCTCATGCTTTATGCACATTCAGGATCCTTGTACAGGTAACTGCTTCAAACATGCTGTAGGTGAACAGTTGAACAGTTAGCAGGCAGGGCCACTGTTAAATATGCAGGTAAACACAACTCAAAGCTATAGCACATGCAGAGGCTCTGTGATTGGTTGATGCAATGGGGAGGCAGTGCATAGTATTTCCTCGATTGGTAAAAACAGTCTAGTCTTAATTTCACTAAAACCCCCCAACAGAAATCCTCCCGTAATCCACCCAGCTCCCCCAGAGAAAATCTGACAACTGTAGAAATCTCCCCCACGCCCACAGCTTTTTGGCTCGGTTCAAGGTACTTGAGGCAATAAGGTATGCGTTTCTTTAACGGGTCTGATTCCAAGACTCTGGCTCCGTGGGGAATATACCATAGAGATGTAAAGCTTTTACAAGAATTGGACATTGAATGGTGTTCAGCATTATTTTCATTTGTATTGATACATTCACATATGAACAACATGGAATGTGGTGCTGTGTAGCAGTATACAGTGCAAATACATTATAGGATCTCCAGGCAGTGATATAGAAATATAGTAATGTGACATTACATGCACTAGTTTTACCTTATTAGCTTAGGTGCACTTACTTTGCACTTAACTAATGGCATTCACATACTCTTATTTACATAGTCTTAATATAGAACAATGCATTTACAGACTCTTGATACAGCCGAACGCACAATTGGAGGGGGGCTTCCCACCCTCCAGAACATTTACAACAAGCGGTGCAGGGGGAAGGCTAAGAGAATTATTAAGGACTCGAGCCACCCGAACAACTGCCTCTTTGAACTGCTGCGGTCAGGCAAGCGATACCGGAGTCTTAAGGCGAGCACAGAAAGACTCAGAAGAAGCTTCTATCCCCAGGCCATCAGGCTGCTAAACGAACAATAAACACTATGCAACAACCATCAAATGCACACAGCACACACACCCACACGCACACACTCACTTAAACCACACAAACACACTTTATATTTATTGATAAAGGATTTGCACTACAACTCGTACACCCACTGTAAATTGTACCTAAATTGCACCTCATCCCATTTCTGCCTTGCACTATATAGTATTGTATTAGTACACTGCACAGTATTGTATATTATATGGTAACTCAGTTACGTCTATTCTGCATCGAACATTGTACATATGTCTATACTGAACACTGTGACCTCATTTTTTTTTTTTACTTCTAATTTACATGCTATACTATGTTATTTTATTTCATACTTATCTTGTCTTGCACAGTCTCTGGAGCGTAACAGTAAGAAGCATTTTGTATAAAAGTATTCTGTACTTCTGTATGACAACTATTAAAGAAACTTGAGAATAAAGCATTTACATACTCTTAATACAGAATAAAGCATTTACATACTCTTAATCCTTTCACTACCACACTACAGAAGGTTAACCTTTCACTACCACACTACAAATGGCCGTCTGTAATGTGGGCCGTCTGTAGTGTGGTAGTGAAAGGTCAACCTTCTGTAGTGTGGTTGTGAAAGGGTTCTATTTCATTATGGCTCCGCTCAGCATCAGTTGCATATATCTCGCTTCAGTGGATATGCTCACATCGCAGCGACAACCAGAACCTGCCGATTCCTCCTGAGCAACGTCAGAAGGATACGCCCCTTCCTGACAAAAGAAGCCACCCAACTCCTCGTCCAATCAACAGTCATCTCCCGCCTCGACTACTGCAACGCACTGCTCGCTGGCCTCCCGGCCACTGCCACTAAGCCTCTTCAACTCATTCAGAACGCAGCGGCCCGCCTGATCTCAAACCTACCGAAGTCGGCCCATGTCACCCCACTTCTTAGGGACCTGCACTGGCTCCCCATTGCTGCACGAATCCGCTTCAAGGCCCTTGACCTAGCATACCGTGCGGCAAAGGGAACTGCTCCCGCCTACCTCCGGTCAATGGTCTCTAACTACACACCCTCAAGACCCCTACGCTCTGCATCTTCTGGCCGCCTCAGACCTACTCCTATCCAAGCTCCGGGAGGGTCATCAAAGAGAAGTCGCCTATTCTCAGTCCTTGCCCCACAATGGTGGAATGAACTACCCACCCCAGTTAGGACAGCCGAAACACGTCCAATCTTTCGCCGTCGACTAAAGACTCACTTCTTCAACCATTATCTGAATTAAAAAAAAAATAAAAAAAATAAAAAAATCTAACCCTAACTAACCATACTGTCATGCACTTGTCCTAATAAACTAACCTACACTGTAGCACTCAACACTTTGATGAACATTGTTACTCAGCTGATAGAGTTGTGCTCTTCCTGATGGCTTGTCGTACAGAACTTGTAAGTCGCTTTGGATAAAAGCGTCAGCTAAATGACTAAATGTAAATGTAAAATGTATATGCACTGAATACATTTTAAAATGTACCTTTACATACCAACATCCGTCTGACCACACCCCCATCTGCTGCCTACATAAGTAGGGGTGGGGCCACACACTCATCTGCTTCTCAAATTTCATCCACAATATAGTGCCTGTATACCAATCACTTGGCGAGGAAGAAAGTATTAGCTGGAGAAAGGAAAACAGAAGAACAAGGACGACGGCTCCGTGTCGTTCTCCCAGGCGACTTGGAGGAACAATGTCTGGTGTCTTGCTAGACTATCCATTGATGTGTTTGGGTCTCGACGCATACATAGTGCTGGCTCGGGGTGTTTCTGTTAAGAATCACGCAGGGGCTAAGTGCGCCTTGGTTGCTCGTTATTAAAACAGCGTTTTTATAGGGCAACTGGGATGGAGTTTTGTCTCTTCCGAGCACCAGTTTACTAGGTTGTCTCGATGAATTCTCGTTCATATCTGGGGGATGTTAACGGAATAGATCAGAACATAGGTAGAGGTGTCTCACGCCCTTGGGGTGGGCCACTGAGCGCGGTACAAATGGGACTGTCTGGGTGGCGCCCTCTTTTCATGTTTTAGATCGACACGCATACCTACCCCCTCTTCTGGAGTGGGCATGTCGGCGTGGTTAGGGCACGGGACTGGTCTGGTCGCGCTGGTCCAGGTCAGTTAACCCGTTGTCCGCCGGGGATGCAGATCTGCTGTTCTGGTACCCTGAGGGACTTGTGCTTTTTTCGGGGGGAAAAATGCCGGGTCGGCCCGGGTGTCACAGGGTTAGGCGTTATGGAGACCCTTTGTTGGGTACATGTTGTACTCTGCACTATCGTAATGGCTTACGGCCATACCAACCTGTACACGCCCGATCTTGTCCGATCTCGGAAGCTAAGCAGGTTCGGTCCTGGTTAGTACTTGGTTGGGAGACCGCCTGGGAATACCAAGTGCGGTGAGCTTAGGGCTGGTTCTCCATTCTTTTCGCTCCTCTCTCACGCGTGGCCGAAGAGGGGGCTGTTGGGGTGGTCTTTGGACCTCCTCTGGTGACCCTGTGCTTCCCGAGCCGCCGGGCCCGGTCCGAAGTAATGTTTCGTCGACCCGTAGGCCTGGAATAACCCTTTTTTGAAAACTGAAACACTTGTACTGCGGTATAGCCAGTGTATACCCGCAGGTGTGTTTTGGAGTTTTTTCTTGAGGGGTTATAGGAACAACCACCGTCTGTGTACCGAGAGGGTGGTTGATTCCCTGGTGTGTTGGAGCAGAGTCAACTCCCGGGTTACCCGGTTGAGTGTGCCCCTGCACGTTCATGACGTCTGCCAATCGTGTCAGCCTTCTCTGCCTCTACCCCTCTGGGTGGTTTTTTTTTAATGGAGGCTTTGTCATGGTGCTCAACAACGCCAGCATACGCCCCTTCCGCCGGGGGGGCTGTTTTCAGTTGACTCCTTTGGCGCCTGTCTCGTCCGCAGTGCTCCAGGCTCAGGTCTACAGCCTGCTGCCTGGTTTCCCCGGTGCGCTGCCTGCTTCCGTTGGTTGAACTTTTTGAGTGCTTACGGCCATGCTGACTGCCTGTTCTGCAGGGTCAGTGTGCCAGGCGGTGTACTATTGGGGGGAAAGGGCCCGCTCTTGGAGGGGCCCTATCCGAATTAGGGCTGGGCGATATGGCCAAAAATGATATCGCGATATATTTTGGCTATATCGCGATACACGATATATATCGCGATATTTTTACATTTCCTCTAAATCACTTAAAAATGCTTGATTTAACCCTTTGATGCATACAGTCACGCCAATATGATGATTATAATAAGTCCCTGCAACATATGTTTGCATTATTAAACCATGAAGATGCTTTAAAAAATTATTTAATGAAAATGTACTAAGAGTAGTCTACTGACACACTAATAAAAAAAATTATTTACATCTAAGACAATTTATATAAAAACTCTTGGGTGCCTAAGACTTTTACACAGTACTGTGTTTTCTATCCACTTTAGCCAAACACACACACACATATATATATGTATATATATACACACCCTACTGTGAGAAAATAATAATCACACACAAAGGTATAATGGCTTATAGCAGACTTAATGATTTTAGAATATTTCAGATAATGAAATTAAATGTTTATATCATCAACTATCCAGTTAGTATTTATACTGTCTGTAACGTTTGGCTACTTTAAATCATTGAATGTAGAGAGAGAGCGAGAGAGAGAGAGAGAGAGAGAGAGAGAGGGGGCGAGAATGAACAAGAGAGCCAGCCCCCCCCCCCTCTGGGTTTGTTCTAGGTTCGCGTTTTGATCGTCTAAGCTGCCGTAGGTGATAACGTCACACTCGAATGTAAACAGGAAGAGATGGAGATGGAGACACACGGTGAGATGGCAATTGAATGATATACAGAAACGAATAACTAATAAATATGAAGTTATGTTTAAACTGCTGTTGTCAAGCGTTGTCAATATAACCCACCCCATTTCCTCACGAATGGAACTAGTCTTGTGGAGTCCGCTTTGACCGTTTACCAGGGTTAGCAGCTGTCGCTAGTTAGCTTAGCATAATCCTAATGGATACCTTGGTTAGCAGCTACCGTTAGCTCATTGCTCGTGTCAATTAAATTACATGTTATTAAAGGTCCGCGCTGGTCTGTCTAATGAAATTACAACCGCAACATTATATCGCACTGTACAGCCCTGACTACACTAACGTTAGCCTATAGCTCCGCCGTCCCTTCTCGAGGAAAGCACTGCGAGTGTCTCTCGGCCGCGGGCGGCGCCATATAAACTAAATACTCGATGTTCGCGATATAGTACAGTACTACATCTCGGGTAGAACAATCCGCGATACATCGAGTATACTCGATATATCGCCCACCCCTAATCCGAATACGCTGGCGATGTGGGGGGCGGTGTCACTAAGTGACCACCTGGTGGGGTCTTGATGCCTGGCGTCATTGACCTCTCCGGGCCCCCTTTTTCCAGGGGATCCAGTCCCTTCAGTGGGTCTGGGTCTTCCTTCGCGCTCCGCTGCTACGGCCTTGCCACGGGGTTGAGTTTGCTCTTGACCCCGTGATTTTTGGGGGCAGTAACGAGGGTTGTTCCTTCCGTTCGTTCCCTGGTGGCATGCGGGTTGTGCGTGTGCGTAGTCGTGGGGTCAAGCCACGGTCTGCTCACCCTGTGCGTTGAGTTGCTTGAGTTCCTCTTTGCACGGTCGGATCCATCTCCCTCCCGTAAGCCTCCAATAGGGAGGGTATCCCCCATTAGGGAGGGTCGGGGGGCTCAGTCCTCCCCGGTCTGATGGTTGTGGGGGGCCTCAGCTGGGTACATTTGTCGAGCTTTGGCTCCCGCTCAGCTCCTGTTATGCAACTGATGCTGAGCGGAGCCATAATGAAATAGAACATAAGGTTATGTATATAACCAAGTTCTATGAATTATGGTGACGCTCAGCATCAGGACGCCGCTGCGGCCCTTGATCTTTCATTGTGGTGAAATTTGTTGGGAAGGAGATGAGTGTGTGGCCCCACCCCTGCTTATGTAGGCAGCAGATGGGGGTGTGGTCAGACGGATGTTGGTATGTAAAGGTACATTTTGAAATTTATTCAGTGCATATCCACTGAAGCGAGATATATGCAACTGATGCTGAGCGTCACCATAATTCATAGAACTTGGTTATATACATAACCTTACGTTAACCTTCTGTAGTGTGGTTGTGAAAGGGTTAACCCTTTGTCATGTGGCAGTGAAAAGGTTAATGTTCTGTATTGATCATACTGGTCTCATGAACTTGTTTACCTTTGAAAAATGTATTATGATACTAACTTGACATCTCCTTTCAATGAACAGAGGCCACGCCCCTTCAACACACAGAGTTGGCTGTGCTCAGAGAGGGTGCACTAAACGCCCCCTCAACACACAGAGTTGGCTGTGCTCAGAGAGGGTGCACTAAACGCCCCCTCAACACACAGAGTTGGCTGTGCTCAGAGAGGGTGCACTAAACGCCCCCTCAACACACAGAGTTGGCTGTGCTCAGAGAGGGTGCACTAAACGCCCCCTCAACACACAGAGTTGGCTGTGCTCAGAGAGGGTGCATTAAACGCCCCCTCAACACACAAAGTTGGCTGTGCTCAGAGAGGGTGCACTAAATGCCCCCTCAAGACACAGAGTTGGCTGTGCTCAGAGTGGGTGCACTAAAGGCCCCCTCAAGACACAGAGTTGGCTGTGCTCAGAGAGGGTGCATTAAACGCCCCCTCAACACACAGAGTTGGCTGTGCTCAGAGTGGGTGCACTAAAGGCCCCCTCAAGACACAGAGTTGGCTGTGCTCAGAGAGGGTGCACTAAACGCCCCCTCAACACACAGAGTTAGCTGTGCTCAGAGAGGGTGCACTAAAACAGTTATAACAAATCAAATGATACATCTGCGGCTGAAAAAGTGACACTCCTGACATTAACATTCCACAAGCTTTTTCTGACTGAGTTAACATCATTGCACTGGTTCTACAACCGATTCCTCCCATCCATGTGACAGAAGAAAGTACAGTATATGCAATTAATCTAAGATAAGATAAGATGTATTAATCCCCTTTGGGAAATTCAGGGGTCATAGCAGCACAAGGTAGGTGGAGGGGAGGTACAGGAAGGGTAATAGAAATAAAAATAACAATATAAGAATAAGAATGTTAAAAGGTGCAGTAGATAATAAAGGACATTAGGACAATATACACATTTTTTAAGATACGTTCAGCTGATCTCTCTGCAGTCTGCTGCGGTCATGTGCAGTACTATATTCCGAGGTGATGTTACCGGTCAGGATGTTCTCTATTGTGCATAATTAGAAGTTATTTAAGATCCTCTGGCTCAGTTTGAACCTCCTTAGATGCCTAAGGAAGTAGAGGCGCTGCCGTGCCTTCTTCACTACACTGTCTATGTGTGTGGTCCATGTCAAGTCCTCGGATATGTGGACTCGAAGGTGCTTTGTTCACTCTCTCGACCGGTGGCCCATAGATGCTGAGGGGGCTGTAGATCCTTGTCCCAGACCTCCTAAAGTCCACAATCATCTCTTTGGTTTTGCTGAAGTTCAGGGAGAGGCTGTTCTCCTGGCACCACAGCACCAGGTTCTCCACTTCTCCTAGGAAGGCCCTCTCGACATTTGCAGAGATCAGGTCCACCACAGCTGTGTTGTCAGCAAACTTGTTGATTGTGTTGCTGTTATGCTTTGCCACACAGTCATGCATGTAAAGCGAGTAGAGGAGGGGGCTCAGAACACAGTCATGGGGGGCACCTGTGTTGAGAGTATTGGATGAGGAGGTGCAGTTACCTGCTCTCACCACTTAGGGTCTTCCTGTCAGAAAGGTCAAGACCCACTGGCAGAGGTTGTATTTCAAGCCCAGGTCTCTGAGCTTGACGACAAGCTTGGAGGGGACTATGGTGTTGAATGCTGAGCTGTAATCAATGAACAGCATTCTCACATAGTTCCCCTGCCTCTTATACAGGTGTGATGCTGCCGTGTGCAGCACATGGGCTATGGCGTCCTCCGTGGACCTGTTGGGGCGGTATGCAAATTGCAGGAGGTCTAGCTTCTCAAAGCACTTCATAGCTATGGAGGTGAGAGCTACAGGGTGATAGTCGTTGAGGCAAGCGTGAGTTTTTTGGGTACAGGGACAATAGTGTGAATAAATGAATGAGTGATGTGAGAGTGTTTGTGCAAGGTGCACCAGAGTCCGTGCAGGGTTCAGTAGTTAAGAGTCAAATATACAGTTCTCAGGTCATTTGTGTTGTGTGTGTGTGTGTGGGGGGGGGGGGGGGGGGGGGGGGGGGGTCTATGGCTGAACATACTCCTCATAGAGGGGATGGGAGAGGTTCTCCAGGATAGCGTACAGGTTATTTCTCGTCCTCCTCTCTGCAACCACCTCTAGTTTGTCCAGTTTGACTCCCACTACGGAGCTAGCCTTCCTCATCAGCTTGTTGAGTTTGTTGGTATCTTGAGTTGATGTTACCCTTCCAGTGGGGCTGGTGACAGCTCTGTAGAACAGGATTAGTGTTTCCTCAGGAGCGCCAATGCATTTACAGAGCTGCTAATGTTGCACTTTTGTTTGTCAGGTAGTAGTGCTGTTTTCAGTCCACTGGAGAGTATCGGCCATCATGGTCGTCACGCAGCATCAAAATTACCTGCGAGAAAGAGAAAACACATTTGATTGGATCCAGGTCCAAGCAAAAACCATAGCAATAACCCAAATGTAATCGTTGCAGCACTTTGATTGAGTGCTAAAATAAACCTGGTCAGCATCCTGGTATGATGCACTGAAACAATAACTGACCTCAAACCCCACACTCTTTTTCTTGATACTCAAATCACAACTGTTGTTTCCCTCTTGATGATTGGAAAATCAAGAAAAGGGGGTGGGGCTTGATATAAGTAAATTCCATCTCACATGCTTTGTAGATTCAGGGACATGGCATGGGTGTGTATGACTGTTATAAAACAAGGTGATTAAATAAGTCTTTACTGTGTGCGCATGGCTCTGCAGCCAAGCTGTATCATCAAGGTGAAGGACTCTCCTCCGTCTAAAATCATCAACTTTAACAACGTGAGCAAGAATCCAGGCATCTTGCAGGAATTAAGTTCGGCATGAGGAAGATATCCCAGATACACTCACGTACACCAAATTGAACACATATCTCTGTCTTTACTCTGACCAGACACAACCCTGTAAAAATAAATAAACTGAACTTGATCTGTATGTTCTGTACTTAGATATTACAGATTGTCCTAAATCCTTTACTATATGGCTTTACACTCCATATAATACATACTTTATAACAACCCACAACAACCCATACTTCACTGAGTAAAACTGCTGCAGAGATCTGCAGTTTGTTTTGTCCATGGAACAGCAGAATTCATGTTGCCCCGTGACTATCAGTTAAACAAACCATTAAAGCTCAAGACTTCTTGCTCTTGTGTTGTCAGTTAGCCTATACAAGTTATATAAGCCAGCGCAGAGCAGCACAACAAATATATTATCTTTAAAGATTTGATTGGATATTGAGTACATTTCGAAGATAAGTTATTTCATGAAGCAATTACATCTTTATAAGCTTTATAAACCTATCCCTCTGCATGACTACGAGTGCTCGCTTGCTAAGTAAATGTGGGGGGGAGGGGAGGGTGTTCGGCATGCTGTGCACAATGTCATAATCTCGTGGGATCATAATCCCGCGGGGTCGGGGTCCCGGACCAGTAAACCGACCCTGCCACGAACCCCGACCCCGCCAGCAATCCCGCTGGGTCGGGGTTCAGAGAAAAGAGTTCGACACAATTGGCAGACGTCATAAAACATGCAGGGGCATATGAGTTGACTCCGCTACCGGCATACCGGGGAGACAACCACCCCAAAAACAGAAAGGTTGCTCCCCCATTGAATCCGGAAAACACATCTGCGTGTATATACAGGCTATATAATGCATTAAGGTGTTTCAGGTCTAAAATGGGTTAACCCAGGAGGACCGGGAACTACACAGGAGCGCTTAGAGGGGCTGACTGCTAATAAACAGCACCCCGACGTCCCCCCCCCGCCGAGCGGGGAGGGAGGGGTGAATTAATGAGTGAATGAAAACTTTATTTAACAGATTGCAGAATGGGTACAATACAGTACGGCTCAATACACACAACTGTTAAGGGGATGCAGACCAGAGAAAGACACCTGTCCTGCTCACATCGGGGTCCCCCATTTCCAACTCATAGTGCCATTTACGACACACAACATTCATGACATCAGCCCCTGTGGCGTCCGGTCCGCCCTGGCACAGGGCCCTTCGGGTTAATAGAAGGAGGTTATCGATTCAATGTCGCCCGTTTCACCTCCCCAGAGAATTCACCACCATTATCATGACGGCGGTGTACATTCCACCACAAGCGGATACCGTCAGGGCCCTGGCGGATCTTCAAGGACATCTAATTAAACAACAGAACAAGCACCCAGATGCAGCCATGATAGTAGCCGACGACTTCAATCAAGCAAACCTGAAGAAAGTGATGCCTAACTTTTTTCAGCACATCGCTTGCACCACAAAGGGAGGAAATATGCTCGACCACTGTTACACTCCGTTTAGAGCCGGTTACAAGGCAGTACCGACCCCTCCATTAGCGGGAGCTACAAGCACATCTGATCACAACGCCATATTGCTTATCCCCACTTACAGGCAGAGATCACGTGACGCTGTCGTTTCACGTGAGGTAAATAAGTGGTCCGACCAATCAGAGGCCACGCTACAGGACGCACTCGATGACGTCGACTGGGGGATGCTCCAGGCATGAGTGAGTTCGCGGATGTTGTTGTGAGTTTCATAACAACACTAGCGGATAGCATTGTCCCCACAAAGAAGGTTTGAGTCTTCCCGAACCAGAAACCGTGGGTTGACAGTACTATCCGAGCGGCTCTGAAAACTCGCACCACTGCTTATAACCCGGGCAGAGCGTCAGGAAACATGGAGGAGTATAAGGCTACAGTCTATACTCTGCGCAAGGCTGTAAAACTTGGTCATACACTGACAAGATGGAGGCACAAATGTCCCAGAATGACACAAGAGGTTTACGGCGAGGACTACGGACGATAACTGACTACAAAGTCAGCGCCCCCTAAATGGGGAGTGCCGACACCTCTCTCGCGGACCAGCTCAACTCCTTTTACGCACGGTTTGGTGCAAACAGTAGTGACGCTAGCTCACGGCTAACGACATCACTGATGCGCCGGCCGTCGTGGAGAGAGGGGGGAATCCGCGGGGGGGGCACTCTCTCATTGACGGAACACAGTGTGAGAAGAGCATTTATGCGGGTGAACACCAGAAAGGCAGCTGGCCCAGATGGGATAACAGGACGTATACTTAAGTCCTGTGCTAACCAGCTAGCCCCAGTGTTCACCACCATATTTAATCTATCCCTGGCTGAGTCCGTGGTCCCTGCCTGTTTCAAGGTGTCCACTATAATACCGGTATCAAAGAAATCCTCCCCAACAGGTCTTAATGACTACAGACCGGTGGCACTCACCTCTGTGGTCATGAAATGTTTTGAGAGGCTGGTTAAGGATTACATTTACATTACATTACACAGGCGTCGGCAGGGGCGTTGGCAACGGGATGCCGTTGGCGCGCGCCGCTGCCGTCATGAGCTCGGGGAAGAGAGCCAGCAGCTCTCCTTGCTGTCTCTCCTCTGCCGCACTCACATCTCTTGCGGTCGGGGGGCTGAACCCACATGGCAGGCGGGAGCTGAACCCTGACACAGCTGAAGAGGCGTCCCGCCACGGAGCTGGGGACTCAAACCGGAGCTGGGGACTTCCGGCTGTGGAACCAGAGCCGGGGGCGTCGAAAATAAATTCCCCTGCCCCCTCCATATAATCCACAGTCTCCATCGGATGCAATGGAGAGGGAACGGGGGAACCGCCCTCTGGTGCCAGCTCCTCCGCAGATCCGAACGCCTCCAGTCTTGCATACTGTACCCCGTCGCCAGACCACCCGCTCCATTCTCTCACCACCAGACGGCGGGAGCGAGCAGAAGCGGAGAGCTTGCGCAGCAAGTCATCCTCCACCAAAGAGACCGCGCCCGGGCTAGCCGGGGGTCTCCCGATGGGGATGCCGGAGCCGGAGGGCCTCCTCATTGAAGAGGGGCGCTCAACGGTCTCCGGCCGGTGCGCACCCAACTCTGCATGCCGCCAGGGCTCACCCTCTTGCCACGAACGTGGGACTAGGGAACCCCCGCGGCGCACAGAGGAGGTCGCAACGGAGAACCGCTGGTGGAACCCAGAAAAATGCTTCCCGGGACCCGATGTTGATGCCATTCTTCGCAAAAAGCAGCAACACAAAAACGAATCTAATCTAAAACACTTGCTTGCCGTGTGCCTGTAGCAAAACACTTCCTGAAGTGAAAGAAACGGGAAGGCGGAAGGACGGTCACACCCCTCGCTTATATGCATATAGGCGGACAGGGGCGTGGCTGGACAGGTGTAAAGTGCATGTAGTTGAATCTTTCAAAGTAACAAGGTAATATCCCATAGAGCAGAACGGGAGCAAGAACGAAATGTAATGATGTAGCAGCATAGTCATGGAGTTACATCACTAAATGTATGAAGTGTCCCAAAACAAAGACAATGAAACATTGACAAATAGCTTCTCTAATTGAACACCACCCAGTATCTGGGGGGTGTGTGAGCCAGGAAAACAAACAAAGATTCTATGGACTAAAGTAAAGTTACCACAAAATGTTTGTTGCATTGGAATACAGCTACCTTAGCGTTATCTAAAAGATAAAGACAATGGTTCGTGTTTGTGGATCCTTCGCACAACATGCCGCGTACCAGTTTCCAAGTTGTGGCTAGCTTGTGCTACAGTACATGGACCCAAACACTCAAGCCATCCTGGCTGTAGCAAAACACCCTTAGCTAAATAAATCTGCCATTCCATGAGTGGAGAGAGGTGCAGCCCTGCCTCTGGTGCCTTGGCCCCTGTTACCATCCAAGAGGAGCAAGGTGACATGGCTGACTCTGCTAGCTTTGTAGTTTCCTCTGTCAGCTTTGTAGCTTCCTCTGCTAGCTTCGTAGCTTGTAGCTTCCTCTGCAAGCTTCGTAGCTTCCTCTGCCAGCTTCGTAGCTTCCTCTGCTAGCTTCGTAGCTTGTAGCTTCCTCTGCAAGCTTCGTAGCTTCCTCTGCCAGCTTCGTAGCTTCCTCTGCTAGCTTCGTAGCTTGTAGCTTCCTCTGCCAGCTTCGTAGCTTCAGCTTTGTAGCTTCCTCTGTCAGCTTTGTAGCTTCCTCTGCTAGCTTCGTAGCTTGTAGCTTCCTCTGCAAGCTTCGTAGCTTCCTCTGCCAGCTTCGTAGCTTCAGCTTTGTAGCTTCCTCTGCTAGCTTTGTAACTTCCTCTGCCAGCTTTGTAACTTCCTCTGCCTCTGCTGCACCGTCAGCGGTGGGCTATGTCACGGCTACATTGGCAATGAAGGGGATTCCCGTTCCAGTGCCCCTGCTTTGCCCGAGCATGGCAGTATGGTGGGTGACTATTCAGAACGCACTGCCCCCCATCACCACCACCTATATTGAGACCTGCTATGATAAAAGTGCCGGGTAGTGCCTACCTGGAATACAGTATGCACTATGCAGATATAGGGAGGTGTAGTCTGACGTGACTTTGGACTGCACGGTCGGCCCACCCATTTAGTGATTCATCATTGGGAAAATGGATTATCGGCTATTGTAACAATTCTGCCTCATGAACATTGGCAAGTTTTCCATTTTTGCACAAAATGAGTTCCCTTCTATCGCTAACATGATTGTTTAAGCATTTTTGGTTGAAATAACGGTAGTGTAACTGAGGGGTACAATTCCCTGACTGTATTACTAGATATGATACTTACTACCACTACCTTTGTACTTAATATTCGGCCACCCAGTACTCGGCATAAATATATTATGATAAACACTCTCACGTAGATGAAACGGATCCAACACAAATGTACGAAGTCGAAGTATGTATTTATTCCTACACAGCAATGGTGTGTAGAGCAAGCACTTAATCACTTAATTACATTTATGAATTGAAATAGTATGCACTTTTATGGCAAAGAGTATTCGTCGGTATATCAATAGAGAATGTCCAATCTCTGAAGGCGCAGGTGGTACATATACGACCTGGAATAGTTAAGGAATAACAGCAATGATACTTTAATGATTATAAGACTGGATACACTAAGGGGGGTAATCCGGTCGCTTGTAAGACAACAGGAGTAGGAGGGGGGGGGGGGTAGAGTCTGGCTGCCTCGTCCGGCCAAGGGTATCCTGGGTGAACCCACAGTTGTGCAGCTCGGTGCGCCAGCGATCCTTGGACCACGGATGAAAGCAGTTGGACTCTCTGTGAGCCGGCTTCCTCCGGTCCACGGGGGAGAGACGTGAAGCGACCTCGTCTTGCAGAGCGTCTCCTCACCTTGCGTCCTCTCCAGGGGGGGGGGGTTCCAACACACGGCAGTGTTGGGGGTCTTTATCCATGGAATAATCACTGTATACAAAGCATAATCCGTGCCTGGGAAGGCGGGCTGTCGTCGGTAGAATAATCCGGTATGCAGGTCCACTCGCTCGTCGGCTCTGGGGCTCCTCGGATGCAGTCTCACATGGGGTCGACCATCCTGGATAAGCAGCCAGTTCTCTGCCCGAAACGATGGGGTACTGACTACGGTAGTATTCTCACCGCACGAAGCACTATATATTAACAGACTATTATTAGCTTAATAGACTACGTCCAACTCGACGATATAGTGCCAAATATGACTATTCAAATATTAATATACACGATGTCTCAATACCGATGGTAGGCCGAACTTGGCCTTACTCCCACACGTGGCGTCGCGGGGAGGCTTTACGTCTGTCACTCTATTGGAGGGTAAGAAACTGGACTGAAAAGGAAGTCCTACTTTAGTAGCGCAGTATATATACGCACTATGAACAAATAGTACCGTTAGTGGTGCGGTAGCCAGATTCCTACGCGGAACTAGGACTTGTTCGTACATGTTGAGCGGTACGTTTGAACTGGGTCTGGGGGGTATGGCAGCCTGGCACCAAGGTCTCGACCAATAGTAGAATGGAGACTATTATGGGATGTTCAGTAGGCTAGAATGGATATTCAATGCATATTGTACAAGGAATATACAAGGGATATCAGGGAATATTAGAGAATATACAAATAATAATAATAATACATCTATTTTATATAGCGCTTTTCCAGGTGCTCAAAGACGCTTTACATGGGCAGGAGAGACAAACTATGGCAAAACAAAAAACAGAACAAAAATAATATATGACAAAAATAAAATAAAATAACACCGACAGAATTAGAGGTCAAAAGCAAGATTGAAAAGGTGAGTTTTGAGGGCTGATTTAAAAGATGTCAGGGTGTTTGCATCACGGATATGGCTGGGGAGGGCATTCCAGAGGGAGGGGGCAGCAGCAGCCAATTAAATATATATATATAATAAATATATATATTCGGTTTAATCTGGCCCTTCACAACAGCCACCCCCTGATTGGTCCCAGACCTAATCAGTTAAGCAGAGACAGATTAATCGCGTTGTCTATTTACACATAAGGGTTTGCTGTAGGGGTCAGTCAACTTCACAAAGTCATAGGGTTATAGGGTCATGGTCATCATCGATTGTGTCTGGGAGTCGGGGCAGTTCTATGAGCCTCGCCACGGGACGGGTGTAAGTGCGACCCTGGACAAGCACTTCAGCTGCTCGGACCTTGCCGTCGGCACCGGTGATCACTTTGCTTAGGCGGCCGGCCGGCCACATAGCTCTGGGCAGTGATTGATCAATAATCATGACGACTGTTCCTTCTGTCAAATTGTCTCTCTCCTTTACCCACTTCTGGCGGGTCTGTAGAGACGGTAGGTAGTGCAGTAGGAATGTCCTTTGTTGTGCACTCTCTATGGTAGTGCAATCATCTATGTTGGGGTCTGCGGAGATAACAGTGCTCAATCCACAGAACACAGGCTTCTTATTCTCAGCCTCCTCCTGACTGGCTTCCCTCGGGATAGGCGTGGGCCACTCTCCTTCCGGGAGCTTTAGGAATGCTGGGCCGTCACTGTAGACATTGCGACGGGTGAGGTCATCTAGGGGCATTCCCCGGGTGATGACGTCAGCTGGGTTCTGTTTTGTATCAACGTAGCGCCACTCTGTTTCTCCGGTTAACTCTTCGGTTAAGTCTTGAATCTCGGTGACTCTGACTCCCACGAAGACTTTGTACTTGCATGAGTCCGATTTGATCCAGGCGAGTACTGTCGTGGAATCTGACCACAGGATTGTTCTAGACACCGGTATGGTGAGCTCACGTTGGATGAGCGTGGCTAGGTGCGCTCCGGCTAGGGCTGCGCAGAGCTCTAGACTAGATAGATTGTTGGTTGCGTGGGGCTATTCTCGAGCGGGCGAGGACAAATGCTGTGTAGATCTCTCCCCCCTCTTCTTGGGCCCGCAAGTAGGCTACTGATCCGTATGCGACCTCTGAGGCGTCACTGAAGACGTGTAAGTCCATTTTACATGTCTCTGGCCTCACCGTGGGTGGGAAGTAGCTTCGGCGCATATTAACGCCTGGGAGTGAGTGGAGCTCCATCTCCCACTCTCTCCAGGTGGATGCAAGGTGTGCGGGAATGGGGTCGTCCCAGCCCTGGTCCTTGTCCCACAATGCTCGTACAATCATTTTTGCCCTGGTGGTGTACGGTAGAATACATCCTAGCGGGTCATATTGTCGGGCGAGTGTTGTGTACACACTCCGTCTGGTGGTCGGCGCCGCCGCCGGCCTTCCCTGCTCCGTAGTCAGGGGCTTGTGTCTGTAGTGAAGCGAATCTGTTTTGAATCGCCACACCAATCCCAGGGTCATCTCCTGGGCTTCTCCCGGGATTGTAGCCATCCAGGTCTCGCTGCTGGCTGCCTTGTCCTCGGAGGAGAGGCTGCGCAGTACTTGCGGATCGCTGCTGGCCCACTGCCTGAGATCAAAGCCGCCTTTGATCAATGAGGCGCGGAGTTTAATCAGGAGAGCCTCGGCTTCTTCCTGGGTTGAAAGGCTTTGTAGACAGTTGTCTACGTAGAAGCTGTTCTTTACGCTGTGTCGGACCTCTTCGTCCGCTGCTGGGTCCTCTGCTACATGTTTCTGTAGTGCAAATGTAGCACAGCAGGGGCTGCACGTCGTTCCGAAGGGGAGGACTTCCCATTGGTAGATGGCTGGGTGCTCATCTCCTGGCTTCTCTCTCCATAGGAACCGTAACAGGGGCTTGTCCTCCTCTACTAATCTCACCTGCAGGAACATTCCTTTAATGTCCCCGCTGATGGCCACCTTTTCCTGGCGGAAGCGGAGTAGAACGCCGAGTAGGGAGGGGCCGAGTGTGGGACCGGGCAGTAACTCTTTATTCAGATTTTGGGATCCGATCTGGTAGCTGCAGTTAAATACTATGCGGTCTTTACCGTTGTGATGGACCTTGTGGTGAGGCACGTACCACGATTCAGTGGTCTGGTCAGCCTCTTTAATGTCCATCTTTGTGACGTGTCCCGCTGTGATGAGCTTCTCAATCTCAGCGCGGTATACACTCTCTTGGGCGGGGTTCTTGGCTAAGCGCCGCTCCGTGTTCAGCAGGTACCGTTCTGTGGCGTCTGTCTTGGCGTGGAAAGTAGGCATTCCTTCTCGCCGCAGGAGTGGCGTGGCGTATCTCAACACGCCGTTGACCGGGACTCTCTTGGTCCCTGTCTCGAGGAGGTGAATGGCGTAAATGTCATCTTTAGAGCGAATGTCTTTCTTTCCGTTCTTAAAGGGCATTTGTTCCAAGGTCCATAACCGCTCTACGTGTTGCAGGAGTGCGGTTTCTCCCTCTGTGACTCGGGAGTGGAGACATCTAGTGGCTGTACTTCGGTTGAGAGATTTGGCGAGCGGGCCTTGGAGAGTCCATCCCAAACGGGTCTCGACTGCTGCAGGACAGCCTCGGGGTCCGGTATGAACCCGGTCTATCGGGACAATGAGGTCTGCATGGTCGGAGCCTATCAACAGGATCGGCATAGCATTGTCTATGAGCGGGATCGGTAACTTGCGCAGATGTGCATATTGGTCCATCAGCTTGGCGACGGGGTATGTGTACCGCGACAGTCCTATTTCTTGGCTGGTGAAAGCGTCTGTAATCTGGTACCGTCGCTCAGGCTGGCCGCTTGCTGCGATAGAGAATGAGACATTCTCGCCCTTTATCGTCTTCAAATCTCGTCTTATTGTCCGAATTGTCATTTGGGTTTCGCTTCCCCGCAGCCCTAGCTGGGCCGCAGCGGAGGCGAGCAGAAGGGTCTTCTCTGACCCGTCATCGAGGACGGCGTAAGTGTCCAGGACTTTATTCTGGTAGCTTAGTGTCACACGCACTACTTTTAGGAGTACTCGGGCTCCACTGCTGCTGGCGGGATCGATGTACATGACGCTCGCTTTGCTGCTGGATGGTGCGGGTGAAGGGCGCCGTCTGTTACTGTCGTGAAGTATGTCCAGATGGGCTCCATCGCACTTGGTGCACCTTTTCTTTAAGCGGCATTCGGCTGCCATGTGTGAGCGCGCACAGCGAAAACAGCGCTTGTTGGACTTTATCCATTG
This sequence comes from Notolepis coatsorum, assembly GCF_963971535.1. Lineage (NCBI taxonomy): Eukaryota > Metazoa > Chordata > Actinopteri > Aulopiformes > Paralepididae > Notolepis > Notolepis coatsorum. The sequence goes on along the minus strand of NC_140183.1, from coordinate 36,790,480 downwards.
ACTTGCTTCCTCCGCGTTCAGCTTGGGGAAGGAGTCACATTGCGCTAGCCAGTGTTCTTTCTCACAGTAGGGGCACACTATCTTCCACTTCTCCGTTCTGGAGGGGGTACTGTGGCTCCTGCTGCTCGGTACTGACTCCGATTGGTGGATCACAGTCACCGATCTTCTTCCATCATTTAGTCGTCTGGTTCCTTCTCTGGAGCCAGGGGTGCTCCGTCCGAATGTATCTAGCCGTAGGCTGCTGACTTCTCTCGCCAGGAAGTCTGCTAGATCGAGGAGGTTCGGTTCGGGGCCATTCGGGTCTCGGTGGTCTCTCTGCCGCCTAAAACGCTCCTGTCGAGCGGGCGGCAGCTTCTCCAAGATCCTTTCCACATTTGAGTTGGCGTAAAGTTCATGCCTCCCCTTCTCTCTCTGCGCTCCCAACATCCCTACCAGGGACTGCACTCTGATGGACAGGTCGTCCAGTGCTCGATTGTCTATTGCTGGGGGTAAGCGGTCGATGTGTCGGATCTCCTGGATCACGTAATCCCATATGCGCCCATACCTCTGGTCCAATGCTACCAGCGCTGCTGTGTATGGGGTGGTGGAAGTCGCGTAGGCGAGCGCTATATTATGTGCGCGGGGTACCTTTAAGTGCTTCAGTAGGATGGCGTATTTATGGCGTTCATCCAATACATCCACCAACATGGTCTCCAGACACATGCAGAGTTCTGTATACTGGGCCCGGTTCTCTTGGGTGAAATCGGGTACCATAGGCGTGCCAATGTATGACGCTGACTGTGGATACATCGGCGAGCGTTGGGGGAGAGGCCTCCTAGGCGAGTCTCCTCCCGCTCCTTGGTATGGGCTGGTACCGGCAGTGTACCATGGCCCGCTTGTCCAGGTGCTGTTCCTCGGTGCGGGTCGTGCGTCGTGCTCACCCGGGTATAGAGTCAGGGGTCTGTAGCGCAGCTCCGCGGGAGTATAGCCTGGGCTGTACCGGACCTCCTGGTCCGGTAGAGTACTGTGCTGTCGTCGGGCGTGGTTCTCCTCCTCTTCCTCTTCGTCTTCAGTTAGGTCATCCAGTGCTTGTAGTCTCTGGTTTAGCCTCTCCACAGGATATGCTGCTCCTTCCCGGTTGCTAGGTCTCGCTTGGACCGGTGGGGGGAGGTGGTCTGTGGGGGGTATAGACCTCGTCTGTTGGTCAAGTTCAGGGTTGTTTACTCGGCTAGGGGATGCCGCCCTGGAGGTGTGTCTAGACGAGTTCCTGGAGCCTCTGGCGGAGGGAGAGGGTGTTGTCCGTCTGATCAGCTGTTCTATTAGTTGCGCTTGCTGTCTGTCGCGCTCTGCGTCCCGTAGAGCACCAGCAGCTGCTCGCTGGCTGTCTGCTCGGTCTCGGGCCACATTCTCTTCCCTCTGAATGCGTCTTATTTCTAGACGTATATGCTCTTCTTCGCTCCGCTGCTGGATCTGCAGTCGGTCGCGTTCAGCAGCGGCGTTCAGGCTGATGAGGAAGGCCTGCTGTAGGGTCCTCTCTGCCTCGCTGGGAGAAGGCGGTTGTATAGGGGAGCCTTCCCTCGGGGTACTCCTTGCGGAGCCTTGGAGCTCTATCTCCACGGTGCTCTCCCCGTCTTCTTCCGTGCCGAGTTCTCTCTCGGTAGCGTTGTATTCCTCCCGGGACTCATCGGGGACTACTTCTTCAGTACTGGCGGGGTGTGAAGTCATGTCTGGTTCCCACTGGTCCCCACCGTGAACTTGGTCAGTTACATTAGAACCCGTAGGGGCCTCTATGGTCGGGGTAGTCTGGGCGTTGGGGTTAGACATACTTTTACTTTCTAGTTTTACCGCGTTTACTGTTAGTAGAAGACTAGGTTGTTGACTGACAGCGTAAGCCTCTAAGTACTGAGGGAGCCGTCGTTCGCGCTGCGGGCGTTGGTTAGGAGGATCGTTTCGTGGAGTGTTCATCATAGGCCATTTCAATATTAATAACACTATATTAATATTACACTAGTTACCCTCCGGCTCGAAGGACCAATTGTAACTGAGGGGTACAATTCCCTGACTGTATTACTAGATATGATACTTACTACCACTACCTTTGTACTTAATATTCGGCCACCCAGTACTCGGCATAAATATATTATGATAAACACTCTCACGTAGATGAAACGGATCCAACACAAATGTACGAAGTCGAAGTATGTATTTATTCCTACACAGCAATGGTGTGTAGAGCAAGCACTTAATCACTTAATTACATTTATGAATTGAAATAGTATGCACTTTTATGGCAAAGAGTATTCGTCGGTATATCAATAGAGAATGTCCAATCTCTGAAGGCGCAGGTGGTACATATACGACCTGGAATAGTTAAGGAATAACAGCAATGATACTTTAATGATTATAAGACTGGATACACTAAGGGGGGTAATCCGGTCGCTTGTAAGACAACAGGAGTAGGAGGGGGGGGGGGGGGGGGGGTAGAGTCTGGCTGCCTCGTCCGGCCAAGGGTATCCTGGGTGAACCCACAGTTGTGCAGCTCGGTGCGCCAGCGATCCTTGGACCACGGATGAAAGCAGTTGGACTCTCTGTGAGCCGGCTTCCTCCGGTCCACGGGGGAGAGACGTGAAGCGACCTCGTCTTGCAGAGCGTCTCCTCACCTTGCGTCCTCTCCAGGGGGGGGGGTTCCAACACACGGCAGTGTTGGGGGTCTTTATCCATGGAATAATCACTGTATACAAAGCATAATCCGTGCCTGGGAAGGCGGGCTGTCGTCGGTAGAATAATCCGGTATGCAGGTCCACTCGCTCGTCGGCTCTGGGGCTCCTCGGATGCAGTCTCACATGGGGTCGACCATCCTGGATAAGCAGCCAGTTCTCTGCCCGAAACGATGGGGTACTGACTACGGTAGTATTCTCACCGCACGAAGCACTATATATTAACAGACTATTATTAGCTTAATAGACTACGTCCAACTCGACGATATAGTGCCAAATATGACTATTCAAATATTAATATACACGATGTCTCAATACCGATGGTAGGCCGAACTTGGCCTTACTCCCACACGTGGCGTCGCGGGGAGGCTTTACGTCTGTCACTCTATTGGAGGGTAAGAAACTGGACTGAAAAGGAAGTCCTACTTTAGTAGCGCAGTATATATACGCACTATGAACAAATAGTACCGTTAGTGGTGCGGTAGCCAGATTCCTACGCGGAACTAGGACTTGTTCGTACATGTTGAGCGGTACGTTTGAACTGGGTCTGGGGGGTATGGCAGCCTGGCACCAAGGTCTCGACCAATAGTAGAATGGAGACTATTATGGGATGTTCAGTAGGCTAGAATGGATATTCAATGCATATTGTACAAGGAATATACAAGGGATATCAGGGAATATTAGAGAATATACAAATACAATTAAATATATATATATAATAAATATATATATTCGGTTTAATCTGGCCCTTCACAACAGGTAGTTATAAGGTTTTTAATTTGTCGTTAAAAAATAACTACACTTACCAGTAGAACGCCTGTTGTTCAGTGCTGTCGCCTAATACACGTCACGGCCATTGACAGTTGCGCTGATACCAAGCTATATTGTATATTGTTTACACTGAATATTTATTCTATTTAAATTTGTACTTCTCCACTGTACTATAATTCTGTGACCTGTACCTTTATGTCTTCTACTACCTGTACCTCCCCTCCCCCATGCTTCTATGATACCGAATTTCTCCAAGGGGATCAATAAAGGAATATCTTATCTTATTTATACAGGGAAATGACAATCATGACAATCGGAGCCTGCTTGATATTAGCTCACCTTATCAGTTTGGCCCAGCACTGACGCTCCGTGTTATGTTTCAGGAACAAATAAAATGTGCAGGTCCTCTTCTCAGACCTGTGATTACATTCTGGGGCAAAGCACCATACCGGCTAGCTAACTACAAACGTTATAAACTATATACACAATATGTACAATGAAACAATGATTTACATTAGTATTTACAGTGATATAATATGCAGCAAATTCACATTATACGAGTTGTGGCTTTTAAAAATGGTGGTTGGCTTTAGGTGACTAAAGCCAGGAGTCTACTCTGTGGTGATGACGTCAGTCAGCAGCGCCAAATGGCAGTGTAGTTTCTCAGTGAACGAAAACATAAACATTGTTATTTTGCTACCTTTACGATTAATTGCAAATATTTTCACGTTGAGCTATAGATTGTGGATGAATATGCACAGAAAGGTACACCATGCAAATGTTCATGCTTTATTTGTTTTAAACGAGACGATTTAGAAATGGGCAATGGGGAAATACATTGCAATTTCAAGAGGGTGGACCGCGGAGAAACAGCAATGACCCTCCCTATAGGGCTTAATGTCTACTCAGGTAGTGGGTATCCTGTGCCTGGAGAACTCTCTGTATGCTAATGCTGTTTGACATCAGCATGACAGGAAGCCACAGCCCAAGAAGCAGCTGCACCAGCAGGTTGCTGCCCTGGCAGAGTCATTGTCAGCTCAGCACACAGCAGCTGCCAACAACATAGGTCTGCTGTCCTCTGCCCTGTTGTCAGTGGGGAGCTGGACACATTGGCCAAGACTTCTGCTGCAATTCTCCTCCTGACCGAGATGCTGGAAGTTGCCACTGGCAGAGTCATGCCGTGGTCCACAATGACCCTGTGTCACTTAAGAAGAAGACCATGGGGCTCCTCAACAGTCCCCTCTCAGGTCTTTTTGGGCCCCACTTCTATGATGCTGCGACTGCCTTCCATGCAGCAGAGGCAGAGATAGCCTGCCTAGCTTGCCACTTTCAACACAGGCCAGTTGAGTCTCACCCCTCCTCTCACGCCAATAGGGCTTAATCCAGGAGAAGAAGCCACTATCACAGAGCAGCCCACCTGCCTGCCTCTGGTCCCTCGACTGCTATGTTCTTCACCAGTACCACTTCCCAAGATGAAGGCTTCAAAGACGTCTACACTGTCACCACCAGCATGGTGAATTCCCTCAACCAGTCTGGTGACATCACACATTCACCCGACACAGTTGTCATCCATGCCTCCGGAGAGGCACTGTGGCCAGGAAGGTGCTGTGACCTCCCTTTACATACAGGCCTCGCATAAGCTCCTCAAGATGGCGCCGTCAGTCGCTGTCTGGCTAGCTCTGCAGCGATTGTGCGTTTTTTTTGTTATTGTGTTTATTTTTTAGGGCTGTCCCCGACTAAGGATTTGGATAGTCGACTATGATTGGCCGAAATTAGCTGATAGTCGACTATTAGTCGACTATGACATTTTTTTATTTTTTTGAAAAATAAATTTATAATTTTTTATAAAAAAAATGTTTATCATTCCATTTGGGCTGTGGGGGGTGCTTAATGTCTGAAGGAGTCAAAGGAAGGCTTCTTGTCCTCTGCAAAATCATGCAATTTGTCCACTGATGGATACATCTTGATATTTGTCTAGTCTAGTGTGTTCATTAGATGGGTGAAATCCTCTTTCAGTGCCTCTGTGCCTGTTTTCTTAGGCAATTAGCCTCTGGTATGCGTGCCATTAGCGTTAGCCATGCTTCTAGGCCTCTTTTCTTTTGGAAATAATGATAAAAAAAATATATATATATATATATATATATATATATATATATATATATATATATATATATATATATATATATATATATATATATATATATATATATATACAGGGCCGCCTCAGGGGGTGTGCGAGCAGTGCGGTCGCACAGGGCCTCGCGGGAAGGGGGGCCTCGCAAAAAAAAAAAAATTAAAAAATTAAAAAAAAATTTATTTTATTTTTTATTTATTATTTTTTTTTTTTTTTTTTATTATTTTTTTTTTTTTTTTTTGCGAGGCCCCCCTTCCCGCGAGGCCCCTTTTCATCACAGACCTAAAATCTAGTTTTGCTTATATGCTTATATATTTCACATTAGACACGTTTGTAGAATGTGTCTGACTTGTTCCTGGGTCTGCAGTGACATACTATTGGTTTCAACGAAGGGAGCTCTGGGGCTCTGCAGCAGACATACTATTGGTTTCAACGAAGGGAGTTTACTTACATCATGTGTAGTACGCCGGCGTGAGTCAGCTGCGTTTGACTATTTCGCGCATGCAGCTTTTGACTATTATGCTTAGTTATGCCAGCCAAGACGAAGGGGTCGGTCATTATCAGTCGGTCGGTCACCAAGGAACGTTGACGAAAGGCCTCTCGCTGGTGGGACAAATGGCCGGAGCCTTGTCATGATGCAGTCGGGATATAGCCATGATGATGTCGGCTAGTAGCTAGCTTAGCTAAAGGCTAACTAGCGTTAGCTAACCTAGAGACATGCAGCCAAGATGAAGAGGATGGTCGTTTGGCAGATGAACTTCGTCAACTCCACGCGGTTGTCTCCATCCTCTTGGACGTTTGGTGAGTTTTTAACCTATTCTATTAACTCTATTCTATTCCCGCCGTGGACATCTCTCTCTCTCTCTCTCTCTCTCTCTCTCTCTCTCTCTCTCTGGAGCTAAACTGGCCGACTAGCTGTTGTAGTACTACTAGTAGCTAACGGTGTGTGGCCTGGTGTCAGCACCTGTATGTAGCCGCATAGCTTGCTTCTGCGTTAGCTAATGGTTAGCAATAGCCTGGTTGAGCTAACTGTTAGCCAGTTAGCTGTTTAGCTTCGACGTTAGCTGCCGGCTGCGCTCGGCTGGGAACGTTCGTTTGATGCTATCAGTTAGCCTTGAGTTAGCTGTTAGCTTGTGCTACGACCATTGACATTAGCCGTGAGAATAGCAGGGGGTTCTGGCACTCTGACTACGACATCATCTTTGACAGAAGATGTAGTCGGGCCTGCACCATGACAAGGCTCTGGCCATAGCTTATTTTTGTCCCGACAGCGAGAGGCCTTTCGTCAACGTGGAGACCTGTGTTGCAGCCTTTCGCCCTGCGTTCCTTGGTGCAGGTAAGATTAATGAAAATGTCATGACATTACCCCACTCTTCCTTCCTTCCCCTCCCGAATGTTTTGTTAATAACGATGTTTTTTTCCAGGCAAAACATATGTTACTTCACAACATTTGGAGATACGACATGTGCTGTGTGTGAATTCATTTGTTCGTTTGTGTAGCTTGGGTAGCGTTGGGCCGTTGGCCAAAGCTGTGTGTGGCCTGGTGTCAGTAGCCTACCTGGCTAGCCTTTAGCTGTCGGCCATTGGCTCCTTGCTGCTTTGTTTTCTCTGGTATAGACCCTCTTCTCTTTGGATTTAAGTGTTGATCTTTGTCCTTTTGGATCTATATATATTCATGTTGCCTTTGTGAAGTTCTCTTTTCCTTCTGTTTTGTTCTTTCATTAAAAGTTGAATATCCTTTAGGGGGTCATCTTTGCTTATCTCTCTCATACATGCTCTCTCTCTAACACACATGCTCTCTCTCTCTCTCTCTCTCTCTCTCTTTCTAACACACACAGTCTGCCTATGGCGGCCTTTCTCGATGGCTAGGCTGTGCTCGCTGAGTCTGTACCTAGTCAAGGATCTTCAGTCACAGTGCTCAGGTATTCTGCCACTGTGTACTCTCTGTTTAGGGCCAAATAGCATTTCAATTTCTTTCCAATGTGTCTCTCTCTGTACACTGTATATTGACTGTAGAACGGGAGCTCTCTCTCGCTCTCTCTCTTGCTATATGTTGACTGTATCATGCCCAGCCTCGGGCAGCGCTATTATTTACGAATATGTTGACTGTATGAAAAAAAAAATTATATATATAATTTTTTATTTTTATTTTTTTTTACCTTTTGGGGGGCGTTTCGCCGGAAACGCTTTTGAGCGTTATTGCCCGCCATGCTGTGACCGCCAGATCTCGCTGTACAGCGTTATTGAGATCAATATTAAATTTTGTCGCCATGGCATTCATAATTCATATATACACCTCCGACGCTGCAGCTGGACACTATAGGTGATGGCAACAACGGCTCAATACCGCCGCCTGGTGGATGGTCGGGCGAGTTACACTCGGAACTCCGATGTGCGTCGATTAAATTCATCCGGCCGTCAGACATTGTTGCAAGGCTCCCGACAGACACAATGTACATAATGGATCGCTTTATAAACTTAATAATCGATATGATTTCGGCGTTTATTGCGACATACAAACCGGAAATGGACCTAGGCGATCGACGTCCTATACTTGGGATATTTCACCGCCAGTCTCTTTGACGCACGGTAAGAGGACACTAACGTTATTTTCAGTCCAAATGTTTATTCATTTCACTGCAAACCATCTGATCAATATATCACTCATACTACATAAAACTGTTACTGATGATCGGGGAATTATAAACGACCCCCCCCCCTTTCCTCCACGCATGATGAAGCATAACGTATACGATCATATACAGTTGCATTTTTTAATATAGCGTGTATAGGGAATAAACGTCAATCGATAATCTATATATGCGTTTAGGCCTATAATTCACGTTCTAGGAATTACTGCAGAAACGATAAAAACATACTTATATTCTAGAAGGTATTTTTGTATGAATGTATGAATGAAAAAGTATAACGTTCCTACATCCTGAACGATAGATAATCGATGTTGAATGGGCCATAGTAATGTAAATTTAGCAATACAATTTAAAAAGTTATAGCCCTACAAAGAAGGTAAACATCTCCATAGGCTTACAGTGGTGGCAGACTAGGTATATTGATGGGTATAACCAATGGCAGGGAATGTGTTAAAACAACACTGGCATGGACGTAATACGACCGCCAGTCACTTATGGACATAAACTCCGGACTGAAGGAGGAGTTTAACGACACTTTAGACCAGGATTGGCCAACAGAGATATGCCGAGACGACAACAAACAAAATGGCAGACCGTTTTCAAGGAGACCGAAACGTAAACACAGGGGAAAGAGAGGAGGTATACGGATCAGACTAAGGAATGCCGCTTACCGTCCACCTTTGCCGAGCATTCTTCTTGCCAATGTCCAGTCGCTGGAGAACAAGATGGATGACCTCAGGGCGAGGATCAGATTCCAACGGGACGTGAGAGACTGCAACATCCTTTGTTTGATGGAAACATGGCTGACCCCCCTCACATCGGATCAAGCCATCAGCCCATCCGAATCCTTCTCTGTTTTCCGTGCGGACAGAACGGAGGAGTCTGGAAAGTCCAAAGGTGGTGGGGTCTGCTTTCTCACCAACAACAAATGGTGCAGCCCCAAGGAGATTAAGATTCTCTCCCGGTCCTGCTCGCCGGACCTGGAACACCTGTCCATTTTATGTCGTCCGTTTTATCTTCCCATTCACAGTCATCATCATCACAGCCATCTATATTCCACCTCAAGCTGATACCGGCAGGACACTAACGGACCTTCACGATACAAATGCTCGCACTGCTGCTTACAACTCGGGCCGCGCAGAGTATAAGGCAGCAGCATACAGTATGCGCAAGGCGGTGAAGGCTGCAAAATGGAGATATGGGAACAGGCTGGAGACACAGATGGATCAGAATGACACCGGGGGCTTATGGCGGGGACTACAGACGATAACTGAGTACAAGGTCAGCCCCTCCTCAATTGTGAGTGCTGGCGCCTCCCTAGCGAACGAGCTCAACTCCTTTTATGCGCGGTTTGGGTCGGGTGGTGGCGACGCTAGCTCAACGGCTAGCGACGTCACTGACGCGCGAGTTACCGCAACAGGGATGAGTTCCTCCGCTGGGGAAGAGCACACACTCTCAGTGATGGAGCACAGTGTGAGGAGAGCATTTATAGGGGTGAACACTAGGAAAGCTGCAGGCCCAGATGGTATAACAGGGCGAATACTTAAGTCCTGTGCTAACCAGCTAGCCCCAGTGTTCACCACTATATTCAACCTTTCCCTGACCAAGTCTGTGGTCCCTGCCTGCTTCAAGGTGTCCACTATAATCCCTGTACCAAAGAACACCTCCCCAGCAGGCCTAAATGACTACAGACCGGTGGCACTCACCTTTGTGGTCATGAAATGCTTTGATTTGCCTGGATCCTGGACTTTCTGACCGACAGGCCCCAGGTGGTCAGGGTGGGTGGACACACCTACAACTCAATCACCCTGAGCATCGGGTCCCCCCAGGGCTGTGTCCTCAGCCCCCTGCTGTATTCGCTGTACACACCTGACTGTGTGGCCAGGTTCAGTTCCAACTTCATAGTGACGTTTGCAGAGGACACGTGGTGTGGCCACCTTCATTTCACTACATGTCTGGATGTGTATGTGACAAATACATTTCTTGAATCTAAGTTGGACTAGTTCAGTCTGGGCAGATTGTGGTAGAAGCCAAGGCGGCCAATTCAATGTTTAACACAGTGTGGCTCGCATTCAAATATTACACATTATGGCAAGATCTGTGCAGTCTAGCACCATGGTTAGACAGCACTTATAGGTCACAACTTGCTATTCAAGAGTCCTTACCCTCTATTCAATTGAGTGACACAGATTGTGTTATCAGAACAGACGAAGACAACTGCCTTGTCGACTGAGATACAGGAGCTGTTATCAAAGGTCATTGCATTCGTCCCTCCACAGGAGAGGATGAAGGGCGTATACTTGGTTCAGAATACTCACAGTCAAGAAGCTGCTGCACTCATGCCAGGAGATTGGTTCACATCTATATCCTTGCTTACTTTCATGTGCCTATTAATGCCCCACAGGATGTTTCTCCACTTTGCCTTTCAGGGGAGAGCTTACAAGTACCAGAGAATGCGTTTCAGGGGAGAGCTTACAAGTACCAGAGAATGCGTTTCAGGGGAGAGCTTACAAGTACCAGAGAATGCCATGCGGATACTCTCAGTACAAAGTGTGGAACCGTTATGCCACCAGGGAATAAGGATTACTTTCTGTCACTTAAAGGAAGTGATGGCACACCAGACCGCTGACTCACTCTGCCGAGCTTTGCAATCATGGAAAAAGAGATGGCCTCCTCGACGTCATCAGAACCATTCAAGGCACTCATGCTGCTTCCGCTACCACTGGATAAGCTGGAGAGCGGCTCACGCTCCAGAAATGATTGTTTATCTCCAGTTACTACTGCAGAAGATGTCCTTCTCTACTGTGGAGGTCTAGTGCTCCAGCCATCTCTGCTAGATGACAAGCCATTGTTCAGCCACCCTCTTTTAAAGAGCTTCCATCAGGGAGCGAGTCAATAAAGCCCATTATGTGTGCCTTATCACCGCAATAGGATTTAGCCTTGGTGTCAAAGTCTAAACCAGGAACCTTTCGAACCACTGGACCAGACCTCCTTACAATGGCTTTCTATAAAGACCACTCTACTTTTGGGTCTTACGTCTGCCAAGCGTGTTAGCAAGCACTCTCCAAATGACGCTTTCTTACTGGCTGTTTGAAGGCATTTCCTGTGCCTACAATAAAGCAGGATTCACACCTCTGGCCAAGATCTGAGCCACTCCACAAGGGTAGTGACCAGTTCATCAGCCCTTTTTGGCGGTGTATCCTGCATTTAGTCATGGATGATAGTGTAGATGAGTGATGCAAATTATCATACAGTACACTGATTTAAAGGCACTACTAGTAATAATTCAACATCAATATATCATTGTAAATTCAATGTCCATACCTTGGCAGGATTACCATAGAAACAAGATGAGATTTGGCCAAAAAGAAACTGAAGTGGATATGAATAGTTCAATAAAGGTATTCTATTTAAATTTCAACCTGATTTAATTCTATCTTAATGTTTCCATATATGAAATGTATCAATATTATGTAATGTTACCAGTACTTTTACTAAAGGGACTTTTTTCTGCAGTAACATTACTTGAGTTGTTATTTGGTGACACCTCATACATATAGTGATGTGTTACGATGGGGTAGGTGTGTTGGACCCAAGCGCAGAGTTGAACAGAGGAGGCGGAATGCGATAGTTGTTCTTTCACAATTAAACATTTTCTTTATTGTGAACATGAAGCATAACACGACAAAACAAATACTTTGAAACAGGGAAAGAAAAGGGAAGACATAAATCTCCAAAAACAAGGAAGCAGTTCTAACTCAAACTGAGAAATGTTTGCAGGGCAAACATCCACACGATAAATACTTTAATGAATAAATGAATACTAAATGGACAAAGCACGACACCAACCGTGGTATCACAATTATGCTCCCGACGTGAGCGATAACAAATGCTTTCAGGTAGAGTACTCACGTCTGTGATCAGAGAAGAACTGAGAAAGAATAGCATACCAGAGGAACATTATGAAGGCGAGTAAACTACACACAGCAGGCGTTAATTAGAGCAATCAGGACAATTTAGAAGAGAGGAAATGGTGAAATACTCCGGGCTTTTGCTCCCAGGTGAGAGCAAAAGCCCAAACGTTACAGTGATGTAACTCTGGGACTGTGAATGCTACATCTACACAAGACATTGCCTCGTTCATCACACTCACACCTTTCCAACAAGCCATCCATCTTTCTATGACAATCCATGGCAGAGTTACTATGAAGTAAATAACATTCATCATAGACGTTCATTTCTTACATTTCCACTTATTTGAGGTATGTGTTCATATGTCTGTATTTCCTACATGCACCAAGATATTCACATCCATTTTTTCTATTACGTAGAGGAATGTCCTGACTACTAGCATGTCAAGTTTGAAAGCTCTCAGAGTTTGTATTATTATTAATCTACATGAGTTCATATGCATCAAATCAAATCCCATACAGCCAGGCTTTATTTGAGCAATTTCTTGTTTGTTTTGGCCGTGTATAACAATATCTATCAATTTAACCATTTCTGCTGTGAAATAAGTTTATACAAGAATCCATTTCATATATGGGAGACCTTATAGATGAGGAATAACATTGTTGTATGTTGTTCTACCTCTGGTAGGGGTATCTATTGTCACCAGTCTAACATTGTTGTATGTTGTTCTACCTCTGGTAGGGGTATCTATTGTCACTCACTAGCCTAACATTGTTGTATGTTGTTCTTCTACCTCCGGTAGGGGTATCTATTGTATGTTGATCTACCTCCGGTAGGGTATCTATTGTTTGTCACTAGCCTTTGATTGATTGATTGAAAATTGTATTAACAGATTGCAGAATGGGTACTATACAGTACAGCTCAATACACACAATTGTTAAGGGGATGCAGACCAGAGAAAGACTTTTGTCTTGTTTACATCAGGGTCCCCCATTTTCAATTCATCATAACATATATGACATACATGACATACAGATAGACAGTACTTGTAACTGAGGGGTACAATTCCCTGACTGTATTGATAAGTATGGTATCATTAAACCACTACCGCTTTATGTACTTTAATTACTGGCCATACAGTACATGATATATAAATATGATGAACACTTCCCACATTGAATCGGTTCCACACAAAGGTATAATCAAGTATTTATTGCAGCAAAAAGTACATAATATACTTCTCTATTATACTTTGGATGCGCTTATAAGGCAAAGGAATGTGCGTAGGCAAATCAATAATGAATGTCCATTCTCTGGTTACGCAGGAGGTAATTATACAACCTGAATCTTAGGGAATTATATCTATGGTACACTAGTAATATATAGCGGGAGATACTGGAAGGGTCCCCCCGGTTGTAAGCCAGCAGGGGTAGAGGATCTGTCGGTAGTAGAGAGTCTGGTCAACGATGACTAAGGAGACTCCAAGTACAGGAGACTGTGCAATAGCCTCTTGATCCACAGACGAATACAGCTGTTCTCCGTAGACTGTAGCTCCACAGTGAAGAAAGCTAGCCGGCCTCAGGCTCTCTGAGGCGCAGACTCGACTGGTCTCCTCACAGGGTAAATCCAACACGTGTAGGCGTCGGCGATTCTCCGCTCCATAAATCACAGGACCAAAACAAATATAATCCAGCCGCAAAGGGCTATGTAGTCGTCGGGTAGATTAATCCAGTGTACATGTCCACACGGTTCTCGTCTAGGTCTCCTCGGGTGAAAGCGCCATGAAAGCAGCCCAGCCTGGATAAGCACTCTAGCTGATACGAGGAAGCGTTGGTGATGCTGGTCACTGTAGAACTTTAGCCGCACGATACACTATACACAAATAGACTATTACTGACTTAATAGAAATATGTCGCACTCGACGGTATAGCGCCAAACTCTGACAATTCAGTTATTAATTCGCACGCGGTCTCAATGCTCTATTTTGGGGCCAAACAGGCCATACTTCACCGCACGGAGTATCGTGGGTAAGGCTTCAACTTATTGGGTAACTCTGACTTCTGACTAAGTGCTTCTGTATTCACCTGCGCCATATTTATATGCACGGCGAACAATCTAGTGCCAGCCTCATTTCTGTCTCGTAGCCCTGGGCAAGGCCGGGCATGTTCAGACATGTCTTGGCGGTGGCCTTGAACCTGACTCTGGAGGCACGGCTCTGGCGCCTGTGGACCGCTGTCCAATAGGAGAATGAAATATTATGGTCTGGGCTAAAGGGATATTCCGTGTATATGTACAAGGAATATACAAGGGATATCAAACGATATACAAATACTATGCAATATATATCAATCAATAAATATATATATTCGGTTTAATCTGATCCTTTGTAACAGCCGCCTCCTAATTAGTCCCACCTAATTAGCTAAGCAGAGACAGATTAACCGCACTGTCCACTACTCAACGTCTGTTGTGAGGGGTAGGGCAGTTCACAAAGTCATGGGTCATGGTCGTCATTAAGCGAGTCGGGGAGCCTTGGCGACTCTATCAGCCTCGCCACGGGTCGGTTGTAGGTCCGCCCTTGGACGAGCAATTCTGCCGCTCTGACCTTTCCGTCGGCACCAGTGGTCACTTTGCTTACGCGGCCGGCCGGCCACGCAGCTCGGGGTAGTGACTGGTCTATGGTCATGACGACTGGACGGGATGAAGGGGGGCTTAGGAGGAAGCGGGCCTGAGACTGCTTTGATCTGTGCTTGGCTGTGCCTCCTCCTCCTCCGTCTGTTTCTCTTGTTTGCTCTGTACCCCGTCTGAGGAGGGGCCGGTCCCGGCCGCCCCGTCAAGGAGTCGCTTGGGGTGCTGGGTTCGAGGTCAGCTACGTCTGGAGCGCAGCTGAGGGGGGTGGAGTTCCGAACTCCCTCTGGTGCCCACGGTTCTCTCACGGGCCTCTCGCTTAATGTCAATAGCCTCTGCTGTACGAGGGAGTGGCCGGTGTTGCTCGCCTTTGTGTGTAGGCAGCTTGTAGACGTGGGTTGACTGTCAAGTCCGTAGAGGGGGCCCTGGAGCGTCCATCCCAGTCGGGTCTGAACCACGACTGGGCATCCTTTGGGTCCGATGTGGGCCGCCTCAATTGGGAGAATGAGGTCCGCGTGGTCGGAGCCGATGAGCAGGGTCGGTGTGGCGCCGTCGATAAGCGGTATAGGTAGTTGACGTAGGTGCACATACTTAGCCATCAGCTGTGGGATGGGGTAGGTGTACTGAGACAAGCCTATGTCGTGGCTGGTGAAGACGTTGGTTATACTATACTGCTTCTCGGGCTGGTCCACCGCTGCTATCTTGAAGGAGACCTTTTCACCTTTTATGGTCTTCTGGTCCCTTCTGATGGTGCGTATGGTCATGGTATCTTTGACACCCCGCAGGCCCAACTGGGCTGCTGCAGAAGCGAGGAGGAGAGTCTTTTCAGACCCATCGTC
Organism: Notolepis coatsorum; assembly: GCF_963971535.1. Lineage (NCBI taxonomy): Eukaryota > Metazoa > Chordata > Actinopteri > Aulopiformes > Paralepididae > Notolepis > Notolepis coatsorum. The sequence continues at coordinate 36,774,849 of NC_140183.1, read as the reverse complement.
CAGGACGGCGTAAGTGTCCAGGACCTTGTCCTCGTAGCTCAGGAGCACTCTGACCACTTTGAGGAGCACTCGGGGGGTCCCGCTATGCTGGTCAATGTGGAGCACTCCTGTTGGTCGGTTGCCTTGGATCTTCTGGTGGGCTCCGCACCGTGCTGCGCGGTGAGCGGCGCCCGCCTGGGCCGCCCCTGCGCGGTAAGCGGCGGCCGCCTGGGCCGCCTCACGCCACTGGTCAACTTGGACGGGGTTCAGTGTCTTATATTCGGCGCACTGTGCCAGCCAGTGTCCGCCGTCGCAGTAGGTACAGTAGGGAGCGGTCTGGTGGCTCTTCGGTACTGGTGCCACCGCCTCGGCATGGTACATTACCGCGACGGGCCCACTCTGTTGTCCTGGCTGACGCCTGTTGATGTCATGCAGGACCTCCAAGTGGGTGCCACCGCACCTGCTGCACTTCTTCTTCAAGCGGCACTCAGCTGCTAGGTGGCTGCGCGCGCAGCGGAAGCAGCGGCGGTGGTCCTTGATCCACTGACTCACCTCGTCCGTGGTCAGCTTCCCGAAAGTGTCGCATTGGTACAGCCGATGTTCTCCCTCACAGTACTGGCACTCAATCTTCCACTGGTCCTCTTTCGTCGAGGGGGTGTTGTGGTTCTTGCTGCTCGGTACTGATTCTGATTGGTGCATGACGGTCACCAATCTGCGGCCATCGTTTGCTCTCCTAGGTCCCTCTCTGGAGCTTGGTGTGCTCCGCATGAACGTATCCAACCGTAGGCTGTTGACTTCTCTCGCCAGGAAGTCGGCTAGGTCTAGGAGGGATGGCTCGGGACCGTTAGGATCACGGTGGTCTCTTTGCCGCCTGAAGCGCTCTTGTCGGGCGGGCGGAAGCTTCTCTAAATCCTCTCGACATTAGAGTTCGCGTACAGTTCGTCCATACCCTTTTCTCTTTGCGCCCCCAGCATCCCTACCAGGGATTGTACCTTGATAGACAGGTCATCTAGTGAGCGATTGTCTGTGGCTGGGGGTAGGCGGTCAATATGCCTTATCTCTTGTATTACGTAGTCCCATATGCGTCCATATCTTTGGTCGAGTGCTGCTAGAGCCGCGGTGTATGGGGTAGTAGAGGTGGCATAGGCCAGCGCTATATTGTGCGCTCGGGGCACCTTGAGGTGCTTCAGTAGGATAGCATATTTGTACGGTTCATCAACTACATCGGAGATCATTGTCTCTAAGCACATTCGTAGCTCTGTGTACTGTGCTCTGTTCTCGTGTGTGAAGTCCGGGAACGTCGGTGTGCCAAGGTACGATGCCATGGATGACTGGCACATCGGTGAGCGTTGGGGGAGAGGCCTCCTAGGCGAGTCTCCTCTTGCGTGTCGTCTTGGGCTGGTACTTGGTGGGTACCGAAGGTCGGGTACCCAGGTGCTGTTCCTCGGGGCTGGCGGTGCGTCAAACTCACCCGTGAGTTGAGTCGGGGGTTTGTAGCGCAGTGCCTCGGGGCTGACTTCTGGGCTGTACTGGGCCTCCTGGCCCAGAGTACGTTGCTGCTGGTCGGGTTGACATTCCTCCTCTTCCTCCTCCTCTTCCTCTGCTAGGACCTGGAGTCTTCTGTTCAGTCTCTCGGCGTGGTCCGGTTCTTCCTGGTTGCTGGGTCTCGTATGGACCGGCCGGGGAGGGGGTTCGGAGACGTGGACAGGATCCTCCTGTTGGCGGGGTCCCGGGTCGCTTGGTCGGGTAGGGGAATGTGTCCTAGACCCTTGTCGTGACGATCTCCGGGAGCTCCGTGCGGAGAGAGGGGGTGTCGCCATGGCAACCAGTTTGTCCATCAGCTCCGCCTGCAGCCGGTCGCGCTCTGCCTCGCGCTGGGCATTGGCGGCGTCGTGCTGCGCATTGGCGCTGGCCTGGGCGGCGTTGCGCTGTGCGTTGGCGGCGTCGCGCTGGGCATTGGCGCTGGCATGGGCGGCGTGGAGCTGTGCATTTGCGACGTCGCGCTGTGCATTGGCGGCGGCGTGCTGTGCATCGGCGCGGCTTCTTTCAATGTTCTCTTCCGTCTGAAGGCGTCTGGTCTCCAGTCTTATGCGGTCGTCTTCACTCCTTTGTTGCGCCTGGAAGCGCTCTCGCTCGGCTGCAAATTGTTCACGCTCGCGCGTCTGTTGCGCTTGAAGTCGATCGCGTTCGGTGGAGGCTGCCAGGGTGGCGATGAGTGCCTGCGCCAGCATCTTGTCCGCCTCGCTGGGGGAAGACGCCGGTTGAGGTGATCCGCTCCTGGCAGTACTTGTTGGAGATCTGTTCTCCTGTGGCGAGTCCTGGAGATCCATCTCCGGGGTGCTCTCCTCTTCTTGTAGCGGGTAGAGTTCCATCCCTGGAGAGCTGTCTTTATCCTGGAGCTCTCCGGGGACTACTTCTTCGGTCTTGGCGGGGGGTAAAGTCATGTCGGGTCCCTCCTGGTCCCTACCGTGAGCTTGGTCAGTTACGTTAGAACCCACTAGGGCCTCTATTGGCGGGGTAGCCTGGTCGATAGGGTCGGACATAATTTTACTATCTACTTTTTCCGCGTTTACCGTCTGTAGAAAGCTAGGTAGTATATTGGCAACGTAATCCTCCAAGTACTGAGGTGTCTGCCGTCTACGCTGCGGGCGATCTACTTTAGGAGAACCGTTTTGTGGAGTGTTCATCATAGGCCATGTCAATATTAATACCACTATATTAATATTACACTAGTTACCATCCGGCTCGAAGGACCAATTGTAACTGAGGGGTACAATTCCCTGACTGTATTGATAAGTATGGTATCATTAAACCACTACCGCTTTATGTACTTTAATTACTGGCCATACAGTACATGATATATAAATATGATGAACACTTCCCACATTGAATCGGTTCCACACAAAGGTATAATCAAGTATTTATTGCAGCAAAAGGTACATAATATACTTCTCTATTATACTTTGGATGCGCTTATAAGGCAAAGGAATGTGCGTAGGCAAATCAATAATGAATGTCCATTCTCTGGTTACGCAGGAGGTAATTATACAACCTGAATCTTAGGGAATTATATCTATGGTACACTAGTAATATATAGCGGGAGATACTGGAAGGGTCCCCCCGGTTGTAAGCCAGCAGGGGTAGAGGATCTGTCGGTAGTAGAGAGTCTGGTCAACGATGACTAAGGAGACTCCAAGTACAGGAGACGGTGCAATAGCCTCTTGATCCACAGACGAATACAGCTGTTCTCCGTAGACTGTAGCTCCACAGTGAAGAAAGCTAGCCGGCCTCAGGCTCTCTGAGGCGCAGACTCGACTGGTCTCCTCACAGGGTAAATCCAACACGTGTAGGCGTCGGCGATTCTCCGCTCCATAAATCACAGGACCAAAACAAATATAATCCAGCCGCAAAGGGCTATGTAGTCGTCGGGTAGATTAATCCAGTGTACATGTCCACACGGTTCTCGTCTAGGTCTCCTCGGGTAAAAGCGCCATGAAAGCAGCCCAGCCTGGATAAGCACTCTAGCTGATACGAGGAAGCGTTGGTGATGCTGGTCACTGTAGAACTTTAGCCGCACGATACACTATACACAAATAGACTATTACTGACTTAATAGAAATATGTCGCACTCGACGATATAGCGCCAAACTCTGACAATTCAGTTATTAATTCGCACGCGGTCTCAATGCTCTATTTTGGGGCCAAACAGGCCATACTTCACCGCACGGAGTATCGTGGGTGAGGCTTCAACTTATTGGGTAACTCTGACTTCTGACTAAGTGCTTCTGTATTCACCTGCGCCATATTTATATGCACGGCGAACAATCTAGTGCCAGCCTCATTTCTGTCTCGTAGCCCTGGGCAAGGCCGGGCATGTTCAGACATGTCTTGGCGGTGGCCTTGAACCTGACTCTGGAGGCACGGCTCTGGCGCCTGTGGACCGCTGTCCAATAGGAGAATGAAATATTATGGTCTGGGCTAAAGGGATATTCCGTGTATATGTACAAGGAATATACAAGGGATATCAAACGATATACAAATACTATGCAATATATATCAATCAATAAATATATATATTCGGTTTAATCTGATCCTTTGTAACAGTACTGCTACATCTATACATTTATGACATACCAGATTTACAAATACAGTACTGTTTGTGATACAAAAAGAGTTTAAAAAAGAGAGTATATACATTTGACGAAGAAACTGTACATTGGATGAGGTGGGGGGGGGGGGGTTGGGTAGGTGGGGTGGGGGGGGGGGGGGGGTAACTGTACATTGGATTATCGACGAAACCTTACTTGGTCCCAAGAAGAGAGGGTCTCGTGTATTATTGGGTTAGGACATTTACATTGGAGGGGGTTGAGTTAGGACATTTACAGGGGCCAGTTTCGAATTGCAGTCTCCCGTAGGTGCTCCTTGAGAGTGGTTTTAAAAGTGGGTAGTGATTCACATTCCTTTACAGCTGTGGGTAGAGCGTTCCACATTGATGTGGCATAATTGCGAAACGTGTTTAGTCCCTTGTTTGAGCCAAATCTGGGTTTAACCGTTTAACATGCTTTGTGGAGCTCCCTCTGGTGTTGTGGTCATGGTATTCACTGACCTTTGGGAAGTATTTTGACATGTACATGGGTACCTTAGTCGTGTAGTGTATCTTGTAGACCAGGCCCATTGCAAGTTGCTGTACTCTGTCGTCTACTCTAAGCCATCCTAGGTTTGTCAAAGTGGGCAGGGGTGAGGTGGGTTCTAGGAGTAAGGTCAAGCAGTAGTCTGACCAGTTTGTTTTGTGATGTTTGTAATTTTGTTTTTAGCGCCTTTGAGGTGCTTTGGTACCATGAGGTGCAAGCATAGTCGTAGTACCCTTGAATGAGTGCTCCTGCCAGAGTCTTCAGGGTATTCTTGTTTACCAGAGAGGAGATCCGGTACAAGAATCTAGTTCCTTGGTTGACTTTTTTTTATTACATTGGATGTGCTTCAAACGAGGACATCTCTTCGTTCGAGGGCTTCAAGCGTTTTCCATTGCGAACTGTCTTCATTATACACCTTTTAACCATCTGCAATACTTAGGTACTTTCCTCATTAAAAAAAAAGCCACAAAACTGATATGGGTCACTAAACTTTTCACACTCTCTACCCCGAACATGTTTTTGTGGCCCTGCGGCTGAAACCTGCAGTCCACACTGCCCCAGTAGCTCGTCTGTTTCCTCGTCGTCACCAAAAAGGCCTGCTACCTCTTTCCACACATTATTATTTCAATGCCTTAGTGAGAATTAGCTACGCTGTCCCGGCTGGTAAGGGGATAATGTTCGAGGGTTAATGACTCACTTCCTGTAACTCCATCAGCACATGGCCACGGATAATGAAACGGCTGTGAGAAAGAAATTGCTTACAACCACAAAGAACATTATCTCTCGTTGAATTCCCACCAGAGAACTAAGTACATACTGTATGTCATGTATGACAAAATAATAATAATAACAAATACACATGCAAAATATCAAATGAGTAAAATGTACTGAGCATTTTACTTTTAATCTTTCATGTAAACGATTTCTAAATGTCTAATTTAAAGGGGCACTTCACCCAAAAAAAACAATGATGGTTTATTTTGCACATAATCTCACACACCCAAAAACTGTGAAATGGTGTAGATGAAAAAGAAATAATCAATACCTTGTCTTATAGGGACTTCCACCTTATTGTTTCATTGAGCCCTAATTTACACAACACAAGGATTCAATGTCCCAGATGACATCACTGGTGGCCATATTCAAACTAATTTACTTTAGAGTTTTCCTGTTCGAGAGACATGCAAGAGATTATTTGCTAAATAAACTAGCATTGTTTTTTTCCCCGCAAAGTGCCCTATTGAAAGTTTAGCTTTTGTATAAACAACCTCCAGACACCTTAGGGCACATGTGGAGTGTGTGTGTGTGTGTGTGTGTGTGTGTGTGTGTGTGTGTGTGTGTGTGTGTGTGTGTGTGTGTGTGTGTGTGTGTGTGTGTGTGTGTGTGTGTGTGTGTGTGTGTGTGTGTGTGTGTGTGTGTGTGTGTGTGTGTGTGTGTGTGTGTGTGTGTGTGTGTGTGTGTGTGTGTGCGTGCGTGCGTGCGTGCGTGCGTGCGTGCGTGCGTGCGTGCGTGCGTGCGTGCGTGCGTGTGTGTGTGTGTGTGTGTGTGTGTTTGCAGTGCACTAGGGCGTCTGTATTTTCCTCATGCTCTGTTTACCCACACAGTCAGCTGATCTTGTTTTTCCTTACATTGCTGACTGCTTACGAGGCTAGTATTCCAAGAGAAATGCGTGGGAATGTAACCGGCAATGACCTCACATTCGCCTGACTTTATAGTCAAGCTACAACCTGTCCATTGGGACTACTTTTCAGAAAGAGCCTCCTCCCTCCCTCATTCCCGCACCCAAAACAAAAGTAAAACTGGGAAAACTGAACATGGCTGAATACAATGTGCAGAACAGGTTGGATCTTGAGGACTGACTAGCTGCTTGTTTGTCGTGTTACACATTTTGCAGTGTACAGTATGTGCTTCGAATTACATGCCTGTTCAAAGTAGGGGGGGGAGAGCCCAAGGTTAAAAATACACACAAATCAGTAGGAATAATTTTTTAGTCATGTCTCTCAATACCTTGTATGGCCTCTAACGGTACAGTAACTCTTTGACGAAGGTGTAAACACTGTGTTCAGAACACAGTGTCCCGGAGGTTATTTTTCTCTTCTGGGACAGACGCCTGGTTAGGATGCAGCTCATTCCTCGCATTCCATGCATAACTCAAAAAGAGCGAACAGTCAAAAAAATAAAAAACTGTAAAAAAATAAATGTAAAAAAAGAAGTTAGATTCTTCTGCACTGACTTGTTTTGTTGAATCAACCTAATATATACTTATTACATATCAAGTTTACATCACTACTATTTAGTCGATTCAACTCCTGTTTCTAGTCCTTTTGCATTGGGTTTTTTAGTTGAAGGACTGGCTACTGGTCCTTCATGCCAGTAGCCATCAGGCTCCACAACCGTGGGTATGGACTGCTGCCAATGCTTTGAGAACTAACGGCTGGAGAACTTGAGAACTGTTAGGACTGTCTGACTCCAAACTGACTAAAGAAACGGACTCTAGTGCAGTGTGCTACTACCATATATACCATGTATACTATTATACCAATATATATACACCATGTATACTATTATTATCATTGATAGAATATCAGAGTCAGAGAATCAGAGATTTTATTTGCCATGTATGGACGAATCCACATTGGAATACAGGTACAGAGCAAACACTGTGGGCTAGATCCACAAAGAATGGATTGCACGGAGCAAGTTGCACCCTTACTTAAAATTCATTATGAATTGAAAATGGGGGACCCTGATGTAAACAAGACGAAAGCCTTTCTCTGGTCTGCATCCCCTTAACAATTGTGTGTATTGAGCCGTACTGTATTGTACCCATTATGAAATCTGTTAATAAAGTTTTCATTCAATCAACAAATGCTAAAGTGCATATCATAGTAAAAGTGCATAATGCATAGAGGCACAGTAAAAGTGCATATATAATCAAAGTGCGTGATGCACAGACACACAGAAACAGCACTTCCACAACCTGACTAATAATACACCAAATACAAATAGGATAATATACAAATCTAGCCTTTGGAGTTATTCAGGCTGCGCACAGCACTGGGGAAGAAACTCTTAGTAAACTGAGAGGTAGAGCATGTGATAGAGCGGTAGCGTCTGCCCGAAGGGAGGGGAACAAAGAGGCCTGCGGCTGGGTGACCAGAGGGGTCATTGATAATGCCAGAGGCACGGGAAAGCAGCCTGGCACCATAGATCTCTTCTAGAGCTGGCAGGCTAACCCTGATTGTCTTGCGTGCGAGACGCACAATTCTGTTCAGAGATTTCTTCTCCTGGTCTGTAATGTTACCAAACCATAATAGTACAGGAGGAAGTTAGAACGCTCTCAATCACACAGCGATAGAAGTTGTGTAGAATCACCCTGTTATTAGTGAACTCTTTCAGTTTCCTAAGAAAGTAAAGACGTTGCTGGGACTTTTTAACAATGGTTCTGGTATTGGAGTGCCAGCTCAGGTAATTTGAAATAGTGACCCCAAGAAGTTTAAAACTGCTCACCATCTCCACCTCTGAGCCATTTATGGTAATGAGAGATGGGCTACCTTGCTACGTCTAAAATCGATGACTAGCTCCTTCGTTTTGGAAGCATTCAGGGTGAGGTTATTGGCCTCACTCCACCAAACTAGATTCTGCACCTCTGATCTGTAAAATGAATATACCTCTGTTCTACTATTATTACTATATTATACTCTATTCTTATTACTATTACTATTTATATTGTTATCTTTTTTTCCCTGCCTGTACCTCCTCATCTGACCCCTGCATTTCCCCAAGGGGATTAATAAAGGAACTCTTGACTTGACTTGAATCAACTAAATGTGATTGATGTAAACCTGAAAAGTCAACATTCACTCTCTCCTCTTTAGTTGATTCAAGAACAACAAAAAAAGACAATGTATAAAGGTTACACCTTATATATATAATTTAATAATGCAAACTATTGTACGGTATTAACAGTGCAGCTCCTATCTCTGATCTCTGTCAGAGCTGTTAATGCCATGCCAAAAGAAAACACCAAAGCAGACAGTGTTGTAAACTGTGAACTGGGTGTATGTAAACGGCTCATCGTTTTGTCCTTTAATAGTTCCCATTAAGATAGATAGAAAGATAGATAGATAGATAGATAGATAGATAGATAGATAGATAGATAGATAGATAGATAGATAGATAGATAGATAGATAGATAGATAGATAGATAGATAGATAGATAGATAGATAGATAGATAGATAGATAGATAGATAGATAGATAGATAGATAGATAGATAGATAGATAGATAGATAGATAGATAGATAGATAGATAGATAGATAGATAGATAGATAGATAGATAGATAGATAGATAGATAGATAGATAGATAGATATAGAGAGAGAGAGGGATGAGAGAGAGAGAGAGAGAGAGAGAGAGAGAGAGAGAGAGAGAGAGAGAGAGAGAGAGAGAGAGAGAGAGAGAGAGAGAGAGAGAGAGCTGTATGCTAACGTTTGTTTACAGGTATATGGCTTTGCTGAAGACAAGTCTGCTCTTGTGAGTTGGCTGGTAAAACGCAGAAGGGCACATTTGCACGAGGAGGAAGCAAACACAGTCAGCTGATAGGAGTGCTGGGAGGAGGAGACAGAGCAAACATTTCTAGTCACATTTAGTGGCCTGTTGTTGGAGCCTGGAAAAGCAAGTGTGCATGCCAATGGAGAGCAAAGGCTAGAAACCAGGAAGTAAACACTAATACTGGGACAATAATGGTCAGTGTTGGAGAAACTAGTCTAAAACTGTAGTTTAACTAGCTGCTTCTGTGAGGTTTCTGTCCTTGCCTTCTCACTCGTTCTGTTCCTTTAACCACCCTCGCTTTGTTTTCATTCATTTTTTCTGTCAAGTATTTCAATTCCCTCGTTCACACGTTTCTCCCCGCTGACGTCATCTGAGACGTCGCTGATTGGTTCTCTCACTTCCCCACGCTTTTCAATCACATTCCCCAGCTGTCACTGCTTTTCAATCAATCGATCCCTCATTATTTATACCCCGTTTTCCCCACCCTAAGTTGTTGGTTCGTCTTGATTTGTCGCTGGATGTTTTTCCCCGTTGCTTCTGTTTCACTGTGCTATTCTCCAGGAATTCCTAGAAGCCTTCGCTTGGATACCTGCTCCGTGGCGCGCGCTCGCCTCCACTGTTGTTCCTGTTCCTTTTACGCAGCTCGTCTGGGTGAGTTTTTCTAGATTGACTGTCTTGACCTATTTCCGATTTTCGTGTGTAACCTTTACACTGAAGTCTACCACCTTTTTGTCAGACAGTCACTCACCCAGCCATTATCGTTTTTGCTCTTTCCTTTATGGAATAATATTTTTGGGATCTTCCACCTCCCACTGTGTATTTACACGAAGATATTATTTCACATTTGGACTGTGTTTGGATTTTTGCTCGCTGTGTATTTACACGAAGATATTGTTTCACATTTGGACTGTGTTTGGATTTTTGCTCACTGTGTGTTTACACGAAGATAGTATTTCACATTTGGACGGTGTTTGGATTTTTGCTCACTGTGTGTTTATATGAAGATATTCACTTGGGCTGTTTTTTGGAATATTGCACATCACTGTGTTGTTTAACACGAAGAATATAACACCCTGTCCTCCAGCTCGTTTCAAGTCTGCTCTGTCACTGACCCGTTCCCTCTCTCCCTCTCTCGGTCTTGCACAACATCTGAGAGGTCCGCCGTGAGAGTCTGCAGAGCGGTACAGAGGTCTGCTCCTGCTTCCCAAGACTACCCTTCCGGGAGAAGCTGCAGAGCAGCAGAACTTTGCCCCTTGTTCATTGTACCTGTTCTTGTTGACCTGCTTTCCCTGTTTCACTTATTCTTATTATCAAATAAACAAGCCCTTGTATTTGGCAACTCTGAATCCTACTCTCTTGTGTCGTTAGCGTTTGGGGTCGGTGTCAAACCATAACATTACGAACCAACCATGACGACCCCAGCCGACACAGAGTTTCCTCGGGTTCGCAAACTTCTACCGAAGGTTCATCCGGAACTACAGCCAAGTGGCGGAGCCTCTTACCAAGCTGACCTCCCCCGCTCTGCCGTTCGACTGGTCCCCAGCGGCACGCGCTGCGTTCCGCTCCCTCAAGAGAAGGTTCACTTCCGCTCCTATCCTGCTCCACCCTGACCCCAAGAGACAGTTCATCGTGGAGGTGGACGCTTCGGATTCTGGCCTGGGCGCTGTCCTATCTCAGCGTTCTCCTTCCGACCAGAAGGTACATCCTTGCGCCTTCTACTCGCGTCGCTTCCTCCCCGCCGAGAGGAACTACGACACCGGCAATCGGGAGCTACTGGCGGTCGTGGCTGCTCTGGAGGAGTGGCGTCATTGGCTAGAGGGTGCCGAGGAGCCTTTTACCATCTGGACGGACCACAAGAACCTAACGTTCATCCGCGCTTCCAGGCGCCTCAACGGTCGGCAGGCGAGATGGGCCAGTTTCCTCAGTCGGTTCGACTTCTCGCTGACCTTCCGCCCCGGTTCCCGCAACACGAAGGCCGACTCCCTTTCCCGGATGCACTCCAAGGGGGCTCCACCCTCTGAGGACCCATCTCCCATCATCCCGGAGGCCCGAGTGGTTGGAGCCATCACCTTGGGCATCGAGGGTGTGGTGAGGCGTGCCCTACGCTTCCAACGTGCCCCAAGCAACGTCCCTAGGAGCCGTCTCTTCGTCCCTGACTCTGTCCGGTCCCAGGTACTGCTGTGGGGCCATACCAGCCGGTTCGCCTGCCACCCAGGCATCCATCGCACGTTCTCCTTCCTGGCTCGTCGTTTCTGGTGGCCCACCATGCGGAACGACGTCAAGGAGTTCGTTTTGGCCTGCGCGGTCTGTGCCCGCAGCAAGGCCTCTCACCAGGCACCCTCCGGGCTCTTGCAGCCACTTCCCGTTCCAAGCCGTCCGTGGTCACATGTGGCGCTCGACTTCGTCACTGGTCTACCCTCCTCCCAGGGGAACACCTGCCTTCTGACCGTGGTGGATCGATTCAGCAAGGGGGTCCACCTCGTGGCCCTCTCCAAGCTTCCCTCAGCAGCCGAGACGGCGGACCTCCTGACGCACCACGTGTTCCGCCTTCACGGTTTTCCCCAGGACATCGTCTCTGACCGGGGGCCCCAGTTCACCTCCCAGGTATGGCGGGCTTTCTGCAAGGGATTGGGGGCAACGGTCAGTCTCTCCTCTGGCTACCATCCCCAGACAAACGGGCAGACGGAGAGGATGAACCAGAGCGTGGAGTCTGCTCTTCGGTGTGTGGCAGCCGAGAGGCCGGCATCCTGGAGTCGTTTCCTTCCCTGGGTTGAATACTCGATCAACTCAATGGTCAGTTCCGCCACCGGCCTCTCCCCTTTTGAGGCCTCCCTGGGCTACCAGCCCCCTCTTTTTCCCGCACTGGAGACGGAAGTGGCAGTTCCCTCCGTGCAGGTCCACCTCGACCGCTGCCGTCGCGTTTGGGAGATCACCAGGACCGCGCTGCTCCGGACATCTGAGCGCGCCTGTCGTGGTGCCGACCGGCGCCGGGTTCCCGCGCCGACTTACCGCCCTGGGCAGAGGGTGTGGCTCTCCGCGAAGGACCTCCCGCTACGGTCCTCGGCCAAGAAGCTCAACCCTCGCTTCGTCGGTCCTTTCGAGGTCCTGAAGGTACTCATTCCGGCGGCCCTGCGCCTGAAGCTTCCTGCATCCATGCACATCCATCCCGTGTTCCATGTCTCCCGGGTTAAGCCCGTCTCCCTCAGTCCCCTTATGCCTCCGGCTCCTGATCCACCGCCTCCTGTGCTAGTGGATGGTCACCCCCAGTGGCAGGTCCGCCGGTTGATGGGCGTTCGTCGGCGGGGCCGGGGATTCCAATACCTAGTGGACTGGGAGGGTTACGGCCCTGAGGAGCGTAGCTGGGTCTCCCGGCAGCTCATCGTGGATCCCGGCTTGATCACCGACTTCCATCGGGCCCATCCTGACGAGCCGGGTCGGCCTGGTCGCCGGGCGGCTCCCGTGGAGGGGGGGGTACTGTGAGGTTTCTGTCCTTGCCTTCTCACTCGTTCTGTTCCTTTAACCACCCTCGCTTTGTTTTCATTCATTTTTTCTGTCAAGTATTTCAATTCCCTCGTTCACACGTTTCTCCCCGCTGACGTCATCTGAGACGTCGCTGATTGGTTCTCTCACTTCCCCACGCTTTTCAATCACATTCCCCAGCTGTCACTGCTTTTCAATCAATCGATCCCTCATTATTTATACCCCGTTTTCCCCACCCTAAGTTGTTGGTTCGTCTTGATTTGTCGCTGGATGTTTTTCCCCGTTGCTTCTGTTTCACTGTGCTATTCTCCAGGAATTCCTAGAAGCCTTCGCTTGGATACCTGCTCCGTGGCGCGCGCTCGCCTCCACTGTTGTTCCTGTTCCTTTTACGCAGCTCGTCTGGGTGAGTTTTTCTAGATTGACTGTCTTGACCTATTTCCGATTTTCGTGTGTAACCTTTACACTGAAGTCTACCACCTTTTTGTCAGACAGTCACTCACCCAGCCATTATCGTTTTTGCTCTTTCCTTTATGGAATAATATTTTTGGGATCTTCCACCTCCCACTGTGTATTTACACGAAGATATTATTTCACATTTGGACTGTGTTTGGATTTTTGCTCGCTGTGTATTTACACGAAGATATTGTTTCACATTTGGACTGTGTTTGGATTTTTGCTCACTGTGTGTTTACACGAAGATAGTATTTCACATTTGGACGGTGTTTGGATTTTTGCTCACTGTGTGTTTATATGAAGATATTCACTTGGGCTGTTTTTTGGAATATTGCACATCACTGTGTTGTTTAACACGAAGAATATAACACCCTGTCCTCCAGCTCGTTTCAAGTCTGCTCTGTCACTGACCCGTTCCCTCTCTCCCTCTCTCGGTCTTGCACAACATCTGAGAGGTCCGCCGTGAGAGTCTGCAGAGCGGTACAGAGGTCTGCTCCTGCTTCCCAAGACTACCCTTCCGGGAGAAGCTGCAGAGCAGCAGAACTTTGCCCCTTGTTCATTGTACCTGTTCTTGTTGACCTGCTTTCCCTGTTTCACTTATTCTTATTATCAAATAAACAAGCCCTTGTATTTGGCAACTCTGAATCCTACTCTCTTGTGTCGTTAGCGTTTGGGGTCGGTGTCAAACCATAACAGCTTCTCAATGAAAACAAGTTCAACTAAATCTAAAACTGTAGTTTAACTAGCTGCTTCTCAATGAAAACAAGTTCAACTAAATCTAAAACTGTAGTTTACCAAACAACTACAGTAGCTGCTTCTCAAAACAGGGCATGAGTCAGTGAACGTGAAAAGCTAATAGGTAGAAGTGGGTTTTGAGCCTAGATTTGAAGGCATCTATCGAGGGGGCAAGCCTAATGGAGGTGGGGATGCTGTTCCACAGTTCAGGGGCTGCGACAGCAAAGGCACGCCCCCCCCTGAGCTTAAGGTTAGACCTCCGGACTGTCAGGAGCCTCTGATCGGCTGACCTGAGGGACCTGGTGTTGGAATAGGGGGATAGGAGGTCTGAGATGTAGGAGGGGGGCTGACCATTAAACGAATAGGAGAACCTTAAAATCTATCCTGTAGCGTACTGGAAGCCAGTGAAGGGAGGCAAGGACAGGGGTGATGTGGTCTCTCTTACGGGTTCCGGTCAACAGTCTGGCATCGGCGTTCTGTACTAGCTGTAGGCGGGACAGGGAAGACTGGTTGATGCCTATATAGAGGGAGTTGCAGTAGTCTAATCTAGATGAAATGAAAGCCTGGATTACTCTCTGAAGGTCTGCAGGGGAGAGAAGGGCTTTGAGTTTAGCAATGGTGCGTAATTGGAAAAAACATGCCTTGACCACTGACTTCACTTGTCTGTCGAATTTATATTGGGGATAAAAAATTACACCTAGGTTCTTGACATATAAGGCTTGACCAGGGAGGACAGGTTGCCAAGACTGTTGGTAAGGGTGGTGAGTGACAGCGTCTGGGGGACCGAAGAGGATTATTTCACATTTGTTTTCATTTAGTTGCTAAATGTTTTGTGCCATCCAACATTTAACGTCATCAAGGCAGGGCATGAGACTGTTAAGTAAAGACTGGTTGTTAGGTTTCAGAGAGACATAAAGCTGTGTGTCGTCAGCATAACAATGAAAAGAGATGTTGTGCTTCTGAATGATTGAACCAAGGGGTAGCATAGAACAGGATCGGGCCAAGGATGGACCCTTGCGGTACCCCACAGGAGAGGGAGGTTGAGGGGGAGGAGCAGTTGGCAATGTTGACAGCAAAGCTTCTATTTGTGAGATAGGAGGAGAACCATGCTAGTGCAGTGCTACTGACACCAACCCCATGTTGGAGACGATCTAATAAAATGTTGTGATCAACAGTGTTGAAAGCTGCGCTGAGGTCAAGCAGCATTAAAACAGAGCAGTCACGGTTGTCAGCGGTGAGGAGTAGGCCATTTGAAACTTTAAGGAAGGCTGATTCTGTGCTATTATATGGACAGTCCTAAACCCTGACTGAAATGTCTCCAGGATGCTGTTCTGGTGCAGGTAGGGAGACAATTGGCACAGAACGACCTTTTAGAGTATTTTTTACCGAAAAAGAAGCTTGGAAATGGGCCTGTGGTTTTCAATAGTGGCTGGACTACTGCATGTTTAAAGCAGGATGGAACAGTACCAGTTGCCAGAGAGCTGTTAATAATGGAGAGGATGCTGGGACCGGTTGTGTAAAAAACCTGTTTCAGGAGAGCAGTGGGAACAGTGTCGAGGGGGCAGGTAGCATGTTTCATAGAGGAAACTATCTCTGTGAGGGTGGGTAGACTGATGGGCTGAAAGCAGGCCAGTGTGGATGAGCAGACCAGAGGGACAGCTAAGTTACGTGTGGGGGGTGAGATGTTCTTTCTGATATCCTCAACTTTGGTGGTGAATAAATTTGAGAATTCCTCACACTTAGTTGGGGACACATCCAGGCAGGTACTAGGGTGGAGGCTAATGAGAGAATTGATGGTAGTGAACAGGGTCCTAGGGTTGTGGGAGTTGTTGATGAGGTCATAAAAATATGTGATTCTCGCCGCTTTGACCGCTAGCTGGTAGTTAATGCGACTGTCCCTAAGCATTTCAAGTGAGACTTGAAGTTTGTCACGTTTCCACTTCCGCTCTGCCTTCCTATAGTCTTTTCTCTGGGCTCTGGTGTTATCATTGAACCAGGGCTGTCCTTTAGGCTTAGGTTTTTTTTGTCTAAGGGGGGCTACAGAGTCTAGAGTGGAGAGGCAGGTGGTGTTGAAAAGGGATGTAAGCTCTTCAGTGCTAAGATGGGAGGGAGAGGCTTCAATAGTGCAGGTGTTAGGGGCAGCTATGAAGGCAGTGGAGAACTTACTGGCAGTCGAGGGGTTAATGTTGCGAGAGAAACGTGCAGGGGGGGGGATTTGGGTGTGGGGACTCGGGAGTGACAGAGATAAGGTAAACACAACAGCGAGATGATCAGATGAACATACATTTGTTATGATTAAACTGGACACTGGAAAACCAGATGTTAACACTAGATCTAGTGTATGGGCCAACCTGTGGCCTGTGGGTAGAGTCAGTGACGAGCTGGGAAAGACCAAACGAGTCAATCAGATGTAAAAAGTCTCAACACCATAGGCTTGGAAGGGCAGCATACATGAATGTTAAAGTCACCAAGGATAAATGGTAACAACCGATGAGGTACTCAAAAAATTGAGCGCCCTCCAACCTAACAAGGCCACTGGCCATGACAACATCCCCTCCAAATTCCTCAAAGACGCAGCAGCCGCCATCACCCCAGTCATCACACACATAATAAACCTCTCTATAAAACAGGGGCACGTCCCCAAGGACTTCAAAATTGCGAGAGTGACCCCTCTGCACAAAAAGGGCAGCAAATTATACCCAGGCAACTACCGCCCTGTTTCTATTCTTACCTCCATCTCGAAAGTCATGGAGAAAATAGTCTACGAACAGGTCGAAAAGTACCTGGCGGAAAAAAATCTAATCTACGAATTCCAACCTGGCTTCAGAACGTCCATGCCTCCTCTATTTGAACGACCACATCAAACAAGAGGTGGACGCGGGCAAATACTGCGGCATGGTCATGCTGGACCTACAAAAGGCCTTCGACACTGTCAATCACTCCATTCTGATGGACAAGCTAAAAGCAATTGGTTTTGATAGCTTATCAGTGAGCTGGATGCAATCCTACCTGGAGGGGAGAGAACAGATGGTAGAGGTAAACGGTACTCTATCCCCCCCCCTCACAGTGAGCTGTGGTGTTCCACAAGGAAGCATACTAGGACCGCTACTCTTCCTAATTTATGCAAATTACATGTCGTCAGCCTGTGACTGCAACTTGTTCCTGTTTGCGGACGACTCAGCCCTGCTGGTCTCTGACAAGAACAAGTTGCAGGTTGAAAAAAACCTCAGCTCGGAACTAGGCAAAATCTGCATATGGCTAGCTGATAACAAACTATCATTACACATGGGCAAAACAGAGTCCATTCTCTTCGGTTCAAATAACAAACTCAACAAGACCGACGGCTTCTCAGTTACAGTGGGTGACAATATTGTCACAAGGAAAGACGAAATTACCTACCTGGGTTCCATCCTAGAGGCAAATCTTTCCTGTGACAAAATGGCATCCAATGTAATAAAAAAAAGTCAACCAACGAACTAGATTCTTGTACCGGATCTCCTCTCTGGTAAACAAGAATACTCTGAAGACTCTGGCAGGAGCACTCATTCAAGGGTACTATGACTATGCATGCACCTCATGGTACCAAAGCACCTCAAAGGCGCTTAAAACAAAATTACAAACATCACAAAACAAACTGGTCAGACTACTACTTGACCTGAACCCCAGAACCCACCTCACCCCTGCCCACTTTGACAACCTAGGATGGCTTAGAGTAGACGACAGAGTACAGCAACTTGCAATGGGCCTGGTCTACAAGAAACACTATACGACCGGGGTGCCCATGTACATGTCAAAATACTTCCCAGAGGTCAGTGAATACCACAACCACTACACCAGAGGAAGCTCAACAAATCATGTTAAACCCAGATTCGGCTCAAACAAGGGACTAAACACGTTTCGCAATTATGCCACAACAATGTGGAACGCCCTACCCAAAGCTGTAAAGGAATGTGAATCCCTGCCCACATTCAAAACCGCTCTTAAAGAGCACCTACGGGAGGCTGCAATTCGAAACTGGCCACCGTAAATGCCCAAAACCCCCACCACCTCCTAATAGACAGTCTCCTCCCCACCGCATGTATATATTCCCTCCCCGCCGTATGTATATTTCTCTCCCACCCACCCACCCCCTCCTAATGTACAGTCCCCTCCCCATCATATGTATATACTCTGTCAGGATCTAGGGGTAACAGTACTGTATATTTGAATACCGTTTATGTCACAAATGTATCAGTACTAAATACCTATATGTCCCTATGCCATAAATGTCATGTATGTTGTGTATGTCATAAATGTCTATATGAATTGAAAATGGGGGACCCTGATGGAAACAAGACAAACGTCTTTCTCAGGTCTGCATCCCCTTAACAATTGTATGTATTGAGCCGTACTGTATTGTACCCATTCTGCAATCTGTTAAATAAAGTTTTCATTCATTCATTCACTCCCCATAATTCAACGAGAGGCGCAAACTCGCCAACGGTTAGCCAGGTTTCAGTTAGCAGTAGGAAATCCAGTCAGTTTTTGATCGGAAAGTCATTTAAGACGAAGGTTTTGTTGGAGATGGGATTCGCATTGATCAGAGCATAGTAGTAAAGACATATTAGTATAGTACTAGGAAGAGTACATGATAGTATAAGACAGTAAGAAGGTTAGTGTTTTTATTCTCGTATTAGTTATACCACTGGCCAGTATGTGTATTTATAGCTGTATCACTGTACATAATAATACTGTACAGGCATCAGATTAGCATATTTATTCAGTAGTACTCATTTATATATATTCCATTTTAATCACTTTTACATTGTATATTGTTAACACACTTTACTGTTACATTTACACTCTGGTTAGATGCCAACTTATTTTTGTTGTACTGTACTTGTGCTGTATGATGACAATACAGTTTAATCTGTAGTTAACTACTCCCCAATACTGATAAGTTTAGTACATTCATTCAGCTTTGTGCCAGGTCCGGTGGGAACCTAATATTTAAGCTGTCTTGCAGAGTTTAGTCAGAGTAGCCTTTACTATGCGCATGCATGACTGTTTCAATGAGAGGCTTCCTGTCTCTTCAGCACAATGTCTTGACCACAGCACATCATTCAGGCTTTTGTGAAGTGCCACAGTGACACCAAGGAGAAAAGCGATTACCCAATGTTTTTACAAAGACATGTCATGACCACCATTCCTGAAAAACCTGAATCTAACCATTTTAAGGGTGAATCACTGAGAGTGGCTTTCGATACAGCTGACAGTGTCTGATCAAAAAAGGTAGACCACTGAAACGTGTGTGGGATTTGAGTCTGCCTTTAAAATGTGGATGTTTGAAACCTGAGCACTGTTTCCTTAAGAGACTGTGTGCGTGGGCGACAAAGAATGTGGAGAGTGAGGCAGCATGAGACTTTCTGTAAACACAGACGAGAACTTCCCTGTCCAAAGGCTCCAAAACCTGTGGCCTTTAATGGAGCCAGATGTGTGTGGGAGGCAAGAAATTTACCCAAATATGTACGACAAACCCTGGAGGTTGTGTGGTTTTTTGGTACAAACGCAGGGGACATTTGTGGTGTACGTTTGATATCAAAACACAATCAGTAAGTGATGATGGGAAAGTTTGCTTATCAAAACGCTGTTGAAGATGTAGCACAGTAGCACGGTGAGCGACCAAAACGGCTTCTAGACAGGCAAACTAAAAAAAAAGGACATTCTAAAAGGGCTGCTTTTTCTCAGCATTCTCCTCTCTCTTTGTGAAATGCAACACTTGAGCCTGTTCCCTTTCAGTGCATTTTATAGGAGACGTGAAGCACATTCGGGGGCTGCTGAAGGGGTCTCCGCATTCCTTCCCGCTAAGCTCTTGTTTTTAACTCCCCCCAGAGAGGCATGGGAGGACAGACTGAAGCTTCCCTGGATCACTGAGCTAATGTACCAGGGTTCATATTCAGCCCAGCTCCCCAGCCTGATAAACTAAAACCTTGAGCTTTAGGAACCTGAGGGTAGTCATCACACCCACCACGGTCAATTGGACCAGTGTTGTAGGCCACCCCAGTTGAGACCAAGACACTGGCAAGACAAGAGTACATTTCCGAGTATAGAATAGTGTGCAATACAAATGTTTGAAAAGGACTCTTGTCAATGATATACTAATGGCATACATTTATTTTTGATTAGGAAAGTATACAGTGTATTATGTATTCTCAATGCAGCCACAGTGTCAGATCTTAACACATTGGCTGCCAGACCCGAGATTTCTCGGGTTAACTCGCCAGCAGTTGAGTGCCAGACCCGAGATTTCTCTGGTTTTGGTCGTTTTTTCTTTTATTCGTTTTTTTTTTAATTCATTACAGGTTCACGGACCTCTGCGTTACCATAGGAAATCATTCTGAAATCCCAAAGGTGCAATACCGGCCGCATCCTGCTAGGTGGCAGTATCGCCCACCCTTTGAAACCTTATTTCACACTTTTAGAATTTAGACAAAGCCAAGTGAATCGCTTCATCTGACCATTTCGAAACGCGTTCAGCACACTTGAGGCATATCCTGTGCTACTTCGTGTCAGGGACCCGATCGACATCAATACTGGAAATCGCGATCAGACAATTGGAATATTCTTTTTGGGATACCTCCTAGTAAAGGTAATGACTATATGACACCAATTCCACCTTGATCCTACAATGATTTCATATCGATCCGGCTGATCAACGAATGCCGTTACTGGCGATCAAAGCATCAAAAAACGACCCCCCCCCCCCCCCCCCCCCCCTTTCATGCATTCATGATGAAACATAATATCTATTATATACCTTTGAATTGGAAATAGTAGCGTGTACAGGCAAGCAATGCGAACGCTTTTAGCAGAATTCACGTATTGCTCCATAACACAGTTACCAGGAATGAGCCAAGATCACTCTGAAACTATACAATATTCATCACGGTATAACACCCGAACGTATACATGAAGAAAATTCATTCTTTTTCACATGTTGAACGATGGATAGTTAATGTCAAATGAGCCATAGTATTGTCTCCATAGCTATAATATAGAATATAGATATAGCCCTGCAAACACACATGCACAGTGAAAATCCCTATACTTTACAGCGCTGGCACACTGAGTACAAAGATGGGAAAACAGCGTGGCAGTCAATGTGTTAAGGGGTTATCAATCATTATACGATACAATAGAAAAAGCACCAATTAAAAGAAAAGGGGACACAGGAAATTATTCATTTGTCCGAGACAAAAATTAGGTCTGAGATCGAGACAAGACTGTGAGTTTGTTTTGTCTTTAGGCCCGTTCTCATGGTTGAGACCAAGACCAGTCTCAAAACCTACAACACCGCAACAAATCACCCCTATTAACATCTCAGTCACCTTGGAACGGCTTCTCCTTGACCTTGAATGGGTTTCCTCAATCACTGGTCCTACGTAGCGGCCGGGCCACTATCTCCATTATTAATGGTGTGCTGTACTCTCCTGTCACATGTGACTCATGGTCTCTCCATGACCGCTTCATCAGTCTCACGCCTATCATATTGCCCCCAGTGCAATTTGATACGCCGTCAGTCATTATGTCACATATTTCCTGTTCCAAACTCTGCATCCTCAACTGTTTGGTCAGATTCTCAAGGGTTTGTTTATCTCCTAGATTACCATCATGCTGAGGAAGTGATATGGCGAGAGAGAGAGAGAGAGAGAGAGAGAGAGAGAGAGAGAGAGAGAGAGAGAGAGAGAGAGAGAGAGAGAGAGAGAGAGAGAGAGAGAGAAAGAGAGAGAGCGAGAGAGAGAGAGAGAGAGAGAGAGAGAGAGAGAGAGAGAGAGAGAGAGAGAGAGAGAGAGAGCGGAGTGGTAGAGCGGTTGTGGGAAACAATCTTTCAAGGTTGACGTACAATAAACACTTGATGGTTTAACCTTGTGGATATGGCTGTTTGCCACATACCAGGATGCCTGCATGTTTTTGCTAGAGCTTATTTTCTTTTCATACGTTTGGCCACATACAGCTTCGAAATAGCTCTGTCACACCTCCATTCTTATTTTGACCTTTATTCACCCAGGGCACGTATCCTCTTTTTCAGAAATGTGTTGCTTCATAAACACACTTCTCCTGGGAACTGCCTAGTGCAAAAGAGACCACTTAGCTGCTCCACTGGAGCAGTTGGGTCTGAAAGTGCCTTGCTCAAGGGCACTGTTAATATACCAGTAGAGAGGCAGGATGTAAGTATGGCAATACATAAGGATCAAACTTAATACAACTGTAAGCTTGTCTACAGCAGTGGTACTCAAAGTGGGGTCCGTGGACCCCCAGGGGTCCTTGAGGGGGTTCCAAGGGGTCCCCAGCTAAATGAAGAATACATGCATTTCACTAATATGTTCTTCACTAGAAGTTAGACAGTGACAGAATGTATAATATATCTGTTATTTCTCCATCTACAGTATAGACAACTATGTCATTCTGGATTAAATCACCTGTAACAACAAATACCTTGTCAGATGAGGGTCCCTGGTACAAAATCTTATGAAATGGGGGTCCTTGGCCAATAACAATCAATTTGGAGGTCCCCAACATGAAAATGTTTGAGAACCATTGGTCTACAGGCACTTCAACAGAATGTTATTAATTCACCCAGATTTCCTGCAGGTCCAGGGATCAAATTAACTTTTTCACTGCCACACTACAGAAGGTTAACCCTTTACTATCACACTACCGACGGTTACCGTAAAGTAACCTTCTGTAGTGTGGCAGTGAAAAAGTTAATTTGATCCCTGGACCTGGACACCACCATGATGGGACGCACCAGGTGTGTTGAAAGTCCACTTAATGCCCCTTTGCAGGATAGCACCTTGAACCTTGCTGTGGTCTATGGCAGCTAAGGCTTCTCTTAACTTGCGCTCTGCTCCAACAACATTTGTGCCATTGTCTGACCTCATACAACACGCCTGGCCTCTGCGACTCACAAATCTTCGTATGGCATTAATACAAGACAAGTCAAGTCAAGAGTTTTTATTTGTCATGGCATACAAGGCATACAGTTAAATGCGGGTGGTCATGCCCGCAGCAATTGTGCAATAATACAAGTAATAAGAGTAATAAGACATAATAGGTATAAGACATATAAGACATAAAAGTAAAAAAAAAAAATGCATGGTAAAAGACATGCTAAGGTCCTGCGATAGTGCAATACAGTGTAAAGCTACGGATGAGGCACTGGGTCTTATGTACACTACTATACAATACTATACTGTACAATATACAGTTATACTATATATCCTTATGCTACCTTGCTATATCCATCTATTACTATACAAGAACCACTCCCGTTCTTTTTTTTAAAGTGACCTTTCCATTGTGTAAAGTGACCGTTGAGTGTGAGCGTGTGCAGCATGTGTGTGTGTGTGTGTGTGTGTGTGTGTGTGTGTGTGTGTGTGTGTGTGTGTGTGTGTGTGTGTGTGTGTGTGTGTGTGTGTGTGTGTGTGTGTGTGTGTGTGTGTGTGTGTGTGTGTGTGTGTGTGTGTGTGTGTGTGTGTGTGTGTGTGTGTGTGTGTGTGTGTGTGTGTGTGCTCATGTGTACTTGTGTGTGGAGAGTTCAGTGTTCAAGACTCTGATGGCCTGGGGGAAGAAGCTGAGCCGAAGTCTCTCTGTCCTAGTTGCTGGTGTGTGCAGGCGTTTGCCTGACCACAGCAGCTTGAACAGGCTGTTGTTGGGGTGGTGGGGGTCTTTCATTATTCTGCAGGCTCTGGATTTGCACCTCTTGTTATATAAGTCCTGCAGGGGTGGTAGTGCAATACCCGTAGTACACTCAGCTGAGCGCATCACTCTCTGTAGGGCCTTCTTGTCCTGTGCCTTGCTGTTTCCATACCAGGCAGTGATGTTTCCAGTCAAGATGCTCTCTACAGCTCCGGAGTAGAAGGACTGGAGTATCTTCCCCGATACTCTGAACTTCCTTAACTGTCTCAGGTGGTAGAGGCGCTGCTTCGCCTTTTTTACGACTGAGTCTATGTGTGTTGTCCATGTCAGGTCGTCTGAGATGTGGACCCCCAGGTACTTAAAGCTGCTCACCCTGTCCACGGTAGACCCGTTTATCCACAGTGGTGTGTGTGTCTCCTGCCTGCTGTGTTCTCCTAAAATCCACGATCAGCTCCTTGGTTTTACCAATGTTCAGGAGCAGGCTGTTGTCCTGACAGCAGCGTGCCAGTACATCAACCTCCTCCCAGTAGGCCTTCTCATCGTTGTCAGAGATCAGCCCCATCACCACTGTGTCGTCCGCAAACTTCACTATGGAGTTGGAGCTGAACCTGGCCACACAGTCATGTGTGTACAGTGAATACAGCAGGGGGCTGAGAACACAGCCCTGGGGGGACCCGATACTCAGGGTGATGGTGTTGGAGGTCTGACCCCCCACCCTGACCGCCTGAGGCCTTTCACTCAGAAAGTCCAGTATCCAGGCGCTCAGAGCAGAGCTCAGACCCAGCTCAATCAGCTTACAGGAGTAGGTATTCAGAGAATAGGCTATCTCCAAATGTACAGCTCTACTAGCCATGCAGGTAAAAATGACCCCATACCTCTTGACCATAGCAAAGCCTCTCTTGATCTCAATGGGCCCGAAGTAGTCCACTCCTACGTTGGTAAAAGGAGGCAAGTCTGGACTAATTATTTCCTTCGGCTTGTCGCCCATTTTCTGTTCACTTGGCTGTCCTTGATGCCGTCGACAGACCACACAGTCCGATATTATCTTTCGACAGGCAGAGTTTGCATTTGTGATCCAGTATTTCCGTCGCAAAGTTGAGAGCATATCATTTCTACCGGCATGTCCAAGCTGTTTATGAATATTTCGCAAAATGAGGCTGGACACGTGTTGACCCTTGGAGAGTATTAGAGGATGTTTCAGCTCCTCGAGTAAGGCAGCCCGACCGAGACGTCCACCCACTCTCAACAAACCTGTGAGGTTTGTCCGCTGCTCACCTACTCTCTCTGTTCCTTTAAGCCTACTGTTTAGGAATTCCCTTCTCACTCACTCTCACTAGCCCCCACCCTCTCGTTCTTTACTCTCGTTTGCTCTCAGCAGCCACACCCTTGTACTACCTGTCATTATGTGTTTGATTGGTCTGGTGCCGAACTCACACTTCTAGCTCGATTATCAATGACCTCCCGCACCTGATTTGTATTCTAATTAGTTCCCCTGTGGGCTTAAGTACCTGGCTCTTCCCCTCGTTTCGGCGTGGGGTCGTGTTGTAACATGCCGTAACATTCGGTATCATATTCTCTTTCATCAAGACTCCCTCGGGAGGTCCTCTGTTCTGTCTATGCTGTTTTTATCTCCGGCGTAAAGATGTGCTCCAGCCTTCGCCTCCTGTCGCCGTTGCCTGAGGGAGAGACTGGACTGCGCTCCCTAGACTTCCACGGGAGGTGATCCACTTCAGACCTCCGCGCAGCAGTCGTCCTGACGCACATCCAGACCTCCGCGCTGCAGACGCCCAGACACCATCCAGACCTCCGAGCCTGGCGCGCTCTTCCACGCAGACGCCCTCCAGATGCGTCCTCCGTACCAGCGCGCACTCCCAGCAGACGCGCATCATCCAGACCTCCGAGCCTGGCGCGCTCTTCCACGCAGACGCACTCCAGATGCGTCTCTCCGTACCGGCGCACATTCCGCGCAGACGCGCTCTCCACTCCAGACCTCCGCGCAGCAATTGCGTCCTCTGTTCCGGCGCGCACTCCAAGCAGTGGCGCACCACTCTGACCTCCGCTCGGACAGCCGGCTCCCCGGTGGCGACGCTCTCGCCCCGCTGCTGTTCCAGCGCTCTTTACGCACAAACGCCTGGGTGAGTTTTTAATGACTGTCTTTGATCAGATTCCGTTTTCGTGTGTTTTCTATAACACTGAAGATTACCACCTTTTTTATCAGACAGTCACTCACCCAGCGATCGCCTTTTTGTTGTTCTCACTGGGATAATATTTTGGGACTTTTCATCTCCCACTGTGTGTTGTTCACACCAAAGATATTTTTCACATTGGATTGTTTTTTGGACTTCACTCTCAGTGTCTATTTTTGCACCGAAGATATTCACTTGGGATTGTGTTTTGGAACTTTGCTCACTGTGTGTATTTACACGAAGATTAGTTCACTTGGATAACTTTTGTAATTGGGTACAATCACCTCTCCTGTTCTCCTGCTCGTTCTACCTGCACCCTTGTTGACTCGCTCCCTCTCTCTCTCTCTCGGTCCCGCAACACCTCGGAGATTCTGCCGAGAGAGGTCTGCAGAGCGGCTCAGACGTCAGCATCTGCTACCCCCTACTACCACCACGGGAGAAGCTGCAGAGCAGCAGAACATTTTCATCCTTGTTTGTATTCCTGTCTTGTTTAGACCTTCCTATTCTGTGCTCATTATTGCTTTTTCCAAGACCGGACCCCCTTTACTCTTTCCCAGTATGCAGCTCCTGCCCTCGCCCTGTTCCAAGGCCTTACCCTGTTTTTTCCCTAGTCCTCCCAGTCCTCCCTGTCCCCAGCCCGCCTCCGCGGGCCTCTGTCCCTGTTTCTCCCCTCTCTAGTCCTCCTAGTCCTTCCCGTCCGGTCCTCCTAGTTCCGCCCTGTTTTCCTTTAGCCTTCCCTTGCCTTCCCCTTAGCCAGCTCGCCTCTTAAAGGCACTGTACCTTTCCCTTCTTGTTATTCCAGTATTTTGTGTTTCTCCCTTAAAGGGACAGTGCCGTTTTTTCCTTCTGTTCAATAAATACCCGTTCTTGGCTTACTCTCATACCTGTCTTGTGTTGTGCGATTGGGGTCGGTTACAAACCATAACAAAACCATCCCTTAACACAGGATCCTTGAATGTTGCCTGCTGATTGAAGCAAACAATTGCAAGTTCTGCTCTAAAGAGGTCACTTACAGATCGTGATTGATTGCCCACTGCATCTCTGGCCCTTTTCATCTCTTTTTCTACCTTTTCTGGTTGTGTGGGTGAGCCGGCAGTGATCAAAGAAGCAACAATGTCATTCCTCTTTCTCCTCAACTCCAGAAGAATATTCTTGAGCCTAAGGAACCACGCGACCAAGGACTTGAGCTTAGTCCACTCAGAAAAGTAGTGCATGAGTGTAGTAGTTGCATCCTTGGAATGTACAACAAGGTTCACCATTAGGTCTCTTTTGACCTCTGGATCTTCTGAGGAAACTGGCTTCGAATCAAAGGGTCTTGGCCAATCCACCTCTGGCATTCGAAGAATGTCTGGGCCCTCAATCCATCTCCTACATGCCAGGAAGTTGTCTGCAGTCAGACCTCTGGAGGCTTCATCAGCAGGATTGTTCTTCGAGCTGATGTACCTCCACTGAACAACATTTGTTGCTTCCCTTATAGAAGCCACTCTATTTGCCACAAAGGTGTGAAATCGTTTGGTTTCGTTGTTGATATACTTCAAGACGGTCTGACTGTCAGTCCAGAAGCACGACTCCTCCAACTGAAGTGGTAGTTCCTTCCTCAGCAGTTTATCGACTTTGACTGTGAACACAGCAGCGGTAAGTTCGAGGCGAGGAATTGTTTGTTTTAACGGTGCGACTCTGGCTTTACCCAGCATGAACTCAAGATGCACCTTCTTATCCTGGTTCTCCAGCCTCAGGTAGGACACTGTGCCATAACCATGGTCGCTGGCATCTGCAAAATGATGCATCTGTGCATGTATGGGTCCTCTGAAGTCCTTTGGTTTGATGCAGCGGTCCACCTGCCCATTGTTGTGAGAATGTCTGGGGTATGGGGTCATCCCAAGACATGTTCCTTCGACACATTTCTTGCAACAACAGTTTTGGTGGCAAGGTGAATGGTGACAAGAACCCCAACGGGTCATAGATGGAACTGACGATTGAAAGAATTCCACGTCTGGTTGTGGTTGCTTTTCCACTGTAAAAGTGTCACTTTCGGCAGGCCCAATTCAAGCCAAGTGCCATCTCCACAGGCAGGTTGTCTTGCTCCAAGTTCAGCTGCCTGGTTGTTTTGGACCGCTTTACCTCGGGAATAGATGACAGTACAGTCCGACTGTTGCTTGTCCACTTCAACGACTGAAATCCTCCCTTTGAGCATATGTCGGCAAGGTCCACCGCCAACTGCATTGCTTCTTCCTCTGTGGGCAAAGATTTCAGACAGTCATCAACGTAAAAGTTGTTGCAGATGGTGTCAGTCACTTCCACTTTGAAGTCATCTTTATTGTCAACCGCAGTCCTTCTCAAAGCGTAGTTGGCACAGCTCTGTGATGAAACTGCTCCAAAGATGTGCACCCGCATTCTGTGTTCCACTGGCCTCTCTGATGTGTCTCCCATGGGCCACCACAGAAAGCGAAGAAAATACACATGCTTTTCAGACACCTTTACTTGGTGGAACATAGCCTGGATGTCGGTCATCAGTGCAACGTTCTCCTGTCTGAACCTGGTTAAGACACCAAAGAGAGAGTTGGTGAGGTCAGGAACTTGCAAAAGTTGACAGTTCAAGGAAGTTCCTTTAAATGCTGCTCCACAGTCAAAAACCACTCGCAGTGTTTTCTTCTTTGGGTGGTACACCCCGTGATGAGGGAGATACCACACACTGCCATCTTGCACTCAAACAGGTCTCGAGGCACCATTTCACCATCATGTCAATCATCTGAGTAAGAAATTCTGTGTACTCATTTTGGTAGCTCTTATTCCATTCAAACTTTCTTTTCAGACCCTGAAGGCTGTTCCACAATGCACCTATTGTTTGGCATGGTGATGTCATCCACTTTAAAAGGCAAGTCCATTTAATAATGTCCTTCCTGCATGCAAATAGACCATAAATCTCAGGTCCTCTCTTGACATCTCCTGCTTCTCCTCCAGTGACTTCTCGTTGAACTCTTGGTTGTACTGAGAGACCAACAGCTCCTCCAGTTTGATAATGGATATCCTATTGGCATATATGGTCGAGCAGCTTCTCTGACAACCACTATTACCCCTCAAAGGACCATTGACGACCCACCCCAATAGGGTCTTCACGGCATAAGGTCCATCACCTTGGCTGTTGATAATTTCCCAGGGTTCCATGAGTTGTGGTGCATTAGTTCCAATCAAATGTTCGACATCAGTGTCCAATTCTGGGATCCTGATACCCTTCAGATATTCCCATTTTTCGATATCTCGCTGAGTAGGGATGTTGCTCCTTGAAACAGGGATTGTTTCCTGTGTGAATGTTTCTGGGAGCTCCATAAAGTGGTTACTATACTATTTTTTATTTATTTTTTTACAATAATTTGTGATGCCCAGAATGCAGGAAATTAAGTCTTTGTAACAAAATTATTCCTGGTGGGGGACCCCGACTTAGAAAGTGGCCTGACTGGTGCTATATTTCACACTATATTTCCCAGCCTGAATTATTTCCCCAGTCCGGCCCTGCTTATGTGAGTTGTCAATAGACAACAACATGCTGTGTGTGTGTGTGTGTGTGTGTGTGTGTGTGTGTGTGTGTGTGTGTGCATGCGTGTGTGCGTGCGTGCGTGCGTGTGTGTGTGTGTGTGTGTAGCTGAATAGACTGTATTTTAACGTCGGCCATATGGTGGTACTTGGAGAGCCAGCTACGTGCTCAGGTGGTACTTGGTGTAAAAAGGTTGAGAACCACTGTACTATACTAATATGTCTCTACTACTATGAACATTGCAGCGCCCAAGTTTCAACACTGTTTGATAAACATCGTTACTCATCTGAAAGAGTTGTACCCTTCCTGCTGACTTGCCATACAGAACTTGTAAGCTTGTAAAAGCGTCAGCAAAAAAATTACAAAATGTAAATGTAGAAAGAGAATAGAAAACTTTTATTTATTTTAATTAATTAAAAACTAAACACAGCTCGGTTTACAAGCACTACAACAAACTGGAAAGTAGTTATGGAAATACGAATCTGTGAACTTCAGAGACGCAACCTCATTCATAACAAATAAATACTATACACCATTAAAACCTGTAGTTAATAGTTATCATCTAGGAGACCATATATGAGTAATGTATCTGGTTCAAAGTATTTCCGGTCTTCAGTTATCTCTTGTGCTTATCTCTGGTAATACAACTTTTTAAATAGCCAAGCTGAGCAGAGGAGGGGTGATATCACTCCCATGGTGAAGAGTGCTATTTTCTTCCTGTGTCCTTGAGCTAAAGAGGGGGGTGTCAATGACATGGGTATTTCTGTTTCCTTGCCGACTCTCACGTGCCTTACGTCTTGAGAAGGTTGTTTGTATTCTTTCCCAGCCTGCCACTATTTCTAAAGCCAGGGATAGGTGCCCTCTGGGAAGACAGGGGTATTGGTGTTGCTTGTGATGGTCACTTTAAAGGAAAAAAACAAAACATAACTGGATGTTTTTTTATAGTATAGTTTAGGATAGCATAGTGACATAGGGTATAACTGTATATTGTATAGTAGTGTACATAGGTCTCATTGCCTTTTGTATTTTATCTTAGTATTTTTATCATGTCTATTTTAATTTCTATTCTATTTTATTCTATTATTATTATTTGTATTTTTTGCACAATCGAAGTGGCCATGGCCACCTTCATTTCACTATATGTCTTGGGTATGTATGTGATGAATAAACCTCTTGAATCTTGAATCTTGATGACAAGAATCACCTAGTTTCGTATGTGGTACTAAATAATCATATGCAGATCACACACGCATGCATAATCTATGAGCTCATCTAAGCAGCACACGGTTTCACCCTTGACACAATCAAAAGATTTCCAACCTGAGATTCATTGGTATAAGATAAGATAAGATAAGATATTCCTTTATTGATCCCCTTGGGGAAATTCAGGCATCATAGCAGCATGGGGGAAGGGGAGGGGGGTACAGGTAGTAAAAACAACACAAGCAGTGTAAACAAATAGGTCAATATAATTTACTATCTAACTAACTGAAATATATATTCACAGTATTCACAGTGTCACATAAGGTGCAGTATGCATAAGGTAGTGTTATAATTTACTATCTACTGAAATATACATTGTTCACAGTATCACAGTATCCACTGAAATATACATTATTCACAGTATCACAGTATCCACATAAGGTGCAAGGTAGTGTTATTGTCCTCCTTGGTTTCCTATTAGTCCTAGGTCAATGTCTCGCAGCAGTCGCTGCCCCCTGTTGTGGAGCCTGGAGGCCACTAGTCGCTGCCCACTGTTGTGGAGCCTGATGGCCGCTGGTATGAAGGACTGTCCGAGGCGGTTAGTTGAGTGTCGGGGGGGTATGAGTCTGCGGCTGAACGTGCTTCTCATCTTGACTAGCTCGTCGTAGAGGGGGTGGTAGGGGTTCTCCATGATGGCAGCCAGCTTCCTTCTCATCCCCCTCTCTGCCATCACCTCTAGTCTAGGTAGCTCGACTCCCACCACGGAGCTAGCCTTCCTCACCAGCTTGTTGAGCTTGTTGGTGTCCCTTGAGTTGATGTAGCCTCCCCAGCATGCCACAGCATAGACGAGGACGCTGGCCACTACAGACTGGTAAAATGACTGCAGCAGTCTATTGCACACGTTGAAGGACCCGAGTCTCCTCAGGAAGAACAGCCTGCTCTGTCCCTTCCTGTAGAGGGCCTCTGTGTTATCCGATCAGTCCAGTTTATTGTTCAGGTGTACCCCAAGGAACTTATATGAGTCCACCACCTCCACCTCCACCCCTCGGATGGTGATGGGAATCGGGGGGGGGGCCTCTTCTTGCCCCTCCGGAAGTTCACCACCAGCTCCTTGGTCTTACTGATGTTGAGTTGGAGGTGGTTGCTGTCGCTCCACCCCACAAAGCTCTCCACCAGGGCTCTGTACTC
This sequence comes from Notolepis coatsorum, assembly GCF_963971535.1. Classification (NCBI taxonomy): domain Eukaryota; kingdom Metazoa; phylum Chordata; class Actinopteri; order Aulopiformes; family Paralepididae; genus Notolepis; species Notolepis coatsorum. Next base: position 36,743,231 of record NC_140183.1, on the reverse strand, counting down.
CTCCTCATCATCGTCGGTGATGTAGCTTACGATGGAGGAGTCGTCTGAGAACTTCTGTATTGGCTCATTTTCTGTGAAGAACATATAAAAAAACACATTTTCATTGAGTGCACTGGACCCGAAGTGTGGAAATCGTACGGTCACTGTGTAGCCTACTTTCACTGTCTGCCTACACCTTGTTTCATTGGTATTTTTTAATATAAACATGATTTATTCCACTCATGTCATGATTATAATGTTGTTGTTTTTTCACATTTTATCACAAAAAACAAATAGCACTTTTATTGAAATTAAATGGCAAATATTAAGTATAGCCTATATGCTGTCGAGATTGCTTGCAATTAAGATAAAGCTAACATCTGTTAACTATTTTTACATTAATTGTTATGGCTTCATTGTTTTAAAATCCTAATAATGTTGTGGAATGTTTTCTCAGAATTCTTTCTTAGAATTTTAGAACTGTATAGCTTTCAATGGCCGTTCCGTTCACAATATTCAAATTTTACCTGTGTGAGATTATATACTTGAAAGGGTTATGTTAAGCCTTGCTTTACTTTATCATAAATCGATCAATAGAGACCGTATTAGATCCCCAATTATCATATCATGGGGTATCATTGGAAAGCTACACTCATTGGCTACAACCCTGTGCAAAGATTTTCGAGATCGCCAAATGATTGACGGAGCTAGAGCCCCGGGAGTCGGGGGTGGTAATGTGTACTTTCGCATACTTTGGGGCACGCCTCATGTAACTCGAGAACCGCTGAACAGATTTTGTCACCTGAAAGGGCAATCGACAGGCAACAAATAGGGCTTTAATTATATCTATATATTGTATTAAAAGAAATGCACACCCGAGCCACTAGAGGTCAGCAAAGAATCGTCCACATGTGGGCCCTTAAATGTTAAGAGGTTAATGTTTAAAAAAAAAAATGTAGCCAAGAGTAAAGACCATAACCCTATCAAAAACAGTAGTCAAAGTGTATATTTTCATTTTTTCCGATGTTTTATACGATTTATCGGAAATACGAATTTATCGGAAAATGCTAATTATTGTAAAAAATGCAAGGAAATGACTAAATCCAGATTCAACCCTGCCATTGGAAAGAGGAGCATTTTCCCTATCCATAGATGTATGATTTGGCCATAATAAGGTCAAGGTCAAGTTCAAATATGAATTTATAATTAAAATCGATTATCATTAATTACTGTATCTACAAATCCTTCTGTTTAATCATCTTCCCTTTATTCATTTGCTTAGATTTTTTGTACACATGATCTCAATGAGGTGGTGAATGAGCTCAGTGAGCATTTTCTCATACCCCGCAGATTTAACATGGTATTATTCACCATCAAAGATGCAAAAATAAATCATAATTTATATTCTCCTTTTCTTCATTACAATTTACTCAGCCTAGTAACAGACACAATATTTCTGACACTGGAAATACATACCCCCAGGTCCCTAGATGTTCCTATATACCAAGAACATGCAAATTGACCTTGCAGAAGTGGAGCAATCTTCCATTTACTTAGGCATGTACCTTTGGGCGAAATATTCCTACAGCTTAACAGGTTAAAAGACAAGTAAATATGTATATCTGCAAACTCACAGATCCTACGCAAACACACTCGGATCAGGTGGCATGTTCACACAAGACCTTTTTTTATCTCCTTTCCCTGACACCACATACAAATACGTGCTAGTTCTGTTCAAGTGCTTTGGCTGTACATGCTACATTAAGGTGTATACTTGATAAACATCCAAGATGCATTGCCTTTGTTGTATGTGTAGTATATCAGTAAGAATTTACTATACAAGCCAATAACAGGCAATGATTCATCATTTTATATCTCAGATGACATTGTACAAGATAACCGCCGTTATTTCCCATGGGAATCTGATAACAAACTGCAAATGTAACTTCTGGCGTGCAGGTGAAAGTTAAAGGTTTTTTCCACATTTTGTAGGATCTATTGAAGCAAGGCTAACAGGGACTTTTCCTTGGTAGGATCTATTGAAGCAAGGCTAATGGGAACTTTTCTTTGGTAGGATCTATTGAAGTAAGGCTAACAGGAACCTTTCCTTGGTAGGATCTATTGAAGTAAGGCTAATGGGAACTTTTCCTTGGTAGGATCTATTGAAGTAAGGCTAACAGGAACCTTTCCTTGGTAGGATCTATTGAAGCAAGGCTAACAAGAACTTTTCCTTGGTAGGGTCCATTGAAGCAAGGCTAATGGGAACTTTTCCTTGGTAGGATCTATTGAAGTAAGGCTAACAGGAACTTTTCCTTTGTAGGGCCTATTGAAGCAAGGCTAACAGGAACTTTTCCTTTGTAGGGCCTATTGAAGCAAGGCTAACATGAACTTTTCCTTGGTAGGGCCTATTGATAGATAGAATAGAATAGAAGCCTCTTCAACTCATTCAATATGCAGCCGCCCACCTGATCTCAAACCTACCGAAGTCGGCCCATGTCACCCCACTTCTTAGAGACCTGCACTGGCTCCCCATTGCCGCACGAATCTGCTTCAAGGCCCTCAACCTGGCATATCGAGAGGCAAAAGGGACCGCTCCCGCCTACCTCCGGTCAATGGTCTCTAACTACACACCCTCAAGACCCCTACACTCTGCATCTTCTGGCCGCCTCACACCCACTCCTATTCGAGTTCCGGGAGGGTCATCAAAGAGAAGCCGCCTATTCTCTGTCCTTGCCCCACAATGGTGGAACGAAATTCCCACCACAGTTAGGACAGCCGAACCCCAACCAATCATTCGCCTTCGTGTTTTCCATCTAGAGATCAAACTCTTCAAGACTGTATGTGTGTGTATATATAAATATCATGGATTGAGGCTTTAAGTACCATTCCCTTTGCATTTGTCTTATTTAATTTTTGGGCTTTTTCTGTATTTTTTTACCCATCCCAATTTAGTCGTTATTGCCAATTCCCTTACTGGTCGTTGCGTGCATTGCCCCACTGTCGGCCTGGGGAGGGTGTATAACTACCACATGCCTCCTCCGATACAGTCGCCAGCCGCTTCTTTTCACCTGACAGAGAGGAGTTTCACTGGGGGAACGTAACGCGTGCGGAGGTTCACGCTATTTCCCCCAGATCCCCTCACTGCTGAACAGGCCGACCAGTAGGAATCACTGTTTACAACAACCAGGACACACACTCCGCCGGCTTCCCACCCACTAACACTGCCAATTGTGTTAGTAGGGACGACGGACCAAGCCGGAGGTACCGCTGACAGCTGGATTCGATCCCAGAGTCTCTGCGGTGGTAGGCAAGTGCTTAGTCCACTGCGCTACCCAGCCGCACCTTGCATTTGTCTTATGATACACAAACAACAACATGAAGGGCAGACGTCGACAGCACAGGGATCATTAGTTAAACACTGAGTTTGGGAGTAACAGTCACTGACATATTACATGTAATCTGATTACCAAAGAATTATTACTGCAACCAATTACAGTTACAAAACCCTATAATCATATTACATCTACTTTTAGGCTAAAGACGGTAATTGTTGGATCTGATCATTCAGGAACAAGTTTGTAGATGAAAAGCAGATTGAGATTATTAAGACTAACATAATTTTGCCCATGTTGAAATAATTGCTATACATGATGACAATATTCATATTACAGTGTAAACTGGAACCAATTTGAAAGTAACCAGATTATTTTTGTAATTTGAGTATTCCAGTGAAGCAGGTAATCGGTCATCTATCTCTTAACGGATTGAAAGAAACCCCCCCAGGTGATGGTCTCATGAGTAGACATCAGCTCTAACTGACACATCTATGCTTGAGCCTTTCCTTTTTTAATTTCTGTTACTTATGACCACCATGTTGTTCAAGGTGAATGAATGAATGAAAACTTTATTTAACAGATTGCAGAATGGGTACAAATAATACAGTACGGCTCAATACACACAATTGTTAAGGGGATGCAGACCTGAGAAAGACGTTTGTCTTGTTTCCATCAGGGTCCCCCATTTTCAATTCATATAGACATTTATGACATACACAACATACATGACATTTATGGCATAGGGACATATAGGTATTTAGTACTGATACATTTGTGACATAAACGGTATTCAAATATACAGTACTGTTACCCCTAGATCCTGACAGAGTATATACATATGATGGGGAGGGGACTGTACATTAGGAGGGGGTGGGTGGGTGGGAGAGGAATATATACATGCGGTGGGGAGGAGACTGTCTATTAGGAGGTGGTGGGGGTTTTGGGCATTTGTAGCCTTCCCAAACCTTATTAGGAACATTTTGTCTGTGTCTCTCAAATGTTTTAACAAACAGCAGTGCAAAGGGCAGACTCTAGGCCACATTGGATGAAGAGCACTCTGCCAAAATAGATTTGACAATATAGGAGACATGCTGCGGCTGGCAGAGCCCTTTGTTGCTTATCAGCAAAGCCCTTATTTTGTCTGTGTTGTAATCCATCTGTCATCCACAGGGGGAGGATGAAAGACGTCAAGCCTGACCCAAATTCACATATAGACCTTGAGAGACATAACAATAGCAAAAGCCCCTAATTATCATTTTCAGAGCATTGTGGGAGAGTCTTCAGCACGGTCGAGGCTATCCTCATGTTACACAACTACTTGTCGGACTCAACCGCATGGAATGTGCCGTCTTGGGCGCCTTTTGGGTTCTGTGATTTAATCCTTGATCGAGTTAATCAACATGTAAAACCATTGATTGATTGATTGATTAAACATTTTATTAACAGAATGCAGAATGGGTACAATACAGTACAGCTCAATACACACAATTGTTAAGGGGATGCAGTCCAGAGACTGTACATATACTGTATATATGTATATTGAACATTTTTGTTTTGTTTACACTTGATACAAAAAGAGTCTAAAAAAGAGAGTATATACATTTGACGAAGAAACTGTACATTGGAGGAGGTTGGATAGGTGGGGTGGAGGGGGGGGGGTTGGGTCGGTGGGGTGGGGTGGGGTGGGGTTGGGAAACTGTACATTGGATTATCGACGAAACCTTACTTGGTCCCAAGAAGAGGGTCTGGTGTATTATTGGGTTAGGACATTTACTGTACATTGGAGGGGGTTGGGTTAGGACATTTACAGGGGCCAGTTTCGAATTGCAGTCTCCCGAAAGTGCTCTTTGAGAGTGGTTTTGAAAGTGGGTAGTGATTCACATTCCTTTACAGCTGTGGGTAGGGCGTTCCACATTGATGTGGCATAATTGCTAAACGTGTTTAGTCCCTTGTTTGAGCTGAATCTGGGTTTAACATGATTTGTGGAGCTCCCTCTGGTGTTGTGTCCGTGGTATTCACTGACCTTTGGGAAGTATTTTGACATGTACATGGGTACCTTAGTCGTGTAGTGTATCTTGTAGGCCAGGGCCATTGCAGGTTGCTGTACTCTGTCGTCTACTCTAAGCCATCCTAGGTTGTCAAAGTGGGCAGGGGTGAGGTGGGTTCTAGGAGTAAGGTCAAGCAGCTCTGACCAGTTTGTTTTGTGATGTTTGTAATTTAGTTTTTAGCGCCTTTGAGGTGCTTTGGTACCATGAGGTGCAAGCATAGTCGTAGTACCCTTGAATGAGTGCTCCTGCCAGAGTATTTTTGTTTACCAAGAGAGGAGATTCGGTACAAGAATCTAGTTCATTGGTTGACTTTTTTTATTACATTGGATGCCATTTTGTCACAGGAAAGATTTGCCTCTAGAATGGAACCTAGGTATGTAATTTCATCTTTCCTTGTGACAATATTGTCACCCACTGTAACAGAGAAGCTGTCGGTCTTGCTGAGTTTGTTATTTGAACCGAAGAGAATGGACTCTGTTTTACCCAGGTGTAATGATAGTTTCTTATCAGCGAGCCAGGTGCAGATTCTGCCTAGTTCAGAGCTGAGGGTTTTTTCAACCTGTAACTTGTTCTTGTCAGAGACCAGCAGGGCTGAGTCGTCCGCGAACAGGAACAAGTTGCAGTCACAAGCTGACGACATGTCATTTGCATAAATTAGGAACAGTAGCAGTCCTATGCTTCTTTGTGAACACCACAGCTCACTGGGAGGGGGGGGATAGGGTAACCGACCGTTTACCTCCACCATCTGTTCTCTCCCCTCCACGTAGGATTGCATCCAGCTCACTGATAGACTATCAAAACCAATTGCTTTTAGCTTGTCAATCAGAATGGAGTGATTGACAGTTTCAAAGGCCTTTTGTAGGTCCAGCATGACCCATGCCGCAGTATTTGCCCGCTTCCACCTCTTGTTTGATGTGGTCGTTCAAATAGAGAAGGCATGTGTCAGTGGAATGGGATGTTCTGAAGCCAGATTGGAATTCGTAGATTCGATTGTTTTTCGCGAGGTACTTTTCGACCTGTTCGTATACTATTTTTTCCATGACTTTCGAGATGGAGGTAAGAATAGAAACAGGGCGGTAGTTGCCTGGGTCTAATTTGCTGCCCTTTTTGTGCAGGGGGGTTACTCTCGCAATTTTGAAGTCCTTGGGGACGTGTCCCTGTTTTATGGAGAGGTTTATTATGTGTGTGATGACTGGGGTGATGGCGGCTGCTGAGTATCTGAGGAATTTGGAGGGGATATTGTCATGGCCAGTGGCCTTGTTAGGTTGGAGGGCGCTCAGTTTTTTTGAGTACCTCAGCTGTTGTTACCATTTCTAGTTTGAAATCGTCTTTGCGGACCCCTAGGTTATTGTAGTAGGCTATGATGTGTTCTACCCCAAAATGCCCTGAGTGGGAGGGTAGTTTATTTACCAATGTTGTGGCTATGTTTGTGAAGAATATGTTTAACACTAGCACAGCCGACAAGGGGTCAAATGACCCCTAGGCATTTTCAATAAATGTATCCTCGTCACTCGGTCGAGCTCCAGCTCTGTCACTCAATGGGTCTCATTCCCGAACGAAGTTACGACAAAGAATTTCGTCTTAGCCAGATTTCGGCCCATTTAAGACATATTAGGGCTGGGAGTGGGAGTCCCCAAATTTTCCTGAGATCAGATTTGATCGTGGCTGAGAGCAGATTTAAGAGTGCTGAGGAGCACTCTTAAATCTGGTACCATGGGGAGCACTCTTAAATCTGCTCTCAGCCACGATCAAATCTCATGATTGATTGACTCATTTAAAATTTCATTATAACTTGACAGACTGTGTTCTCATAGTGATTCCTTCACGTCAACGCTACAGGCCTCCTTGGAATTAATTACTTAATCATAATTAAAATAAATATGACAATATTTGTACAATAAGAAATTACGCATTTGATGTCGGAAAAATAAATAATATGGATTCATCTGATCACAGGGCAGCTGCTTAACCATATCTAAACCAGCTATTTTGGACAAATGTATAATTACTTTAATTACTCAGATATTCAAACACAATTATGCAATTATTGTGAAATGATTGAAAATAATAATTATTCAATGCCTTCTGTGGAATTTGTATTTCTTATTTGTTACACATCTGTTTTAATGATTAATTATATACATTTGAAAGAATGCAGGTCAACATGCAATGTATCCCATTGATTGGTATACAATGGGACAGACCTTTGTTTGATTGATTGATTGATTGATTGATTGATTGAAAACTTTATTAACAGATTGCAGAATGGCTACAGTACAGTACAGCTCAATTACATAAGGGGATGCAGACCAGAGAAAGAATTTCGTCTTGTTTACATCAGGGTCCCCCATTTTCAATTCATCATAACATATATGACACACACGACACAGACAGTACTGCTACATCTATACATTTATGATATACCAGATTTGCAAATACAGTACTGTTTGTGATACAAAAAGAGTCCAGAAAAGAGAGTACATTTGACATAGAAACTGTTGGAGGAGATTGGTTAGGAGGGGTGGGTGGGGGATAGACTTACACTGTACAAGCAAAACTGTACATTGGAATATTGACAAAACCATACTTGGTAATTTACTGTACATTGGAGGGGGTTGATATAGCTATAAACCTGCATTCCTTCGAATATATCATTAATCAATTAAACTTATATTGAAATACACTATATAGCCTATACACCAACACTGAAATGACAGTAGATAAATAAATAAGAACTAAAGCTAATCGGTGGAAATAGACTGCATTAATATTCCATAACAAGTCTTGTGTGCGCCTACGAATGAACAGTAGCCTATAGGCTTAATTATGGAATAATAAGCCATACTGCGTTCATTCATTATGCCCGCCGTAGGCTATATATATTATAAATTATAATATATATATATATATATATATATATATATATATATATATATATATATATATATATATATATATATATATATATATATATATATATATATATATATATATATATATATATATATATATATATTTAGCGTCTGGGTGGCACAGCGGACATTGCGCTTGTCACCAACACAAGAGACACCGGGTTCGAATCCGGCTGTCGGCGTTGCCTCCGGCTTGGGCCGGCCATCATACTAACTCAATTGGCAGAGTTAGCGGGTGGAAGTTGATGGGTGGTAATCTGGACGTTGTGGACAGCGACTCCTACAGGTCGGTTGGGGGACGCCTGCATAGCAGAGACAGGAAATGGCGGGGGTAGTGTGAGCCTCCCACACGTTACACCTTGCCAACGAGAGTCCGCGCTGGCAGGTGAAAAGATGTGACAGGCTGCCTCCTCGTGTACCGGAGGGGACACATGATGCAAGGCTTCTATCCTCCCTACAACCGGCCAGTGGGGGGCATATGCGAGCAACTTTCAAGACAGGGGAGGGGAGAATTGGCACAGCGAAATTGGGATGGGAGAAAAATAGAAAAAGGAGACAAAAAAGTGGGTAAAAAAAATATAAAAGGTAAAACGTAGATCACTGTGCCTGTGTATTTTTCTTAGAGCCAGTCTCCTTGAACCTATAGTTAATGTACCACTGAAGTTAGAACTGATAGCGTTGAATTACAGTAGGTTACATAAACATTTAGACTCATTTAACTCATGCAAGCAGGAAATTAAAGTATATTTTTCATACACCGACCACAGTGGCTGGTGGATTCATACATCCCACGCTTGAATTATTCTACCATGTTTTGAATAAAATATAAAAGAGTCTGTTTACCTGCCAAAGTGTCTAGTAGAGTATATAGATAAATGTACCAGCCTCAGACTAAATTTACCAGTATTTGGCTTGTGGCTGGTGTTTAATTCCCCACATTGCATACAAGTACTTTCAAACAAATTGTTCCTGTGTTGCACAAGACTGCCGCTGTGGGCTATGCTAGGTAAACTGTGGTCACTCACTCAGTCACTCACTCAGTCACTCACAACCTGGCGGGACGTTTTGTCAGATGTGTGCGCCGGCGCAGGCAGAACCATGGGTCTGCACGGTTTCGTGCTTGTGTTACTTCTTAGCTGTGACCAAGCAGGTAGTATAAATCTGTCCCAACATTTTCTAAAAACGTGTTTGCCATGACATAGTACATGATAGAGACATGACATTTTGCACAATGATAGGGGTGGCAGTACATCACAACAAATTATAGATAGTGGGGTGCCAGTACATCACAACAAATTATAGATAGTGGGGTGCCAGTACATCACAACAAATTATAGATACTGGGGTGCCAGTACATCACAACAAATGATAGATACTGGGGTGCCAGTACATCACAACAAATTATAGATACTGGGGTGCCAGTACATCACAATGATAGATACTGGGGTGCCAGTACATCAAGACAATGATAGATACTGAGGTGCCAGTGCATCACAACAAATGATAGATACTGGGGTGCCAGTACATCACAATGATAGATACTGGGGTGCCAGTACATCACAATGATAGATACTGGGGTGCCAGTACATCACAACAATGATAGATACTGGGGTGCCAGTACATCACAATGATAGATACTGGGGTGCAGTACATCACAACAAATGATAGATACTGGGGTGCCAGTACATCACAACAAATTATAGATGCTGGGGTGCCAGTACATCACAACAAATGTCACACCAAGTGGTCAGATGGTGGCGCTATAATCCAAGGTCAAAATGTCAAACCTTGAAAAGCCACAACTCGTAAGTCTGATTGACACAATACTTTGTACACGTATACAGCTATCATTGTTCTATAACTTTGCCAATGGATCCTTGCTTAAAGATTATAGCTACAAGGGGTAGGAATGGGGGGATTTTTGTAGCCAGATTGGTTGCAGTTTATCATAGATTGGAATAGTTTATTTGCGCTGGTTCCTTCTATCTAAGCATATTGAAGTAAACAGAATGGCTGTGATGTGGAGAGAAATGATTTCATTTCCCTTCGACTTCCACTAGCAGTGGCAACACAAACCAACCTGTGTGTTGAGAGGGGGTTTGATTAGTCAATCATATAATATATTATGCTTCTAAAAAAACAGAAGCTTCCTTTAACTTTTGATCCCAATCACTGCAAAAACACCACTTTATCATCATCATCATCAGCAGCATGTTTTCCACTAGAGAAGTGCTGATTCCAGCCCCAAATTAGAGTGAGCTATTATCCAGCTGCTTATGAGATCACATCTAAGACTTCTCCTTGGCTCAACATTCTTTACCCTTAAACTAGATGGAAGAATTGCAACACACACACACACACTCTCTCTCTCTCTCTCTCTCTCTCTCTCTCTCTCTCTCTCTCTCTCTCTCTCTCTCTCTCGTCGTTCACACAGGGTCACATGCCAACATGTGATAAAAAAAAGCCGTGACTCCTCACTTTTCTGCGCTAAATGAAGAGCGGTCAGATGAATTAGGCCTATATGTCGACAGCATGCTAAGCTTCCCTAAATGACCATATTCACAGATGACCATCAGTACGGTTGGCTTTTTATTTTTACCACAATGTCCCCCATTCAGCAAAGTTCAATGGGTTTAGATCTGGTAAGCTCCACAGAGTGTTGTTGGGGAATGTTGGACTCAACAAGCCCCACCGGTTGGCCACAATGCTGATGATTTGACTGGTTTTCGAACAAAAGGTATGTAGGTAGGTAGGGGTGGGGGGGTTGTTGAGTGATACTGACCATTTGACCCCCGATCACTACATGTTTTTTGCAGACATAACAACGTCACACCTTGGTGCATTGGGGGCAAACAAGCCCAGACCTGTTATAGTTCGACCCGACACACTAGAAGTCAATAGATGGGGACAGTGCAGTCACTGAGGCCACAGGCACTCTGCAAACACCATGCAAAGGGACTCCATTATAACAAATCTATCCTCTGTCACAGTTCATGTGTATAGATGATCAGTAGGGAAGTGGGTGACCTACTTTTCAAGGGTGTTTTAGTTTCATTGTTTTTCGTAGTTCCCTCTCAAGTAATGTGTGTCATCAGCAAACACAGAGTCTTCCAGTCAAAGAGACATAATTGGGTCATATCAAAAGACTGTAGTCAAGCTACGTAGAGGCTATAGAGGGCACCTTTAAAATTACATACTGTAACTAATTACAAGGGTAAACTACTGAGGTTACATTTTCATTTGCACTGTCAGGCACCATGAACTCAATTTAAGTGTACAAAACATCAAGAACATCATCCTAGTTACACCCCCTTTTCCACAATCCATGTCTCAAGGCTCATAATGTTCTTCACCATCTACATATCCCATTCATGGTTGGATAAGTGGATTTAAAAGCACTTTCCCCTCTGTGTGTTCAGTAGAAAGCTATCTGGCTGCAAGCTAGCCTAGACAACAAGCTACTATACTAACTATCTGTCTGTACCTCCGACTTCTGCCACAACGTGAGTGGGTGTCACCTGCAGAAGTTCTCTGACTACTCCTCCATCGTAAGCTACATCACCGATGACAATGAGGAGGAGTATAGAGCCCTGGTGGAGAGATTTGTGGGGTGGAGGACTTCTGGAGGGGCAAGAAGAGGCCCCTCCGACTCCCATCACCATGCGAGGGGATGAGGTGGAGGTGGTGGAGACCTATAAGTTCCTTGGGGTACACCTAAACAATAAACTGGACTGGTCGGACAACACAGAGGCCCTCTACAGGAAGGGACAAAGCAAGTTGTTCTTCCTGAGGAGACTCAGGTCCTTCAACGTATGCAATAGACTGCTGCAGTCATCAAATCAAATCAAATTTATTTGTAAGGCCCGACAACACACGTTAATGTCCCCATGGGCCGGACACGTCTTCTTTAAACAAGTCAAGAAGAAACATAACAATAAGTCAAGAATAAAACAAGAACACCATAAGGTCCAATAAATTTAAAATAAATGCAAATAAATGAATGAATGCAAGCACTCCCAGACATACCCCATGCGAAGGTAAGGAAAAACTCACTAAAACCTAACAATAGGGGAAAATGCACCACAGGCAGTGTGGAGGAGAGAAACCTTAGAAGGGCCATTCAAGGGGGGATCTCCCTTCTTAGATGTCGGTGATAGTAGTGTTGCAGACTAACAGTTGGTAAGCATGCACTCATGTGTGTAGTGAAACACAGACGAGTGCATGCAATAGCAACTGAACATTTTGAAAAATTAAAGATAGAGCTGATAGCGATAGCAACTGAACATTTTGAAAGATTAAAGATAGAGCTGATAGCGAATCTATTTGAGGCACAGGGGCGGCCCAAAGAGGGTCGCGTCCTCCCCGTCTTAATCACGGGACGTTCAACACTCCGGTCATCGCTCCGAGACAGCCGGAGACAGGGAGATAGGGGGCGGCGCAGAGAGGGTCGCAACCTCCCCGACATCATCGCGGGACGTCCAGCACTCCGGTCACCACTACGAGACCGCCGGAGACAGGAGGGCACGCAGAGAGGGTCGCATCCTCCCGGCCTTCATCACGGGACGTCCGACACTCCGGTCAGCACTACAGGACAGCAACTCACAGGGAGACAGGGAGACGGGACAGGCGTTAGACAGCTCGCGTGATTGTAGTGTGCGGACATAGCAATAGATACAAGTGGTAAGCATATATGTGAATAGAGTAGATATATGAAGTAAGCATATTATGTGAATAGAATAGAAGTACTTAACCCAGCAATGAAACCACATTGACAGACCACAGACCACGGACAGAAGACGGTAAGGAGCTGATCCGTGGCCTCGTGGTGCATGTAGAGCAGTCTCTGCGATCTTGGCCAAGACCCCGAGACATCCATCACCTTGGTCAGCACTACGAGACAGCAGGCACTCAGAGAGATGGGGGGGGGGGGGGCAGGGGTTAGAGAGTTCCTATGTTTGTAGTGCTGTGGAAAAGCAGAGTAGTGCTTGTTTGTAGTGCTGCGGAAAAGCATTCTACCAGTCTGTAGTAGCCAGCGTCCTCTTCTATGCTGTGGCATGCTGGGGGGGCTACATCAACTCGAGGGACACCAACAAACTGAACAAGCTGGTGAGGAAGGCTAGCTCTATGGTGGGAGTCGACCTGGTCAGACTAGAGGTGGTGGCAGAGAGGGGGATGAGAAGGAAGCTGGCTGCTATACTGGAGAATCCCTCGCACCCCCGCTACGATGAGCTAGTCAAGATGAGAAGCACGTTCAGTCACAGACTCATACCCCCCGACACTCAACTAACTGTCTGGGCCAGTCCTTCATACCAGCGGCCATCAGGCTCCAGAACAGTGGGCAGGGAGTGCTGCCAGATATTAAACTACTAGGAACTATGATCACTGAGTGTGTCTGACTTCCACCTAAACAGACTACCCAAACGGACAATGTATAACGTATGAAGTATATCACGGCATACATACCTTATGCATATCACACCTGTGTATACCGTATACTTACTCAATCATCATAGCATATATATATATATATATATATTAGATTAGATTAGATTATTTATATATTCTATATTTATTGTAAGGCATACATACCCTCATCTGCACCTTGACTTATTTACACTGCCTACTTGCCCATATGCACATATTCAGGGTTAATTATATTGTTATATTGTTTACACTGCCTTTTTTATTTTATTGGTATTTTTACTTCTCCACTGTATTATAATTTTATGACATGTATCATGTCTTCTACTATCACATGTACCTGTACCTCCCCGCCCCCCTCCCCCATGCTGCTGATGCCTGAATTTCCCCAAGGGGATCAATAAATCGTATCTTATGTCCCGGATTTTAAGCTAGGCTAGTGGTCTGTATCCGGCTATCTGTAGGCTAGCTTGCAGCCGAATAGCTATCTACTGAATGCAGGGGAAATTGGCATCTATCTTCTTGTCTGACTATGGAGAAGATGGTAAGCGCATTTCCCATAATGTTGGCGCGTTCCTTTAATAGGTCAAAATCAATAGGGGATAGTGGTTTGCATCTAGTCAGTGTATTTCTTTAAAGCTTCAAATCTAAACCCAGCAATACAGAATCCTTTACCCAAAACGGGTCACATGCCTTCTTCTGGTAGTCCCCACATGACAACAGGAGTAGAAGGCTATGTTCATGATATATATATATAATAATAAGCCAATGGTGTCTTAACTATTCCCAAGTCAGTTTAGCTCAAAACCCAGCCCCCATAGTGTGACGAAGTGCTGTGGCCTCCGATATCACACTGTGATTGGCTGAGACGAGACACTCTCCACGCTGGTCCCTCTTTCTACCGTTTGTCAGCGCCAAGCTGTTAGCTAGAAGCTAATGGTATGCTAGCCAGCATGTTGCTAGTCTTTTACGGTTGGAAAGCACTCAATAATTACATAGTAAATGTTTGTTAAAATAACTAACTAGCTACTTCATCGTTAATAGATTTACATTAGGGGTACTAGTGTAACGTTAGCTCCCATCATCAGTGCTACTGACAGGGCCTCCTGTAAAACAGGAAGGATTATGAAACGTTCATTATGTTCCTTGTAAAACAGGCACAAATACAAAAATTAGGAATTAAGTCCCCAGTAGCCTGCTGAAATATCATCAGAAATGTGGGAATATTTTCATATTTAATACCTTCGACCTAGGATTAATGTAACTAACAGGGTAACAATGCCAACATTAGCTCCGTGGTCAGCCAGGGCTTGACAACCAGTAAAAGCACCAAAATATATTATTAATTTAAAAAATAAAATCTGTAATATTTTACAACATTGAGTAATAACCAACCCCAACAGGGGATTCTGCTGCATATTTATGCTCTGTCATGTCTGAGATGGCGAGATCTGCAGTTGCCGCTGTGTGAGGCCATGACATGTAAGCCAATGAAAAGGATGGGGACTGGGTTTGGAGCTAAACTCGCTTGGGAACAGTTAGGATGGGTTTCGCTGAAGGAAGAAGTGACTACTGGATAATGTTACATTATGATGCACTGAAATACATTTAGAATCTGGTATGACTTGTATAAGATTGCTATTAGGTATACAGTTGCCCTAAAACGTGTTTGCACTTTGTATGGATGGCTGTTTGGAGGGTTACATAAAAAATGTATGGGCCCTTTTTACAGAGGCCATTTTGACATGTCATCGCAGGGTAGACACACTGATTACCCTCATCATGGTACCCTGATTATCAAATCATGGTTCAACTTCTGTTCCATTTAGGTGTGTCACAGCCATTCCAGTGCGACAGCATGCACAATACCAGAGCCCTGACCCTGGTACACCTAAATGGAATGGGACCATAATTAATGTTATTAGATTACACCTGTCGTTACCCTGCGATAACATGGTATGAAATACTTGCCAGTAGAGTAAACATTGCATAGCCATTAACTGGCTTAGCAAGTCCTGTGGTCAGAGCTCTGGCTGTGTTCCGAGTGAGTCGAGCAGCTTCAGACAGGCAGCACACGGGGACCAGTAAGAAAAATGCTTTAAGGCACAAACAAAAGTATTAACCATCCACAAAATAATTACAACAGTCCTTTTTTATTTCCCATGCTTGATTCTTCTCTCGGACTGACACAATATATTGGAACTATTTTGTTTCTTATATAATGCTAGTGTATTACTATGCACTGGGCTAGCTAGTTCCAAGATAGGATCAAGCATCGGAAATACATGAGGACTGTTGTATTCTGTTGCGGATGGTTAATACTTCATTTTGCATGCAGTGTTGTGGCTTAAAACTTTTTTGTTACAGGACTCAGTGTGCTACCAGTCTTAAGCTGCCGGCTCGCTCGGAACAGCCAGAACTTTGGCCACAGGACTTGGTAAGTCAGCTAATGGCTAATTGGCTATGCATCAATTACACCACTGACAAGTACTTCATACCACTTCATGTCAGAAAATCTGACCTATCCTTTTAAAATTGTAATAGGAACCTAATCCAGTGAATGACCTCAACTCAGTAAAGACATTTGGTTCATTCTCCAACCGTTGTCAATCAAGTTATACATGTTTTAATAGATTTTTGTATCCTTGCCCTTTACCTCGTCTTGTTGTCTCTTTGTTATTCTATATGCTTTATTTTTTTGTACACTCGACGTGACTGTAAATGAGGGAAACCTCAGCTGCCTTTCGATATTAAATAAAGGATTGAAATGGGAAAAACATTATCATCGTCAAACAACCATTACTTTGTGTCATGTAAAATGTAATTGTGTAGGCTTATAGTATTTGTAACCTGTAAACCGAGTACAGTATTTTTACAATAGCTGTTATGGATTACAGTATTTTTACAATAGCTGTCATGGATTACAGTATTTCTTTACAATAGCTGTTATTTACTTGTTAGTTTACCTGATAAAGAGCCCATGAGGGCTCAAAACGTTGTCTTTTAATGCAAGTATAAAATAGAAAAACATTGGGAGCTGTCACAAGTCCAGTGTCACAAGTCCTTTTCAATGACATGAATTAACTGAACTGAACTTGAGAGCCATGGGTGTGTACAGTATACTCAGACTACATGGTTACAGCTGTATACTCAGACTACATGGTGGTTACAGCTGTATACTCAGACTACATGGTTACAGCTGTATACTCAGACTACATGGTGGTTACAGCTGTATACTCAGACTACATGGTGGTTACAGCTGTATACTCAGACTACATGGTTACAGCTGTATACTCAGACTACATGGTTACAGCTGTATACTCAGACTACATGGTTACAGCTGTATACTCAGACTACATGGTTACAGCTGTACACTCAGACTACATGGTTACAGCTGTATACTCAGACTACATGGTTACAGCTGTATACTCAGACTACATGTGTGAGGATTGGTTCTTTCCCCACCACAGGCTTCTTAAAGTACTGTGATGATTGGTCCGCTCCCCGCCACACGCTCCGTTCCTTTAAGGTACTTTGTTGATTAATTGCATTCACCACCACACGCTCCGTTCCTGTAAGGTGCCGTGTTGATTGGTGCTCTCCCCGCCACACGCTTCTGGAGCAAGTATCAATTTCATCCCGCAGCTGTCACAGCTTGTAATCAGCGCCCTATGGCTTTATATACCCTGATCCCCCTACTATCGATGTTGGATCGTTTTGAATACTCCTGCATTTGCCTGCCTTCCCCGTCGCTGTTTGCTGTCTTTGCTCTCCAGGACTTTCGTGGAGAATCCCTGTGGAGAACCTGGTTTCCCGTTCTGAGCTGAGCCTCGTTATCTGCCCGCTTTACGCGTTGCGCTCTGGTGAGTTTTTGGAAACAGTTCTTTTGGATCATCAGTTTTTTGTGTGTTTGTGAAACACCGAAGAGATCCCGTTTTTGTTTGTACTGTTCTCACCTATTTTTGTGTTGGATTTACACTTTGGATTACCGTATTGTTTTTTCTCTGGACTCTGCTAACTGTGTGTGGTACACCGAAGATCAAGTCACTTGGATATATACTGGATCAGTCACCTCTCTGTTTCTGTTGTGCGCTGGGCTAACTCAGATTTCTCTCTCTCTCCGTTTCCACCGGGAGTGAAAGCTGGGAGGATCTGCAGAGCGGCTTCAGACGTCACAAGCCAATTCCTCACCACCACCTACTGGGAGAATCTGCAGAGCCGCAACAATCTTCACATGCCAGATTCCCCGTTTGTTCGGTTGCTCAACTTAATTCCATCTTGTAACTCAGAAAATAAATACGCCCTTGCTTTGGCTAACTCTGAAACAACTCTCTCTGTGCCGTTGCATTTGAGGTCGGTTACAAACCCTAACAACATGGTTACAGCTGTATACTCAGACTACATGGTTACAGCTGTATACTCAGACTACATGGTTACAGCTGTATACTCAGACTACATGGTGGTTACAGCTGTATACTCAGACTACATGGTGGTTACAGCTGTATACTCAGACTACATGGTGGTTACAGCTGTATACTCAGACTACATGGTGGTTACAGTATGTTGTAGAAATCACATCACTGTATTCCCTGAGATCAATTACTCTGCCACCTTGATGAGCCCATACAGTAGTTACATGATTTATAATGCACTCTGGATTCCTTATGAGCAATGTTAAAAGCAAATCCTAAATATTTTGACCATATGCAGGGTGATATATTCACATATGTTTTGAGAGTTTTATTTATAGATTTGAAAAATAAATATAGATAAGATATATCTTTATTAATCCTGTTGGGGAAATCCAGGGGTCATAGCAGCACGGGGAAGGGGAAGGGAGTTATAAATATAGGTTTGTTTTACACCAATGTAAACAAACCTTTTATAGCCACAACATACAGCAAAAATGTATCAAAACTAATTTATCTGCTGGCTACTGTCTTTGTATCAAGAGCTCAGTCAGTCAGGGATGCCCTCTATCCCCACTGCTTTTTGCTCTGGTGATGGAACCTCTGGCAATGTCCGTTCGACACTGCCCAGATATTAAAGGGATAGTTAGAGCGAGGCGGGAGCACAAAATCTCCTTATATGCTGATGATGTCCTCCTCTATGTATCTGACCCTCTTTCGTCTATCCCACATATCCTTGACACACTCAGGAAACTTGGTGAATTCTCAGGGTATAAACTCAATCTTGATTAAAGTGAACTCGTACCCATTAACACTGTGGCCAGCCAGGTTTCTTTTAATTCTTTGCCCTTTAAGATCACAAATGACAAATTTTTACAAATACTGAAACTGTGTGGGGGTATGGCCCTACCAAACTTCCAAAGTTTATTGTTCTGGCTGCTACATGATACATCTGCCCCTGACGTTCCTGCCTGGTTACACATTGAAGCTAGTTCTGCCGCCCGCATCTCACTTTCTGCTCTTTTGTGCTCTTCAATTCCCCTGCACTCTCCCCAGGCCTGTCTACATTGTGTAGTGTTGCATTCCCTGAAAATGTGGTCCCAATTTAGAAAACTCTATGGTTTAGTCTCTATGTTTACATAAACATTTACATTTAGTCATTTAGCTGACGCTTTTATCCAAAGCGACTTACAAGTTCTGTATGACAAGTCATCAGGAAGGGCACAACTCTGAGTAACAATCAGCTGAGTAACAATGTTCATCAAAGTGTTGGGTGCTACAGTGTAGGTTAGTTTATTTGGACAAGTGTATGACAGTAAGGTTAGTTAGGGTTAGATATCTTAAAAAAATATATATATATATTTCAGATAATGGTTGAAGAAGTGCGTCTTTAGTCGACGGCGAAAGATTGGACGGGTTTCGGCTGTTCTAACTGGGATGGGTAGTTCATTCCACCATTGTGGGGCAAAGACTGAGAATAGGCGGCTTCTCTTTGATGACCCTCCCGGAGCTCGGATAGGAGTAGGTCTGAGGCGGCTAGAAGATGCAGAGCGTAGGGGTCTTGAGGGTGTGTGTAGTTGGAGACCATTGACCGGAGGTAGGCGGGAGCGGTTCCCTTTGCCGCACGGTATGCTAGGTCGAGGGCCTTGAAGCGGATTCGTGCAGCAATGGGGAGCCAGTGCAGGTCCCTAAGAAGTGCGGTGACATGGGCCGACTTCGGTAGGTTTGAGATCAGGCGGGCCGCTGTTGGGAGGCCAGCGAGCAGTGCGTTGCAGTAGTCGAGGCGGGAGATGACTGTTGATTGGACGAGGAGTTGGGTGGCTTCTTTTGTCAGGAAGGGGCAGATCCTTCTCACGTTGCTCAGGAGGAATCTGCAGGAGCATATGTCTACTTATGCTCCAATTGCAGTGAATCATCTGTTTCCGGCCTCCCTCCTAGATAATGTATTTGATCAGTGGTTCGAAAAGGGAGTTTTGAACACGAGACTGCTCTATGAAAGCAACGTATTTATGTAATTTGAACAAATTAAGAACAAGTATGCTTTGCCAACACACCACTTCTTTTGTTACTTACAAGTAGACATTTTATACATAGTCAATCCACTTCATTTCCATCCCTGCCTCCAAATACATCTCTGGACTCAATCCTGGAGACAAAACCTGGGAACAATGTCTAAGCTTTATACGAACATATTCGAGATGGAGGACTCGTCACTCTCAATAATAAAGGGGCACTGGGAAAAGGACTTTGAAACAGACATATCAGAAGAGGTGTGGTCAAGAATACTTAAAAATGTTCACTCTTCATCTATCTGTGCGAGACACGAGCTTATTCAATTCCAGATTGTACATTGGCTACATATGTCCAAACTCAAGCTGTCAAAAATGTTCCCTGAGGTTAGTCCTA
The DNA here is from genome assembly GCF_963971535.1 of Notolepis coatsorum. Lineage (NCBI taxonomy): Eukaryota > Metazoa > Chordata > Actinopteri > Aulopiformes > Paralepididae > Notolepis > Notolepis coatsorum. The sequence goes on along the minus strand of NC_140183.1, from coordinate 36,722,721 downwards.
CTTGTAACAGATGCAAACAAGCCCTGGCCGGTCTGTATCACACATTTTGGTCATGTCCTAGCCTAGCAAAGTTTTTAAAGTTTTTAGCAGATTTCTGGTCCTCCATATTTGAGCTCTACTCAGACCTTGCAGGTCGGGTACTTGAACCATGTCATTTCCTGGTGTTCTTTCTGATGATTCATATCTACCAAAAGCACAATTGAACTGTATTGCTTATTCCTCCCTTCTAGCAAGGCGTCTCATTCTTCTGAACTGGAAAAATGATCACCCTCCCTCATTTGGCAGGTGGATTTGTGATGTTATGTATCATTTAAAAGTGGAAAAGATAAAATATACATTGCAGGGATCAAGTGGAAAGTTTGATGTGATGTGGCAACCCTTTATTTCTTATGTGGAACGGTTGACTGTCTCTCACCTCCTGAAACAATGACACTGTATAGTAATGACTCTGTAATATGAAGTGCTCTGTGAACCTTTTATTTTATTCTTATTTATTTATATTTGTGTTTTTTTTCTTTCTTTTTTCGTATGTTTGTTACGTCTGTATTGTCTACTGTAATGTCTAAAAAACTGTAATAAAAACACATTGACTAAAAAAAATAGCTTAGTCAGTCAACTAGAAAATGATGTCCCATTTACAAATAACATTTTCGATGTTTACATATGGCTCACGGATTGGATCTTTCACAAAATTGACAATAAGGGGCATCAAGTCAGCACTGGAAAATGGCAAAAGAATAAAACGATGTCCTGACTATGTGACGTCAAGAGAAAGCCATGTACACATTGTTCTGGCGAGGCACTTATTCTTAGCAACAATCTCCCCACTGCTTCCTTCCGGTCTATTATGAGCTGGGAATTTTGTTGGGAACATGTTACGCCCCTCCTGATGGGAACGCGAGAGCTAGTGTTTGGACTAAGCTGTTATTCTCGCTCTGAACTACTGACGACAGGGGGAGTCCACTGTGCCCCAATATGAGGTCAGTGTCCTGCAGAACATTGCGTACTACTGACATGCGTATGTTAGGCAGTGATAACATCTGCTCCTAAAGCTGTCCCAACAGCTCAACCAAAGATGAAGAGGATATGCAAGATATTCGCCCATTGCATGGAGTAAAACATTTCTATTAAAAAAGAGCCAATGGAGCATAATGGATCAAATTCTCTCTTTGGAATTAAGAAATTCCAAAAATAAAATCTATTGAGATATAGCCTAATTAATTATTAAATGTTTATGATTTAGGTGATTCTTTCTCAATCGCTCACATAACCAGACTGAGCATAACGAGACTAAGCTCGATAGACGCTAGCCCATTTAATTGAATACTTCAAAGAAACATATACCTTTTAACTTTTAAGATGAACACGGTTTTCACACCTAATTATCTAAAGATGGTATGAGTGTTCTGTTAATTCATAGTTACAGACAGTAGAGGTTGAGTACTTTTATTATCTAAAGATGGTAAGTTAGTGTCATGTTTATTCATAGTTACAGACAGTAGAGGTTGAGTACTTTTATTATCTAAAGATGGTAAGTTAGTGTTGTGTTCATTCATAGTTACAGACAGTAGAGGTTGAGCACTTTATTATCTAAAGATGGTAAGTTAGAGTGTTGTGTTCATTCATAGTAACAGAGTTGAGTACTTTATTATCTAAAGATGGTAAGTTAGTGTCGTGTTCATTCATAGTTAGACAGTAGAGGTTGAGTACTTTATTATCTAAAGATGGTAAGTTAGAGTGTTGTGTTCATTCATAGTTAGACAGTAGAGGTTGAGTATTTTATTATCTAAAGATGGTAAGTTAGAGTGTTGTGTTCATTCATAGTTAAAGACAGTAGAGGTTGAGTACTTTATTATCTAAAGATGGTAAGTTAGAGTGTTGTGTTCATTCATAGTTAAAGACAGTAGAGGTTGAGTACTTTATTATCTAAAGATGGTAAGTTAGAGTGTTGTGTTCATTCATAGTTAAAGACAGTAGAGGTTGAGTACTTTTATTATCTAAAGATGGTAAGTTAGTGTTGCGTTCATTCATAGACAGTTGAGGTTGAGTACTTTATCTAAAGATTGTATGTTACGAGTATTGTGTTCATTCATAGTTAGACAGTAGAGGTTGAGTACTTTATTATCTAAAGATGGTAAATTAGTGTCGTGTTCATTCATAGTAACAGACAGTAGAGGTTTAGTACTTTTATTATCTAAAGATGGTAAGTTAGAGTGTTGTGTTCATTCATAGTTAAAGACAGTAGAGGTTGAGTACTTTATCTAAAGATTGTATGTTGCGAGTGTTGTGTTCATTCATAGTTAGACAGTTAGAGGTTGAGTACTTTATTATCTAAAGATGGTAAGTTAGAGTGTTGTGTTCATTCATAGACAGTAGAGGTTGAGTACTTTATCTAAAGATTGTATGTTACGAGTATTGTGTTCATTCATAGTTAGACAGTAGAGGTTGAGTACTTTATTATCTAAAGATGGTAAGTTAGAGTGTTGTGTTCATTCATAGTTAAAGACAGTAGAGGTTGAGTACTTTTATTATCTAAAGATGGTAAGTTAGTGTTGTGTTCATTCATAGACAGTAGAGGTTGAGTACTTTATCTAAAGATGGTAAGTTAGAGTGTTGTGTTCATTCATAGTAACAGACAGTAGAGGTTTAGTACTTTTATTATCTAAAGATGGTAAGTTAGAGTGTTGTGTTCATTCATAGTTAAAGACAGTAGAGGTTGAGTACTTTATTATCTAAATATGGAAAGTTAGAGTGTTGTGTTCATTCATAGACAGTAGAGGTTGAGTACTTTATCTAAAGATAGTATGTTACGAGTGTCGTGTTCATTCATAGTTAGAGTAGAGGTTGAGTACTTTATTATCTAAAGATGGTAAGTTAGAGTGTTGTGTTCATTCATAGTTAAAGACAGTAGAGGTTGAGTACTTTTATTATCTAAAGATGGTAAGTTAGTGTTGCGTTCATTCATAGACAGTAGAGGTTGAGTACTTTATCTAAAGATTGTATGTTACGAGTATTGTGTTCATTCATAGTTAGACAGTAGAGGTTGAGTACTTTATTATCTAAAGATGGTATGTTATGAGTGTTGTGTTCATTCATAGTTAGACAGTCGAGGTTGAGTACTTTATTATCTAAAGATGGTATGTTATGAGTGTTGTGTTCATTCATAGTTAGACAGTAGAGGTTGAGTACTTTATTATCTAAAGATGGTATGTTATGAGTGTTGTGTTCATTCATAGTTAGACAGTAAAATTTGAGTACTTCTTTGTCTGAAAAATGCAATAATTGATATTGGGAGGATATGAGTGATTATGCGTCAACAAATGTTACACAATGGTCATCATTCCAAAATTACAGTTTCAAGACATACAGACTGTGCCAAATAGAAGAGTGTGACACATCACCACATGGGATTAGGCGTGTGACCTCTTAGCAATAACCTCATAGTCATAGCACCACAAGTACAAGGATCAGAGTTCTGGCTGAGGTGGCATAGCCCCATTATGAGTTTGGTCTACATGCGTGTTGTACATATCTCTCTGTTGGAAACTCAGTCTCTGATGTCATCAATATATTATAGCCTACATTTTGGAGTTCCTACATTAAGATATATATATTTTTGTGAACAATGATTTTTATTGGTTTATAGTTCAAACAAACATTCTATAAGATCACAAAGTCTACCCAAAGCCGGAAGACATCATTATTTTCATCTATAAAAGTTGTCTATAAACTTAAAGAGCCACGTTTTCAGATTTTTAGGTTGTGAGGACATGTAATAATTGGATATAAAACGTACCAACGTGGTTTGTGTCTCGAGAGCTCTGGGAGCATCAGCACCCAGCTTTAAAATGGTTGAAATAACGCATTAACCCTGACCTTAATCCTAACCTAAAAGAGATGAAGAATGTCAATATTTCAGATTGATTTTCAAAGATATTGAGGCTTGGTCAACGTGCGAGGACCATTGTGAATGGAGCCCCTCCAGAAAGTGTCTTGATATGGTAGATTAGAGTCTTGGTTATCTGGATTGTAGCTATGGGAGAGTTGTTCATGTTAGCAAATATTGGTGGAACTGTTCATGATCATGTTGTCACTGTTGTTTTTAAATGGACTTTCCCTTCAAAGTTACTTAAACTACCAAGACAGTGCCTATTTCTGAATGGCATGGAGTTTGAATTCAAAGTATTCCCTTAAATTCAAGTAAATGTCAGTAAACTGACTGTGTACAGTGAGTGTAGTTAACAGGCATCAGTAATAGATAAACTTTGGCGTCAGCTGACTTCCCAGAAACGGTTGCTTTTTTTAAGTGCTGTGGGCGGGCTGTTGCTAGGGGGAAGTGGAGAAGCATTCAACCAATGCTCTCGCTGCATGTTAGAAACGGCTGTGGAGGCCAACCCCTTAAACTGAAATGACGAAACTTGTAAATAAACGTAAAATCTTGTCCTTGTGAATGGTGTTTTTGAAGCAAACTGCAGCATGACTGAGAAAAACTTCAGAGCAAAGTGCAGGCACCTGATTGTGAGTCCGATTGGCAAGTTTCTAAGGTGTGACCAGGGAGGAAAAAATGCTAGTAGATCATAACTTCAATAAAGATGGAATGCAGTGTGTGAAGTAGGAGGAGCCTTGATGGACTAACACTCCTTTTAACCAACCCATGAAAGGAATGTGCCTACCTAACCTATGGTCTACCTGGTCTGCCAAATGTTAAAAGTACAAAATGACAGATATAAGACTCGATTATTGACACATTTCTTTAAATAGACAAATTACACTATTAAGACCCTTTTAGTACAATCATGACGTTTTGGCTCTGGAAGTGTCCAGGTGAGCTGTCTGACGTGTTTAGTTACCTTTGCCTAGTCAAATCGTTCATCCCGAATGTCCCTGGTGTTTTTCCCACAGAAAGACAGCAGTTTAATAATAGTCTAACCAGGTATGGGAGGGCATTAAACACCAAAGATCCTTACCCAGCTTTGATGTTCACTGCAGCAGTGAATGAGAGCCATAAATGTACCTATTTCACATTGAGAGGTAATTCTATGATTTCAACTCTGCATCAGCCCAATTAGCCAGCTACCAACGTTATTTGGAGAATTGGCCCGCCTTGCATATCTGCCCCAAGACACTACGCTGCGGTCTGTTTTCGGCACCCCCAATTCACTTGTGTATGGTGCAAGCTGCTCTGAGATTGCCTCAGCCCCAATTCCCTATTGTATAGCAGCCTGTTCCTCACAATGAACTCGTACAGTGGTAACCAGGGAGGCGGCTAACGTCATTAGCTGCTGGAGAGGATTAGGTGAGATCTGGTGTGAGCCATCACCATGGAGAGGGCGTACTCAGTTTCCTCCCAAGACCTCAATAGTGTCTGTTTGTCCTGTAACCCGAGACAACGGGGAGGATCTGAACAAAGTGCCAACACACACACATCATTACTAAGAGCAGCAGTAACGCTTTGGAAGGATTCCCTCATTTGATGTTGATGTAGTCTAAAGATGATAATACAACCCCACTTTGTAGCAAATCCATACATAAGATTTGTCCTCCATTGTCATGGTATACTATAAACTTAAATAAGAATGAGGAAGCATGACGTTTACTGAAAATAATCTGAAAGAAATGTAGGCTAGTCATTTACTATGAGAACTTCAAAAGTTCCACTTTATTGTTTGCAGAACTGTAACGGAGGGAACAAGGTACCAGGGTTTACCATACACAAGAGTGTATTCTTCTTAAAGAATCAATAAATAAAGATTCCTTCATCCTGGCTAATGTGTGAGTCATACAATGCTCTGTGGCTTATTTCCATAACTTTAAATTAATTTGAATTTACTAATATCGCTAGCCCCATACCTTGTCCAGATTCCCAGTAGACCATGAAGACCACAGGGCCTGATTTTTCTACATACCATCTGTGCCAAACATGCAAACAGAGTTCTGTGTGGTATTACCAGCCCACCACCCTCAGTGAATTTAAGGCCCTAATCAGTGACTGTACATCCCAAGCGATAAAGATAGTGGCTGCAAAGTTCAATTTGCATACATAAAATATCTGTCCAAGAGTCATAATAATAATATAGTATTGTGCCGCTGCAAAGCTATAGAGCTTATCACTACCAAAGATATGCCTAGCAAGTGCATAAAATAAAATCCAAATTACATGACAGTAGGGGTTAGATGGTGACCAATTAAATCATGCTGCAATCATGCCTGGCAACTATGGTGCAGAACTCATAGTTCAGACATATCAAAAATCCAGGAAGTAATGGTGATTTCAGCAGAGGGGATGTTGTGAACTGGTTCTCACCCCAATTTCACAAGCGAGCTAAAGCATCTGTGCATTCAGCAAAGACGTTGTGCACCAGCTCCTGCAGAGACGTGAACCGCTGCAACTCAGGGCAGCTGTGGCCACAGCTAAATGTGTAGTGCAGAGGCCACTGTGACGCACTACGCTGGGCGTTGTTGCCACAGCGCAAATGAATTTCTAGGAAATGGCAGACACCATTCTCTCTATGGGGTGTGGTGTGCATAAACAATACGTAGGCTTGTTTTCTCTGGGGGTTTGGTAACGACAGATGCACCAATTTGTGAGCATAGAGGTGGACAGTTCGGGAGCAGGAGTGGTTGGTTTATTTTCAGCACAACAAAGCACTGTGGCTGCAGACTTCCGCTTCTCACACCTTCTCTAACTAGAGGGGAAGGACAGTATCAAAGTTAAGAGCAGGTGAACAAGCTTCCGCTTTATTGGCTGAAAACAAAATGGTCAAAATGTAGAATTATGCAAGTACAAGTCAACCTATACAGTATGGAGTAGCTTACAGCTGGGTTTGTAATTTGAGTCACTTTCAATATGAATTATGTTTTAATAGCAGTTAGCTTTCAGCACCTAAATTATTTTAGTACACAAGAAAACTGCAAAGGCCCCTGTGCTCCTGTTCTAGGCCATGAGCCATGTTTGCACCAGTACCAAGATACAACTTCCATCTGTATTCAGTCTCTTTCAGTCATCTCCCACCCTACCTTGATTATAGCATTGCAAAAGGTCTTTAATGTGCCTTCTCTGCTCTCCTCATATGAACTTAACCCCCATGATTTCCCTAACCAGAAGTCATACTACCCTCATGTAAATTCAACCTGATATGCCTGGAGTGTGCACACTTTTGGATGAGGAACCAGGTGTTGTGAATGGGTTCTATGGAAGTGGACTTTGTGACACGCATGTACATAGCAATCCTTCCTGCTTTGGCTTGAGGCCCAGGATACTCTAGGGCTAGGCTCATCTGTTTGATAGAATCATCAGGTACTGGCTGTCCAAGTTTAACCGTCCTTCTTAAACACTCCCTAGTCCCTACATATGGAAAACATACAAATCAAGGTGTTTGTCAAAAGAGCCCTATTGTAAATAGAATTACAAGCCAAAATCTCTCAAGCCAACTGACTGCCCATAAGCCACGGTAATTTACAGTGCATACAAACATATTTCGTGTCTTCGTAAATTTATTACAAAAATAAAATTCTCTGTACATTAAATAAAAGTTGACTGGTGGGTGGTCTAAATGCAGACTTCTCAAACAAAAAATGTCCTCATGCAACCTCCAAAATGAAGAACAAGTTGGTTAAAAAAATGCAGCAGAAAAATAACAATCAAACCTAGTGGATTAATTTAGCTAATAATCAACTCTTCAATATCCCATCGCCATCTTCTATAGTCCTCTGTATCCCCATTTGTTAAAGGGATAAATGAGCCAAGGGTTTTCAAAGACAAGGGGTGGAGGCTTCCAGTCTGCCAGTAGTCCCATTCAGCTTGGTTCAGGGGGGAAAGGGTACAAAAGTCTCTTCGAGTCCAATAAATTCACCTGATCAACAGGGCAAGTGTTGCCCCAATCCCAGCAAAACCAGCTACAGCCATGAGAGCGTGCCTCACTGTGGACTCTGGGTCAGCCACTCGAAAGAACTCTACAAACCCATCCTGACAATAAAAGAAAAACAAAGTTAAGATGGAAATCTTGGAACCAAAAGTAGACTCAGAAGACAACAGATATTATTGCACAATGGACTAGTTATGAAACAGTTTCTTCTTTTGGCTTCACATCCTGTTCATAAAAAAAGCCATAAATTACTCACCCATGAATTGTTTTTCACCAGCCAGTCTCGTTGGTCAGAAAGGAGATAGGTGGAGATCTCTCGGCCCACCAACGCCACGCAGTGCTGCCTGCCCATCTCCTTCAGGTGCTGGCACACCACCGCCCCGAAGGCCACCAGGCTGGCGACGCGACCCCAGTTGGTGACCCCGTCCCCGAAGAGGCTCTTGGCCACAGACATGACGAAGCTCATGTCGTCCCCTCGATTATCCAACTCCAGTTTGTTGAGCATACCTAAAAGATCAATGATTTGGTTAGCATTTTATGATAAGACGCAATATAATACCACCACAATGATATATTTATTTTAATTACAAATGACCACCATTGGACTGCCATGTTCGTACTAACGTGTATTTGTCTTATGGCACGTTATCTTATGCGGGCATCAAGTTATGTCCCATCATGATAATAATAGACAATCGCACTGCTCGCCCTGAATACCATCCGGGAACGAAACGTACCATTATATGCATATCGGTGTTTCCGGAGCAGGTCGTCCACAACACTCTTCATCGTGGAGAGAGTCTTGCCTCCGTGCCCCCACCACGACGTGGACAGTCCGGTAAAGTCTGTGAGGAAAGTGCCGATGAGTTCTCTGGTGTCGCTCTCCAGCACCTCGTCGCCCGCCGAACACCCGACCACGTCGCGCTCACCGTCCAGCAGCTCGGGGGTGCACGGCAGGGAACCGTCGTCGTTATTATCGCCGATATCATCCTCCATGATGTTTTTAATCGGCAAAATCTTCGGCCGTTGTAGTAGAGTATCACTACCGGCGACATTCCCATTTTGAGTATCTAAGGACGAGGCCTTCGCCATCAGAGGGGACGCGCTCCCAGAGCCGTAGTACACGGAGCCGCCGTCGACGACTCCATTTTGAGGAGGCATGAAACAAGTCGAGAGACTCGAGAAGGTTCCAGTTGTGGTCCTTGTTTTGGTCAACGACGTCGAGAAAAAATTCATCTTCGCGTTCACTTTTGGAAATATCTTAAATTTAAAGTGAATTGAAGTACAAAAAAAAGTGTCGCAGCTCGTATCAAACAAAAAGCTAGCCGTTGGATTCGAGCTCAGACATCGCTGCTCCTCTGCGGGCTAAACTGTAACGGAAGTGGAGGGTAGGGGGCGCTGACGTATGTTATTTAACCGACAGTGGGCGGTACCACGTGAGTGCGAAACGTCACGACGCTACTCGTTTCCTTACGTAATCTTTTGTTATTTCCACGACGAACTGGTTAATTTAAAATTATGTGTACTGTACAAATTGTATTTTATTGTACTTAAGTTATCCATTTGATGATTTCACTTGTTTATATAGTAAAATGACAAAAAAGCGATGATGCATCCTCTTAGCAGTTGTTTTGTATTGAGCTGTAGCTGGCTGCCGTACTGTATTGTACCCATTCTGCAATCTTTTAATAAAGTGTTCAATCATTGCCCTCTCCATAAGTACGTTACCTAACAAAAGTTCTAAATGCTAGGCCTGCGCATTAGAGATGACAGATGAGCAACCAACAGGCAGAGATGTAGTGGAGCTAAACCCACTTTTTATATATGCTATATATACACACTATTTTAAGTTGGCGAGACTCGTTGTTATTGTATTTTCTAGTATAGACTATAGTAAATACATAGATTGATTCAATAAGGAAATAAAACACAATTATAGCCTCACATATTTGAGATTGGCATTGCTGTGATTGATTGAAAACTTTATTCATAGATGTCCTGCACAGACATGATCCATGGCCTGATATTTTCACACTAATGCTTCCCCCTAGTGGCCAATACGGGTTTGTGCTCTCTCTCTTTATTATACTTCCATTATGACTCTTCCAGATGAATGGTAAAATAGACTGCATTTATATAGCGCCCCCCACCCCCGGTAAAATGGCATGAAAATAGGCCGTTGCCCAAAGGAGGGGGGTAGCCCATGTAAAACGGGTTCTACTGTTCACTCATCTCATCTTATATCAGTTATTGTGTTGAAGTATGGGGGAATACTTATGGGACCAATATAAAACCATTATATATACTAGTACTACAGAAGAGGGCTGTAAGAATCACACATAAAGTGAGTTATCGAGAACACACAAATACATTATTTATTAAATCTAGAATAATTAAACTTGAAGACATGGTTACGTTTCAAACAATGTTAATTATGTTTAGGGCAAGAAATAATACACTGCCAGAAAAACTACAAAATCTTTTTCATTTAGAAAGTGAGTTTAGTAGGAGAAAATACAATTTTAAACATCAGTTTGCATGTACCACACTTAAAGAGATGTGTCCTTCAGTTATTGGTGTAAAGTTGTGGAATTCTCTCCATAGCGAGCTTAAGGGATGTAATAGTGTTTATCAATTAAAAAAAAATTATAAAAAAAAATGTAGTCAGTATGAAAATCAAATGTGATCTGAATAGTGAGATCTTTTCTTTTTTTTATTCTTTCATTTTTTCTTGTTTAACTGTGGATTGTGTGTTTCTAGTATAATGGTATACATTATTATTTGTGTAAATTAGGTTGTACGTCAACCATTAAGTAAATACTTGTTTAGTTTAGGAATAAGGGGCAGGTAACTATAAGATTTATTCTTCTTCCTGCTCCTTTTGTCCATGGAATGATATTTATGATTGTGTAATGAAGAAACTCTGATTGTATGATTCCATGTGGCAAATAAATACTCTGAACTGATATATCAGTATTAATAACAACATCAACAATATAACTCTTATCAATGTAAAAGTTTATTTCAAATACTGACAAAATTCCTCTCAACTACTTCCACGCAACTGAAACATTCCAAGTACTCTCGTACTTTCTGAACACCTAAAATCAACCTAGTGTGTTTCTCACACAGTCATCCCAGTTATCATGTAAACCCCCCTTTTTTCTTGGAAGCAAGGGTGCCCCTGATATCCCTGCAGTTGTCTCGGGCCAGGATGGAATATAGTAATTAGCCTATGCAATAAAAGAACACATGAAAAAACAAAAACATATTTTTACTTGTATATGCAAAAACAAGAAAACAGATATGATAAAGCAGCAAAGAGTACTGTTAGAGCACACAGCCTGTCATTTCAAATAATTTTTACATTCTGGCACGTAGTATTTTAGTATTTATCACTTTCGTGGTATTTAAAACATACCCTGCTATATCCCTCTCAATTCATTTCTCCATACAAAGCCAGACAGTGCACATAAAAGCATTAAAGAACTCATGTCCTCTTGTTTTTAGCCATTCCATCCACAGATATTTTCATATAACCTGGAATTCCAGGCTATTCCACATCAACAGAGGCTCACCCCTCATCTTTTTATTGTTGCAAGCCGATACAAAGATTCCGATTCAATTCATTTCCAACTCCAGCAAGGGATACACGAGTTGATCACCTTTCAAGTTCATATTAATGGGTTAATTGACTAGATTAATGGGTAATTCCTGTTTCCCAGTGTCTGAAGTTGAAAATGAAATGGGGTGAGATGGCTAGAATCCTAGGACAGGTGTTCTTCGCAGGGCACCGTCTCCGTTTTAAGATTTGTCATCGACTTGAATCAGCAGCATTTACACATATATCCATATTATACAGATTCACAGAGCCTCTGCGGTACAAGCAGACAGTAGCAGAAGTAGTGTTTTTCAAACCAAAAGGAGAGAGGAACCATTCAAAAAGAAAACGACCTCGGGGGGAGGGGGGCATGAGATGAGGAAAGCAGGTGTGAAAGAACAACACAAAAATACACCCCATTAAATCTATTTACATTGGCTGGAACAGAGAATAAGCAGCACATTCATACAACTTGATGAGCACACTCAAAAAAATGTATCCTCTTTCACCCCCCTTGCAATTTTGACACATGGAACGGTGATGGTGTGCATATCCTTATCATCTAGCGCTAATGTGGTGTTGCTGGGAGTGTGCATTTGTGATCGTTCCCTGAAGCAGTGTTCTACATCCAGGCCAATATTCTCAGCAATCCGCTGTTCGGCCCGTTTTAAAACCAGACTATGCATGTCTAAAGTTTGCAGATTTGTTAAGCACATCTAGTTTTTTTTGTTTTTTTTAAGGTTCAACAGATGTGGATCGAGTCAAGAGCACACGCTCACACTTTGGCCCCTCTCTCATGTCATAAAATCTCTTGGCCCTGGGGTGAGCACATCCTGCAGGCATGCGGTGTCCCACTTTAAGCCGGTGACGATGATCTTGGGAGCTGGTCGGACAACTGTGGTTATCAGATTGCTCGCTTGTTTACCCCTCCGACGCAGACGAGATCAACGGTTTGACCAAGACTAAAGTAGGTCTAGAGCAATTAACTGGTAGTTTTCTCTTACTGGAATTAAGAGTTTTGCCATAGAATATTTAGGGTAAAATAAGTCCAGCTGTGAGAAATCTCTCGGAAGTGATACAATGGATAACCAGGCGCAAACTAAAAACAGTGCCGTAAAAGACACGTTAGGAGATTTAATAAAGTTTAATACTATTTACAGAAGCGTACACTCAAGGCATGGGGCTTGAACCACCCCCTACAAAACTTTCAGGCTTGTAGTAAACACGCTTCTTGATGGGACTGGACAGCCACCACGTTAAGATTTAACACAAGACATTGGCCTGGTTGCCAGCCTTTTCAATATGATACAGGAGATATATTGAGCTGGCTCTGGCCATGGGCAGCATATAGAAGAGTGTGTGTGGATTGTCAGGGCAGCAAGAGGGAAGGAAGTAAGGATGGCTGGAGTGGCGTGTGTCCCGTGGACAATCCAGGGCTCCCATGTGGTTTTGCTTTAATTACTTAACAGACACCCCCCTCTCCAAGTTCTTTTTGTTGTTGTTAAATGTTACAATCGTGCAGCATATTCATAGAGAGAAGGGGAGGAAAGGGAGTCGAGAATTAAAGCAACAAGGGCAGAAAAAAAAACCATGCGCAGTTTCACGTCCCCTTAGGTTGTAGCAGACAAGCCTTTAGGATTTGTTCGGCGAATAGGACGACGACAAAAACAGATGGGATAAAAGGAAGCCTGGATACATTTTTTCATGGTGAACACTTCCCTAGGACAGGTAGCCACACCTCACAGATTTGGTATGCAAGCAATTATTCACAAACATCTAACCCCCCCCCCCCCCCCCCCACAAATGTCAACGAAGGCGTGTGATCATGGTTCCTAACTTCCTCGTGTGACATTACGGTATTTTGGTTGTCAATCAGGATGCAAAAAAAAAAACATACTGTACATAATACAAAGTGCATTAACTCAACCCAATCCAACCCCCGACACTGATGACACACAATGCCGATGCCACCGTGACACGGCTCAGAACACCGACAACCCAGACATGAGGAGGGCGGCAGAACAGAGTGAGCAGGAGTGGGGGTAGAGCTGTGTGTGTTATGTAAGTGTGTGTGTGGTGAGATGGTGGAGAACGTGGCAGCCACACAAAAGCCACCCAAACACCATCCCCAACCCACAAGCAAAGAAAGGGAGTTGACATTTGACAACTGTACCCTATATGTTAAACCAAGTGATGCTTGGAGATGATAAACAGGGAGAGGGTGTGTGTGTGTATTTTTGTGTGTGTGCGGGGGGATGAGGAGGGACGTTCGTTGGGTGCCCCACGGAGTGGGGGTGGTGGGTGCGGTTGTAGCAGTGCCGGTGGATGGAAGCTAGCCGGCTAGTTTGCTGGTGACCAAGGAGGATTTCCGCTGGGGCAGGTCCTGTGGCGTGGGGATGTGGTCCCCGGTCACCAGGTTCTTGTCGGGTCCTGCCACAGGCAGCTGCTTGTTCTTCATTTTGGCCTTGGCCATGTTGTAGTCGCCCGAGTCAAAGTACTTTTGCTGTGTTGGGAATAAGACGACAGAAACTCAGTCTCTACATCTAAAGCAGGAGTGTTGCCCATTATAATGTAGATTTGACAACGTCACAACACTCAACAAAAGCCTAAAAACGGTCAATATCAATATTTGGGAAGGGACAATAGCCAGTTACACCAATATATATATATATATATATATATATATATATAACCAATATATCTCAGTAACAAGGACACAATAGTGTCATAGATGCAAAGCTCGTCTTTCACAAAGAGCGAGTGACTGAGCGCTAATGGCATAGCCGGTCATAGTCGCTTTGCATACAAAACAATAGTCATGACACCTTAATAATTGTAAAGTACAATTCAAGTAATAATTGTTATTACTATAGCTACGGTGATTGCTGATGACAAACATTCAGCAATACAGATCATGATCAAGTCATTTTATGTTGCATAGCTACAAGTTGGAGTGTCTTTTGCATCTTCTTCTGGCCCTGATGAGAGCACAGCCCGTAGGCTTAGCTTTGAGTTGGAGTGTATTAGAAACAAGTTATAAATAAAGTAAATAAATAATTTGCGAAGAGGCCATGGTCACCCACCCCTTTCTGTAGTCTCTAAGAGGCCATGGTCACCCACCCCTTTCTGTAGTCTCTAAGAGGCCATGGTCACCCACCCCTTTCTGTAGTCTCTACGAGGCCATGGTCACCTACTCCTTTCTGTATGTAGTCTCTAAGAGGCCATGGTCACCCACCCCTTTCTGTAGTCTCTACGAGGCCATGGTCACAAACCCGGTATTCGGTTCCATTCCGTTTAGTTCTAGCCCGTTCCGAGATCTGATGCAAACTCCCCCCCCCCCTCTCCCCCCTCTAGTTTGCGTACACACTGCAGTCTTGTTTCGTTCCGGGTTCTGTTTACGGTTTGCCTTTTGAGCGTTTACGCTTGCCGTAGGCGATGATGTCACGTTCGAAAATGTAAACACAGGAAGTGTTAACATGGCGCTGGAGACTGGATGCTGATATAAAATGAATAAATAAGCAATAAATATGAAGTTATATTTGAACCTCTGTTGTCAAGCCTTGTCAATATAACCCACCCCATTTTATCACGAATGGATGGTGTTTTAGAGTTCGCTTTTGAGCGTTTCCCAGGGCTAACGCTAAGCTAACGGCTAACGGTAGTTAGCTTAGCCTAGTCTAGTATAGCCTGTAGCACTTTTTCTTTTCAGCAAAGAACGTGCAATAAATACATTCACTGTGTGTTCTGCCTCTTTTCTCACGAATGGAACTCTGTTGTAGAGTCCGCTTTTGAGCGTTTTGCAGGGTTAACGTTAACGCTAAGCTAACGGCTAACGCTAGTTAGCTTAGCCTGTCCAGCAGCTAACATTATCCCATCGTTCGTGGCAATTATATTACATGTCATTGATCTACTGGTCGACCACGGCCGACTGGTTGAGCACCACTGGTCTAATAGAAATAAATGCATTCAAACAAGAAACTAATTTATAGAAAATAGCATGGCAAACAAAAATTGCCAGGCCTAATGCGAGCCAGGGAAGTGCTGTGCGTTTGTAACGTGGCTTCATGTTTTCATCCACTTGTTTTTGGTTGAGGTCTGAACTCTCAAATTGCCCATAAATATCGTTTTTGTGGGTATTCTCCAGTTGTTGCCGTGTGGTGTTATCTGCCCAAAATTCAAGCAAGCATGACAGTAACGACGTTGTGTGTGTCACGCCCCAGGGTTTGAAATTAACGGGGGCTTGGGGCATAATGCCCTTGAAAATGGACAAAATGCCCTCGAAAATCAGTTAAGGGGGGCACAAAATGCCCCAGACAGTTTACTAATTATATATATATATTTATCCGGTAATGACGCGTCTGTGTATCGTACGGTTCAGATGACGCGCAAATAAAAAAAAATCATTTGGCGGAGGTGAGCACTGGCTGCTGCAGCAGCACTGCAGCTGAGCCAGGTGCTAGTCAGTTTGTGTACAAATGGCAAGCACAATCTAAATCAATCTTCATTACGACTTTAAAAACATAGCCATTAACATTACATAGGCATACACACATCTTGCCATAGCGTTAGCAGTTTGTACAATACAACGCACGTTTTAACTATGGTAGCACTAGCCCCAGCTAATACAGTCAATGAAATGTTATCGTAGCTACAAGCTAGCAGAGGAGGGAATGAGAGTCTGAGAGGCGGGGTGTTTAAAGACAATGATAGGCGTTTATTCAACATCCAAGAAGGCTAACATACAACTGTGTTTTACTAACTCCAACCGGGACTATTGCCGCTTTCCCACTGCATGTTGATGTTATGAACTCCTCCTAACGTGACCGGAGCTGAAGGTGCCACACGCTAAAATGTCCGTGGGGACCCGGCGCCAACCCATAGATAGTTCCAACTCAACGAATTACGTAATCCACCACAGTTGCACTCAATATTTAAATAATGTTAGTCTAAATAAATGTAGATACATAATAATTTCAAGCAGAAAACTAATCTTTCCATTAAGAACCGACAATCAGGGAATTTAAACATGGTTGACATTGTTTTTTTGTGTTTATATTATAGAAAGGAAAGTCTAGTGCTGGCTGAGCATATTGTTTGTTTGCACTAAGTTAATACTTTGACAAATGTAGCCTATATTTTTCAGTCAGTTCGGTCTTTGTGTGCCAAACATTATTTAAGGCTGTAAACACTAACACTGTAAACCTTTTTATATATATATATATATATATATATATATATATATATATATATATATATAAATGAGAAGCATGTTTAGATTTGAGTGTTATTTTTTTTTAATAAAAATTAACGTATATCGAACCGAACCTAAAACTGTGACCCCCAAAACCGTGATACGAACCGAACCGTCCATTTTGTGAACCGTCCCACACCTACCGTTTATCATAAAAATTCAGTGCCCCTGAAATACAAAAAAGCCCCCGAAAATCAATTAAGGGGGGCAAAAAAAGCCCTTGAAATTTTTTTTCAATTTCTAACCCTGTCACGCCCCCCCGCACCCGCACGGCCCGATTCCGAGACCACCTAATCCAACTGGTCCCGTTCAGCGGGGGGTAAAACGAATCAGCGCCGTTTCGCATCCCAAAGGGGGTGAGTGAGAACACTCCCCCCCGTTCCCGGGAGCAGTGATTCGATCCCAAAACGTGAGTGAGAAAGGCCCCTAAGAGGCCATGGTCACCCATCCCTTTCTGTAGTCTCTACGAGGCCATGGTCACCTACTCCTTTCTGTAGTCTCTAAGAGGCCATGGTCACCCACCCCTTTCTGTAGTCTCTACGAGGCCATGGTCAACTACTCCTTTCTGTAGTCTCTAAGAGGCCATGGTCACCTACTCCTTTCTGTAGTCTCTAAGAGGCCCTCGTCGTCACCCACCCCTTTCTGTAGTCTCTAAGAGGCCATGGTCACCTACTCCTTTCTGTAGTCTCTACGAGGCCATGGTCACCTACTCCTTTCTGTAGTCTCTATGAGGCCATGGTCACCCACCCCTTTCTGTAGTCTCTACGAGGCCATGGTCACCTACTCCTTTCTGTACTCTCTAAGAGGCCATGGTCACCCACCCCTTTCTGTAGTCTCTAAGAGGCCATGGTCACCCACCCCTTTCTGTAGTCTCTAAGAGGCCATGGTCACCCACCCCTTTCTGTAGTCTCTAAGAGGCCATGGTCACCTACTCCTTTCTGTAGTCTCTTCATGAGGAAGTCAGAGCCTCCCGGCTTCTGGCCCAGGCTGGGGTACTTGGCCTTCAGCTTGGCCTCCTCTGCCTTCACTGGGTTAGCATTCTTCTCCTGAGAGTCCTGGAGAGATGGGGGGGGGGGGGGATTATTTGAATTCAAATCATTTTGCAAATTGTAGACAGCTGACACTCGATTTTCAGTAATTATACAAATAGTGTATGGATACAAAAACACCAAGATGACAGAAGGACGTCTAATGAGGGGACTCAGGGGAGTATTTGACTAGCTAGCTGGTTGGTTAACAGGTGTGTAGAAGAAGCAAAGCAGGTCACAACAATATTTACAAAAGGCCAGGGGAGGAAACTAACTTTTTGGCTTACCAGCCAACTGGCGAGTAGATGATTTTTTTTACCAGCCAAGCTGATTTTTTTACCAGCCAAAAATAAATCGCTAATTGTGATAATTACTTCTTTGTATGTCTTCGTCTAAATTGATTTTCAATCATAGTAATAATCACACCGTGTCTCTACTCTTTAAAATATTTATTAGCATAAAACATTAATAAGTGTCTCTACTCTCCACAATATTAGCATACAACATGTATTAATCACACTGTCTCTACTCTTCAAAATATTAGTATATCAGATACAGTATTAACATGAAAGAGGGAACTATTCTGGACTGGGTTGGGCTGAACTTGGCAGTGAAAGATGCTGGGCGATATATTGAGTATACGCGATGTATCGCGGCTTGTTCTACGTGAGATGTAGTAAATTACTATATCGTGAACATCGAGTATATGTTGTCACGTCGCGGCTGATATGAGACTTGCTTCAGCGTTCCTCTCATTTCATTATAGACAGACCAGCGCGGACCTTCAATGACATGCAATTGGCTAACGTTAGCTGCTAAGTTAAACCATAATAAGCTAAGCTAACTAGCGTTAGCTCTTAGCTGCTAGCGTTAGCTCAAAGCGGACTCCACGACACTAGTTCCATTCGTGGGAAAAGGGGGTGGATTATATTGACGACGCTTGACAACAGAGGTTTAAAGATAACTTCATATTTATTGGTTATTCGTTTCTTGCATCCAGTTTCAATCTCCGTGTGTTCAACTTCCTGTGTTTAGATTTGAGTGTGACATCGCCTACGGCAGCTTATACGCTCAAAACGCAGCTTATACGCTCAAAGCGCACACGAGAGACACACACGGAGCACTGTGTACTGTGTAAACAGCAGCGTGTGTGAAATAACCAAGTCCCCTTCTCTCCCTCTTTTTTTTTGTTTGTTTTATTTTTTAAACAAACATATAAACAAACATGACAACACACGATAAGATATACAAGCATTATTAACAGTGCACAATGAAATCAACATATAGTTAAATGTCTTATACAGGATATACCCCCAATACCTGCTATCTAATACCCTACACACATATGCTCTACACCAGACCTGGGCATTGTACGGCCCGCGGGCCGGATACGGCCCGCGGGATGATTCTGACCGGCCCGCAAAAGATTACATGTTTTTATTTATTTTTTTTACTTTTTTCTTTTCATGTCAACGTTCACACGCACAATATACGCTTAGGAGACATGCTCAGAAGATGTTGGTTCTCTTTGGATCCACCTACATATGTGAACAGACATTCTCAGTCATGACGTTTACCAAGTCCAGGTACAGATCCTCTCTCACTGATGAACATCTGGCAGCTGTGCTTCGCATCTCCACCTCAGACATGCAACCTGACTTTGATGGACTTGTTAAAGCTCAACAGAGACTGGATTTATCACACTGAATGAAAAAAAAAGAACTGAAGAACACTAAAATGTGGAAATATAACAAGTGAAATGGGACACTTGATATATTTTTCTTTTTTTTGCACAGTTCTGAAAACATTAAATGTTTAATATAGGCATGTAAAGTAAAAAAGGCTACAAAACTGGGACACTTTTCTTTACACAGTTCAGTGACATGTCTTGTTTATTTTTTCTATAAGATGATGTGATGTCTTTAGAAAGCTAAGAAAATCCTTGTTTTAATAGTATATGAAACTCAAAATGCCCTTTGTTATTAATGTTTCACATTTTGTTTATCATTTTGGAAATCAATTATATTTGAATAAATGATATTTTTGAAAGCTAACCTCACCTTTTAATTGTCAAATAATAACATACACTCTTACCAGGGGTCAAAACAATGCCATTTACTGCTTTTTATATAGAAATAAAATGTATATTATGCATAATTGAGTTTGGAATTTTGGCCCGGCCCCCCAACATATTTTCAGTTGCTCATTCGGCCCCCCGGGAAAAATAATTGCCCACCCCTGCTCTACACACATATGCTCTAGCTCATACCCCCCCCTCCCGGACCCCCCATTGGATAATCCATCCATTATCCCTCGCTCCTAACCAGACACTACCATTATATGCTATCTTTTATTTTCTCCACCAATTCTAACCACATTGTCATTTTGGATTCATTGAGACCCAAAATTCTTGCTGTAGATATTTATTGATAAATCACATCGAGATATGTAATAATCCAGACCTTTCGGCAAATTTTTTCCAGTTGGAACCATTGTGATGCTATCAGCTTTTTAGCCACTGTGATACCCGATAAAACCAATCTCTTTAGCTGTGGATGTACTGCTTACTCAAAAACATCATTCAGCAGTAATACAGAGGGGTGTACAGGTATATTCAAAGTTAAGAGATTTGATAATTGCTGAGTCACCTCTTTCCAGAATATTTTAACTGGTGGGCAGTCCCAGTAGTACATGTGCATAAATGTCCCCTCGTCTCCATTTGTACATAAGGAGCATTTGGATTCTTGTTTAAGACTCATTTTTTTCAGTCTTATAGGAGTCAAGTATGTCCTGTGAATATAGTTAAGATTTATTTGTTGATGGTCCGGATTCCTTGATGTAAATCGAACATTTGCCCAGGCTTCTTGCCAATCAAAATCGCTTTCCAGGTCTGGTATATCCCTCCTCCAGACGGAGTCTAGGTGGAGGGTTTCATATGAGGACGTTAGTAATTGATGATAAAAATCTGAAACAAAACTTCTCGATGTCTCTTTCATAGAAAAATGTGTGGTATCTGTGGTGTTCAATTGGTATCTTTAATGGAACACCGTGAGACTTCAAACATAACAATAACTGTGTAAAAAAAATTTGTGGACTCGGTGAGATTAATTTTTTTGCGTATTTCTTCATAGCTACAGAAACCCCGTTTGTTAAAAACATCACCTAATGAGTGTATGCCTTGCTTTTCCCATATAGGGAATCTTATAGGTCGTTTTCCAATCAAGAGTGCATTGTTATTGAATAAGGGAGTATGATTATGCCATTTATGTGGATTAGAATGTTTTTTTTGTGTTTCACGCCATATCCGGATCGCATGAGTAATTATGGGGCCAAATTTCCGTTCGCATTGCTTAATTGATCATTTAGTGTATGCTATGTCCTTCAGTCTATGTGGGGCTACTATATTTTCTTCTAATTTTCTCCAGGATACTAATGCTTGGGGATCAAACCATGTTGTCAATGGTCTTAAAGTGTACGCCTTAAAATAGTGTAAAAAAAATCTGGAAATGCCATACCGTCTGCTTTGTTTCTCTGTGCGGTGGATCTTTTTATACGTGGTGGTTTGTTATTCCAAATAAATTTGTATGTGGAGGAGTGTAATTTTTTCCAGTAACCCTCTGGAGGGGGTAACGGTAGTGTAACTGAGGGGTTACAAAACCCTGACTGTATTAAAGATTGTGATAGATTAAACCACTGCTAGGTATGTACTTTAATTACTGGCCAGACAGTACATCGAATATAGATGGTGAACACTCACAAGAACACGGCATTGACAAAGAAATAGTATTTGAGGGTATTTTATTATTATGCAACATTAGGTTACAGAATGAGAATTAGGGTTGCGCTTGTATGGCGAAGAATATGCATAAAGTCAGTCAGTAGCATGAGTCACTGGGAATAGCAAGAATCCTACGATGGGTCTAAGCTGACGCCACCTGGTGTCTAATAGCAACTATAGAAGGCAACGCTGGTACCGCCTGGAGACACTGGGTTCCCTCCGGGTGTAAGGCCTAGAGGGTAGAGGAATGTTCGGATACTCAGTCTGATTCAATGAAGAATAAAGAGACTCCACGTACAGGAGTCGGTCCTTGTAAATCCAACGATCAGCAGCAAAGCAATAATTGTAATCCAAATGCTCGATAGCACTGATGACAGCCAGCCAGCCTCTGTCCACCAGGCCAGCCCGAGTGGTAATCCTCACGAGGTTGAATCCCAAACGATAGTGGAAATCAACGAGGCTCTTCTCCGGGTAACACGTTCCAAATCAATATAATCCAACCAGTATTGGTTCTGCAATCGCCGCCGCTGGTTCTCCTGTGCACATGTCCAATGCTACACACGAACCAACTGGGTTGCACGATATACAATAAATGAACGACTATTTACTTCACATTAAACTAGGTCGAACTTGACGTTACTGCATTAAACTCTGACACTTTACTTATTCTATTCGCACATGTTCTCAACGCACGGTTGCTCACTTCACTGTCACCGAACACACAGACTTTAGACGAACTTGTCACACTGCTTGCTTAGACGAACTGCTGCTGTGCGCACCTGCGCCGATATATATACTTAAGTGGCTTTCTAGTTCCAAACCTAACCACTTGCCCTGAATCAATACATTGCCAAGGGCATGTCCCGACTTGCCCCAAACTCGCCCCTTGCACCTGTCTGAGTGCGAGACTGCCTGGCGCCGCCGTCAGGGGGCACTTATCCATAAGGAAAGCGAATATTACTATGATTACACGCAGGCTTAAAAGGGATACAACGTGTATATATAAATAATATACAATGTATATAAAACAATAAATGTAGATTCTCAACTTTAATCTGGCCCTTCACAACAGGTAGCATTGAGCTGAAGAAGTTGATTCTAGGTAGTATGTCCATCTTAACTATTGATATCCGTGCCTGTACCGAGTTTTTAAGTTTTGACCACCTATCAAGGTCGTCTTTGATTTTGTTTTGGATTTTTATGTAATTGTGCTTCACCGTTTGTCTTATGGTGGGGAATATTTCCACTCCCAAGCATCTAAAGTGTTTTACCATAGGTATCTCTACTGGGAGGGTTATATTTTTTTTGCAGGGGCGTTAAGTGGAAGGAAAGCCGACTTCGGCCAATTTATCTTAAATCCCGATAAATCTCCAAAGTCCTCAATCAACTCAAGCAGATGAGGCAATGTGGTGTTGGGGTTTTGCATGAACAGTATTACGTCGTCCGCATATAAACTAATTTTATGTTGTGTGCCCTTGATTACGATTGGTTCTATGGATTGGGATTGTCTTATATATTGTGCTAAAGGCTCTAATGATAGATCGAATAGTCCGGGACTAAGAGGGCAACCCTGTCTAGAAGAGCTTGTATGCTAACAGTAGCTAGCCAGCTTAGCCTACATCACAATGATAATCACCAAGCTAACTTGTACACACTGTAGGGCTGGGCAATTAATCGAAACTGATATCGATTCATAGACCTATGCAATCTCATTTCTAAGTTATGACTATTTTCTTTTATTATTATTATTTTTTTTTTAACTTTTTAAATTATTTTATCTGGGTTAAACATGATTGTGGAACTCCCTCTGGTGTTGTGGTCGTGGTATTCACTGACCTTTGGGAAGTATTTCGACATGCACATTAGGGCTGGGTACCGAATTCGGTACTTTTGAGGTACCGAACCGAAACACGTCGGTACTACCAGAGACAAAAGCCACAGAGTGGGCAATCAAGAGACACTGGCTAAGTTGATTTGACACCCTCGGTCCGCGGCCGCCTCGGTGCATCTTTCTACTCTCTCCCCTGAGCTCTGAGCTCCGGTCGCGTCGCTGTCTTCTTCTGGTCGCAACGGTCTGACTTCCTGTGATAACGGTCTAATCTACACTGCTGCCACCTGTCGTCACGGAGGAGAATTGCACCCATTTTGTAAAAAAAAAAAAAATAATAATAAGTACATAATACGTACCAATCCGTGAGCCGTGAAGAGGCCGTGCAGAGGGTCGAAAAAACAGGAGAATCCCGGTAAAACCGTGAGAGTTGACAGCTATGGTACCGGTTCAAATGTGAAAGGTACCCATCCCTAATGCACATGGGTATCTTAGTGGTGTAGTGTATCTTGTAGACCAGGCCCATTGCAAGTTGCTGTACTCTGTCGTCTACTCTAAGCCATCCTAGGTTGTCAAAGTGGACAGGGGTGAGGTGGGTTTTAGGAGTAAGGTCAAGCAGTAGTCTGACCAGTTTGTTTTGTGATGTTTGTAATCTTGTTTTTAGTGCCTTTGAGGTGCTTTGGTACCATGAGGTGCAAGCATAGTCGTAGTACCCTTGAATGAGTGCTCCTCTTCAAGGTATTCTTGTTTACCAGAGAGGAGATCCGGTACAGGAATCTAGTTTGTTGGTTGACTTAGTTTTATTACATTGGATCCCATTTTGTCACAGGAAAGATTTGCCTCTATAGCAGGGGTCAGCAACCTTTTTGACATGGAGTGCCTGTTTGAAATATAGTTGTAACTAGGGCTGACCTTCGAAGCTTTTTTTGGCAATCGAAGCTTCGGGGCCGAGCTTCGATTTTAATTCGAAGCATTGAATTAATTTTTTAAAAAATTAAAAACATTTTTTTTTTTTTTTTTTTTTTTTAATCTTATGTTGTGGGACTTGTACAGCACTTTCATAAACGTTGTTGTTTTTAAATGTGCTCTATAAATAAAGTGGGTTGGATTAATTAATTAAGTAGCCCCTTTCGTGACTGAGCCAACAAGGTTTCACTCGGCTGTGTGATTTAATTCAAGGTGGATCGCTGTTGTCGTTTGAACAACTTCAGATTTCATGGGAACTACCAATCCCCCAAATCAAGAATGTTTAAGATGAATGAAGTAAGATTTTTATTATTTGAAATATGGCCTGTGTAGACTAAACTATGCACAGAATTATGTTAGTCTACAAGGTCCGGATTCTACATGGTCCGGCAATGTAGACCTTGTAGACTCCACTACAGACCAATTATCAGTGAATGTTCATGCATTTTTAAGAAGGGCAACTTCCACAGAAAAAAACAAAGAACTCACCAAAACATCTCAGTAGCACCTTATCTAAATTTTATTTCCTATTTTGTTTATTCATCCCAGTATCTTTCTTTCTTATGTGTGGAATTCTACAAGGCATGTAGGTGTATATGTATTTGAGGATGATATCCTTCAAACAGGCAATAGTGATGATATAATTTGGGCAGTGCTGAGCTGGGTTACTTTCCTCCAGTGTATTTGTCCCCCGGCCCCACCCAATGGCCCCATGCGCACACACATTTAGTCATTTAGCTGACGCTTTTATCCAAAGCGACTTAGAAGTTCTGTACGACAAGACAGCAAGAAGGGTACGACAAGACAGCAAGAAGGGTACAACTCTATCAGCTGAGTAACAATGTTTATCAAAGTGTTGCGTGTTACAGTGTAGGTTAGTTTCTTAGGAAAAGTGCATGACAGTAAGGTTAGTCACGGTTAGATATATATATATTTTTTTTAATCATTTCAGATAATGGTTGAAGAAGTGAGTCTTTAGTCGACGGCGAAAGATTGGACGGGATTCGGCTGTCCTAACTGGGATGGGTAGTTCTCACACACACACACAAATCGAAGTTAAAAAAAAAAATTAAAAAAAAAAATCATTTTTTTTCTTTCCCTTTTTTTTTTTAAACTTCGATTTTTTTTTTAATGTTCGAAGCTTGTGCCATCGAACAAAGCTTCGAAGCTTCGAAGTATTTAAGACAGCCCTAGTTGTAACTAGTGTGCCTCAACAATATTCCATGCATCGTAATTTTTTTTCTCTCATAATCAGGTATTTTTAATGATAATTTTTACATTACTACATCATTATTGTTATTGTTATTATTAACAATATTATTATGATGGTTGTATCAACCCTAAATCTGAGTCGGGGGGGGGGGGGGAATGCAATGCAGACAAACAGCTGCATACAGTGCGACCATTTCACTCACATTTGCCCATTCATTTTTGGACACATCACACACCATTGGTGTGTGTACTGTACGTGTGCTGTCATAGCTCCACCTACAGGCCTAATGGAGAACACCAGGATGTGAATGGAGGGTGAATGTGAGGTATATCGTGTAAATAAGTTTTGATTGATCGCAAGACTACACTGTAAAAAAAATATAATAATAAGTTACCAGAACTTTAAAATATTGAGTTCAGTTACTGTGCATTAAGGTTTTCAGTTTTTAATCCATAATAAGTTAACAGAAAAATAAGTACACAACCACATTATTTCAACCTAATAAAACTATGTTTATTGTCATTGTTTTAAGAACACAAGTTGACTTGGTAATACTCACATTTTGAGTAAAAAAATTGCTTTTAACATGTGCAATGTTCAATGAAATAGAAAAATAAATAATACAATTTGTTGATTAATCCCACTGGTCACAATGGTGACCGTAATAATGTTTGTTATACGGCTCTGCAAATGTTACTGAATGATAGCAATGTATTTCCAGCTAAATTGAAATAATAAACAAATAAAGGGTCTCAATTAAATATGTGGTAGTAAAAAGAACCTGTGGGAGGATTTCAACAAGATAAATGCGACAACAGTGCAAAATATTTCACTATAATATTTCAAAGCAAAAAAAAAAAAAAAAAAATTATATATATATTTTTTTATGCTGCCCCCTGTGCCTATGCAAATGCCCCCGGGTGCCTATGCAGGCACGCGTGCCTAGGGTTGCCTACCCCTGCTCTATAGGATGGAACCCAGGTAGGTAATTTCATCTTTCCTTTTAAGATAAGATAAGATATTCCTTTATTGATCCCCTTGGGGAAATTCAGGCATCATAGCAGCATGGGGGAAGGGGGGGGGGGTACAGGTAGTGAAAACAACACAAGCAGTGTAAACAAATAGGTCAATATAATTTACTATCTAACTAACTGAAATATACATTATTCATTATTCACAGTATCACAGTATCCACATAAGGTGCAGTATGCATAAGGTAGTGTTATAATTGTCCTACTTGGGTTCCTATTAGTTATAATAATAATTAGGACCTGCTCAGAGGTCATCAATCGGCACACATGCGATGCATGCATGCAATTCGTATCTGCGATTAACCCATCCCGTCGTCCTTCCCCCCCAAGAGCAGCCGGGAGCAGACAGGCGTCAACTTGAGGCGCGCCAGGGGACCAATCCAAGTGCTCCTGTCCGTCTTCGTCAAGGACGCCACAGCGTTAGCAATCTATTGTTGTGCATGTTTTTCCATTGGGTTTATCTTATCGGGGGGGGGGGGGGGGGGGAACCCTTGCGAGCACGGGGAGAACATGCAAACTCCACACAGAAAGGCCTGGGAGATACCCCACCTGGGTAACTGGCATCATGGAAACCTGGTCCCCAAGCGGGAATCGAACCCTGGACCTTCTTGCTGTGAGGCGACAGTGTTAACCACTACACCATAGGTCGATGTCTGGCAGCAGTCGCTGCCCACTGTTGTGGGTGGCCATACCCACTGGTATGAAGTAGGCTTGGGCGGTATGACGGTATTAAGGTATACCAGGGTATTTAGAAATACCTACGGTATTGATTTTCAATACCGTCCGTCACCGTCAAAATCACAGATGCGCTTCAGTTTCTATAACAGTGAAACGGAGTTTTGAGTGTAGTGTACACACTGAGTGTAGTGCACACACGCGCCAGCAGAGGGCGAGACCGCTCTAGTGGAGCGAGTGGGTCACAACGGTGTTCACGTTTTACGGTAATGTTGCGACAGTGCTGTGAAAATACCGTAAAGCGTTGTGACGAGAGCAGTCTTGTTGTGGCGCACTCCGTCTCTTATTATATGTGAACTAAATTATTATATGTGAACTAAAGAGTACAAGGTTTACACAACAGGCCCCACCCGCCTTTTTATTGTATTTGTACCGTCCTGTACTATCCGCTGTCAGCTGTTTATCTCTCTCTGTGAGCTACTGAGCTTGAATAACTAGCGTTAGCTCACGTTAAGTAGCGTTAGCTCTGCGGCTAATCTTAGATTACCCTGAACTAAATCAATGACTAGGTTATAAAGCATTCGAGTAGTTTTCACTGCACATAGAAGTAGCCAAACAACGGGAGCATTTCGGGAGCATATGACCAAAACCCAGGCAATTTCTAGCCCTTAAGGAATCAAATAGTCTGCCATGGCTATAGGCTAGATGCTAACTCTAAAACGGTGCGGGCTTCTACCGGTGCGGGACTACCGTTCTGAGAGCTGACGATGATTTGTTTACTTGGTAACACGTAACCCCCCCCCGCGGATGAAAATGAAAGTCATACCGTCAAATACCGTGCACCGGGGTATTATAACATAAAGGTTTGCCGGTTTGAAAATAAGGATACCGCCCAAGCCTAGTATGAAGGACTGTCCGAGGCGGTTAGTTGAGTGTCGGGGGGTATGAGTCTGTGGCTTCCTTGTCACCTTCACCCAATAGCGGCACGGTGGTGTAGTGGTTAACACTGTCGCCTCACAGCAAGAAGGTCCAGGGTTCGAATCCCGCTTGGGGACCAGGTTTCCATGATGCCAGTTACCCAGGTGGGGTATCTCCCAGGCCTTTCTGTGTGGAGTTTGCATGTTCTCCCCGTGCTCGCAAGGGTTTCCCCCCCGATAAGATAAAACCCAATGGAAAAACATGCACAACAACAAGATCGCTAACGCTGTGGCGTCCTTGACGAAGACGGACAGGAGCACTTGGATTGGTCCCCTGGCGCGGCTCACGTGGCGCCTGTCTGCTCCCGGCTGCCCTTGGGGGGGAAGGACGACGGGATGGGTTAATCGCAGATACGCATTGTATGCATGGTTCGCATGTGTGCCAAATGGTGACCTCGGAGCAGGTCCTAAATTATTATTATTATTATTATTATTATAATATGTTTTGATCTGGTCAGGTGCGCTGTCACCTAAAATGTTTTGATCTGATCAGGTGCGCTGTCACCTAATATGTTTTGATCTGGTCAGGTGCGCTGTCACCTAATATGATTTCATCTGGTCAGGTGCGCTGTCACCTAATGTTAATATGTTTTCATCTGTGTCCACTGACCACTGACACACAGTGGGGGATGTTTTAAAAATATTATTTAATATATAATATAATATAATAATTTGTGCTTCACCTAAAGTGGATAGAAAACACAGTACTGTGCAAAAGTCTTAGGCACCCAATCGTTTTTATATAAATTGTCTTAGATGTAAATAAATTTTTTTTATTAGTGTGCCAGTAGACTACTCTTAGTACATTTTCATTTAATTATTTTTTAAAGCATCTTCATGGTTTAATAATGGAAACATATTTTGCAGTGACTTATTATAATCATCATATTGGCGTGACTGTATGCATCAAAGGGTTAAATCAAGCATTTTTAAGTGCTTTAGAGGAAATGTCAAAATATCGCAATATATATCGTGTATCGTGATATGGCCAAAAAATATCGTGATATCATTTAGAGGCCATATCGCCCAGCCCTAGGCTGGACTGGGTTGGGCTGGACTGGGCTGAGCAGTGAAAGAACCAAGCATTTCACTGTAATGTAATAGCTAAATAAAACAACTTGAACTTGACTTGTTACATTTGCACTCTGGTTGGATGCCAAACGTATTCTGGTTGTACTGTACTTGTGCTGTATGATGACAATACATTTGGAATCGAATCTCATGTCAACGCTAGGGGTTCAGCAGGTGTATTCTGAATGACAAGTATGACAACATCACCGTTGTGAAGGGAATATGGGCAGATTGCAGAATGATTTTTTTGTTTTGTTTACTAGTACTCGCCAGACTGGCGAGTGCTCTTCATGAATCACTTGCCAAACATACAAAATACTCGCATTTGGCGAGTAAAGTGGCCTAATTTCCTCCCCTGCTGAAAAGGCGCTGCACACCATCCTCACTTGCACATTAAAATAAATACATATTTAGGCTATTCTGCAACATTTCGTTCTATAGTGTTCACCAGGCATCCAGCTGTAGACCCAAAAAAGTTGCATGATTATCAAACACTGAGGGCTAGATCCACAAAGAATGGATTGCACGGTGCTAATTGCACCCTTACTTACAATTCATTATGAATTGAAAATGGGGGACCCTGATGTAAACAAGACAAAAGTATTTCTCTGGTCTGCATCCCCTTAACAAGTGTGTATTGAGCTGTACTTTATTGTACCCATTCTGCAATCTGTTAATAAAATGTTTCATTCAATCAATCACAGCGCAGGTGATTGATTGAATGAACATTTTATTAACAGATTGCAGAATGGGTACAATACAGTTGTGCGAAACATTCATGTGCACACAGGCCGAAACTGCCCTGCACAAAAAGTACAGAGATAGCATATGTACAGCATACATCATGTCCACAATCTTTATGTGGCAATTCAGGATGAATAGATGCGTTATATATATGTACATCATGTCCACAATATTTATGTGGAATTTCAGGATGAATAGAAACATTATATGCAGTCTGTAGAAAGCAATACTTGTGCCGTGTATAATTCATCTGTAAAATAAGATTAAAATATTTTGGCACGACTGCCGTTCATGCTGATCACATAATAAACTGTCCAAACAGGCTTTTCACATGTTACTCAGCTGAGCTAGAGTGTAGAGTGCTCAACAACCAGACAGGGACCATATCATTAGGTGTTGCTTGGACTACAAGAAGCTGGAGCAGCAGACCACACCATTATCAGCATGCAAGTTTGATGTGGGGGGGGGGGGGGGGGGGGGGGGTCTGGTCGGACAACACAGAGGCCCTCTACAGGAAGGGACAGAGCAGGCTGTTCTTCCTGAGGAGACTCAGATCAGTCAATGTTTGCAATAGCTGCAGTCATTCTACCAGTCTGTAGTGGCCAGCGTCCTCTTCCATGCTGTGGCATGCTGGGGGGGCTACATCAACAAACTGAACAAGCTGGTGAGGAAGGCTAGCTCCGTGGTGGGAGTCGAGCTGGTCAGACTAGAGGTGGTGGCAGAGAGGGGGATGAGAAGGAAGCTGGCCGCTATCCTGGAGAATCCCTCCCACCCCCTCTATGACGATCTAGTCAAGATGAGAAGCACGTTCAGTCAGACTCGTACACCCCCATTAGCATTTAGTTTTTTTTCAGACAATATATTAGATTAGATTTAGATTAGATATTGTAACTATTATTGTAGGGCAAATATAACTGAGAGGGCATACATGTATACCCTCACCTCACACCTTGTTGACCATTATGCACAGGGACCGAAACTAAAGCCCGCCGCCCGCCAGGGGCGGGCTGTTTTTACCTTTGGCGCATGACACTTAGAGGGCTGCCCGCCGTGTGGCGTGTAGACGTGTAGTTCATAACTTCATAACGATACTCTTGTGCGAGTACAGATTATAGCCGCTCGTCTTTTTTTTCTCCGCCGCGAGATCGTTAAAAAACTACAAGTCCCACATCGCACTAGGTCCAATCACAGTAGAGTGATGTGACTGGTTTGATGGTTTCATGAGAAAAAAAGCAAATGACCAATCGGAAGCTATCTGGCTTGTTTACTTCATCTCAGGGTTCGAAATTAACGGGGGCTTGGGGCATAATGCCCTTGAAAATGGATAAAATGCCCTCGAAAATCAGTTAAGGGGGGCACTTAATGCCCCCGACAGTTTACTAATTATATATATATATTTATCCGGTAATGGAGCGTCTGTGTATCGTATACGGTTCAGATGACGCGCAAATAAAAAAAATCATTTGGCGGAGCCGGTGTTCTGCACTGGCTGCAGCAGCAGCAGCAGCCAGGTGCTAGTCAGTTTGTGTAAAAATGGCACGCACAATATAAATCAATCTTCATTACGACTTTAAAAACATAGCCATTAACATTACATAGGCCTACACACATCTTGCCATAGCGTTAGCAGTTTGTACAATGTTTGTAGCTGTTAGCTAGCTAGCCCTTCACAACAACAGCTAACACCGTAGCTACTAGCTACTGTAGCAGAGGAGGAAATGGGAGTCTGAGAGGCGGGGTGTTTAAAGACAATGATAGGCGTTTATTCAACATCCAAGAAGGCTAACATACAACTGTGTTTTACTAACTCCAACCGGGACTATTGCCGCTTTCGCGCTGCTTGTTGACGTTATGAACCGCTCCTAACGTGACCGGAGCTGAAGGTGGCGGTGCCACACGCTAAAATGTCCGTGGGGACCCGGCGCCAACCCATAGATAGTTCCAACTCACCGAATTACGTAATCCACCACAGTTGCACTCAATATTTAAATAATGTTAGTCTAAATATATGTAGACAGAAACACAATAATTTCAAGCAGAAAACGAATCTTTCCATTAAGAACTGACAAGCAGGGAATTTAAACATGGTTGACATTGTTTTTGTGTGTTTATATTAATTAAAGAAAGGAAAGTCTAGTGCTGGCTGAGCATATTGTTTGTTTGCACTAAATTAATACTTTGACAAATGTAGCCTATATTTTTCAGTCAGTTCGGTCTTTGTGTGCCAAACATTATTTAAGGCTGTAAACACTGTAAACCTTTTATTTTATTTTTAATAAATGAGAAACATGTTTAGATTTGAGTGTTATAGAAAAAGAAAGCAATACGCTTGGACCAGCACTCACAGATTTTGGTATATTTAATGGCAGCCTGAAACAAACATGTTTCGGAACGATTATGTTCCGAAACATGTTTGTTTCAGGCTGCCATTAAATATACCAAAATCTGTGAGTGCTGGTCCAAGCGTATTGCTTTCTTTTTCTATTATACTCGACGGGATTTCAGCACCCAGTGTTATAATTTGTGAGCGCAGTCTATCTTGACTTTTAGATTTGAGTGTTAAATTTTTTTTAATAAAAATTAACGTATATCGAACTGAAAACCGTGACCCCAAATTCGTGATATGAACCAAACCGTCCATTTTGTGAACCGTCCCACCCCTACCGTTTATCATAAAAATTCAGTGCCCCCGAAATACAAAAAAAAGCCCCCGAAAATCTATTAAGGGGGGCAAAAAAAGCCCTTGAAAAAAAAATGTTAATTTCTAACCCTGCTTCATCTGCTCTAGTCTATATCGGACCTCCAAGAGCTAACGTTACTGTTTAAACAATGACCCAGTCAACTATTCACTTTTAGTTTAATACATGACGAGGCATTGTCTAACGGTATCTAGCTGGCTAGCTACTGATAGCTGCTGATATCAACAAATGCTCCAGCAATAGTCTACTCGAGTGCATAATACCTCCGGTCCCTCGTTAGCTAGCTTAGCTAGCTCACGTTGATCCATATGTCCCAGTAAACTAAATTGTCTTAACGTTATCTACCGGGCTAGCAGTAGCTACAGATAGCTCCTGATATCAATGTCTTATAACATTGATTGAATGCGTATTCTAGCTGAGGGCATGTTGAATGTGATTTGACAAAAGAACGGTAACGTTATAAATAGGTCCAGCTGCATCGCCGGAGAATCCTTGCATGCTGAATGTAGGGTCTAGCTGAATATAGGGTCTAGCTGCAGGGCCGGAGAATCCTTGCTGGAGCTGGAGGCTACTCAAGTATACACCAGCGTTTCCGTTAGAACATATTCGTGCCGGTCTGAGTGTCCTGCAAGATTTCTATCCCCGGACATATTCCTGAAATTCCGGTCAGAGTTTTAAACAGCAGTCTGTTATAATCACATTTTTATAAGCTAACGAATTCCGTTATATTGGACATTTGTATTAATTACATCAAGCGAAGAATGAGAAATTGATTTGCAGAATCAAATTACTATCTCTCGCCTCCCAAGTTAGTGCGATACGCTGATTCAGCATCAAGCTCCCGCCACGCAGGCTCGCACTGCAGCAGCTGTCACACGCACCCCCAAATGAATCTCGAGTCGACATCGCTTCACCTCGTTGTATCAGACACGTCACGCATATCATAATGTTCAACTTCACACACAGCAAACTGTAGTTGATCATCACATTGCCTCGTTTGCATGCAGAGAGCGAGAGGACGAGCCACATGCTCGTAATGCGTTTGTTGATTTCATTATAGCCTACATTTAGTTATAATCAATTATATGCATTACTATGTGACACGGCAGTCAACCAACAGTTGCATTATGATTAAAAAATGTCAACACTTACTCACCCCGTCTCGTTCTGCCTATCCGTTTTGTACCTGCGACTAGATCCCCATTGCATTGGAACAGGTGGACTTCTGCGAGGCTCGCAACGGTAGCAGCAGACTGGGGATGCTCTTTGTGGTTCAATAAAGTGTACTTTGTGTACGTTCAATCAATGTTATCTCTCGTACATCATAGACGCTAGACTACTAGACTATAATGTCGTACCTCACTCAGCCAGGAGAATTTAACTTTCCACTCGGGCCGCCGCCTGAACGCTCGACATTTGTTTATTTTCCGCGGGAGCATCGGCGGTCTCTGTGACTTCAGAAGACTCATCTTCGTTGTCAATGTCATTATTATTAGACCTGCTTGTGCTTGGTTTCATGAAATATTTGTTAAGTTTAGCTTGTTTGGCCATCTCTCTCTCTCGCTCGTATAGCTGTTTGTCGTTATTATGGTGGCCAGACAGGCTCAAAAAAAGAAAAAAAAAGATTCACATCCGAGCGGCGCCATCCGCGCTTTATTAGAGCGAAGCACAATGAAACAAATGTAATGATTGTTTCGTTCATCGCATAGGTTATTTAATTTTAGCCTATTTTAATACAATTCAAATAATAAAATTGTGCTTAGAGGAATTATTTCCACCGGACATTATGACCGGAGATATTTAAATATTCGGACTTCAACATATTTTGCCAGTCAAATACCGGTAATTACCGGCTAACGGAAACGCTGGTATACACACAGACAGTGGAGCTGTTTGCAGATAGCAAGCATTTTGACTTATTGCGTGGTGGCGATGTCTCGCAGATAATACAACTACAAGTATGATTATATAATATATATTTTATTTAAAAAAAAAAATTTATATAAAATATATATATATATTTTTTTTTAATCAAAAAAAATTTGGCAGGTAAGAAATATGCTTGGCGGGTAGACTCTTCCCATCTACCCGCCACTGGCCGGTGAGTCAAAAAGTTAATTTTGCTCCCTGATTATGCACATGTCCAGAGTTAATTATGTTATATTAAGCATATTGATTAGTTATATTGGTTACACTGCTTTTTACTACCTGTACCTCCCCTCCCCCATGCTGCTATGATGCCTGAATTTCCCCAAGGGGATCAATAAAGGAATATCTTATCTTCTTAACAGGTATAGCTTAATAATGGTGTGCTATTTTGTATGTGCAACTGAACACAGTTTATTATGTCTATAGTCTAAACGTACTGCTTGGTCATTTCTTAAGACTTACTGTAAGAGAAGTGGGAGCAAACTGCACCTTACATTGAGGCTTATTGCGTCTGATTCAAATGATTTCCCCCCAACCAAGCCGACTGCCAATTGTGTGCTCCATATAGGCTAAGCAAACTCCCGAGTTGTGAAGTGGTCTAAAAATTCACTTCTGGGAGTTAGTGTCTTCAGGATAGTATGGGTCACAGGCTGACTGAGTGCTTCTTCTATAGAGCCTCTTGCTGCAAATAAACAACCCGCTCAGAAGACGAGACTTGAGATGACATGGGGGTTAAGCATGACTGGGAAATATAGTTTCACACTAAATGCCAGATCACAAGCTCCTGGGCGCCGTGCTGTTCAGCAAATGTCGACAAAACAAATGTAGCTTTATGTTGAAGTGTAAGACTATATTACATAAGATCATTTATATAGGGGAGCTCCAGTAGCTCACCACGTACCGCGAGTGCTATTTCAGCGCCGTGGACAACCGCGCTCGCGCGGATCTGGGGCTGAGCGCGTTCGAATCCCGGACGGCAGCCGTGCCTTTCCCAGAGTGTCTTTCCCCCCCATCTGAACCCTTCAGCCTGCTTCTGTCGGTCGAACTTGACCAAGTATGAATGCGAAGAAAAAGCGATAAACGCTAAAAGAACCAGGTGACTGGTCAAAGTAAAAAAAAAAAAAAAAAATATCATTTATATATTGGGAAAAATAATATGAGGACTTAAGAGTTCTGGAGTCTGGCAAAATGCTTAGCTTAGGTAACAAAAACTTGAGGCAGTGAGTCATAAGCTGCACAATGTGGTTGTGCTCATTCATGTTGTTGTTGCCACTGGTGGTAAATGACACCAACACTCGTCAAACTGGTCAGACCCATCTCCCTCTAGTCTCTGACAGACATGTAGATGGTTGAGGAGCCAGAAGTAGGTTAATATAGGACACGCCTTGTTTGTGTATTAAGAGTTCATTATGTATATGTATGCATGTTTGTGTCCATACTTGCGTACCACGAGCAACACAACTATTCCCAATGAAAACTGGTTGGAAACTGCACAAAGTACAGCAGCAGATATATACAGTACTCTGAAATACCAAGTTGGCCATCCCAGGCAGGACTCCTGAATACTTTCCACAACAAATTCGTGTTTCCGCGTCTCTGATTGGCCACGCGCGTTTCTGGTCATGTGACATGTGCGCCAATCGTGGGACCGCACGTTTTTGGATGGTTAAGCTTAGGCGCTCTTTCGAAGTTGGTTAAGGTTAGAGTTTGTCCTAGAGCATGGCGATAGAACGCCTGCCCTGATTCCAAACTCTAACCTTAACCAACTGCGAAAGAGTCGACTAAGCTTAACCAGTGATAAACTAGGCGTTCAGTTTACAGGCTGTTAGACCCGGAAATAGGCGCAGAACTTGCCGTCCCACGATTGGCGCACATGTCACATGACCAGAAACGCACGTGGCCAATCAGAGCGCAAAACTCGAACGCGGAAACACGAATTTGTTGTGGAAAGCATAGACGCAGGCAGGACAGGAAAACAATGTATTTGTTATGTATGCATGACCAGGGTTTAGTTTGTGGTGGGGTGTTAATTTTACTTCCCCATCTTGCCAGAGAGGATACTACTTCTATTGTGCAGAATGGGGCTCAGAATGCAAGTCCTGCTTGTGCATGGATAAAAAAAATTACTCAGAACACAGAAGCCAATGAACATATTCACACTGGAGGAAGGGGTGTGGGAGGGGGAGGGGGGGGGGGTACACAGAGTGTGCTGATTCACTTGGATCCATGACGAGACATTTATGAGCTGCTATATTCGGCCCCAAGCAGAGAAACTGCAGAGTGGACCATATACTTTCCACTCCCAGTAGACAGTTCTAAACTGTTCTGTACATTAACAAGCCATGACAGGTCCTTCATTTCACACACTTCTATGCTGGCCACTCAACCTTGAAGGTGTTCACTTGGCAAGGGAATCGCTATCTTATTGAGAGCACTTTACACTCCTTAGCCCCCCCAATGCAACACAGTCTCTAAGGGGATGTGCAGACATTCAAGTCGATGCATATTGAGCAATAGGTTTGTCAACACACTCCTAAACTCTTGACCTCTCAACCTAAACCAATTGATGTCGCTGGTTGCTGACGCATGAAAAAAGGCAACCTGAACATCTTTACTGTTGCGAGCTTGTGAACATGCGAAAGCACTGACACACTGCAGCTGTTGTCGGGATAGAGACCAGTGAGGCCCAGCCTGCTGTGGACTCCAATGACACTAGACAAATCAAGGGAGAAACTGTGATGCAGTTAGTAAACCACATGAGAGCAAACGCAGAATGACAAGCGATGTCCAATGTATTGACTGGCCTGCTAATATTGTCAAGCCTATTTCTGCTTCATAAAACCGTCACACTGTTTTGGTGCATCACTGAACATACTGCAAAACACTTCACTTGTGCTAGCTAACGTTAGCCACTTCTAGCTAGCATGCCCAGTAGCTAGTGACTAGCCAGCAACATCAAGACTGACATGAAAACCCACCTGTTTTTCGTCCTCGTAGTCCATCGGAGTGTCCGAATCCGGGGTTTCTGATGACATTATGCAACAAGTGTAATGGACAAGTAGTTGTCCCGTTTGCAGGAAAACCGCAAAAGGAACAAATGTGCGAAGTGCTGGTGCTGTAGCTGTGCTGCTAAACCGAATCCCCCTTTTATGAACACGACTGGTCCTCGACAAAAATGGCGAAAAGATTCGTGACGTCATCGCTAGGGATTTCCCATTTGTGATCGACATATACAGTAACCACTTGCCGAGCAGAGGCGGCTTGCATAACCCAGCGGCAGAGCCAGTAAACGCAGAGAGATTGTGATTGACAAGCATTTTGGCCAATAATGTTAGAGTAGGGCGGGAGACAGGCGACGCTGGGCTGCACTGCATCAACACACGAGAACAACACAAAATAACATGAAATCATACAAAAATATCCATTATTCTACAAATACAAACAAAGCTAGATTATCCAAATGCGTCAGCGTTCCTCCTTGCTATCATTCGTTTATGTTCAGCACATTCAGTCATTCATTCTCAGCCGTCTTGCCCTCCCCTGCGTGATTTTCTTCCGTAGCATATGTGTGCGAAGACGCTCTCTGATTGGCTAGTCGCGTACAGCGAAGACCCTCTCTGATTGGTGTAGCGCCGAATGGTCTCTTCCGCCTTGTACATATATATTAAACCAATCAGAGAGTCTTCGCTGTACACGGCTAGCCAATCAGAGAGCGTCTTCGCACACATAGCCTACGGGAAAAAATCACGCCCCGCCCCTTGTCGGTGACACAGGTGTGTTGATGCGTGTCAATCAACAGTCGGCGGGAACCATTTGGCCCAAAGACCAACTTCTTGCTGCCGAACCTTGTCGTCGATAAAGGTGTCTTGTTGTTACTCATTTTGTTGTAGTTCTGAACATCTAAATGATAAATCCATCTACAAGCTAGGTGACTTCAATGTGAGAAGTTGAACGTATTAGCTCACCGCAGTATTATAGCAACGTTAGCTAGTTTAAAGTGTTGTTAAGCTAATGTTAGATGGTTGGGTTAACTACATACTGTTAGCTAACAGGCCTATTGTGTTAGCTAAGTGTTTTTCCACATTACTTTAACTTGTCATCTTTTTTGTTTACAGTTTTTGAATGTTGGGAAACTGTTCCACCACAACCATGGCGTGTGCAAAACGTATGACTCGTAAGGAACAGGTAAATGTATTTGGATTGAACACTTAATTTGTGATATTTAGCTAATTGATTCCTATTATGTTAGCTACTGTGTTATGACAAAAACAAAGTGAATAAGTGATGGATTTTTGCCATTTTGATTAACGATTACATCTGTGGATGTGTTTCACTCATTCAGAAAAGTCAGATGTTGCCTAATGTGGTTACCACAGAGGAGGAATCCTTGGTTGTTGTGAAGAAACTTCTGGCCATTGCAGTGTCCAGCATCACCTACCTCAGGGGTCTATTCCCACCAAAAGCATATGGGAGCAAATATGTTGAAGGTATTACTGCTGGTCATCAGTGTTGGGCTGCCAAAAAGCAGCATAGAGGGTTTTGATTGAATTGATTGAAAACGTTATTAACAGATTGCAGAATGGGTACAATACAGTACAGCTCAATACACACAATTGTTAAGGGGATGCAGACCAGAGAAAGACTTTCGTCTTGTTTACATCAGGGTCCCCCATTTTCAATTCATCAGGACATATATGACATACATGACATACAGATAGACAGTACTGCTACATCTATACATTTATGACATACCAGATTTGCAAATACAGTACTGTTTGTGATACAAAAAGAGTCCAGAAATTGTGAGGTTGAGGAAGATAGGTAACGTTACGCGTTCAATAGCTGTCCATTGTGGAGGGAACAAAAAGTTTGCAACCGCAAAAAATACAACATCCAATTTGATGAAGCATCTGACACGGCAGCACGACAATGTGAAACTTGACACATGAAAAACCTGACGCTGAGAGGGAAGCCTCTTCCAGTGCCAGAAACTGGATCTAAGATTAGGGCAAACACCACCCGTGACTAGTGGAGAAGGTCTGAGGAAGCTTATTTGCTGGGTATGTCAGAGAGGAGATGTTACCTATTTCCATGGTTGACTCACCCTCATTTTTACGCATCATAATAATAATAATATCTTAAATTTATATGGCGCCTTTCAGGAGACCCAAATAACACAAATAACAATGTCAAGCTAAAGTAACGAGTAACTAACTAATAATGTAACTAATTACTTTGATCAGTAATAAGTAACTAATTACACTTCATGAGTAAATTGCCCAACACAGCTGGTCATAGACCTGTGGAGTGAGGTTCCACCTGTGATTTGCCCCCCCATTGTAGCCACCCATTGAAGATCAAACTAAGTAACTAATCTTTGACGGAGGGACAGATTATTTAATTATTTTACTGTTACAACCAATAAAGGTAAATATTGTAACTTAATCTTTGAGAATATGTGTTTCATATTGTAATCTTTACTAGTTTTGATGATAACTACTACAATACCCATAAGCCCCGCTACGACGGTCATTTCATGTATGTACGACGAGATATAATAATGATAATCTAGTGTTGATTTCAGGATGATTAGATAATCAGCCGAAAAATTACAACGTGATGACTGGATTACAGTCAAATGCCGTTTTCTCGTCTTTTTCCTGGAATTACTGAAAAGCACCCAAACCATACTCAAATCAAGTCAAATCAAATTGATTTGTAAGGCCCGACAACACACGTTAATGTCCCCATGGGCCGGACACGTCTTCTTTAAACAAGTCAAGAAGAAACATAACAATAAGTCAAGAATAAAACAAGAACACTATAAGGTCCAAGAAATTTAAAATAAATGCAAATAAATGAATGAATGCAAGCACTCCCAGACATACCCCATGCGAAGGTAAGGAAAAACTCACTAAAACCTAACAATAGGGAAAAATGCACCACAGGCAGTGTGGAGGAGAGAAACCTTAGAAGGGCCATTCAAGGGGGGATCTCCCTTCTTAGATATAGTAGTGTTGCAGACTAACAGTTGGTAAGCATGCACTCATGTGTGTAGTGAAACACAGATGAGTGCATGCAATAGCAACTGAACATTTTTAAAAATTAAGGATAGAGCTGATAGCGATAGCAACTGAACATTTTGAAAGATTAAAGATAGAGCTGATAGCGAATCTATTTGAGGCACAGGGGCGGTGCAAAGAGGGTCGCGTCCTCCCCGTCTTAATCACGGGACGTTCAACACTCCGGTCATCACTCCGAGACAGCCGGAGACAGGGAGATAGAGGGAGGCGCAGAGAGGGTCGCAACCTCCCCGACATCATCGCGGGACGTCCAGCACTCCGGTCACCGCCGGAGACAGGGAGACAGGAGGGCACGCAGAGAGGGTCGCATCCTCCCGGCCTTCATCACAGGACGTCCGACACTCCGGTCAGCACTCCGGGACAGCAACTCGCAGGGAGACGGGACAGGCGTTAGACAGACTACTAATACTCTATTCAAAACGGTATAAAACGGAAATGTACGGATGAAAAAACAATCTGTCTCGGGCATGTTGACTGGAAGCAACTCACTGAGACTCGACAGCGTTATTAGACCCATAGATATACCGGTAATATAAGATATATTTTAAGCACTTGCAAATGTCGCCGTCTAAAACTATATCCATTGAATAAAGACCTGGCGATGAAGGGGGATCAGTCAGTGCCCCCTGCTGCTGGCGGTCAATGTGTTAAAAACACGAGCACTCCATGGGTAAATGTGAGGAACAAATTGTAAAGCGATTTGGATAAAAGCGCTATATAAATGCAGTCCGTTTACCATTCATTGGGGGGAACTATTTATGACCCACTATAGCATGCCACGGACATGTGCTCCAATGAGCACCCATTCTAGTTTAATTATGCTGAACTCTGCTCCCGTCAAATGTCAGACAAATAAGTAAATAAGTGGAACCATATAAACCCTCTACCTTGAGAAACGTATGTAAAAGACCATAGGCAAAAATCTGTCCAGAACCAGGCATGTATTAGAAATATCTAGTTACCTGAATGTTTCATGTCATACACTAAATAATGTTTTGCTGTATAATTTATTAGCAGTGGGAGGTGAAAGTAAGTTAGGTGCTGGAACCATGTTTTGCTATCAGTTCTTATGCCAGTATACTTATTGAGGATTAGGAATGGCTCTTATTCGGATACTTGTCATATGTTAATACTGCTTTGGCTAGAGGTACCGCCTTGGTGAGTGTTTTCACCATATCTTGAAAATTAATGGTTGGATTGCCATGACATTTGATGTGTACATTCATGACCCCACCATTATGTACTGCTACGTGTCAACTCTTGTACAGGCCATTGAACACTTCCAAAATGCTTTTATTGTTCAAAATACTGGACTTTTATCTTTAAAAATAAATTGAAGAAATATAGTGAAGTGAAACATAAATTATGAGGTTATTTTTCTATCTTTTCAAATTGACATTCACTTGTCCTTTTTCTCCCACAGGACAGAAAGTGATGATACTCAGGGAGGGCGACAGCTGTCCTGGTGCCAGTCAGATAGTCCAGTGGTCAGTATCCCCACCAAACTCTGCCCAAACGTCTTGGTCCTCCATTCACAACTGTTGCTTTTTTGACAAACTTGGGACAAACACTAGAAGTCCGTAGTCAGTAATATTGTTCTAACCTAGACGCTGCTCTCCTATCCCAGAGAAACTATCCCAGCCAGGTCTTTTCTATCACACTTTAAACATCCCCTCCACTTATGAAATGTACTATATTGAATAGCAATTTGTATAAATATGTTTTTTCCATCTAATTGTTCAATAAACTACTAAAAATTGCTTAGCAGCATCTTCACACCTATACCATCATTAAGAATGCAAGGATCTATGAATATGCAAATAGGCAACAATGACATTGATATTTACCAAGTTGGCATCTTATATTCTTTTAAAACATGTCAATAACTACTCAGCCTTCTGTGTATACTGAAGCTAAAGGTGTCAAGGTATCACATATTGGACCATATTAGGTTTAACCTATTAGTAATCACACATACAACTCAGATTTCAGGGAAGTACAGATAGGCTCTTCCTCTCCAGGGGGAAGAATGTGAAAAAGGCACTCTGATGACAAGTTCTGCACAAATAACTGCACAAATATCTATGGTCAAAGTCATGCCTCCAAGAGGAGTTAACCGTAAGGGAGGGGATCTTTAAAAGCCAGGATGGTATGTCTCCAGTGATAGTCTATTGCACTTTGCATGACACACACACACGCAAGTGCCAGAACACTTGGTTTTATCATTATGACCCAGGGCTCACTCTGTCCTTTTTAACGGGTGTGTGTGTGGGGGAGAATGTGAGATCATGTAAGCTGTGTTAATTAGGTGATTTT
Organism: Notolepis coatsorum; assembly: GCF_963971535.1. NCBI lineage: Eukaryota > Metazoa > Chordata > Actinopteri > Aulopiformes > Paralepididae > Notolepis > Notolepis coatsorum. Next base: position 36,679,666 of record NC_140183.1, on the reverse strand, counting down.
GTTTTATTCATCCCTCCAGGATGCGAGGATGTTTTGATGCCCTTGAGAAGAAATATGTAAGTCAGCAACCCCTTATTTATTAGCATAGGGATTTTAATGGAAGATTGTTAGTTCCATGACATAGATTTTACAGTTCATAAATGTCATAACACCAGTGTCCTCCTGCTCTGAATTTCCATTTTTATATTTCTGTTTAACTGATATTTTCGAACTTGCTTTCCATCAGCTCCGAAACGTTGCTCTGTCTGTGAGTATAACCCTAACCCTGTTATTCTGTTATCCATTTACATTTCCTATGTCAGGCCTCTATGAAAATCAAATCTATACAGTATATACACACAGTATGCTGATGTGTCCTTTTGTCTCGTCCCAGATATACACTGATCCAGAGAATCCTCAGGTAATTTCCAATATTAATCTTAGCAATTCCTGATGTTTTACACACTGGGCTGCACCAGCTATGCATTAGTTCTCTCCTAATTTAGGGTGTAAAGCAGACACTAGGGCTTAGTAACTACTAGGCAGTTTGTAACTAAATCGGCTACTAAAATTGGTTGCACCACGATTACTTGGGGCATAACCTAGTTTCGATGTAAAGTCATAACTAAGACAAGTGGCTGGGGCGGCTACGTGGCGTAGTGGGCAAGGCACTCGCCACGAATGCGGAGACGCTGGGCTCGCCTGTTCAAGCCCAGCGCTCCACATTGCTTTCAGTTTAGCTGGTCGTTCATACTAATACACATTGGCCGTATTAGGGGGTGGGAAACTGATGGGTGGGGATCGGGCGTTGTGGACAGCGACTCCTACAGGTCGGTTGGTGCGCCTGCGCAGTAGAATCAGGAAGTGTCGGGGGCAGCGTGAGCCTCCCACGCGTTACTCCTCGCCACTGAGAGATCGAGCTGCGCAGGTGAAAAGATGCGACTGCTGTTACCTCAAGTACCGGAGGGGACTTGTGCTATGTATGACTTAGTCCACATTGCAGCCGGCTTGTGGGAGGCAAGAAACAGCGTTCGTGACAGGGGAGGGTTGAATTGGATGATACGAAATTGGGATGGGAGAAAATATAGAAAATGGGAGAAAAAGTGGATTAAAAAAAAAAAAAAACTAAGACAAGTGGCCAGTCAATGAAAAATTTCCAATAGTCAGTGTTTTACTTAATCCCCGATCCGACCCAGCGCACATGTGCTGTAATAACAAACAAACACAGGAGCGTGACACAGAACGAAATTCCCTATAACACTCCAATACAGAACAGAACTCAGCTGGCCTGTGATGTAAATCAAGCACACCTCCATCTCACTGCGTAGCAATACACATTTCTTGACTTTTATCTGCAACTGCATTGTGTTTTTATTGAATAAACATGCATCATTCTGCTTTCGTGGACCATTGGAAGAGGACCCAATATTTAGTCTTCAGTTGTACCTTGTGTTTTTATTTTTATTTATTTATTTAATTCGTTTTTATTATGTGCAATTATCAGCTGTTAAAACATATATGGGTAAGCCCATATGAAATTACACCCTGTATCATACAGTATGTGATTCTGATAAGCATCCCGTTCTGTTCAACATCACTTCCAAATAAAAGGAGAAAAGAAAAAGTGCCTTTCATTTGTATTTAGTTCACACACAAGATTATCAAAAAGTAGTCATGAACTATGTGGTTATTTTGTAGACAAGAATTTACAGAAAACATACTATATCGTGATATATGTTATTGAGATATGAAATGTCCCATATCGTGATAGAAGCTTTTATCCATATTGCACAGCTTTACCCTACGGAACTATTTAGTTGTTACTTTGAGTTATGTTGTAAATCTTATTATAAATCTTATTATAAATCTCCATGGTGCAACCGCTTTTATTTTAGTAACACGTAAATGACAACTTTATAATAATTTACGTTGTAACTAGGCTAAGTTTGAACTTACACACAGCTGGTGCAACAGGCTGCAGGCCACTTAGGTTACATGTAACTAAGCTGTTTACATTACGGCAGAACTGTATATCCAATTCATGTTGATATTCTAGCATGAAAGAATCCCAACATCTCAAGATGTGTTTTTGCCGTCAGTCCCAAATGCTCGGACAGAGACGGACACTTCCATGTTCTCTGCTCACGGCCTGCAGAATGTCTTGAAACTAAAGGAGTTGGTGACTGAATTTAAAGAACTTCTAAGCTCAGTGGTGAATTAATAGTAGCTGCCTCTGGTTCTTAGGTATTTTCTCTATATTGTTTTTAGGATTGTGACCCATGCCTATCTCCCTTCTCAATGTTATTTGTTTATTTTTGTTATTAGTGTAAATTTTTATGCTGCTATTTTGGCCAGGTCTCCCTTGCAAAAGATATACTTGATGCCAGTGGAATTTTGTTACTATATATATTGCAAACCTGCAATATGAGAATTTATAAATACATTTCCATAAAACACCTGGGAAATATGAGAACTAGTGAGTTTAAAGAGACTCCAGCAGATGTGACTTATTCAAGCCCAGAAATACTGATCCTATATAACAGGAGAAAGTTGGTCATAACTGAGAAATCCAAGAGGTGACGGCATAGCATATCTGAGTACAAGTCTCATATTATGAAATTTAATGATTTGGTTTACTATAAAAATATGCAAATAATGTACAGAGCTAAAGCAAAGTTACTCCCAGGTGGGGTGCAAAGGTTTTTTTCAACACATGAAAGAAAATATGATTTGAGAGATATTTGTAAATTTACTGTTCAGAAAGCTAAGAAAGGGATTAAAAGGAGGTGTATTTCTATTATTGGGGTTAACTTGTGGAACAATGCGGATATACAGTTAAGAATGAGTACCGTACTTTTCGCACTATAAGCCGCACCTGACTATAAGCCGCAGCAGCTAAATTGAATGATGTGTACATATATAAGCCGCACTGGACTATAAGCCGCATGTGTTTTAATGTTTAATTACCATATGTAAGGAGTGGAGACTGCGGCTTAATTTGACTCAACACGGGAAACCTCACCCGGCCCGGACACGGAAAGGATTGACAGATTGATTGCTCTTTCTCGATTCTGTGGGTGGTGGTGCATGGCCGTTCTTATATTGAGCTTTAAGTTCCCACCTCTACAGAGAATGACTCCCACCTCTACAGAGAATGACTCCCATTGGGACACAATACTGTCGGACAAATAACAAGAATTAACTCATTTGTATTAAGTTTAGCAAATAAGGGAACAGATAAATAACATTTCACTGCAGTAAAAAAAGCAATATTTCGATTTTCGGGTTTTGTCCACATATAAGCCGCACCGTTATATAAGCCGCAGGGTCGAAAAATGGGGGGAAAAGCCGCGGCTTATAGTCCGAAAAGTACGGTAATTCGATTTTGGTTTTTAAGAAAAAGGTTTGTAAAGCAATTTTTGAAAAACTACAAGGGTGAAAAACACTGTTTTGCTTGCTTTTTTCTTTTCTTTATAATACTGTTTTGGAGTAAAAAAAATTATAATTTTTTTTGGTAAGAATATAGGACAGGCACATATAAGCACTATGCTTCAGTCTGTACCTTTTTCAGTCACTGTAAATAATCAAATATTGATAAATGATGATGTATATTGTACTTTTTTTTGATGACTGAAAAAAAAAAAAACTACTACTACTAAATAAGGTTTGTGTTGAAAAAAAGTGAACCTCTCCTTAAGTTCAGAGTTAAAATTATATTACATTGTCTTATAGCAATTGCAGTATTTGCAAAAATCATGACAATATGATATTATCCCATATCACAAAGCCCTACTTTACATTACCCTTACATTGGTTTCTCTCTTAATCCCTTCCAGAAAGTGACAGAATGGTACCAGTTTAAGATCCAGTACACTGCAAATGGACCTCAGGTGGACTTTGAAAGGTAAAGCTTTGATTATTTTTTATTATAAGAATAAACTAGCTTGTAGCCAAATTATGAAGATGAAGATGGTTGGGGGAACAAGATACCAATGGATAGGTACCAATCCATTAGTTTCAATGAACAGTACAGGCTAAGTACCACCCATTAGCTTCAATGAACAGTACAGGCTCGGTACCAACCATTAGTTTCAATAAACAGTACAGACTATGTACCAATCCTTTATCTTCAGTGTACAGTACAGACTTAAGTACCAATCTGTTAGCTTCAGTGTACAGTACAGGCTAAGTACCAATCCGTTAGCTTCAATGAACAGTACAGGCTAAGTACCAATGCTTTAGCTTCAATGAACAGTACAGACTAAGTACCAATGCTTTAGCTTCAATGAACACTACAGACTAAGTACCAAGTCTTTATCTTCCGTGTACAGTACAGACTACCTATCCTTTATCTTCAGTGTACAGTACAGACTATGTACTAATCCTTTATCTTCAGTGTACAGTACAGACTAAGTACCAATCTGTTAGCTTCAATGAACAGTACAGACAAATACATAGACATACATAGACCCATGTGATACTATGTTAGTATTGACCTGATATCCAATACCAGTATGGGTATCAGTGCATCGCTAATTAAATGTATTATTGCCTTTCAACTGTAACAAAAGCAACAACAGCACGGCATGCAGCAACACCAGGAAGGCCACCATCCTGCTGGTGAGAAAGCTCTACATTCTGATGCAGAACATGGAGCCCCTGCCACATGTCTATCTCAACATGAAGCTCTCCTACTATAATGAAGGTAACATAAACTCACATCTACCGGTCACATTATAAATACATGAAATTAAAATACCCAAGAGGAAAGAGGATCATGGTTTATGAACATTTGAAGGTATCCAAAGGAGGAATCGAACTGGGAACCTTCCGATTACCAGACAACCGCTCTACCTCCTGAGCCACTGTCACCCTTGTCACCCCAGGCATGCTTTTGTGCATCAATTTGATAGGTCTATATGATCTCCCTCGAAATCAGTGTCATAGATGCAAACTAGAGGATGACATCTTTTCGGGATTCCCGCGGGATGGGAGTCAATTTCACTTTGAATCCCGTGATTGGGCAGGACCGGGAGTAAAACTCAACGGGAGCAGAAGGGAGTGGGAACTATGACAACAAAATCAACGGCATTTGGACGGGAGTGATACATCGGTGCATCACTAATGTAAATGTTTGGTGGTTTTATATTTAACTAAGGCAGGGCTGTACAGCGTGCTATGAAAAAATCGGTCTGTGCGATGAATGAATTTACTGCACTAGCACCCGTGCGATATTCATTCGGTTCATATCGATACTCTTATTTTGAAAATCCTGTGGCTAATAATAATAATAATAATAAATGTATTTTGTATAGCGCTTTTCAATGACCCAAAGTCTCTCTGTCCCTCTCTACGTCAATGCTTTTAAGTAGGTGAGGTCAAAGGAGTTTGATAGTATTTACTGAGGATGGCCAGATAATGTTGATATTTAAACATAACAAATATAATACACAATAAATGCTCATGATCATGCAACATAAAAAAATATTTGGAACTACGGTATTTGGGAGAGGGAGTTAGGGAGGGGTTTTAGGTTGTGTGTTGTTGAGTTCCAAAAAATTAAACTTAGTTATTTCAAGTTTAAAGCTCAATATATCAAAATGTGGCACTTTACAGTGAGCATGAGGTCTATTTGTATTAAAAACAATACCGGTAGATTGTTTTTCATTTAAATGTCTGGAAGAGCTCAATTTATTTTTTTCAAATTATATTTTCGTTGTATACCTTTTTTTAGTTGATCTAAATTTTTTACTGATTGTGTTAAATGGGCTTATGATATCGTCTCATATCGATTGCAGGCACCTGCATCATATCGTATCGTGGCAGACTTTGTGATATTGGCAAATATCGTATCATTGTCCAAAGAATCGATATCGTATCGTGATGAAACTGGTGATTCCCACCCCTAGTAGAGTCCGGCATACATCCAACACCAAATCCCATAATTCCTTACACGTAATGTGTCTGGCTGTGTGACGTCAACTTGTCAGCATGAAAATGACAGCCAAACATGGCACTGCAACTAAATAACACAAATATAATAGGCACATTTGTGACTGTTACAAATATAACACGTTTTTTTTTTTTGATCCACTTTTTCTCCCATTTTTCCATATTTTTCTCCCATCCCAATTTCGTATCATCCAATTCAACCCTCCCCTGTCACGAACGCTGTTTCTTGCCTCCCACAAGCCGGCTGCAATGTGGACTAAGTCATACATAGCACAAGTCCCCTCCGGTACTTGAGGTAACAGCAGTCGCATCTTTTCACCTGCGCAGCTCGACCTCTCAGTGTCGAGGAGTAACGCGTGGGAGGCTCACGCTGCCCCCGACACTTCCTGATTTTACTGCGCAGGCGCACCAACCGACTTGTAGGAGTCGCTTGTTCACAACGTTCGATCCCCACCCTTCAGTTTTCCCTCCCCGTAATACGGCCAATGTGTATTACTGCGGACGACCAGCCAAACTGAAAAACAATGTGGAGAGCTGGATTCGAACACGCGAATCCTAGCGTCTCCACACTGGTGGCGAGTGACTTGTCCACTACACCACCTAGCCGCCAAATATAACACGTTTTATACTTGTGCTACAAGATTTTGGCCTGTGCTACAAAACTATCAACCTCTGTAGCACCAGTGCTATGTGCAAAAAAAGTTAACGTACAGCCCTACAGACATGATGTGACCCATGTACTGCATATTTTATACTGAGGATTGGTAAACGGGAGTGGGATGGGAGTGGGATTCTATAAAAGTTTGGCTCGGGATTGGGACGGGATTGGGATCAGTCCTCTGTGGGAGTGGGAGGGAGTGGGATTTTTTCGAAACTCTCACTTGGGATTGGGATGGGATGAGATTATTTCTGTGGGAGTGGGAAGGAGCGGGAGTCAAAATCCACTCACATGTCAGCCTCTACGAAAGCATTCTTGCAGATTGAACTGGTTTTACGCAGTGTCATATGCATGTGAGCCGCCACTAGGGGAAGAGTGGTGAGTGTGAGTGAATGAATGACTGCATGAGTGAGTTAGTGACATTCGTCCTCATTTTCGAACGGACATACGTAAAATTTACCAAGGAATTCCTTCGTAACTCAATTTACGTACTAATTCGGCATTCTCGAACGGCTTCGTATTGTAAATTATTTGTAGGATTTCCGTACTCGAAAAGGCAGTCGTAAATCGGACAGCCCGTGGTTTCAACAGCTTTCTCTGGGACAAGTCATTGGGGATTGCCGATACTACAGACATCCGTGGAATGAAATAATTATAATGATAATTAATACGACAATATTTATATAATTAATAATTACGTTTTGCATTTATAGTCCTGACTCAATGAGACATTGTGAGCATCACACACACACTGCAAACTAAATAAATAAGAACTAAACCGATTGCCGCGGATATAGCTAGTATAGTGGAATATACTGTATTAATATAAGATAAGATAAGATATTCCTTTATTGATCCCCTAGGGGAAATTCAGGCATCATAGCAGCATGGGGGGGAGGGGGGAGGGGTACAGGTAGTAAAACAACACAGTATACAGTAGTAAAAGACAACACAGGCAGTGTAAACAATTTGATCAATATGGTCAATATAATTTACTATCTGACTAGCTGAGGAATATTCACATTATTCACAGTGTCACATAAGGTGCAGTATGCATGAGGTAGTGTTATAATTTACTATCTACTGAGTATACATTATATTATATGCCATATACTGTCTTCTTCTCTATGATATTATTTATTGTTGGTTTTATTTATTTATTACCTTGCTTGCGCACATCTAAGAGCCAGTGTAGAAACGGCTTGATATATGTTACTATTGTACTTACATTCGCACTCTGGTTGGATGCCAAACTTATTTTCTTTGTATTGTACTTGTGCTGTATGATGACAATACATTTAAATCTAATCTAATTTTGGGAGATTATATAAAAGATCATTTGGAGTCGCAAATCGCGCGTGCACACATGTGTGTACAGGATACAGTATCAGCTGCTGCATCGTTAATGCACTATAGATTTATATGGAATTCGTTAATCTATTCTTAGTCTATTCCACTATATCGCGCGATTGGGTTATTAAGATGCAGCACGTGAGGCAAGCGGCTTAGTGAAGATACTGTACATACGTATACAGTGTGTGTGTGTGTGCTTGCGTGCTGAAGCTGCCTCACTAAGCCTTTCTCCACGCATTTATTTATCCATTCTGGTTGGATGGTGTATTGTACTTGTGCTGTATAATAACAATACATTTTAATCTAATCTCATTTTGAGATCAGTCACAATCGCTTCCGCGCTACCTGTAGAATGGATCAGCATGGTGGATGGCAATGCCAAACCTCTGTTGGTTTGCACACGCCTCATTCACCTTATAAGGAGCTGGCGGGCGTGTCTGTATGCAAATGAAATGAACGAGAACGCACATTTCAGTTTAAGGCCATGGTTACACTGGGAAATACAGCAACGTTTTTGTTGCTGAATGATTACGTTTGCTGTCCAAGTTAAAAATAAACGCCGTTTTGGCAGGATAACGCGTTGTCCTACTGGCAACGCTGAAAAGGTGTTTCCGTTTTTTGATACTCGCCAAAACTAGCAGACAATGGTGCCATGTAATCTGCACGAGCCGGATACGGAGCCGTTGTTGCTCAACGCCCATGCTAAGTAGAGACCCGCACGGTTATTTCCAGTGTTTACAGCAGAGCTGTCCCAAGTAGCTGCGGCTACCATGTGTTGTCAAGTTATTGTTATAAGGAGCCCAGTCCAAGCTACAACAGTCTGCATTTCCTTAACAATTGTTTGTATTGAGCCGTATTGTATTGTACCCATTCTGCAATCTGTTAAATAAAGTTTACATCCATTCATTCTGCTAGCATTAACGTTACCAAGCTGCTAGCCACAATGCTATACTGTTATAATGGCATATACCAATCACGTTAGCACGTAAGCTAACAAACTTAGCTGCTAGCCAAAATGCTATACTGTTATACTGGCATATCCCAATCACGTTAGCACGTAAGCTAACAAAATCGGCAACAATCTTTTTGTGAGACTAAACTCCGCTCTTGGTGGTCAATTGTGTTGATGTTAGTTTTGTTTCATCAACAAATGAGAGGCAGAACACACAGTGAATGTATCCATTTTGTTTATTGCACTTTTATTGCACTTTCTTTGCTGAAAAATAAATGCTACGTTGGCTAAATGGCTCACGCGAGGCATTTAAAGATGGTGGATTGTTGAAAATGCCCTTCATGTTTGAACTACATCGCTACCTACTGCCACCTACTGCTTTGGCATTGTACTACATGTATATACATCACTGTGCTCAGGAGGCAAAAACTATGTCTAACTTGCCTGCCATTACGTTGCGTTCTGAAAAGCGAAACTGACCCTGAAAACGAAACGAAAACTGGCCATAGGTGTAACCGCAGCCTAAGAATGAATGACGTATTTCATTCATGGGAACCCAGTTGCGAAGACTTCGACGAGTTACAGAGACCGTTTCACGCGTTCAGGAATCCGGAGGAGGATTTCCGAAAATCTGTTGCTACGAAATTGTTACCAAGATATTTACCAAGGCACTTACGAACATGTTCGAGAATGAGGACCATTGCCGTCATAGATGCTTTGCAGCTAACAAGCTGTCTAACAATTAAAGATGGTCAAACTCCAAACTGAATACCTTGCCAAACTAAGTGAACTAAGTGTAATGGATACATAGATTTGTAAACAATGTGAGAGCCAAGAACACAGTGAGAATGGACTTTGAAAAGGTTCTATGAGGTAGGAAATGTTTTCAGCTTTTAGTTAACAACAATTGAATACTTTCTATTTGGGTGGACATAATAAACATAATAGCGGTGGGAATCACCAGAGGCTCCACAATACAATATTATCACAATATTGCGATTTATTACCTTTTTTCAACTGCAAATTGTGCCTGCAACGGAAAACTTTGTTAACATCTGCAATAAAAATACAAGTTTCAAGTTTCTTTAATAGTTGTCATACAGAAGTACAGAATACTTTCATACAAAATGCTTCTTACTGTTACGCTCCAGAGACTGTGCTAGACAAGATAGTATCAAATAACATAGTATAGCATGTAATTTAGAAGAAGAAAATGAGGTCACAGTGTTCGGTATAGACATATGTACAATGTTCTGAGTTACCATATAATATACAATACTATGCAGTGTACTAATGTACAGTACTATATAGTGCAAAGCAGAAATGGGATGAGGTACAGTTTAGGTACAATTTACAGTAAGGTGTACGAGTTGTAGTGCAATCCTTCATCAATAAATATAAAGTGTGGGGAGTGGGTGCTACAGTGTGTTTGTTTAAAGTGGGTGTGTGCTAGGGGTGGACGGTATAAACGGTATACGGTATAAACGGTATGAATTTGCTCTACGGTATGGATTTTGACTATACCGTATAACCGGTAGTGCAGCTCTAAAATAGCAATGACGTCATGTAACCACAGCGCGACTATTTCACTCGCATTTGCCCCTAAAAATAGATAGAATTAGTCATAGATAATAGATATGTGCGAACTGGAAAAAGTTATTTAGGAGGCTTCGCGCAGTGGGCGTGCCAGCTCCTCCCGCACGCATGTAAACACGGGTCTACTAGTAGTCTAGTGGGACGGGACGTCTCCCTGAGCTAACGTTAGCTTAGCTACCGTTACAAAATGACCCAGTCAACTATTCACTTTTAGTTTAATACATGATGAGGCATTGTCTAACCGAACGGTATCTAGTCGGCCAGCTACCGATAGCTCCTGACATCAACAAACGCTCCATCAAGTCTAGTAGAGAGTAGACGTGTATGATAGCTCCGTTAGCCGTTAGCTCACGTTAACACAGTTAGTTCACCGTTCAAAACGAAATGTCCCATTGAACTAAATAATTCACTGAGGCGTTGTATTAACGTTATATATCCGGCTAGCAGTAGCTACAGATAGCTCCTGATATCAATGTCTTATAACACTGATTCGATGCGTATTCGAGCTGAGGGCTTGCTAACGTTATAGTACCAATACAATAGGGTCCAGGTGCAGCGCCGGAGAATCCTGGCCGTAGCTCTGCTCGAGGCTACTCGAGTATAGGTCCAGGTGCAGCTCCTGGACCTATACTCGAGTAGCCTCGAGCAGAGATACGGCCAGGATTCTCCGGCGATGTCTCGCAGATAATACAAGTACAAGTCTAATTATATAATATATATATTTTATAAAAAAATATATATATATATATAAAATAAAAAATTTTTTTTATCAAAAACGATGATACCGTGATATATACCGTTACCGTCTATGCTTCAAATTATACCGTGATATAAATTTTAGACCATACCGTCCACCCCTGTGTGCTATAAAGTGTGTGGAGTGGGTGCTACAGTGTGTCTGTTTAAAGTGAGTGTGTGCGTGTGGATGTGTGTGCTATGTGCGTTTGGTGGTTGTTGTTGTGTAGTGTTCATTGTTCGTTTAGCAGTCTGATGGCCTGGGGATAGAAGCTTCTTCTGAGTCTTTCTGTGCTCGCCTTGAGACTCCGGTATCGCTTGCCTGACCGCAGCAGTTCAAAGAGGCAGTTGTTCGGGTGACTGGAGTCTACATATATAATTTGTGTTATCTAATGTGTTATCTGGAGTCTACATATATAATTTGTGTTATCTAATAATGTTTTCATTCTGTTCACCTTATTCCGATAATTTTTATTGCAGTAAAATGGGATTGTCAAACAAATTATTGATATTTCAACATCGATACTTGGGGTCACTGTATCGATATAATATCTGCACACAATATTTTGCTGTATCAAATCAAATCAAATGTATTTGTAAGGCCCGTCAACACACGTTAATGTCCCCAAAGTCCAATTTTTTTTAAATAAATGCAACACTCTCAGACATACCCCACGCGAAGATAAGGAAAAACTCACTAAAAGCTACCAATAAGAAAAAATGCACCACAGGCAATGTGGAGGAGAGGGGGGGGGGGGGGGGGGGGGGTTAGAGAGTTCCCATGTTTGTAGTGGGCGGAGATAGAGCAATAAATACATGTAGTTAGTGAGCATATGCATACATGGTGACAGTAGAATCAAAGTATAAGAAAATTGAGTAATAGATAGAACTACTGCAAGCGTATGTATACAGGATGAGATACAAGACAATAGCTCAGGGCCGTATGCCCCGGGGGGCGGGAGAAACCACTCAGAATTGGTCAGGGCAGAGCAGGTAAGGTTCAGCACTGCAGGCCAGACAGAAGGCGCTATGAAGCTGTTCCATGGGACCGGTTGAGACAGAGACAGAGGTTAAAAAGGTTCTCCCATGTCTGCAGAAAAGCAGACATGGGAGCAAATAGACATCCTAACTAAACTAGATTAATCTAAGGGTCAGTCCCTGACCAGGTTAGATCAGGGTAGGTTGAAGGAGTGAGAGAAAATATGAGTCTTAAGCAGGGATTTAAAAGCTTCGACAGGATCTCAGTTGCGAGCCTTGATGAACTATGGAGGCGGCAGCTAACGGTTGACTTCCCTGAATGCAGTCAGGATGAGCAGACAGGGTTGTCAAGAGAAGACTGTCACTTCATGGAGTGCGTTACAAAGTCTGCTAAATTGATGAACGGCCATTACAGTATTGGCTTACCTTTGAGGGAAAAGGATGTAAAGATGCCAAACAACAGGAAAGTGGCAGAACAGCGTACCCTAAGCCTCAAAAGGAGATTTGATAAAGATGCTTTATTTCATGCCGATTACACTGCCTTCATGAATGACATAATTTCCAAGGGCTACGCAGAGGAGGTGCCGGCTGAGGATCTGGAACGCAGCGACTCCAAGGTATGGTACATACCACACCATGGTGTATACCACCCAAAAAAGAAAAGGATCAGGGTCGTATTCGACTGTGGAGCAACATTCCAGGGAACAACGTTGAATGCACAGCTCCTACAGGGACCAGATCTTACCAGCACACTGATTGGAGTCATGACCCGATTCAGAAAGGAGCCTGTTGTACTCATGGCAGACATTGAGGCCATGTTTCACCAGGTCAAAGTACCAGCTGAGGATGCAGATCTATTGAGGTTCCTCTGGTGGCCGAATGGAGACCACAATCAGAACCTTGTAGAGCACAGAATGGTCGCACATTTATTCGGAGCTACATCCTCGCCAAGCTGTGCAAACTTCGCCCTCAGGAAGTGTGCAGAAGATCAACGGGAGCAATTCAGCCCTGAAGTAATTGACACTGTTCTGCACAACTTCTATGTTGATGATTGCCTTGTATCAGTGGCTTCTGATGAGGAAGCAGTAGCACTCTATCAAAACCTTCGTGCCCTTTGTGCTAAAGGGGGCTTTCAGCTCACAAAATGGATCAGCAACAGACGGACAGTGTTGGCTGCTATACCCACTCAAGATAGAGGGAAGGAAGTGAAAGATCTGGACTTGGACACAGACGCACTCCCCATGGAGAGAGCACTTGGCGTGCAGTGGTGCGTTCAGTCTGACACCTTTAAGTTCAAGATCATGATCAAAGACAGACCCTTAACCAGAAGAGGGATCCTCTCCACAGTCAGTTCAATTTATGACCCCTTAGGAATCTTGGCACCCGTGGTCTTATCCGCCAAAAAGATCCTTCAGGAGTTGTGCAGGAAAGAACTTGGCTGGGATGATGCTATACCAGCTTCAGCCGCACAGGAGTGGACATGTTGGCTGAAGGATCTCCATCTGCTTGAGGATTTTAAAGTTGACAGATGCCTGAAACCGCTGGATTTCGGGGAAGTGACCTCTGCTCAGTTACACCACTTTGCAGATGCAAGCGAAAATGGCTATGGAACAGTGACTTACCTGTTATTGCATAACGGCCGCAGACAAACACACTGTGCTTTCATAATGGGGAAAGCCAGAGTGGCCCCACTGAAAACGATCACTATCCCTCGCATGGAGCTGACTGCAGCCACGGTTGCAGGTCGTATGGACAAGATGTGGAGGAAGGAGCTGCAAATGCCACTTCAGGACTCAATCTTTTGGACAGATAGTACTTCGGTACTGAAGTACATCAGGAATGAGACCTCCAGGTTTCGAACTTTCGTAGCCAACAGGGTTTCAGAGATACTCAATGTATCAAAACCGTCTCAATGGAACTATGTGAACACCTCAAGCAATCCCGCAGATTCAGCCTCCAGGGGACTCAAAGTGGAGTCGTTTCTGAAAGATGACACCTGGTTGTCTGGGCCTCCGTTTCTCATTGGGCCTGAAGAGGACTGGCCTGTAAGCCCAGATGACTCTGGAAGTATCTCCTCAGATGACCCTGAGGTCAAGATAAGTTTGATGGTGAATGCCGTGCAGGCCGAAGAGGAGATTGATTCAGTAACCCGCTTGATTAATCACTTCTCCTCTTGGATTCATCTGAAGAAGATTGTTGGTTGGCTCCTTAAGTTTAAGAGCCTGCTACTGTGTCTTAGTAGGAAGAGGAAGCAATTAAACGAGACTCTTGCCCAGTCTGGCTTGGATAAAGTCCAACAGGAAAGAGAGATGAAGAAAGAAATGCAGAGTATCAAGACTCATGCCGTCAGTGAATCTCTCTCAATTGAGGAACTCAGGGGAGCAGAGATGGAGATTATCTGCTTCTGTCAAAGGAAGAGGTTTCCAGATGAGTTCAACAGCTTACGAAGAGGAGACACTGTGAGAAGGACAAGCCACATCTACAAGCTCAATCCATTTCTTGAAGACAGTGTTCTGAGAGTTGGAGGACGACTTAGTAGATCATGTATGCCTGAAGAGTCTAAGCATCCTGCCATATTGGCAAAAGATCTTCATATTTCGGATCTCATTCTTCGGCACATACATCAAGAAGTGGGACATGGTGGTCGTAACCACATGTTATCTAACCTGCGCCAAAGATATTGGATCCCTGGTGCTAGCGCAGCTATAAGGAAAGTCCTGTCTAAGTGTGTTGCTTGTCGGCGACTGCATGCAGCTCCAGGGCGCCAGCAGATGGCAGACTTACCGCTGGACAGAGTTTCTCCAGATGAACCTCCATTCACTCGTGTAGGAGTTGATTATTTTGGACCCTTCGAAGTTAAGCGAGGAAGGAGTGTAGTGAAGAAGTATGGAGTTCTCTTCACATGTTTATCCATAAGAGCCATCCACATTGAAGTGGCATCATCATTGGATACAGACTCCTTTATCAATGCTCTTCGACGCTTCATAGCAAGACGTGGACAAGTCCTGGAATTACGCTCAGACAACGGAACCAACTTTGTTGGAGCTGAGCGTCAGTTGAAGGAGGCAATGGAACATTGGAATCTTGCTCAAATTAACAACACTCCTTCAGAAAGGCATCAAGTGGGTTTTCAATCCCCCTACTGGATCACATCATGGAGGAGTATGGGAGAGACTGATAAGATCTGTGAGGAAGGTCCTGAACTCTTGCCTGAAGGTGCAAAACCTCGATGAAGAAGGTCTTCACACAGTCCTTTGCGAAACAGAAGCTATCATCAACAGCCGTCCCATCACTAAAGCATCTACTGACCCAAACGATTTGGAAGCCCTTACTCCTAACCACCTTCTGCTGCTTAAAACCGTGCCATCTTTGCCACCAGGACAGTTTCAGAAGGAGGATATATATGCTCGTCGCAGATGGAAACAAGTGCAGTATATTTCTAACTTATTCTGGAAAAGATGGGTCAAGGAATACCTACCTCTACTGCAGGAACGTCAGAAGTGGTCAAGCGTCGAGCGCAACTTCATTGTTGGCGATATTGTGCTCATAATTGATGACTCAGCACCTCGCAACTCATGGCTTACAGGAAGGATTGTGAAAGCTATCCCAGATAGAAGAGGACTTGTCCGTCAAGTACAGATAAAGACGAAGACCAGCTATCTGGACAGGCCTATCACCAAGGTTTGCCTTCTACAGGAAGCGGAAGAGCCATGAGGACATCAGATGTTCATATTCATTGAACCCCATAGACTGACACATAGATACACACCCATAGACTGATACATAGACATACACCCATAGACTGATGCATAGATATACACCCATAGACTGATACATGGAGACGTGCACCCATAGACTGACACATGGAGATATACACTCATAAACTGACTTTGCCACTTTGGATTACAGTTTTTTTTGTTTTTTCTGACTTGACTGACCTAGCGATCATAAAGATCCCTCCTTAAGGCTATGTGCTAGTAACCTCTGGCCCTAGGATACGATTAAGAAAGAAGAAAAGGACATTTGCGAGAAAATTATACAAAAAAATCGAAAAAGAAAAAAACTTGTCAATAATTGTGCCTTATATTTAATGTTTTTCTTATATGCTCCTACATAATTTACAATTGTGTAGTTATTACATGTGAATAATTAGGGGCCGGTAACCAAAGAAGCTATTGTTTGAGTAATTAGGGGCCGGTAACGAAAAATAACTATTGTTTGAATAATTTAATGTTTTTTCTTGTAGGCACCTACATATTTTACAATTGTGTAATTATTATATTTGAATAATTAGGGGCCGGTATGTAGGCGCCGTAATGGAGGTCTCTTTATTATGATTCAGTATTCTAGTTTTGTTGTATTATTAGTTGTACTGTCACTTTAGGTGGTGGGCGTGCTCACGGGGGTGTGGCGCTAATGGGAGCGTCTTATGGAATTTCATTCACCTTTTCACGTTGACAGTTCAGAGGTTGACAGCTCACGGAGAGAGGGGGTGAGAGTTAGGAGAGCATATTTTCTTTTGACCGCAATAACGCAATACCGCAAAGTGCAAATCGTATTTTGTTTGTCTCATGATGAAGCGAAAGAATAAATGCCTTAAAAGTATTTCCTGGACGTGGAACGGAGTTATTTCATGTCGCGCGTCAATTGTTTGAACTCCATCGCTCAGCCCCTCGGCACTATCTGTCTATGACAGTCTACTGCCGCAACACAGTCCTTCCAATTGCAGTCCATGGAGTCGAAGCTTGTGAATGTGCCTCAGAGTCCCAAAGACAGGCACAATAAACTGGCAGGGTCATATATTCTGAACAAAGGGCTGATACTGTATTTGACATTTGGATAGTTGGAGTTTGGATGTGAAACAAGTGTCCATATACAGGTTAAATGAGCAGCCACTTACTTTATTCCTCTGTTTGGTTGTATATTTGCCTTGGTTATTCTTTTTTTTGTGTCTGTTCTCCTGTTTTTGTTTATGAAATTAAATTAAGTACTAAGATTTGGGGCTACAGTATATAAAACAAATGTATTATTATACTATTATACTTGTATTATTTTGTCATGTCAAGACAACTTGGGTTTAGATAGGAGATACTACCAAGTTATAGTTTGTTCCAGTTTCAATTAAAAAAAATTACGCCTATGTTTTTTAGAGGCTTGTAATTTAGGATCAACTTTATTATTTGGTTACTGACATTCTGACTATTTAATGATGTAGTTCAGCTACCTGGTATGTCCCCCTCCAAATAGAGTGAGCATTTTTAACTTATAGGCTATTATGCCACTTATCCCCCATTCGGAATGACCTAATCTGACTGTTTCAGAGAAGGGGTATGTCTAAAGAAATCTCATTTGCAAAATAACTGTACCAGATACCTCCATACAACCAGTTGTTATTGTTAAAGAACTGTACCAGATACCTCTATACAACCAATGGTTATTGTTAAAGAACTGTACCAGATATCTCCATACAACCACTGATTATTGTTAACGAACTGTACCAGATATCTACATACAACCACTGGTTATTGTTAAAGAACTAATAAATAATAATAATAATAATAATAATAATAATAATAATAATAATAATAATAATAATAATAATAATAATAATAATAATAATAATAATAATAATAATAATAAATTGTATTTGTATTGCACTTTTCGTTCACTAGGATCCGAAAGTGCTACATAGTTAAAAGAATAAAATAATTATTAATAAAAAAATATATATATAAAATAAAAATAGAACATAGTTATTAAAAACATAGTATAAAAACATAGCACAAAAAAAAAGAAAATCACAAGAAAAAAAAGAAAAAGCTAGCAATCAAAGGCTTTTTGAAACATAGGTTTTCAGGCCTGCTTTAAAAGAGTCCAGGCTCTGTGGTGCCCTCAGCTGGATGGGGAGGCTGTTCCACAGGCGTGGTGCAGCCGAGCAGAAGGCTCGGTCACCCATGGTGCAGAGCCGGGTACTGGGGACCCGAAAGAGCAGGCTACCTGCAGATCTGAGGGTACGGGTGGAGGATTGTGGAGTGATGAGTTCCTGAAGGTAGAGGGGTGCGTGTCCGTTTGCAGTTATGGGTGAGCAGCAGGGTTTTGTAGTTGATCCGGGATGAGACGGGGAGCCAATGTAGTGAGTGGAGGATGGGGGTTATGTGATCGTGTTTACGGACTCTCATCAGGATCCTGGCAGCGCTGTTTTGGATGTATTGCAGCTTTTGGATGCTCTTGCCAGGAATCCCGATGAAGAGTCCGTTACAGTAGTCCAGTCTTGAGGAGACAAAGGCATGGACAAGCTTCTCTGCGTCTGACAGGGTTCAAGTACCAGATATCTCCATACAACCACTGGTTATTGTTAAAGGACTGTACCAGATATCTCCATACAACCACTGGTAAAAAAAAGAAAAATTATTATTATCTTTCCCCCCCCTTCTTTTTCCGTTTTTCTCCCATCCCAATGTTAGTCGTTATGCCAATTCCCAATCCCCTTCCTGGTCGTTGCGCACTCTACCCCCTACCGTCGGTCTGGGAGGGCGGAGACTATCACATGCTTCCTCCGACACATGTGTAGCCAGCCCACCACTTCTTTTCACCTGGCAGCGCGGACTCTCACTGGGAGAGTGTAACGTGTGGAAGGTCACACTACCTCTCCCAGATCCTTCCCTTGCTGTGCAGGCTCCCCGACCGAACTGTAGGAGTCGCTGTTTACAACGACCAGGACGCGTCTATGGCTTCTACAACGCTGTTCGGTTTCCGGGTTCCTCTGATTGGCCACTAAGCCCACGTGACCCTACGCTAGCACGCCCCCCTTATCGCCGCCAGTTATCGCGTACGCCCGCGCATGAGCCGCGACAAGCGCCTTCAATGACGGAGCTCTCATATTTGCGAATGCATAAACTATATCTTAAATTATGGCTATGTGTCTAATATGGCCGTCGCTTATCAATTACTTGTTTTGTTGAATTGAAAATGGGGGACCCTGATGTAAACAAGACGAAAGTCTTTCTCTGGTCTGCATCCCCTTAACAATTGTGTGTATTGAGCTGTACTGTATTGTACCCATTCTGCAATCTGTTAATAAAGTTTTCAATCAATCAATCAATTGTTTACATCATGGTGAACGCTGTTGCATTCGCAAATATGAGAGCCAGCAATACGCAGCTCCAGTTAACCTAATTTATACCGTAATGAATCATTAAAAAAATATACCGTTAACTGGAATATGTTGTTTTGGATTATGTAATTGGTTTGTCATGACAAACCAATAAAAAAAACGCTACTTTACATCAGGGTGAACGATGTTACGCTGCCACCACCCGCTTCAATGACGGAGCTCTCATATTTGCGAAGAGAGACGATAGGGCGCGGTATCTTCCCAATTGAGCTCAGAGAGACTCTGCAGCACTAACCCGAGGCTCGATTGATGAAATATGAATTCAAATCGCCAATAAAAAAACAACAACAAACAAACGCTATATAGCGTCGGAGGCACTCAGCGGTCGGCATGAACTAACGACAAAACGCGTCCGTGGCACTCAATGTCCCGGGCCCTCTTGAGGATGATTTGCCCACCGGCGCGACACGCCACTTTGGCGACCTCTAGCGGCTCGGGTGTGCATATTATTTAATACAATATATATATATATTGAATTAAAGCCCTATTTGTTGCCTGTCGATTGCCGCTTCAGGCGACAAAATCCGTTCAGTGGTTGAACAAGTTCTGTGTGTGTGTGTGATAGTGGAATGTTATGTACCGGTATTATCATTGAATTCGTGGATTAAATTAAAGCATTTGAAATAGTTTGTGTGAGTGTGTGTATATGTAGCTTTTGAATCATATGTATTATAGTTGAGTGGATTTAAATAATACATTAAAAACAGCTGCCTGTCGGACTGATCATCTGTCTGTCTGGCTGGCTGGCTGGTGTGTCTGTTACCTCAGTGACTCCTCAGGACTAACCAGCCACCAGGTTTCACCATCTGTCTGTCTGGTGTGTCTGTCTGTGTGTGTCTGTCTGTCTGTCTGTCTGTCTGTCTGTCTGTCTGTCTGTCTGTCTGTCTGTCTGTCTGTCTGTCTGTCTGTCTGTCTGTCTGTCTGTCTCTGGTGTGTATGTCTCTCTGGTGTGTCTGTCTGTCTGGTGTGTCTGTCTGTCTCTGGTGTGTCTGTTACCTCAGTGACTCCTCAGGACTAACCTGTCTGTCTCTCTGGTGTGTCTGTTACCTCAGTGACTCCTCAGGACTAACCTGTCTGTCTCTCTGGTGTGTGTTACCTCAGTGACTCCTCAGGACTAACCTGTCTGTCTCTCTGGTGTGTCTGTTACCTCAGTGACTCCGCAGGACTAACCTGTCTGTCTCTCTGGTGTGTGTGTTACCTCAGTGACTCCGCAGGACTAACCTGTATGTCTCTCTGGTGTGTCTGTTACCTCAGTGACTCCGCAGGACTAACCTGTCTGTCTCTCTGGTGTGTGTGTTACCTCAGTGACTCCGCAGGACTAACCTGTCTGTCTCTCTGGTGTGTCTGTTACCTCAGTGACTCCTCAGGACTAACCTGTCTGTCTCTCTGGTGTGTCTGTTACCTCAGTGACTCCGCAGGACTAACCTGTCTGTCTCTCTGGTGTGTCTGTTACCTCAGTGACTCCTCAGGACTAACCTGTCTGTCTCTCTGGTGTGTCTGTTACCTCAGTGACTCCTCAGGACTAACCTGTCTGTCTCTCTGGTGTGTCTGTTACCTCAGTGACTCCGCAGGACTAACCTGTCTGTCTCTCTGGTGTGTCTGTTACCTCAGTGACTCCGCAGGACTAACCTGTCTGTCTCTCTGGTGTGTGTTACCTCAGTGACTCCGCAGGACTAACCTGTCTGTCTCTCTGGTGTCTGTTACCTCAGTGACTCCGCAGGACTAACCTGTCTGTCTCTCTGGTGTGTCTGTTACCTCAGTGACTCCGCAGGACTAACCTGTCTGTCTCTCTGGTGTGTCTGTTACCTCAGTGACTCCGCAGGACTAACCTGTCTGTCTCTCTGGTGTCTGTTACCTCAGTGACTCCGCAGGACTAACCTGTCTGTCTCTCTGGTGTGTCTGTTACCTCAGTGACTCCGCAGGACTACCAGCCACCAGGTTTCAAGGAGGCTGACAATGACACTGTGGAGTTTGAGAAGGATCCTGCCATGCTGACCATGGGCAAGGTGATCACACCCTTCCACACTCTGAAGGTGGACGTCACGACAGAGAAACAAAGGTTGGAGCAGGTAGGAAAATGAGAGAGAGAGAGAGGCAGATTTCCAATTGACCATACGGTGGCCATATAAGTAATGGTCAAACATTTGTAACGTAAGGAGGTCATAACTGATACACTGTAAGGCTGATTGACCTAGAAAAGTCAGGGACAATGAAACCTATCCAAAAAGATTTGGAAATGTCATCACGTTTTCTTTCTAATTTGTATCATCAAAACAACCTAATTATCACAAATACACAACACCAATGTATATTTTTCTAAACTATTGGCCATATTCACATGGCGGACATTTTGCTCTCATGTCCTGCTCAGGTTGGGTTCCTTTCCATCTTGTTCCCAAGGTGAGAATGAACCCAGAACAGGATGGAAAGGAACCCAACCTGAGCATGACATAAGAGCAAAATGTCCGCCTTGTGAATATTGTCAAGGGGGTTTTGCGTGGGTTTTATGGTCCTTAGGCTCACATAGAGAAACTTGTCAAGGTTTTTGCTGGACATCAATGATATACAGTGTATGACAATATGCACGTTGTGAGGCTTCCTTTATGAGCTGTTTTGATTCAGGTCCTTCAGATGAAGAACTATATACTAGGGGTGTAACGGTATGTGTATTCGTCCCGCGAATTTACGGTACGGCCGTCACAGTACGGTACGTGCAGCCATACGAAGAATACGCCTCACGGCCAGTAGCGGCTCGTGGATGCTTCGCCACTAGGGGCGCTATACCAAACATTTTGCAAACATGTACAAGGCACGCATTGGCGAATATTATCACCATTGCCATCGATCTGGATGATGGCGCTGCTCCGACCGGCTGCCTCTCTGTTCGCTCCGTCGAGACTGTGTTTACTTTTGTTAATATTTATAGTTTTTAGAGTTTTGTTCGTACCAACTGTTGGTGCATTTAATGTATATGACCGTCAGTCACTCATAGACATTGGATTACGGGAAACTTATCAACTGGATTACTCACTGGATCAGCTTTCCGAACCGCATCAATGGCCTGAAGAAATTCTCCGGAGATCAGGACCAGATCCTTTGTTCCTAGACCCCAGGAACAGAGGAACCAGACGGCGAGGGAAGAGGGCTGGGATCCGTAACAGGCTGAGATCCAGACGCCACCGTACACCACTGCCCAGTATATTGCTAGCCAATGTACAATCAATTGACAATAAACTGGATGACATCCGAGCAAGGATTCAATATCAAAGAGACGTTAGGGACTGCAACGTCCTCTGCTTCACCGAGACGTGGTTGACGCCGGACGTCCCAGACCACGCAATTCAACCGGCTGATCACTTCTTTATCCATCGCAAGGATCGGACATCATCAGAGTCCGGTAAACAACGTGGAGGAGGTATTGCCTTCATGTTTAACAAAAATTGGAGCGACCCAACTAACGTGAAGGAATTATCCAACCACTGCTCCCCAGAACTGGAATATATAACCATCAAGTGTCGTCCTTTCTTCCTCCCGAGGGAGTTAACGGCGATCGTCCTGGTCGGAGTGTATATTCCACCGCAAGCCAGCAACAAGGTTGCGCTCTCCAGACTACACGACGAGGTAAATAGAATCCAAGTGGCGAATGTTAACGCCGCCATTTTAGTTCTGGGAGATTTCAATAGCGCCAATCTGAGAAAGGTATTGCCTGACTTCTATCAGCATGTGACTTGCAACACCAGAGGCGGTAACATCCTAGATCACTGTTACACGCAATTTAAAGGTGGCTACAAGGCTCATTCTGATAGTGGCTTTGGTAAGTCAGATCACGCATCCATTTTTCTTTCACCAAAGTACAGACAGAGAATTAAAAGTACTCCCGTAGTCTCGCGAGAGGTGCAGAAATGGGATGTGACGTCAGAGGAGACGATCCGGTCAGTGTTTCACCACACAGACTGGATTGTGTTCCGCGACACAGATAACATTAATGCCTACACGGAGACAGTGCTGGACTATGGTTTGTACTAGGGTGAAAGAAACAATCCCCACTACCAAAATGAAAGTTTACCCAAATCAAAAACCCTGGGTAGACAAATCCGTCCGTGAAGCTCTGAGAGAGCGCACCAAAGCATACAACGACGGCCTAGAGGCAGGCAACATGAATGACCACAAGGTGGCGCGATACAACGTAAGGAGGACAGTGTCAGAGGCCAAACGACGCTACAGGGATAAAATTGAACTCCAGTTTGAACAAGCTGACTCTAGAGCTATGTGGCAGGGGCTCAAAACGATGACAGACTACAAAGGCGCCTCCCTCAAACTGAACAGTGACATCTCCTTAGCAAATGACCTCAATACCTTCTATGCGAGGTTTGATGCTGGTAATAACAACACCAGCTCACAAGCCTCGGCAATGGGGGGGGGGGGGGTCGGCTGCTGATGGAGGCGCAGTGTTCAGGGTAACAGAGCATGAGGTGAGGCGGACCTTTAAAAAAGTGAATATCAGGAAGGCAGCAGGTCCAGACGGCATCCCCGGCCGCGTCCTAAAAGTCTGTGTCGACCAACTGGCCCCAGTATTCACTGACATATTTAACCTGTCCTTAGAACAGGCTGTCATCCCCACCTGCCTGAAGAAGTCCACTATTATCCCTGTACCCAAAAAATCCAAGCCTGCTTGCCTCAACGACTACCGCCCTGTAGCTCTCACCTCCATAGCCATGAAGTGCTTCGAGAAGCTAGTAAAGGGCTACATCTGCTCCTCCCTCCCCATCAACATGGACCCCCTGCTATTTGCATACCGCCCCAACAGGTCCACGGAGGACGCCATATCCCATGTGCTGCACACAGCAGCATCACACCTGGACAAGAGGCAGGGGAACTATGTGAGAATGCTATTCATCGACTACAGCTCGGCATTCAATACCATAGTCCCCTCCATACTCATAGCCAAGCTCAGGGACCTGGGCTTGGGCTATGACCTCTGCCAGTGGGTCTTGGACTTCCTGACTGGCAGACCCCAGGTGGTGAGAGCAGGCAACTGCACCTCCTCATCCATCACCCTCAACATAGGGGCCCCCCAGGGCTGTGTTCTGAGTCCCCTCCTCTACTCCCTGTACACACACGACTGTGTGGCTCAGCGGAGTAGCAATACACTCGTCAAATTTGCTGACGACACAGTGGTGGTGGGCCTGATCTCTGCCAACGACGAGAGGGCCTACCTGGAAGAGGTCAAGGTCCTGGCGGGATGGTGCCAGGAAAACAGCCTCTCCCTGAACGTCAGCAAAACAAAGGAGATGATTGTGGACTTCAGGAGGTCGGGGGTCAAGGACTACAGCCCCCTCAGCATCGACGGGGCACCGGTTGAGAGAGTCAACAGCTTTAAGTACCTCGGAGCCTACATATCCGAGGACTTGACATGGACCACACACAGTGTTGTGAAGAAGGCACGACAACGCCTCTACTTCCTCAGGCGCCTAAGGAAGTTCCAAGTCAGCCAGAAGATCCTTAAGAACTTCTACTCATGTACAATAGAGAGCATCTTGACCGGCAACATCACCTCCTGGTTTGGGAATAGCACTGCACAAGACCAAAGCAGACTACAAAGAGTGACACGTTCAGCCGAACGCACAATTGGAGGGGGGCTCCCCACCCTCCAGAACATTTACTACAAGCGTTGCAAGGGCAAGGCTAAGAGAATCATTAAAGACTCCAGTCACCCGAACAACTGCCTCTTTGAACTGCTGCGGTCAGGCAAGCGATACAGGAGTCTCAAGGCGAGCACAGAAAGACTCAGAAGAAGCTTCTATCCCCAGGCCATCAGGCTGCTAAACGAACAATGAATGAACACTACACAACAACAACCACCAAACGCACATAGCACACACATCCACACGCACACACTCACTTTAAACAAACACACTGTAGCACCCACTCCACACACTTATAGCACACACCCACTTTAAACAAACACACTGTAGCACCCACTCCCCACACTTTATATTTATGGATGAAGGATTGCACTACAACTCGTACACTTTACTGTAAATTGTACCTAAAATTGTACCTCATCCCATTTCTGCTTTGCACTAGATAGTACTGTACATTAGTACACTGCATAGTATTGTGTATTGTATATTATATGGTAACTCAGAACATTGTACATATGTCTATACCGAACACTGTGACCTCATTTTCTTCTTCTAAATTCATGCTATATTATGTTATTATGTTATTTGATACTATCTTGTCTAGCACAGTCTCTGGAGCGTAACAGTAAGAAGCATTTTGTATGAAAGTATTCTGTACTTCTGTATGACAACTATTAAAGAACTTGGAACTTGAACTTGGAACTTGGATCAATATCACAGTCAGTCAAATGCAACCACGTTTCCAATAGCCCAACACAAACACGCACATCTCTCTCTCTCTCTCTCGCTCTCTCGCTCTCGCTCTCTCTCTCTCTCAGATGATGTCAGATCCATTCAATAATAATCACATTTGTATATCTCGTCATTTTAAACAAGTTACCATTCATTGTCTGAGTGGTTATGCCCCACACGCGGCGAAATTAGAGAGAGAGAGAGAGAGAGAGAGAGAGAGACCACGGCGGGTGCAGCATAACAGAAGAGAGAGAGAGAGAGAGAGAGAGAGAGAGTCAGAGAGAGCGTTAGTTAAGCATTAGCTGAGTGGCTAACAGCAGCTAAAGTTAGCTGAGTTGGCTAAGAGAGAGAGAGAGAGAGAATTAACTCACTTTGTTTAATTGAAACGTGGTCCAAAAAGTGTATGTCCACTGACTGTCCCCCAGACTGTTGTCGATGTATATCCATTCCACTCACTGCCCACTGTCCAGACTCCAGACTGAATCACAAGTTCACAACACACAGCTTCGAACATGTTGCAAACTGTGGCTAAGGAAAAAACTGGCATCGCCGCGTCGGCCAATCAGAGAGCGTCTCCGCGAAATGCGGCTATGGAAATTCTAGACGGAAATTCTAAACGCTTGACTAGACCGCTTCAAATCGCGCCCGGATTCCAACATAATAGTCATATTTCAACGCACAACGCGTTACGCACTGATTGGCTGTGACGGATACAGCGATCGAACAGTGACGCGCACTCAGAGCGCTATCGCGTCTAGCCCGGGCCGAGAAATACAAACAAATAAAAAAATTTAAAAAAGTGAGTCACTTCCTGTTCCTGAAAACGAGTATTTTTTTATTTTATATAGTAACGTTATATTGTGCATTGGAAACACAAACATACTTAAAATGAGTAAATATTATTCATTTTAAACATGTTTATATTATTTATAGGGCTATAAAACAAAAAACAAAAAGATACTTTTTCTTGTTCTACTCTCATATAACCAGGGGCCTGAATGGGGGGGCGGCGCCCGTGCGCCCCTAGTGGCAGAGCCGCCACTGCTCACGGCGCAAACACACCAATCACACATGCAGGCACTCGCGAGGTCCGTGCGAGAACAGCGCGCGTGGCCGGACACACCGAGTCCGACTTCAGAGCGGGCGAAAGTACACGGAGAAAGGCACATTTACATTGGAACAGCTGCAGGGTCATTACAATTTTACAGTTTTCTTTCGTTTTCTTGTTCGCCCAATAATGTTAACCAAATGAAACCAATGGAAAGAAACACACCAACAAACACACCAACATTCTCCCCCGCCGGACTCGAGTAGGGTAAATCTGCAGTGCCGCAGCCCCATACATTGCCGGACTCACAGGCACAGCTGATAAATAAAAAAAAGAAACGCACTTTTCCTATCGGAAATTATTCTATTTAGGCGGCTGAGTGGCGCAGTGGGCAAGGCGCTCGCCACTAACGCAGGAGATACTGGTATCGAGCCCAGCTCTCGCCGTTGCTACCGGCTTGGCCGGTCATCATACTAACACAATTGGCAGTGTTAGAGGGTGGGAAAGCCGGTGGGTGGGGATTGGACGTTGTGGACAGCGACTCCTACAGGTCGGTTGGGTGACGCCTGTACAGCAGAAACAGGAAGTATCGGGGGCAGCGTGAGCCTCCCACACGTTACTCCTCGCCACTGAGAGTTTGCGCTGTCTAGTGAAAAGATGCGACAGGCTGCCTCCTCGTGTACCGGAGGGGACACGTGATGCAAGGCTTCTATCCTCACTACAGCCGACCAGTGGGAGGCCTAGTCTAGCAACGTTCAAGACAGGGGAGGGAAATAATTGGAATTACGAAATTGGGATGGGAGAAAAAATTGAAAAATTACGGAGAAAAAGTGGATAAAAAAAGAAAATTATTCGATTTAATAATAATTATTATAATAATTATCATAAATATGATATATAAAAAGAAAAAGAGAAAAATAATATTAATAATAATAATTATATATATTTGTTTTCTGTTGTACCAAACTCGTACCGAACCGTGACCCCAATACAGAGGTACGTACCGAACCGTGGCTTCTGTGTACCGTTACACCCCTACTATATACATGTCCGTTTTGGGTTTGTGAGATGAGTGTTGTCATCCTAAGCCGTAAATGCATTGTTAACCCTTGTGTCCTTTGAGATTCTTATTTTTTTGATAACTTTGCAGAGGTTATGTTTCTAGCCAATATATTTGCCAAAGGTGTGTATTTTTTTATTATCTTGGAATTTCTTTTAATAATTGTCTACTCCACTTTCATTCACCCTGTATAATTACAGTGGATAATTATATCACAAAATATTTGTATGGCGTAATGTCAGTATTCGTTTTAAATCTGACATTACAAAAAAAAAATCCATCAAAATCAGTGTTGTTGCTAATCATTGGCACATGCTAGCCTGTAATACCCCCCCCCCCCCCAGAAAAATCCACTTTGCATTTGATATATTGAAAATATTCAAATGTGTGTGTTTCTTTAACAATAATTTGTGATGCCATCACACATGACTGAAGTTGGATAAAAGATTTATGAAAAAAAAAGTGGACAATTATATCAACATTTAAAGGGTTACAATTATAAAATGAATTTAATCGTTGGTGGTTATGATCATGACTGAAGTTGGATAAAAGATTTATGAAAAAAAATGAGAAATTATATCAACATAATATATTTATGGCGTTTTTTAACTCATTCAACGCCAGTCACGAGTATAGTCGGGTTAACTCGCCGACCGTTCAACGCCAATCACGAGTATAGTCAGGTTTTGGTCATTCTTTTTTATTCTTTTTATTTGTATTTTTACTTACATTTCTATTAACATTTATAGACATACAACACTTAGACAATACTTACAATGACATCAATAACATAACAATATACTAACATGGGCCCCTTGAATACGGCTGTGTTCAGCCTCCCAGACCCCCATAAGAGGGACTCCCGCCATCCACCTGCACTGTGCTTGAATTCCACCGGCCTGGCCGTGTGGCAATAAAAGGAACTTGAACTTGAACTAGAAATAGGGCTCCCCCACATCCCAGGTCCGTCCCACGCGGGCCGAGCACTCAGCGACACGGGTCCTTTGAATTTAATTGGGCCAGGCTCAGTAGAGGAGAGATGGAAGGTACTCCGCTCCACGAGCCAAGCCCGCTACCTCCCATGTCATCAAGCACCCCACCCCACGCACAACGACCCCACAACATACAAGACCCCACTCTCCCGGGCTAAACCGTGGAAACGATGCCCCCCCCCCCCCGACATCCCCCCCCCCCCCCCCCCTGAGTTAAGCCCATAGAACTCCCCCACATCCCAGGCCGATATGCGCGGAGCCGGGCCCCCAGCCACACGGGTCCCTTGAATTAATTGGGCCATGCCCAGTAGAGGGGAGGGAAGGAGACTCCCTCCCACCGAGCCAAGCCCGCTACCTCCCATGTCACCGTGAGCCCCACCCAGCGCACACCGACCTCGCAACACACAAGACCCCACTGGGCAAAGCTCAGCCACTCTGACCCCCATAAGAGAAACCCCTCCCTCCCGCCCTCTTCCCCGAGAAACGGAACACCCCCATATCCTGGCCCACCATGCGCGGAGCCGAGCACATAGAGCCCGCCCCCGACCGCCAGGCCCCCGGCCCACGAGAACCCCAAGCCCAGGCCCGCAGAAGGCCAAAGCACCATGCCTCAATGGCCCCCCGACCCCCCGCGACCCCAAGCCCGGTGTCCCCGCGGCCCGGTGACCCGACCGCGTGTATACCTTCCACAACGGAATTCGGTTTCCGGGTTCCTCTGATTGGCCGCGACCGCCATGTGACCCGCCCCCCTATCCAGTGCGGCAGAGCAAGCGGCCGCGGACTCGCTCGCTTCCTCAATTTATATGCATGGAAGTATTGACTGAATGAATGAGAACTTTATTTAACAGATTGCAGAATGGGTACAATACAGTACGGCTCAATACACACAATTGTTAAGGGGATGCAGACCTGAGAAAGACGTTTGTCTTGTTTACATCAGGGTCCCCCATTTCAATTCATCATATGACACACACGACATACAGATAGACAGTACTGCTACATCTATACATTTATGACATACCAGATTTTCAAATACAGTACTGTTTGTGATACTAAAAAAATCCAGAAAAAGAGTGTATATACATTTGACATAGAAACTGTGCATTGGGGGAGGTTGGGTAGGTGGGGTGGGGCTGTACATTGGAGGTGGGGGGGGGGGGTGGGTAGGGGGGGGGACACTGTACATTGGAATACTGACATACATTTGACATAGAAACTGTACATTGGAGGAGGTTGGTAGAGCCATATGAAATCCGTTTTATTATTTTCCAAATTCCATTTTATTTTTTTCCAAATTCCGTTTTTTCCATTTTAATATTTCAGAATTCTGTATTTTGCTTTGTACGCTCATTTTACCATCAGAAATAGTGTCTAATAAGTGGGAATGAATAAATGTCCACAATTTAATAAGATATAACAGTCCATTTAATAGGGCTGTCTTAAATACTTCGAAGCTTCGTTCGATGGGCATGGGATTCGAATATGAAAATAAAATTTGATTATTAAAAAATATAAATGATATATATATATATTTTTGCAAAATCAACTCTGCCTCTCTTTTTTAACTACAACAAGCAATGCTGTTTGTTATTTAAGATGAGGTCGGACTCGGCACTGACAGATTTGTGTTCATTGTGCTGCTTTTATAAAGCCTCAAATGACGGCTTACAATATTTCATGAAAGCAAAGTGTTTTGTTTGTCTAAGATTTAAAAAGGTTTAAACTTTACAGCACTGACAAAGTTGTGCAAAGTCCCACAACATATAAAAAAAAAAAAAAAAAAAATTATATATTTTTTATTTTATTTTATTTTTACAGTTGATTCCATTTTTATTGCTCAATTCCGCGATTCCGTCCGCGATTCCATGATCGCGGATTTCATATGGCTCTAGAGGTTGGGTAGGTGGGGTGGGGTTGGGTGGGGCTGTACATTGGAATACTGACAAAGCCATGCTTGGTCTTTATTGTACAACTGGGTTAGGACATTTGTAGGGGCCAGTTTTGAATTGCAGTCTCCCGTAGGTGTTCTTTGAGAGTGTTTTTGAAGGTGGGTAGTGATTCACATTCCTTTACAGCTTTAGGTAGGGCGTTCCACATTGTTGTGGCATAATTGCGAAACGTGTTTAGTCCCTTGTTTGAGCCGAATCTGGGTTTTACATGATTTGTGGAGCTCCCTCTGGTGTTGTGATCGTGGTATTCACTGACCTTTGGGAAGTATTTTGACATGTACATGGGTACCTTGGTCGTGTAGTGTATCTTGTAGACCAGGCCCATTGCAAGTTGCTGTACTCTGTCGTCTACTCTAAGCCATCCTAGGTTGGCAAAGTGTGCAGGGGTGAGGTGGGTTCTAGGAGTCAGGTCAAGCAGTAGTCTGACTAGTTTGTTTTGAGATGTTTGTAATTTGGTTTTTAGTGCCTTTGAGGTGCTTTGGTACCATGAGGTGCAAGCATAGTCGTAGTACCCTTGAATGAGTGCTCCTGCCAGAGTCTTCAGGGTATTCTTGTTTACCAGGGAGGAGATCCGGTACAAGAATCGAGTTCGTTGATTGACTTTTTTTATTACATTGGATGCCATTTTGTCACAGGAAAGATTAGCCTCTAGATTCAAGATTCAAGATTCTTTAATAGTTGTCATACAGAAGTACAGAATACTTTTGTACAAAATGCTTCTTACTGTTGCGCTCCAGAGACTGTGCATGACAAGATAAGTATGAAATAAAAACATGGTAAAAATTAGAAGTAAAAAAGAGTAAAAAAGAGGTCACAGTGTTCAGTTTAGACATATGTACAATGTTCGTAGACGTAGTTACCATACAATATACAATACTGTGCAGTGTACTAATATACAATACTATATAGTGCAAGGCATAAATGGACGAGGTGCAGTTTAGGTACAATTCACAGTAGGTGTACGAGTTGTAGTGCAAATCCTTTATCAATAAATATAAAGTGTAAGTGTGTTTGTGTGATCTAAAGTGTGGAGAGTGGGTGCTGCAGTGTGTTGTTTGTTTGAGTGAGTGTGTGCGTGTGGGTGTGTGTGCTGTGTGCATTTGATGGTTGTTGCATAGTGATTATTTTCGTTTAGCGATTATTGTTCGTTTAGCAGCCTGATGGCCTGGGGATAGAAGCTCCTTCTGAGTCTTTCTGTGCTCGCCTTAAGACTCCGGTATCGCTTGCCTGACGGCAGCAGTTCAAAGAGGCAGTTGTTCGGGTGGCTCGAGTCCTTAATAATTCTCTTAGCCTTCCCCTTGCACCGCTTGTTGTAAATGTTCTGGAGGGTGGGAAGCCCCCCTTCAATTGTGCGTCTAGGATGGAACCCAGGTAGGTAATTTCATCTTTCCTTGTGACAATATTGTCACCCACTGTAACTGAGAAGCCGTCGGTTTTGCTGAGTTTGTTATTTGAACCGAAGAGAATGGACTCTGTTTTGCCCATGTGTAATGATAGTTTGTTATCGGCGAGCCATATGCAGATTTTGCCTAGTTCCGAGCTGAGGGTTTTTTCAACCTGTAACTTGTTCTTGTCAGAGACCAGCAGGGCTGAGTCGTCCGCAAACAGGAACAAGTTGCAGTCACAAGCTGACGACATGTCATTTGCATAAATTAGGAACAGTAGTGGTCCTAGTATGCTTCCTTGTGGAACAACATGTTGACTGGAAGCAACTCACTGACAGTCGACGGGTGTATTAGACCCATAGATATAATATAAGATATATTTTAAGCACTCGCAAGTGAACAAACAGAGCACCAGCGAGCATCCCAGCAGATATACAAGCAGCAACAGACACACTCCCACTGAAAATGATCCCCCCAACAAAAGCAGAAACTAGGAAAGCAATATCACAATTGAGAGATGGGAAAGCAGCAGGACCAGACACCATTCCGAGTGAAGCATTCAAGACCGACATCACTACAAGCATCAAAGCACTCCATCCCCTCATGAGGAAAATTTGGCAAGAAGAAAGGATACCCAAAGATTGGAAAGAAGGCTACATAGTGAAGATACCAAAGAAAGGGGACCTTGCACTATGCAAGAACTACCGGGGGATCACGCTACTTTCAACCGCCAGCAAAGTCTTCAACCGGATAATTCTAGATAGGATGAAGACTGCCGTTGACATGCTCCTCAGAGACCATCAAGCAGGATTCCGGAAAGAAAGGGCATGCATAGACCAGATCGCCACACTGAGGATCATCATCGAACAGTCCCTAGAATGGAACAGCTCTTTATACATCAACTTCATCGATTTCGAACAGGCCTTTGACAGTCTAGATAGGAACAGTCTGTGGCACCTGATGGAGCACTATGGAATCCCACCGAAGTACATCAACATCATCAGAGGATCATATGAAGGGATGACAAGTAGGGTACTGCACAGAGGGGAGCCCTCAAACCCGTTCGAGATAAAGACCGGAGTGAGACAAGGCTGCCTGCTGTCCCCCTTCTTGTTCCTGCTGGCCATTGATTAGACCATGAAGAAGACAACAGAAGGAGCCAGACACGGCATCCAGTGGACACTGATGCACCATTTACATTTACATTTAGTCATTTAGCTGACGCTTTTATCCAAAGCGACTTACAAGTTCTGTACGACAAGACAGCAAGAAGGGTACAACTCTATCAGCTGAGTAACAATGTTCATCAAAGTGTTGCGTGTTACAGTGTAGGTTAGTTTATTAGGACAAGTGCATGACAGTACGGTTAGTCAGGGTTAGATCTTTTTTTTTTTTATTATTATTATTAATCATTTCAGATAATGGTTGAAGAAGTGAGTCTTTAGTCGACGGCGAAAGATTGGACGGGATTCGGCTGTCCTAACTGGGATGGGTAGTTCATTCCACCATTGTGGGGCAAGGACTGAGAATAGGCGGCTTCTCTTTGATGACCCTCCGGGAGCTTGGATAAGAGTAGGTCTGAGGCGGCCAGAAGATGCAGAGCGTAGGGGTCTTGAGGGTGTGTAGTTAGAGACCATTGACCGGAGGTAGGCAGGAGCGGTTCCCTTTGCCGCACGGTATGCTAGGTCGAGGGCCTTGAAGCGGATACGTGCAGCAATGGGGAGCCAGTGCAGGTCCCTAAGAAGTGGGGTGACATGGGCCGACTTCGGTAGGTTTGAGATCAGGCGGGCCGCTGCGTTTTGAATGAGTTGAAGAGGCTTGGTGGCAGTGGCCGGGAGGCCAGCTAGCAGTGCGTTGCAGTAGTCGAGGCGGGAGATGACTGTTGATTGGACGAGGAGTTGGGTGGCTTCTTTTGTCAGGAAGGGGCGTATCCTTCTGACGTTGCTCAGGAGGAATCTGCAGGTTCTGGTTGTCGCTGCGATGTGAGCAGAGAAGTTCAACTGGTCGTCGAGGACAACACCAAGGTTCTTGGCGGTCGGGGACGCGGTCACAGCTGCATTCTCGACTGTGATGGAGAGGTCGGTCAGGGGGGAGGATTTGGCCGGCAGGTGGAGCAATTCTGTTTAGCTTAGGTTAAGTTTGAGGTGGCTGGTCGTCATCCAGGCGGAGATGTCGGACAGACAGGCCGAGATCCGCTCAGAGACGTGGATATCTGAGGGAGGGAAGGAGAGGAAGAGTTGAGTATCATCGGCATAACAATGATATGAGAAGCCATGAGACGTGATAATGTTACCCAGTGATTTAGTGTAGAGGGAGAAGAGAAGGGGTCCTAGGACCGAGCCCTGGGGGACACCCGTCCGGAGGGGGCGGGTGGCCGACAGAGTCCCTCTCCATGACACTTGGTAGGAGCGGTCGTTGAGGTATGATGTCAGCCATGTCAGCGCAGATCCAGCCACTCCCATTCCTGCGAGGGCCGCGAGGAGGATCTGATGGTTGACTGTGTCGAAGGCTGCAGATAGATCTAGGAGAATCAGGACAGAGGAGAGGCCTTTCGCTTTTGCTAAGTGAAGTGCCTCTGTGACCGCAATGAGGCACCAGCTTGAAGACCTCGATTTTGCAGATGACCTAGCTCTCTTATCACACAGTCACCAGCAGATGCAACAAAAGACCAACAAACTAAAGGAAACTCTAGGAATGAAGATCAATAGGGTAAAAACCAAGATTATGAAGATCAACACAAAGTGCCAGCAAAACATTGAACTAGAGGGAGAGGCCATCGAAGAAACTAACTCCTTTACCTACCTTGGGAGCGTAGTAGATACAGCGGGTGGCACAGAAGAAGACATCAGAGTGCAAATCGGAAAAGCAAGAACGGCATACAACCTACTTGGTCGAGTATGGAGGTCTCGCGAAATAAAAACCAACACAAAGCTGAGGATCTTTAACTCTAATGTTAAATCAGTCCTCCTGTATGGCTCGGAGACCTGGAAGACAACCGTAGGGCTGAAGCAGAAAGTACAGTCCTTCATAAATTCCTGCCTCCGCCGCATTCTAAGAGTGAGATGGCCAAATGTCATTACAAATCTGGACCTGTGGGAGCGCACAAAACAACTACCCCCGCCAGAAGAAATAAAGAAGAGAAAGTGGATGTGGATAGGCCATACCCTGAGAAAGGAAGACACAAACATCACCCGGCAAGCCCTACGATGGAACCCACCTGGAAAGAGGAAACGCGGCAGGCCTCAAAACACCTGGCGCCGTTCTTGGGAAGGGGAAATGAAAGAGGCTGGACTGGGATGGCACAACATCGTTCGGGAGGCCAAAAACCGTGCAACATGGAAAGAAATCGTCAGTGGCCTATGCTCCGCAGGGAGTGCAAAGGCTTAAGTCAAGTAAGTCACTCGCAAGTGAACAAAGCGCCCCATTGACTTACAGCGCTGGCGTAATAGCACCCTCTGGCGCATTAAGTGATGGCGCAGAATGAGTTAACACATTCCCGGCCATTGGGGGCCGTCTAATCTCACTGTATAAGGCCAGCATTTCAAAACAGACTTGCATTGTGCGTGAGGCTGTTTGTAGAGCTAAATCTATACTTTATAGTATTGCTATCTGTCCATTCTCATTGTCAATTGAGACCATAAACAGTCCCTTCAAAATGGCTTAAAGAAATACTTTTTTCATCAATACGTTCTCATTTTATAGCGTCTTGAATATAAGCGTTATATGGGATTTGGTCTCGTATATTTCCTGGAATGCGAGATACAGGGCGCTAAGCTAATAACATTAAATCGAACAGCGTTTTGGCACTACAGAAGCTAGAGCTAAAACTCAAAAACAGTAAACTCCATTCAAAGTCAAAAAAAAAGAAAGCACCGTTCTGCCACAGGGAACACTGCATTATCGAGACAGTGCCCCTACGAGGATCTGGCCGGTAATGCACTTTTCAGAATTCCAAGAGTGGGGTAAATCTGCAGTGCCGCTCTGTGACATTGAGTAGGTTATTAAAATGGAATAAAAGCCAAAACAACCTTGCCACAGACATGTCCGTGGTTGGCCCTCTACCGTTGGATCCGAAACACGGACATGTCCGTGGTTGGACGGGAACCAGTTAATAGGACCATTTGGTCCCTTTTCAGAAGAGTGGGAGTCTTTTTTTTCAATCTGACATTACAAAAAAAGAAAATCCATCAAAATCAGTGTTGTTGCTAATGATTGACATATTATGCTAGCCTGTGATAATCCCCCCCAGAAAAATCCACTTTGCATTTGTTTTTGTAGTTTCTTTAACAATAATTAGTGATGCCATCACACAAACTGGCATTTAAAGGGTTAAACTTATCAAATTAATTTAATATTTGGTGTTATGATCAGGGCTGAAGTTGAATAAAATTCTTTCAACAGATAATATTTGTATGGTGTTTTTGAAGAGGACCATTTGGTCCCTTTTCAGAAGAGTGTAACACTTTAGTTTTCAGACACAAGGGTTAAAGATCAGGCTGTGTACTTATCACATGTAATACATTATATTCCACATGTCACAGAATGTCAATATAACTACCGGTATAAGTATGTTGGCTGTTCAAAACCTTTCCAAAACGGACTTGTATTGCTCTTGTTTGACAACTGTATTGCCCACCATTGTACACAGGTTGGGGAGGAGGTGGAGAAGGAGGAGGTGTCTGTGAGGCAGAGCACCATGGAGCAGGTCAGTCCTTGTGGGTTCATCTGGGCTATCAGGAATCATGTGTCTAAATGATGTGTCTAAATAAAAATATTGTTTAGGGACACACAGATATTGCAACATGGTCTCATCAGAAAATGTAAACAGGAAAATAGGTACATAATTATAGCCATAAGTAAATATATTTACGTATAGTATATCGGCATGAGTCCAAAACAAACGCCACAACCAGGAGTTGAGCCAACAATCATTGCGGTCGCGGCCGAGTGTTCTCACCACTATGTAATTGTGATTAGAGTTGAGGTTAGTTTTTAACATTCGCTTAATCGTTATGGTTAAGACATAAAGTTAGGGTTAAGGTTAGGGTTTGATTCCCAACAGGAGAAATTAAAGGTTTTCTGAAAACATAAAATAATTTAATATGTAATATATAATGCTAAATTTTCGAGTCATTGATACATTTGGTGAAGATGTGATATTTTAGTTGAGATTTGAATGAGTCCATAACTGTAGAAGCATGTTATGGAGAAAAT
Source organism: Notolepis coatsorum (assembly GCF_963971535.1). Lineage (NCBI taxonomy): Eukaryota > Metazoa > Chordata > Actinopteri > Aulopiformes > Paralepididae > Notolepis > Notolepis coatsorum. The sequence continues at coordinate 36,642,264 of NC_140183.1, read as the reverse complement.
AGATTTGTATCTAATTTTGTGACCCTAAATTAATTGTCTATATACAGTATATGCTGTTGAGTGAAATGAATGGACGGGGCTCTGTACTTGATAACATTGGCTGATACTTACAGTTTAGGACTGAGAGCTCTATAGTTGACTTTCAATTGATTTGTCTTGTTGAGACATTCTTGTCTTAAAGATATGTTTATCGTTGGAAAGAAAGAAAATCTATTCCTGTTTCAAAACTGTACACGCAAATTGATTTACCTACAAGCCAACAAAGTGTACTACTCACTCAGTTCAATCTGAACAATGATACTGAGCACTGTGAGGCCCAATAGTATCTACTGATGGAAGCCAACAAACATCCAATAATCAATTATTCGCTCAGAGCGACAACAAAGTTACGTGTGCACCTCCCTAGAACTCTACTGTTTTACTGTTTTTGTTTGGTTAACATGGACATAATGTCATAAAGAGCCATGTGATTGAGGACGTGGAGAAGACGGACAGCGAGAACTCACACTTCTCAGGTGAACCTTCAGTTTATCTTCCTTTAACTTGCAACAGTGTGATTTGCTATTGTAAATAAATATGACCTTACATGTTTTTGAATATGGACAGAAGGTCCTGAATATGTTTAAATCTTTAGCACTATCCTCTGTTGTTCGGGCACAAGCGCATAATGTGATCTCTTGCCGTGCAAGGTTACAAATGTGTGAATGTCCAGTCAAATACGTCTTAAAGGACTGGACAAGACCTTTGATATGTTTTGTTAAACACAGAAGTCCAGTTGACCTGTCATGAGAAGATGGAGGAGTGTGAGGAGACCACTGTGAGCTCACCTCACACACACGCACGCACGCACGCACACACACACACACACACACACACACACACACACAGTGTTGGCATGGTGGAGCAGTGGTTAGCACTGTTGCCTCACACAGCAAGAATGTCTTAACCAAACCAGGTCCAAACCAGCTTATGTGCAGTTGGCTTGTTCTCCACATGTTTGTGTGGGTTTCCTCCAGGTACTCTGATTGCCTCCCTCATCATAAAAACACATGCTATAGGTATATACTCCTGCCGTTGCCCTTGAGCAAGGTACTGGCATTATAACTGGAGTTGGTCCCCATGCGCCACACTGTGTGGCTGTCCACTGCTCCTAAATAGTTAGGATGGGTCAAATGAGAGGCGGTTAGGTGGTCGAGCGGAGATTGCGTTCGTCACCAGCCCCGGAGCTGTGAGCTTGGTTCGCCTGTTCGAATCCAGCTCACAGCTCCGGGGTTGTCACCAGCTTGGCTGGCCGTCTGCACTGATACAATTGGCTGTATCAGAGGGTGGGAGAAGCTGGCGGGGTGGGTCCGGGTCGTTGTAAACAGCGACTCCTACAGTTCGGTCGGGGCGCCTGCTAAGCGCGGATTGGACGTGAGGGGGATAGTGTGGTCCTCCCACACGCTACGCCCTCTCAATGAGAATCCGCGCTGCCAGGTGAAAAGAAGCGGTGATTGGCTGGACGTGTGTCGGAGGAAGCACGTGGTAGCCTCCACTCTCCCAAAAATGATCTGACTGTGGGGGGTAAAGCGCAGCGACCAGGAAGGGACTGGGAATTGGCATACGACTAACATTGGGATGGGAGAAAATCGGAGGAAAATGGAGGGGGAAAAAGACCAAAAAAAATAAAAAAGGGATGGGTCAAATGAGGACGAATTTCCCCCAAGGGGACTAATAAAAGTACAACTTAAACACACACAGAGACACACACACATACACAATAGTGAACATTCCTGGTACAAGTAATGCAATTTTCTGTAATATGATTTTATAGGCTATAAACACGTAATATTTTCTCAACAATGAGAATTTGCCTGATTACAAGCTAAATGAGAAATGATAAGATCTCTCAGATAATAATTTAAAAAAAAATGGTAACTTTAGAATGATTGATTTTAGTGTCAAAACATTATCGTTCAAGCAGTTGTAAATGTGAATAGTCCCCCAAGCGGCACAGTGAAGACACAGTGTAAACATGAATACAATGGCCACTCCAACCACTCATTGCGATTTCTCACCTCACCAGCTGTCCCCCTCTAAGAGAACCCCTCTGGTGAAGAGCCCCTCCAACGTGGAGATGTCCGTCAAGAGGACCAGGAGTGGAAGAGTCCTCAGGGCCACTACGGTCAGTGAGCCTCTCCAGACTGGTCCCAGTCAAGCACCATTAACCCTTCCAGTTGAACTCATATATGTGAGACAGAATTTTGAGAACTCAACGCTCTTAACAATTGTGTGTATTATTGAGCCATACTGTATTGTACCCATTCTGCAATCTGTTAAATAACGTTTTCATTCATTCATTCATGTCTGGCAGCAGTCCCTGCCCACTGTTGTGGAGCCTGATGGCCGCTGGTATGAAGGACTGACTGAGGCGGTTAGTTGAGTGTCAGGGGGTATGCGTCTGTGACTGAACGTGCTTCTCATCTGTATGCCATCTAGTTTTATTGTTTACAGTGATGTTTATGTAGCTCTGCTAGTTGTTAGCTTTCAGAACCAATGCTTGTGTTGTGTATACCCTCACCTCTTCCTCCCCCCACACACACTAGGTCCTAGTGACTAGGACAATAGAGCTAGCTATGCACCCCTAGGGGAGGGGGGGGGGGGCTAACTAGATGGCATACAGTATCTGAAGAAAACTAGAATGCTAGTTAAGTAAACAAAAACACAGCTAAACTGTCTCTCAGCATAGCATCAAATAGTAAACTTTTCATATTAGTGTAGCTAGGCTTAGGTGTCAGCACTTATTGGGATCTATTGGGGTTGTGACTTTACAGTGCCTTTCATGCACTGTAACCCCTAATAAGTTACCAGAACTTTAAAAAGTTTAGGCAATCAATTGCCTACATGTTTTCAAGTTGATGAACTCAAATGTTTTCAGTTGGCTAAGACTTACAGTTCTCAGTTAAGGCAACTCAAATATGTCTTGTTTACATCAGGGTCCCGCATTTTCAATTCATCATGACATTTATGACATACACGACATACAATGAATGAATTAATGAAAACTTTATTTAACAGATTGCAGAATGGGTACAATACAGTACGGCTCAATACACACAATTGTTAAGGGGATGCAGACCAGAGAAAGACGTTTGTCTTGTTTACATCAGGGTCCCCATTATATCATATATATATCATGACATTTATGACACAAATCTATCTCTAAACAATGTTGTATGTCTCCATAATGGTATGATTCTGGCCTGGTAGGTTAAGCCAGTGGTTCCCAAAGTCGGGGTCGCGACCCAAAGGTGGGCCGCGAGCAGCCACGGATGGGCCGCGAGATGATTAAAAAAAAAAAAAAAAAAAAAAAAATAAAAAAAAAAAAAATTTTTATTTTTTTATTTTTTATTTTTTTATTTTAATTTTTTTTGTCAGGCCACTGAACTTAGAAGCAGGCCAGGACAGTGTTTCTAGTTGTATTCTAAAATTCTTTTCTATTGTATTCTAAAATGTGACTATATGGTTTTATATTAACTTAATAAATAAACAAAAACTAAAAATCTACTTATTTCAACGAACATTTCAAACTAAATAACAGATTATGCACATAAAACGCTGAAAACAACCGAAGCAACAATAGTATTTTAATGAGGCTATTATTATTATCATTATTATTTTGCAACAAGTTAGCCCTCTCATAAATAGCACATATAAATGAATAACTAACTTGAACTAACTTAATAGGATTGAAGTGATATTTGGCTTAAAAAATCGGTCGCCTGGCAAAAAAAAAAAAAAAAAAAAAGCCAGACGATGTGCATTGGGCCGCGGCTCTCTGACGCCTTATTTTCTGGGCCCCGGCCTGAAAAGTTTGGGAACCCCTGGGTTAAGCCACCATTCGTCGCAGTTTCTATATCTATCCCTGTGTAAAATCTTGTACACATTCTTTCTGAACGGACAAGAGATGCATATAACATTGTTTAGAAACCTTTTTGCGAACTTTAGAAGGTGTGTTTTGTAAATTTTCGTCCGTAACGTTACTCTGTGGATGTAATTTGTTGACACCGGATGGCCGTATCCTCGCAACAAAGAAAGCAATTGGTCGAGCACAAGATAAGTGACTGAACTCGCACCAATTACATCAAATAAAACTCTGGTGACCAAGTATCCGTTCGCGAGGAAAGATCTAGTCCCGACTTTAAAATTATGATTGCGCAAAATGGGCTAGTTTGTCAATGGAGAACTTTTTGTTCCTAAATCTACGCCAATATATCTTTCACCCAGAGTGAAAATTGTGTAGTCCGCCGAGGTGGGAACGGGATGAAACGATACAGCCTTCACCTTACGGCCTATATCCTCTGTGGTTCGGGCACAAGCGCATAATGTGATCTCTTGCCGTGCAAGGTTACAAATGTGTGAATGTCCAGTAAAATACGTCCTGTTAAGCTGTAAGCTGCTTTTTTGTATCATAAATCGATCAATAGAGACCGTATTAGATCCCCAATTATCATATCATGGGGTATCATTGGAAAGCCACACATTGGCTACAACCCTGTGCAAAGATTTTCGAGATCGCCAAATGATTGACAGAGCTAGAGCCCCGGGAGTCGGGGGTGGTAATGTGTACTTTTGCATACTTTGGGGCACGCCTCACATATCGGCATGTAACTCGAGAACCGCTGAACGGGTTTTGTCACCTGAAAGGGCAATCGACAGGCAACAAATAGGGCTTTAATTCTATCTATATATTGTATTAAAAGAAATACACACCCGAGCCACTAGAGGTCGGCAAAGTGGCATCGCGAATCGTCCTCATGAGGGCCCACATGTGGGCCCTTGGATGTTAAGAGTTTAATGTTTTTTTTATTTTATTTTTTGTAGCCAAGAGTAAAGACCATAACCCTATCAAAACAGTAGTCAAAGTGTATATTTTCATTTTTACCAATGTTTTATACGATTTATCGGAAATACGAATTTATTGAAAAAATGCTAATTATATCTCTTTTATCGTAAAACCGCAAGGAAATGACTAAATCCAGATTCAACCCTGCCATTGGAAAGAGGAGCCTTTTCCCTATCCATAGATGTATGATTTGGCCATAATAAGGTCACGTGGTTCAAGGTCAAATATGAATTCATAATTAAAATCGATTATCATTTATTTATCTACAAATCCTTCTGTTTAATCATCTTCCCTTTATTCATTTGCTTAGATTTTTTTTACACTTGATCTCAAGGTTGTGAATGAGCTCAGTGAGCGAAATCTCTTACCCCGCAGATTTAACATGGTGTTATTCACCGTCAAAGATGCAAAAATAAATCATAATTTATATTCTCCTTTTCTTCATTACAATTTACTCAAGCCTAGTAACAGACACAATATTTCTGACACTGGAAATACATACCCCCAGGCAGGGCCGCCTCAAGGGGCGTGCGAGCAGTGCGGTCGCACAGGGCCTCGCGGGGAGGGGGGCCTCACAATTATTTTTTTAAATTAAAACTTTTTTTTATTTTAATTTTTTTTACATTTTAATTTTTTTAATAAAAAAAAATAGAATGTTAACAATCACTTTCCATCACAGACCTAAAATCTAGTTTTGCTTACATGCTTATATATTTCACATTAGACACGTTTGTAGAATGTGTCTGACTTGTTCCGGGCTCTGCGGCTCTGCAGATATACTATTGGAGCTCTGCGGCTCTGCAGATACACTATTGGAGCTCTGCGGCTCTGCAGATATACTATTGGTTTCAACAAGGGGAGGGGTTACAGGTACGGGGTCTGACTATTCGGCGCTATCCACGGGAGCGCTGTGCAGCATCGGAGCAGAAGAAATAACGCCACGTGCCGTAAGCTTATCAATACCAAGTATAGTGATTAGGTTATGCCAAGACGAAGAGGACGTTTGGCAGATGGACTGAAGATGAAAGTTGTTGCGTGTTAGAAAGTTCAGTCAGGCTAGCCATGTCGGCTTAGCTAAAGGCAGGGATGCGTGAACACTTAAGGTAACCTACTTGCGTTCAGCGTTTTGTTCCGCGTTTCTCTGATTGGCCACGACGCCCACGTGACCACGCCTAGCACGCCCCCGCGGCAGAGCGCTCTCCTTCGCGAATACGCTCGTTCAGAACGCAAGCCGCCATCTTTAATGTGTCACATACTGTAGGTCGCATAGGTAATATTAATAGGTTGCCGCGGCATTATGCATTCGTAATCCCCCCTACATAATAACCACGCAGGTTAATCAAGCAACGCTCGCGCAATACCTAGCTTAATAATAAGTAGGCAATTGGCACAAGTGTAAATTATACATTCGTCACTCAGTTTTAATATCGACGGATAGCTCAACTTGTTCGTCAGCTTGCTGGAGAGCCTATGGTCAGTCGGTGACAAGTTCGAATCACTTCAATTTTTTTTTCGTTTAATTAATTTATCATCTCTCTATATAAACGTAACTAGCTATTCATATCAATCGAAATAACGTTCATCTCCGATATTTAAACATGGTCCCCAAAATGAATGGAAGCGAATGAGGAGCCTGACACCTGGGAGGAATGGGGGTCTTGCAGCGTTGGGGATGTTTAAAAAATATAATTTAATATATAATATAATAATTTGTGCTTCACCTAAAAATTTGGTCAGCAGCCTCCACTGATGTACAGTGTTGTCACGCGAAATAACGTTATGAATAAAAACGCGAAATAACATTATATAACGTTGCGTTACAATGTACAGTTTCTAGTTAATCAGTAAGAGTGTACTGTACATACAGAGTTAAGAGTGTACTGTACATACAGAGTTAAGAGTGTACTGTACATACAGAGTTAAGAGTGTACTGTACATACAGAGTTAAGTGTGTACTGTACATACAGAGTGTACTGTACAATACATATAGTTAAGTGTACTGTACATACATAGTTAAGTGTGTACTGTACATACAGAGTTAAGTGTACTGTACTGTACAATAAGTGTGTACTGTACATACAGAGTTAAGTGAGTACTGTACATACAGAGTTAAGTGTGTACTGTACATACAGAGTGTAACTGAGGGGTACAATTCCCTGACTGTATTACTAGATATGATACTTACTACCACTACCTTTGTACTTAATATTCGGCCACCCAGTACACGGCATAAATATATTATCATGAACACTCTCACGTAGATGAAACGGATCCAACACAAATGTACGAATTAGAAACAAGTCTTTATTGCCTACACAGCGATGGTGTGTAGACTAAACACTTAATCACTTAATTACATTTATGAATTGAAATAGTATGCACTTTTATGGCAAGGAGTATTCGTCGGTATATCAATAGATAATGTCCAATCTCTGAAGGCGCAGGTGGTAAATATACGACCTGGAATAGTTAAGGAATAACAGCAATGATACTTTAATGATTATAGGCTGGATACACTAGAGGGGGTTAATCCGGTCGCTTGTAAGCTAGGGGTGGGACGATACATCGATCCAGATCGATACATCGATGTAATTATCAATGATCGAATCGGATCAATGCGATGTAATAAGATCGATTCATATCGATACTCTTATTTTGAAAATCCTGTGGCGAGTCTCATAACTGATTGTGTTAAATGGGCATATGATATCATCTCATATCGATCGCAGGCACCTGAATCTAATCGTATCGTATTGTATCGTGAGAGACTTTGTGATATCGGCAAATATCGTATCGTTGTCCAAAGAATCGATATCGTATCGTATCATGATGAAACTGGTGATTCCCACCCCTATTGTAAGCCGACAGGAGTAGGAGGGGGGGGGGGGTAGAATCCAGCTGCCTCGTCCGGCCAAGGGTATCCCAGGAGAACCCACTGTAGTGCCGTTCAATGCGCCGGCGATCCTTGGACCACAGATGAAAGCAGGTGGACTCTTTGTGGGCCGGCTCTCTCCGGTCCACGGGGGAGAGATGTGGAGAGACCTCGTCTTGCAGAGCGTCTCCTCACCTCGCGTCCTCTCCAGGGGGGGGGGTTCCAACACACGGTAGTGTCGGGGGTCTTTATCCATAGAATAATCAAAGTATCCAAAGCATAATCCGTGCCTGGGAAGGCGGGCTGTCGTCGGTAGAATAATCCGGTATACAGGTCCACTCGCTCGTCGGCTCTGGGGCTCCTCGGGTGCAGCTTCACATAGGGTCAACCACCCTGGGTAAGCAGCCAGTTCTCTGCCCGAAACGATGGGGTACTGACTACGGTAGTATTCTCACCGCACGAAGCACTATATATTAACAGACTATTATTAGCTTAATAGACTACGTCCAACTCGACGATATAGTGCCAAATATGACTATTCAAATATTAATATACACGATGTCTCAATACCGATGGTAGGCGAACTTGGCCTTACTCCCACACGTGGCATCGCGGGGAGGCTTTACGTCTGTGACTCTATTGGAGGGTAAGAAACTGGACTGAAAAGAAAGTCCTACTTTAGTAGCGCAGTATATATACGCACCATGAACAAATAGTCCCATTAGTGGTGCGGTAGCCAAATTCCTACGCGGAACTAGGACTTGTTCGTACATGTCGAGCGGTACGTTTGAACTGGGTCTGAGGGGTATGGCAGCCTGGCACCAAGGTCTCGACCAATAGTAGAATGGAGACTATTATGGGATGTTCAGTAGGCTAGAATGGATATTCAATGCATATTGTACAAGGAATATACAAGGGATATCAGGGAATATTAGAGAATATACAAATACAATTAAATATATATATATATATAAATATATATATTCGGTTTAATCTGGCCCTTCACAACAGCCACCCCCTGAATAGGTCCCGGACCTAATCAGTTAAACAGAGACAGATTAATCGCGTTGTCTATTTACACATAAGGGTTTGCTGTAGGGGTCAGTCAACTTCACAAAGTCATAGGGTTGTAGGGTCATGGTCATCATCGATTGTGTCTGGGAGTCGAGGCAGTTCTATGAGCCTTGCCACGGGACGGGTGTAAGTGCGACCCTGGACGAGCACTTCAGCTGCTCGGACCTTGCCGTCGGCACCGGTGATCACTTTGCTTACGCGGCCGGCCGGCCACATAGCTCTGGGCAGTGATTGATCAATAATCATGACGACTGTTCCTTCTGTCAAATTGTCTCTCTCCTTTACCCACTTCTGGCGGGTCTGTAGAGACGGTAGGTAGTGCAGTAGGAAACTGTTCCAAAACTTGTCGGCTAATACTTGGCTGTACCTCCACATTCGTCGGCCGTTCGCTTCTTCAGGCCGGTACATTGTCTGGGGTAATGTGGGATCTAGCCGCCCCATCAGGAGTGTGTTGGGGGTAACTGGGTCGATATCCGCGAAGACTCTTTCTGCTCCTGCGTGATGTACATCCTCATCGTATTTCTTTATAATCAGCTCTGTGACCTTGTGTCGGCTGTTCAATACGATCGGGTATTTAATGTCATCCGGTAGATTGGGGGCTCTGCGTAGGCGACCACCCACTCTGATGAGGGTATGAGCGTCGCTCTCGGGGGCCAGATGAATTAATCTGCTGTCGGATGGGACGGGCTTTCCTCCCTGTAGACAGGCCAATTCATCGGGGAACGAGTCTCTCTGGGCTCGCTGCAGTAGAAGCAATTCTGCTTCCTCGTAGTTAGCTGCTGACATATCAGCGGGGGACTTGCACTCCGGGTGGTACCGCAGGAATGTTCTTTGTTGTGCACTCTCTATGGACGTGCAATCGTTTATGTTAGGGTCGGTGGAGGCTACGGTGCTCAATCCACAGAACACAGACTTCTTAATTTCCACCTCCTCTGGACTGGCTTCCCTCGGGATAGGCATGGGCCACTGTCCTTCCGGGAGTCTTAGGAATGCGGGGCCGTCACTGTAGACATTGCGACGGGTGAGGTCATCCAGGGGCATCCCCCGGGTGATGACGTCAGCTGGGTTCTGTTTTGTATCAACGTAGCGCCACTCTGTTTCTCCGGTTAACTCTTCGGTTAAGTCTTGAATCTCGGTGACTCTGACTCCCACGAAGACTTTGTACTTGCATGAGTCCGATTTGATCCAGGCGAGTACCGTCGTGGAATCTGACCACAGGATTGTTCTAGACACCGGTATGGTGAGCTCATGTTGGATGAGCGTGGCTAGGTGCGCTCCGGCTAGGGCTGCGCAGAGCTCTAGACGTGGGATAGATTGTTGCTTGCGTGGGGCTACTCGCGAGCGGGCGAGGACAAATGCTGTGTAGATCTCTCCCCCTTGGTCTTGGGCCCGCAAGTAGGCTACTGATCCGTATGCGACCTCTGAGGCGTCACTGAAGACGTGCAAGTCCATTTTACATGTCTCTGGCCTCACCGTGGGTGGGAAGTAGCTTCGGCGCATATTAACGCCTGGGAGTGAGTGGAGCTCCATCTCCCACTCTCTCCAGGTGGATGCAAGGTGTGCGGGAATGGGGTCGTCCCAGCCCTGGTCCTTGTCCCACAATGCTCGTACAATCATTTTTGCCCTGGTGGTGTACGGTAGAATACATCCTAGCTGGTCATATTGTCGGGCGAGTGTTGTGTACACACTCCGTCTGGTGGTCGGCGCCGCCGCCGGCCTTCCCTGCTCCGTAGTCAGGGGCTTGTGTCTGTAGTGAAGCGAATCTGTTTTGAATCGCCACACCAATCCCAGGGTCATCTCCTGGGCTTCTCCCGGGATTGTAGCCATCCAGGTCTCGCTGCTGGCTGCCTTGTCCTCGGAGGAGAGGCTGCGCAGTACTTGCGGATCGCTGCTGGCCCACTGCCTGAGATCAAAGCCGCCTTTGATCAATGAGGCGCAGAGTTTAATCAGGAGAGCCTCGGCTTCTTCCTGGGTTGAAAGGCTTTGTAGACAGTTGTCTACGTAGAAGCTGTTCTTTACGCTGTGTCGGACCTCTTCGTCCGCTGCTGGGTCCTCTGCTACATGTTTCTGTAGTGCAAATGTCGCACAGCAGGGGCTGCACGTCGTTCCGAAGGGGAGGACTTCCCATTGGTAGATGGCTGGGTGCTCATCTCCTGGCTTCTCTCTCCATAGGAACCGTAACAGGGGCTTGTCCGCCTCTACTAATCTCACCTGCAGGAACATTCCTTTAATGTTCCCGCTGATGGCCACCTTTTCCTGGCGGAAGCGGAGTAGAACGCCGAGTAGGGAGGGGCCGAGTGTGGGACCGGGCAGTAACTCTTTATTCAGATTTTGGGATCCGATCTGGTAGCTGCAGTTAAATACTATGCGGTCTTTACCGTTGTGATGGACCTTGTGGTGGGGCACGTACCACGATTCAGTGGTCTGGTCAGCCTCTTTAATGTCCATCTTTGTGACGTGTCCCGCTGTGATGAGCTTCTCAATCTCAGCGCGGTATACACTCTCTTGGGCGGGGTTCTTGGCTAAGCGCCGCTCCGTGTTCAGCAGGTACCGTTCTATGGCGTCTGTCTTGGCGTGGAAAGTAGGCATTCCTTCTCGCCGCAGGAGTGGCGTGGCGTATCTCAACACGCCGTTGACCGGGACTCTCTTGGTCCCTGTCTCGAGGAGGTGAATGGCGTAAATGTCATCTTTAGAGCGAATGTCTTTCTTTCCATTCTTAAAGGGCATTTGTTCCAAGCTCCATAGCCGCTCTACGTGTTGCAGGAGTGCGGTTTCTCCCTCTGTGACTCGGGAGTGGAGACATCTAGTGGCTGTACTTCGGTTGAGAGATTTGGCGAGCGGGCCTTGGAGAGTCCATCCCAAACGGGTCTCGACTGCTGCAGGACAGCCTCGGGGTCCGGTATGAACCCGGTCTATCGGGACAATGAGGTCTGCATGGTCGGAGCCTATCAACAGGGTCGGCATAGCATTGTCTATGAGCGGGATCGGTAACTTGCGCAGATGTGCATATTTCTCCATCAGCTTGGCGACGGGGTATGTGTACCGCGACAGTCCTATTTCTTGGCTGGTGAAAGCGTCTGCAATCTGGTACCGTCGCTCAGGCTGGCCGCTTGCTGCGATAGAGAATGAGACATTCTCGCCCTTTATCGTCTTCAAATCTCGTCTTATTGTCCGAATTGTCATTTGGGTTTCGCTTCCCCGCAGCCCTAGCTGGGCCGCAGCGGAGGCGAGCAGCAGGGTCTTCTCTGACCCGTCATCGAGGACGGCGTAAGTGTCCAGGACTTTATTCTGGTAGCTTAGTGTCACACGCACTACTTTTAGGAGTACTCGGGCTCCACTGCTGCTGGCGGGATCGATGTACATGACGCTCGCTTTGCGGCTGGATGGTGCAGGTGAAGGGCGCCGTCTGTTACTGTCGTGAAGTATGTCCAGATGGGCTCCATCGCACTTGGTGCACCTTTTCTTTAAGCGGCATTCGGCTGCCATGTGTGAGCGCGCACAGCGAAAACAGCGCTTGTTGGACTTTATCCATTGACCTGCTTCCTCCGCGTTCAGCTTGGGGAAGGAGTCACATTGCGCTAGCCAGTGTTCTTTCTCACAGTAGGGGCACACTATCTTCCACTTCTCCGTTCTGGAGGGGGTACTGTGGCTCCTGCTGCTCGGTACTGACTCCGATTGGTGCATCACAGTCACCGATCTTCTTCCATCATTTAGTCGTCTGGTTCCTTCTCTGGAGCCAGGGGTGCTCCGTCCGAATGTATCTAGCCGTAGGCTGCTGACTTCTCTCGCCAGGAAGTCTGCTAGATCGAGGAGGTTCGGTTCGGGGCCATTCGGGTCTCTGTGGTCCCTCTGCCGCCTAAAGCGCTCCTGACGAGCGGGCGGCAGCTTCTCCAGGATCCTTTCCACATTTGAGTTGGCGTAAAGTTCATACTTCCCCTTCTCTCTTTGCGCTCCCAACATCCCTACCAGGGACTGCACTCTGATGGACAGGTCGTCCAGTGCTCGATTGTCTATTGCTGGGGGTAAGCGGTCGATGTGTCGGATCTCCTGGATCACGTAATCCCATATGCGCCCATACCTCTGGTCCAATGCTACCAGCGCTGCTGTGTATGGGGTGGTGGAAGTCGCGTAGGCGAGCGCTATATTATGTGCGCGGGGCACCTTTAAGTGCTGCAGTAGGATGGCGTATTTGTGGCGTTCATCCAATACATCCACCAACATGGTCTCCAGACACATGCGGAGTTCTGTATACTGGGCCCGGTTCTCTTGGGTGAAGTCGGGTACCATAGGCGTGCCAATGTATGACGCTGACTGTGGATACATCGGCGAGCGTTGGGGGAGAGGCCTCCTAGGCGAGTCTCCTCCCGCTTCTTGGTATGGGCTGGTACCGGCAGTGTACCATGGCCCGCTTGTCCAGGTGCTGTTCCTCGGTGCGGTCGTGCGTCGTGCTCACCCGTGTATAGAGTCGGGGGTCTGTAGCGCAGCTCCGTGGGAGTATAGCCTGGGCTGTACCGGACCTCCTGGTCCGGTAGAGTACTGTGCTGTCTTCGGGCGTGGTTCTCCTCCTCTTCCTCTTCGTCTTCAGTTAGGTCATCCAGTGCTTGTAGTCTCTGGTTTAGCCTCTCCACAGGATATGCTGCTCCTTCCCGGTTGCTAGGTCTCGCTTGGACCGGTGGGGGGAGGTGGTCTGTGGGGGGTATAGACCTCGTCTGTTGGTCAAGTTCAGGGTTGTTTACTCGGCTAGGGGATGCCGCCCTGGAGGTGTGTCTAGACGAGTTCCTGGAGCCTCTGGCGGAGGGAGAGGGTGTTGTCCGTCTGATCAGCTGTTCTATTAGTTGCGCTTGCTGTCTGTCGCGCTCTGCGTCCCGTTGAGCACCGGCTCGTTCTCGGGCCACATTCTCTTCCATCTGAATGCGTCTTATTTCTAGACGTATCTGCTCTTCTTCGCTCCGCTGCTGGATCTGCAGTCGGTCGCGTTCAGCAGCGGCGTTCAGGCTGATGAGGAAGGCCTGCTGTAGGGTCCTCTCTGCCTCGCTGGGAGAAGGCGGTTGTATAGGGGAGCCTTCCCTCGGGGTACTCCTTGCGGAGCCTTGGAGCTCTATCTCCACGGTGCTCTCCCCGTCTTCTTCCGTGCCGAGTTCTCTCTCGGTAGCGTTGTATTCCTCCCGGGACTCATCGGGGACTACTTCTTCAGTACTGGCGGGGTGTGAAGTCATGTCTGGTTCCCACTGGTCCCCACCGTGAACTTGGTCAGTTACATTAGAGCCCGTAGGGGCCTCTATGGTCGGGGTAGTCTGGGCGTTGGGGTTAGACATACTTTTACTTTCTAGTTTTACCGCGTTTACTGTTAGTAGAAGACTAGGTTGTTGACTGACAGCGTAAGCCTCTAAGTACTGAGGGAGCCGTCGTTCGCGCTGCGGGCGTTGGTTAGGAGGATCGTTTCGTGGAGTGTTCATAATAGGCCATTTCAATATTAATAACACTATATTAATATTACACTAATTACCATCCGGCTCGAAGGACCAATTGTAACTGAGGGGTACAATTCCCTGACTGTATTACTAGATATGATACTTACTACCACTACCTTTGTACTTAATATTCGGCCACCCAGTACACGGCATAAATATATTATCATGAACACTCTCACGTAGATGAAACGGATCCAACACAAATGTACGAATTAGAAACAAGTCTTTATTGCCTACACAGCGATGGTGTGTAGACTAAACACTTAATCACTTAATTACATTTATGAATTGAAATAGTATGCACTTTTATGGCAAGGAGTATTCGTCGGTATATCAATAGATAATGTCCAATCTCTGAAGGCGCAGGTGGTAAATATACGACCTGGAATAGTTAAGGAATAACAGCAATGATACTTTAATGATTATAGGCTGGATACACTAGAGGGGGTTAATCCGGTCGCTTGTAAGCCGACAGGAGTAGGAGGGGGGGGGGGGTAGAATCCAGCTGCCTCGTCCGGCCAAGGGTATCCCAGGAGAACCCACTGTAGTGCCGTTCAATGCGCCGGCGATCCTTGGACCACAGATGAAAGCAGGTGGACTCTTTGTGGGCCGGCTCTCTCCGGTCCACGGGGGAGAGATGTGGAGAGACCTCGTCTTGCAGAGCGTCTCCTCACCTCGCGTCCTCTCCAGGGGGGGGGGTTCCAACACACGGTAGTGTCGGGGGTCTTTATCCATAGAATAATCAAAGTATCCAAAGCATAATCCGTGCCTGTGAAGGCGGGCTGTCGTCGGTAGAATAATCCGGTATACAGGTCCACTCGCTCGTCGGCTCTGGGGCTCCTCGGGTGCAGCTTCACATAGGGTCAACCACCCTGGGTAAGCAGCCAGTTCTCTGCCCGAAACGATGGGGTACTGACTACGGTAGTATTCTCACCGCACGAAGCACTATATATTAACAGACTATTATTAGCTTAATAGACTACGTCCAACTCGACGATATAGTGCCAAATATGACTATTCAAATATTAATATACACGATGTCTCAATACCGATGGTAGGCGAACTTGGCCTTACTCCCACACGTGGCATCGCGGGGAGGCTTTACGTCTGTGACTCTATTGGAGGGTAAGAAACTGGACTGAAAAGAAAGTCCTACTTTAGTAGCGCAGTATATATACGCACCATGAACAAATAGTCCCATTAGTGGTGCGGTAGCCAAATTCCTACGCGGAACTAGGACTTGTTCGTACATGTCGAGCGGTACGTTTGAACTGGGTCTGAGGGGTATGGCAGCCTGGCACCAAGGTCTCGACCAATAGTAGAATGGAGACTATTAAGGGATGTTCAGTAGGCTAGAATGGATATTCAATGCATATTGTACAAGGAATATACAAGGGATATCAGGGAATATTAGAGAATATACAAATACAATTAAATATATATATATAAATAAATATATATATTCGGTTTAATCTGGCCCTTCACAACACAGAGTGTACTGTACAATACAGAGTTAAGTGTGTACTGTACATACAGAGTGTACTGTACATACAGCGTTAAATGTGTACTGTACATACAGAGTTAACTCTGTATTGTACACTACACTCTGTATGTACAGTACACACTTAACTCTGTATTGTACAGTACACTTAACTCTATATGTACAGTTTCTAGTTAATCAGTCAGCAGCCTCCACTGATGTACAGTGATTCAAACCCCCTCAATGGGCAGTTTCTGACAGCTGTGCTGTGTTGTCACGCGAAATAACGTTATGAGTGAATCTGGTAGTTGTTTTGATAAATATGTTGTGTATTCTAGCGATTCGATTCGAACATAACATTACATTTCCGCATTTTATTTCCGCGAAGGACCTCTGCCGCTCGTGCCGCGAGCAACACACAGGAGCGGCAGGCGGCGATAAGGGGGCGGGCTAGCGCGCGGTCACGTGGGCGTCGTGGCCAATCAGAGAAATGCTGAACGCAAGTAGGTTACCTTAAGTGTTCACGCGGCAGGGACAGCTAACTAGCGTTAGCTACGTTATCGAGTGCTAACGTGTGGCAGATAAACTAGGAACAGACTCCCAAGTTCATCCCAACGGGGGGGACAATATGGACTGGTGAACTTTGTCATCTCCACGGTTGTCTCCTTCCTCTTGGAGTGAGTTTTTAATGCAATCTATTCTGTTCCCGCCGTGGATCTCTCTCTCTCTCTCTCTCTCTCTCTCTCTCCTCTCTCTTGCTCTCTCTGTCTCTCTCTCGCGCTCTCTCTCTCTTGTTCTCTCTCTCTCTCTCTTGCTCTCTCTTTCTCTCTCTCTCTCTTGCTCTCTCTCTCTGTCTCTCTCTCGCGCTCTCTCTCTTTCTCTCTTGCTCTCTCTCTTTCTCTCTCTCTCTTGCTCTCTCTCTCTCTGTCTCTCTCTCGCGCTCTCTCTCTCGCGCGCTCTCTTTCTCTCTCGCTCTCTCTCTCTCGCTCTCTCTCTCTCTTGCTCTCTCTCTCTCGCACTCTCTCTCGCTCTCTTGCTCTCTCTCTCTCGCTCTCTCTCTCTTGCTCTCTCTCTCTTGCTTTCTCTCGCGCTCTCTCTCTTGCTCTCTCTCACGCTCGGTCTCTCTCTCTCTCTCACTCGGTCTCTCTCTCTTGCTCTCTCTCTCTTGCTCTCTCTCTCTTTCTTGCTCTCTCTCGCTCTCTCTCTCTTGCTCTCTCTCGCGCTCTCTCTCTTGCTCTCTCTTGCTCTCTCTCTCGCGCTCTCTCTCTTGCTCTCTCGCGCTCGCTCGGTCTCTCTCTCACTCGGTCTCTCTCTCTCACTCGGTGTGTTGCATCATGCAACAGGGTCTGCTCATACTGTGCTTGTGCAGTTTGTGACGTGTGTACTAAGCTTATAGAGTTCGATTCAAATAAGGCAAAACTGCAAATCTGCATGTCGTGTTTGAAAAATGTACCTGGCTTTAAGCTTGTTTATCAGGTTTCAGGGGTGTTTTATGCACATTTTCCCTGTTACTGCCAGGTGTACGACTGTACAGGTGCAGTGCCACTAAGCCTCGGGCAGTGCTATTATTTAAGAATACGTTGACTGTATCATATGCCCAGCCTCGGGCAGCGCTATTATTTAAGAATATGTTGACTCTATGCCCAGCCTCGGGCAGTGCTATTATTTAAGAATACGTTGACTGTATGCAAAAAAAAATTATATATATATACATTTTTTATTTATTTTTTACCTTTAGGGGGGGGGGGGGGCTTGCATTTAAATCTTGCACAGGGCCTCGCATTTCTCCCAGACGGCACTGCCCCCAGGTCCCTAGATGTTCCTAGATACCAAGAACATGCAAATTGACCTTGCAGAAGTGGAGCAATCTTCCATTTACTTAGGCATGTACCTTTAGGCGAAATTTCTGAAAATAGGGCTACCACTTAACAGGTTAAAGACAGGACAAGACCTTTGATGTGTGAGAAATTGAATATGTTTGATGTGAATAGTCCCCCAAGCAGCACAGTGAAGGCACAGTGTAAACATGAATACAATGGCCACTCCAACCACTCATTGCGATTTCTCACCTCACCAGCTGTCCCCCTCTAAGGGAACCCCTCTGGTGAAGAGCCCCTCCAACGTGGAGATGTCCGTCAAGAGGACCAGGAGTGGAAGAGTCCTCAGGGCCACTACGGTCAGTGAGCCTCTCCAGACTGGTCCCAGTCAAGCACCATTAACCCTTCCAGTTGAACTCATATGTGAGACAGAATTTTGAGAACTGAACGCTCTTAATGATTTGATTTTGATTTTATTTTATTAGGGATCCCCATTAGCTGGTGCGATAGCAACCAGCTAGTCTTCCTGGGGTCCACACACAAAAAAACATACAAAAACAATCACTATTGCAAAAACAAAATTATTAAAAGTCAGTACACACAATGCATAATGAAACTACTGTAACAATTAAGATAGCTAAAATTACATTAGTGTAAAACAAAAAAAAAAATTACTTTACAGTGTTAAAAACAATTTAAAAACAATTTAAGATTCTTTTTAAAAGTGAATCTACTGTAAATGCAGCAGAGGTTCCGAGGCAGGCCATTCCAAAGAGTTAATAACAATGATGTATCAATTACTATTGAAGGGTATGGAGTTCCTGAATTGCAATATATAATTCTGAAAGAACATTCCCAAAAACAAACGTACACCTGAAAGGGTTATGTCCACCTTCCCACCGTCCTGGAATGTCCTGTAATGTCATAGAATGGATTGTATTTTCCGGGCCTGTAAAAGTTATAGGAAATTATTATATATATCCAAAAGAATTCTGGCAGCTAATGAGATAATAAAGCAAAAATGAATAAATAAATTCCTTATTACATATTATAAGTCCCAAGTGATAGCTGCAGTTTAGCCAAAACAAGACCTGGATGTTCAAATTATACTGAATACCATTTCATAATCATAGCTACACTAAAATACTGTAGAGCTAAGATAGAAGATGAAGATGAAATGTTTACTACATATTATAATTTTTGAGTAAAGTAAGTAAAGTTTTTATAGGTAATTCATGCAAAGCTGGCTTGCAGATTTCTTTTTTTTCTAGGTAAACATTTAAAACTAGATTTTATTCGAATTCAGTTATGATATCTTAGTCAATCACAACAAAAGTCCCCCCCATTCAAACTCTAATTGTCAGGGTGTATATGTTACATACGTAGTTAAGCTGATTACTCATTTGTTATGTGTCCAGGAGATAAAACCTACTGAAGAGGTCAAAGAGATCCAAGAGAAGCCATTTCCCACTCAGGACAAGATGGTGAGACACCCCTACTGTCACACAGTCAACACTTATTCAAATACCCACCAAGCTCAGCTGAAAGAACTTCAAATAGAGGGAGTCTAATAACAGACTTTGGTTGTATTTCAGTTAAGACATGATGTTTCTTGTTAAAGAAATAAACGTGTTTGTTCTTTTTTCTGTTATAAATGATTTCAGGTTACTATTAGGCTGCCTGTTTGTCAGTGATACAGTGCTATTCCAGGCTACACATGAATGTTGTTTAATTCTACTGTTTGTCAGTGATACAGTGATATTCCAGACTACACAGGAATGTTGTTTAACCCATTCTCTGCCACGCTTATATCCATCGCTGTTTGATCTCTGCCAGCACTGTAAGTCTATGGAGATGTTCACCTTCTTTGCAGGGCTATAACTTTTTAAATTGTATTGCTAAATTGACATTACTATGGCCCATTCAACATCGATTATCTATCGTTCAGGATGTAGGAACGTTTTACTTTGTCATTCACACATTCATACGAAAATACCGCCTAGAGTATAAATGTTTTTATCGTTTTCTGCAGTATTTCCCAGAACGTGAGATATAGGCACAAATGCATATATTAGATCATCAAATGCAGTTTGATACCGATCAACGCTATATTAAAAATGTCAACTGCACATGGTCCTAAGGGTTATGACTGATCATGCGCGGGTGAACGTAGGGGGGGGGGTCGTTTATAATTCCGTGATAGTCGTTAGATGCTTCATGTAGTATGGGTGATATATTGATCAGAGCAGTTTGTATCGAAAATGATAAACAAAAACGCTGAAACTCACGTCAGTCTCCTCGAACCGTTGGGTGATGAGAGTGGAGCAAACAGATCCCAGTTATGTGGTGGGGATCTAGGCGAACCATTTCCGGTTTGTATATTACTAATACACGCCAAAATCATGTAGATTATTGAGTTATGGCAAAGATCCATATCCACGGTGTGTGTATTGAGTCCCGCGACGATAAACGAGTGGCCGGACAGAATAGGGAGACACACCGGGATCACAAGAGATCCACTTCCGGTTGCAACTCGCCGATCAGCCACCAGGTGGCAGTATTGAAGCGTTGCAGAGTTGTGCTGGCTCACACAGCATCCGACAAGGCTCCGTGAGTGAAATATGAATACCATGGCGAAAATATGAAGTTATGATCAGAATCACGTCATACGCCGTTATTGGCAGAATTCGCATGAACTTGAAACCCGTTGTACGACGTTATTGGCGGGGAAAGGGTTAAAGGGGAACTATCTTACTATTTCTTTCACTATTTGGGAAATTTTACACAATTCCTGTGAGTCTATGGAACACTTCTGTAGTAATTTAAAAAAAAATCATTGTTTTGTATTTCTAATCAAGTCCTCTAGAGCAGCATTTTCTGCACTTCCAGATTCCAAGCTGTTTTTGGCTGGGCTCCGCCCATACTCTCAATGCGCTGTATGACAGTCACCCACAGTCTGCACTGGCAGACAGAGAGAGAGATAGAGAGGGAGACTAATTAATTTCGCCACATGGGGGCATAATCCCACGGGACAATGCATTGGTATCTTGTTTCAAATGACAATATATACCCCCGTGAATATTATTGCACGGATCGGAATACGAGTGGGAGTGTGTGTGTGCGCTATGATATTTTGCAACAGGTTGACGTGACGCGAGTGCTGATAGAGAGAGAGCGAGAGAGAACGAGCGAGAGAGAGATAGAGAGGGAGAGACAGATAGAGAGAGAGAGGAGAGATGCTCCGAGAGCGCGCGTGTTTCCCCACACACACACACAGTCGGGAGTGTGTAAATGCTCTGATGCACCGTATGAGAGCCTCTCTCTCCCTCTCTCTATCTGTCTGTCTCTCCCTCTCTCTCCCTCTCTCTCCCTCTCTCTCTCTCATTCGCTCGTTCTCGCTCTTTCTCTATCAGCACTCGCGTCACGTCAACCTGTTTGAGGAAGTGTCAGTAACAGGGAAACCGATTTCGCATTATTTCCACTCGCTCCGTTGTCGAGCGAATTGTTGATTGTGGCCGGTGGCTACAACCAGGGGCTGAGATATGTCGATCAGTGCCTAATTCACGTCAGCGAACCAGTCAAATCAGAATGGCTTGGTTCAGTGGGGAAGGACCTTGTCTCATCTGAACTGGAGGAATGCGCAAAAGAATGTATTTGCGACATAGATAGTGTTGATACAACCCCACATTGCTAGAAAAGAAAACAATGCTAAACACTGGAAAAGGCTATTTTATAAGATAGTTCCCCTTTAATTCTACTGTTTGTCAGTGATACAGTGATATTCCAGACTACACAGGAATGTTGTTTAATTCTACTGTTTGTCAGCGATACAGTGATATTCCAGGCTACACAGGAATGTTGTTTAATTCTACTGTTTGTCAGTGATACAGTGATATTCCAGGCTACACAGGAATGTTGTTTGTCAGTGTCAGTTCTTTAATTCTACTGTATTGGTACTTTCAGTGTTTGGTAATGTTGGTGATGGATTAATTCAAATTACCTCTACTTTTGCATTTTTCCATTTTTATTTATTGAGATGTTTGGGAAACAATACAGTACAGACACTAATGTGGAGCTACGGTTTTGTAATTGAAGAGTTTGTTTTTCCATTGGGAGAAAGTCATTGGTACTGGTCCAGGTAGTCTACTGGGTTTTCCAAATTCCTGTACAAGTTTGTTGAATGAATTGATCGTCTTTGTATCCCTACGAAACAGATGTTTTATTCGTAAATAGTTTTATCATTTATAAATCCCAACATATGGCATACATATACATATTATGGAGGTCAATTTGGTCTGGGTTGAAATACAATGGTGAGGAAAGACATGTGCCTGTTAACACTTTCAGTGCCAAAAAACGAGTTAAGTCGTTTCTGGGCCCATGTCGTTCAGTGCCAAAAACGACTGAAGTCGTTTCTGGGTCGTTTTTCCCTTTCTTTTAATATTTGTATTCATTATCCACCCAGGGAGCCTGTTGTTACCATAGGGAATGAGTCTGAGGTCGCCAAAGTGCAATACCGGCCGCATCCAGCTAGACGGCGGTATTGAGCACCCTTTGAAACCTTGTATCTTGGCCTGTGGGTCGATCTAATGGGTCCAGGTATTTATTTTTTGTTGCTCAAGCTCAGCGGTTATAACGGTCGGATTAAGAAGAATCAAATGCTCCCGACGCATGATGTGTGGTGGATTATGTTGGCGACACGATGGACATCACTACTTGGAATTGCGATCAGATAATTGGAATATTCTTTTTGGGGTACATGACATCCTAGTCAAGGTAAGGGCTATATGATATCAATCTTGCGTTGATCCAAGAATGTCTTCAGCTCGATCCGAACGTGTGTCTGTAACGTTAGTCCACAACGTATGCCGTTGGTGGCGATCAAAGCATCAAAAAACTACCCCCCCCCCCCATTCATGCATTCATGATGAAACATAACACCTATGATATAGATTTGATTTGAGAATAATAGCGGGTCCAGGCAAGAAACGACAACGGTTATAGTATAATACGGCTATAAGGCTATTCCTCAGTATTTCAGGAATTACCCCAGACCGATCTAAAAACATACTTATATTCACCACGGTATAACGCGCGAATGTATGCATGGTAAATTATCAATTTTTTGCATCTTGACCGGAAGAAAGTCACTGGCAAATTACCATAGTATTGTATCCAGAGCTATAATATAGAATATAGTTATAGCCAGGGGTGCAGTCGTAATTTCAGAAGTGGCTGTACTCTGTATGCATGCGCATACATGTTCCCTCGCGTGCGCACAGAACAGATGATTATTATGCATAAATAGTAGGAAACATGTTTGTATAGGAAATTACTAGTTTTTGTTTAGTTTTTGTAAATATTGCCTTGAAATAGAGAAGCTGAAAAAGGTAGCAGGATGTAGCCTTCAATATATAAAGAAATTATATTGTCAACAGATAATAGTTGAAAAACAAACAATGTTTTAAATGTAATTGTAGATACAATATTGTAGTTACAATTTCTTTAATTGAATTAACTTAAACTAGAAAAGTAAATACAAACTAAATTAACAATGTAACTTACAGTTTACAGAAGGACAGTTTCCTTCTGAAGCACAACTTAAGAAATGTTTCATCCTTCCAGTCGCCTATTCTTTAATCCCAGCCGAAGAGTGCTGCTTTTTTACGTTTATCATCTCTCGCTATAAACGTGCATTCTTTCGCTGGTTAAGTTTATGCATTCTTTCGGAGTTGGTTAGGGTTAAGTTAAGGTTAGGGCATTATTTCTGAGTTGGTTAAGGTTAGGGTTAAGTTAAGGTTAGGGTTAAGGTTAGGCATTCTTTCGGAGTTGGTTAAGGTTAGGGTTAAGGTTAGGCATTATTTCGGAGTTGGTTAAGGTTAGGGTTTGTCGCAGAGAATGCCTGTCTGTCTTTCTTGATGTGGAGGATGCAGCCTATTTCCGCACTGCCGCTCTCTCGCGCTGCCGCGGTCACATGGGCATCATGGCCAATCAGAGAAACGCGACGCACTCTTCGGCTGGGATTAATATAGACGCCTTCCAGTCAGGACCATTTGTCACACTGAGAGGTTCCACAGCTCAAGCAAACCCCCACCAATTGGTACATGGCTTGTATTTTGGTTTTGCACTTCTCGTTCTTTGTTATGGTATTGCTATGCTATTGTTATGCAAAGACTGGTGATAGCTGAGTACCGGTATTTGGCGCACGACGACGAGTCGAGTGAAAGTAGTGAATGCATTTTTGTGTGCGCATGCACGCGCATGCACATCCGTGCGCGTACTTCTGCTCAGAAAAGTGCTGGGACGGCGTGGTACCGTGTGGCATGACCACTGCACCCCTGGTTATAGCTCTACAAACAAGGTGACGGATTCCTATCTATCTACTGTTGGCGTTGCTACAGAGGGCTGCGTCTAATGGCTGGCACTGAAAGTGTTAAGGTTGGACAATTTATCCCAGTGTTTAATGAGAATTAGAGATCCCAGAGTTAATGGCTGACAACACATTGATTCAACCTGAATCTGCACTGCACTTATTGTAAATCACTGTGGATGCTAAATGCCTAAAATGTAACAAAATTTTGTTTTTAGACCGTTATGTGTTTCTTTCTTTATTTTCAGCTCTCCCAGTATGATTTCCCCAGCAGCCAGGAATCCGAGTCTGCCTCTGTGATCAAGAGATGCAAATTCAGTGAGCCCAAGGAACGCTACTGAGCTCCAAACCTACCCCAAATAAAGCAACACAGTATTGTTTTAAAAATGTTATGAATGTTAATGTTGAAATTGTTGCCATTAAATTCTTTAGTTTTATTTTGAATGTCAGTTTCAGTTTGTGTGGCAGTCCCAGCAGCTGTAGCTCCCAGTAGCTGTACCAATGACAGACTGCTGCTGCTTATAGGGATGGAACGCTTTGTGTATAAAATCACCACGGTCCTAGAGACCATTGCGTTTACTGTGGTACTGTGGTGGAACCCTTTGCTGTAGCCTAATACATTTCTGGGATGCGTATGTGCTTTTGTAACTGGCCTTTGACTATTTCCATTTACTGACACACAACACTATACATAACACTATGAATAAGGACTGCTAAGTTCAGTTAACATTAGCGGGACCTTTTAGTTTGTCCAGGTGAGGTGGTGAGTGCAGCAGTGTCAGTCTGTTTGTCTGGGAATTGGCTTCTGGTAACGGTAAGTGGTCAAGACGAGCTATATCACATAATATTATCCAGCATCGTTTAAGTCTGCTGTTTGGGCGCATAACAGATTTAGTCATAGAGATGGATTAAACAGCCACTGAGTGAGAATTGCGCTACGCAAGGTGAATGCCAGTGTCAATACATTTAATGTTATGGGCCAGTTCACATCGCCCTGGGCCGTTACCAGCGCAAAGAGAGAACTTCTGCATTCAGATTCTGACATAACGTTGAGCCACGGTGTTAATATTTCCTTTCATAGTCACTTCAGCGACATATAATTTCCAGACCTTACAGACTAATAAAAAAAATTTAATTGGAATTAGCAAATTACCATGATCCCAAAACAGTGATATGATATATTTTTTTGAACCGTTCCACCCCTAGCTGCTTCCTTCCACAGTATAATCTTGTCACACACCTGCTTTCGTCTCGTGGTTGGAAATGCTCAGCGTCTGACACCGCTTACGGGCTAAAAAGCCTCTGCTTCCTGCTTCGCCTCCACCAGAGAGGCATTCAGTTACACCTACCTACTGAAAAACAGCTTTCCTCTGTGGAAAGGACCCCGAAAACACTGGTAATTTGCATGTGAGGTGGCTGAAATGAAGCTGTTAAGTGAAAGTGGATTATATCTGTACACCGTGACCTTTGGGCCCAGATAAGGGGCCATCAGCAGCCTCCCGCCCCGGCAAGCTGTGTTTTTAATCTCCTGTTGTTTTTCCCAGAGAGAGGGACATTTGCTGATAGACTGCCTTAACCCACTGCGGATCAATACTGCAGGAAGCCTTTGTGATGCATATCCAAGCAGGCCTCTCTCTGCCCGCCTGCCTCTCTCTCTCTCACTCAAGCCAGAGGGGGAAGACAGAGACTCCATCAAATCAACCGCTCACATCCGAACGCGTTGCATTGTCTCTGCGACCGGAGGATGCCTTTATTTCATTGTCTTCTGTGTGTGTGTGTGTTTTATGGGCCTGAGTAATAACAGTCAAGTGTAAAGCGGAATGAACTGGGAAATCCACTGTGGACAATACCCAACACACCAGTGCATTGACGATCTTTATGAGCTGTGAAATTAACCGGGGTTAGCTAACCTCTTGGCCTGGCTCCACGGTGGCATTTTTCAACAGTTTTTCTTTTACTTTGACAGCACAGGGTTCAGTCTGTATTGATAAGTGATGAAATGCAACGGTCTGCATGCTGTGTTCCGTTGTAGTTACCGCTGTCTCTGCCATGGACATCATAGAAACACTATCATATAGTCACATTTATTCAATTTACCCCCAAAAGGCAAAATATGTTCAGTGACACGCAAGATGAAGAACGAGTGGTTATAAAAACATTGTCTGTTGAAGAGGATTCTGACCCCTAAAGCATTATATTCATTGGAAAACGGACCTTTAAAAGTAATAATGTACATGACTATAGACCATTTTCGGTCTGAAACAAAGGGAAATATAAGAATCTTTTTTAAGAATGGAGGTGAGAGAATAAATTGCATGGCCCCTAAAGCATTATATTAATTGGAAAATGTGCCATTTAAAAACAATGTACACATACGTAGACCATACATCCTAATACCTAACGTAAGAGGGGCAAGAAAGAACCCCACGCAGCCTCAAGCCTTCACTCAGATCCTGGGACTCTACATCATTTTTGTACACACGTCTCTCAGAAATGAATTCTGAAATTAAATTCAGGGACACACGTCCAATGGACAGTGTTAACAGATCAATCAGCTGGTCAAACAGCAGGCAGGGTCCATTGGACGCCTCTGCTGACCAATCAGAAGCCCGGAGTGTATGTGTGTTTGGGGGGGGGGGGCTTAGTCAATAGCCCAGGTCCAGGGCAAGCCCTCTGTCAGACGGACAGACTGACGGACCTGATGGACAGACATCCCTAGCCCATCCCGGGGCCCTATATAGATTAAAGCCAGCTTCTGTGAGCCTATAGTCTTGGTGTGGTGATTGTGCCTGCAGGGCCTATGGGCCCCGGGGGGTGGATTTACGGGGGGGGGGGGGGGGGGGGGGTTGAGCGAGAGAGGCAAGGACTGGACATCCAGCCCAGGGAACATGACCCCTGTGACCTTGCCAGAAGGGCAGCAAATGTTTCGGAGCTGATTAGCGCCTCCCCAGCAGAGTGAGCCGCAGTGGAGTTAACCCTTTGTAATATCAGGTAGTAAGAGGGCAGGAGAGTTGGAGCAAATCCACAGGATGTGTCATTCAAACGGGATCATACCGAGTGGGAGGGAAAAACAAAACAGGTTCAGCAATATCATTGGCCTTTAATGACTGTAGAAATGGCTAAGACTCAATGGTGAGGGATCCACACCTTCACATTACCACATCAAACATCATTATTAAAATGTTACACAGAATAAAAACCTTGACTGTACTGTAGTAGTAGATGAAATTGCTGTTAGGATGAAATATGAAAAGTGGCCACAAGGGGGCGATAAGTGGCCATACAATGAGTTAAACCAGGCCCCTATACAGTAGTCCAGATAAGTCAGGCACTGCTTCATGTCACAATGGGGGGGAAAGCATCTTCTTCCTCTTTACATACATTAAAATATCTGTACAGTGCGTACTGTACGATATTTCAAAAAGCATACAATTCTACTAATTGCCAACAGAAGCCCATTCAGCTTGTCTTCTTGAGAGACACGGGAGTCCCGGTATTGATCCGAATTATAAATGTTAAAGAGCAGAGGGCTTGGAGAGCAGGTGGTCTGGCAGACTCAGGGATTTAAGTCACCGAGTGTATATGGTCAGCGCTGCTGTTGAGCGGTGAGGGGGACCAGTACCTACTTGAAACAGATGCTCAAAGCAATGGGATGTGCCCCCATTGTGATCAGAGTGGACAGCTGAATTGTTTACCACCAAAGGGCCCTTTTCTTCAGTGGCAGGCCCGCTCACAATGGGGCCCCCACAGCACTGACACACTGAGGATTTCTGCAGGGGTGGGTGGGTGTGTGTGTGTGTGTGTGGAGAGGGGGGGAGTAGTGTGTGCATTGAGGGGTGTGGTGGGGGGGTTGTGGGTTTAGTAGGGTGGGCTTCTGGCCGTAGCCCCTCTCAGTGCTCAGATGGACCTCCATACATAGGCCTACCCCCCCCCCCCCCCCCCCCTTCTTCTCCTCCACAAAGCCCCCTGAAGCCTCCGGAGGGCAGGGGTTTAAATGTCACGCTTGGCCATCAGAGCGCCCGGCCCCCACGACTCATGTCTCTGGGGGGGAACATGCGGAGAGAGAGAGAAAAGGGGAGGGGAGGGAGAACACTTGCCCTCGCCCTATTGTCCATTACGATAGGCATGAGCTGCTAACTGACTCCAAATCAAGTGTATCCTCTCGCCACGCGCCCTCGCCTTGTCCTGCTCTTGCTCAAACACAATGCCAGCCACCCCCCACCCTCATTTATTTTTCTTTCACCATCCATAGGTGCAAAGCAGGTTTTCGTCATGGTATGTCTGGTCCCAACAGCTTAAAGGGGCTCTACTACAGTTGGAAAATCCAACTGGTCGCGCCGGCAGACTGATAAACACAGTTTGTCATCCGGAGACACCCGAGAGAGGTCCACATTGCACTCCGGTGTGTTCTTACGTGACAAAAATCAATGCAAACTTTTTACATTCAATCACATTAGAGGGACTTGAAAACGTTACGCAGGGGGTGGGGGAGTGTAGGGGGGTGTTTGGGTGGGGGGGGGGGGGGGGGAGACAGAGTGTCAAGCTGAAATACAAGTAAAGGACAAAATATACGAGCCGCGCGGCCGACTTTATCCCAGCCCAAGGTCCCGGCCCATACTTTACCCACCCACAAGATGGAGTGTTTTATGTATCTATTTGTTCTAAATAGTGGCACACTTGACCTTGAGGCAAGATGTGTGCGCTTCCAGCCTAGCCCGGGAATCATCTCTCCTGTCAAGGAGGGGAGGGAGTGACCTTGAACCGGCGAGGCGCAGGCGTAGCTGAGTGCACAAACTCATTTAACTCCTGGGTTTGCTATCGACATGCTGTAATCGTTAACATTATGGATGATGAATAACTACTGACTGCTGTATACCTATACCGCTATACGTTGCCTGCAGGACCACCGACCCGAGGCCCCCGTCACCGCCGTGGCAAAACCAAATGCTGACGGTCAGGTGACCAGGATTCACATCACTTAGACGTGTTTTTCTATCCGGCCACAGGGAGAACTAATCAGGGTCCGCTTCCATAGCACACTGTGGTGCTTCAAACCATTATGTCACTGAAATAAAGCATTTTCACTTCATTTAAAAATAGTTTATACCTCCATATGAGTTAATTGACAGTTAACAGTTAATGTGTCGAGGTTAGAAACAAATTTCACTTAATTGTAATTCCAAAAAGTGTCATTTTGCCCCAAAAAACAACACAGTACAGCTTCTACACGTCTAGAATTGCAAGCAAACAACATGACTTAGAACAAAATCTATTGCCGGTTTTCAGACAGTAGCCTATTAGTGGTTGACTATTTATTAACTCATACCAACATACAATATGTATGTGTTAAAAAAAATTATTATCTAAAGAAGAATGATCTAAAATTGTATTATCTAAAGATGTAAGTTAGTTAAAGACAGTAGAGGTTGACTTGAGAGGTTTATTGTGATGGAACACATTCACACTGATTTGAATTTACTTTACAACTGCAAATACATGGGCTGTGGTTATATATGGTTCTTTTGTGCAAGGTTTCAATTGTTCTACCAACCCTTAAAGGAACACATTAACATTATGTGAAATGCGCTTACTGTCTTCTCAAGAGTCAGACAAGAAGATAGATACCAATCTAGTAGAAAACAATCCGGCTGCAAACTAGCCTAGCTTAGCACAAACAAATGGAAGCGGATACAGACCACTAGCCTAGCTTAAAACTCCGGGAGAGGTGTTTTTGGCCAACAGCTAGGCCAGCTGGTCCGTATCCGCTTCCATTAACTTGTGCTAAGCTAGGCTAGCTTTCAGCCGGATAGCTTTCTACTGAACGCACAGAGAGGAAATTGGTATCTATCTTCTTGTCTGACTCTGGAGAAGACGGTAAGACGGTTATTTCCCATAATGTTGCAGTGTTCCTTTAAATACTGGATTTTACAATTTACCATTACATGACAGAACTGTCTGCAACATGATTCTGTTGGGATTATCTTGCTATGTGTTATTTCCCAAGCGGTGCGTGCAATACTTGACATTGCTCTGCAATGCTCACAACATACAGTAAGTATCTCATGCTATAATCTATTCAGTACAGCTACACCTCAGGGCAGGAGAGCCTGGACCAATGCCCTACAATGAACTAAATGCGAATATAGCCTACTGTATACCATGCTCCTAATGATGATCTACAACCAAATGTATGCATATATACAGAGATATATATATGCATAATATATACAGAGATTGATATGTATATACTGTCTATTGTGTTGGTCCCTGTAAGGTCCTGTTGTCATTGTGCCACACAAGTCACACTATTGTCATTGAGACAAATCCCTGCGCATTGACTGAATTTGGCAATTCCAGATTCAAGTTGGAATGTTCCTTTAAAAGTGCATGGGTAGTTATCAGTATGCAAACTTTGACTCGACACTGTGTGAGATGTTTGCCTGAGTCAATACTACTGTTGTGTAAATGCTCCCAGAATACCTGCTGTCTCCGTCGCAGCCATGTTCGAAAGAGAGGTGAAATAATTTTCATGTTAGGCCTATATATTATATGTTTCTGATAATCAGGACTTTGCATAGCAGCTTTAAAATAATTTGAATATAAAATAACATTTAAACTAAATAAAAACTAGGTCACCGGACATAATGACACCTCTGGGTTCGTATACAGTAACTCAAGTTTTCACACCAGGATCTTACTTTGACCACTCACTCACACACATCTGCCGTAGGGGGAGAAAAGAAAGTTTGAAACATTCTCCTCTCTCTCTCTCTCTCTCTCTCTCTCTCTCTCTCTCTCTCTCTCTCTCTCTCTCTCTCTCTCTCTCTCTCTCTCTCTCTCTCTCTCTCTCTCTCTCTCTCTTTCTCACACACACACACACCCAAGGCCCGGGGAGTTTGACTCCTGCCCTGCCAGTGTTTTCCTTCTCTCCGGGCTGTGAGGTCTTTTCATCTCGGCAAGGTGCAAGGGCAGGCCACTTTGCTCTTCCCACTATCCCCCCCCCCCATCATGCACCGGCGTGCACATAAACACATTTCCATTCTGCTAGTACAGTGCGCTTGTTTACCACCTCCAGGCTGGCTTAGGAAGACATAGAGGCACGATATCCAGCAGTGTTGGTGGGATGGATGTTTGTGTGTGTGTATGTGTGGGGGGACCCCCTCCTGAGACTTGTTTGAACTCGCTGTAGATCCTATGGATGAATCCCAAATATCACATGTATGCTTAGTTAGGAGGCGCTCACTGTCTTTCTGAACTACACCCGCTTGTTGTCCGTTTGATTGGACCAAGTTCTTTAGTGGAGAATCCACATGGATAAATCCACTGGCTGCAGGCTTTTGTTCCAGTGCAAGCAGTTTTCTGTAGTGATTTCCTTGTTTTTGCTCATTTAATAAACGGCAACCTTAACCTAATGGGTACTCTAATTGGTTAGCATATCTATGCGATCCCTCTGAAGTTCATTTTAAAGCCGCTGCCCCCAGAGCTCACCGGGCCTCTCTGTGTGAGCAAGGCTCTCAGACAAACTTGACATTGAGTGAAATGGCCACGAAAGTCCAACAAGCCTCTCGAGCAGATCAGCCACACAGAGTCAGTATAGTGGCCCCTGTTACAATTGACCTGTAACATGTGGCCCAACTACAACTAAATTGTAGCTGAATTATTGATACTATGGCGTCGGCCCAGAGCTGCGAGTGGGGGCATGAAAGGGAGCCAACATGGGAATGGTCTGCTAATTTCATATGGGAGCCTCAGGGCACATTCCTCCCAGTGAAGACCAAACATATTGACATATGTGTGTAGGGGGAGAGACTGTATATATATCAGCTTGGCATACGAGGGTGAGAAATGGACAGCATGACACCCCGTACAAAACCAACCTTCAAATACCCACGTTGTGTCCCCCCTGCTCTGTACATATGGTTAAACAATGCTCCAAGCTCCAGGGGTGAGATGATGCATGTATGGAGAACTTGGCAGGTTTGACTGTGAATGTATGCAATATCCTTTTTTCTTTTCAGGCTTTTCCCCTGCCTTTTAGATTGCTCCGTGTGCTCCACTGGAATCATTACACAAAACTGTCTCTTTTGTGATCATTTGTCATAGTAATATCAATAGACTATATGGAGAAATGGCTGGAATTACAAGGTGAATTGTGATGTATGGGTTGAAAGCTTTTTAAAGGGCACAGGGCTGTTTGTAGGCAGGCGGCCAAGGTGGCTGACCGTCACCCATCTCCCCGGTTAATTTCTCCAGAAGTGTCCAAAACCCTTTGTCCTCTGTGTACTTTCATTTCCACCTCACTAGGAATTGTGATGACCATGCCTCGGGGCGACGGAGACACCTTGAGGAGCATGACTTCAACCATGACCCCTAGCTGGAGGGATCCCTCAGGCGAGATTTTAAACGAGCTCCCCATGGTCCGCAGAGGTGCCTCGTTCCCCGTCACGTTTAAAAGACATGAATCGGCCCTCTCTAACGTTCATTATACTATTTATTAGAATAACGGGGAGTAGTTTTGGAATAAATGGATAGAAATAATATGGGTAAAACGGCGTAGAT
Organism: Notolepis coatsorum; assembly: GCF_963971535.1. Lineage (NCBI taxonomy): Eukaryota > Metazoa > Chordata > Actinopteri > Aulopiformes > Paralepididae > Notolepis > Notolepis coatsorum. Next base: position 36,609,736 of record NC_140183.1, on the reverse strand, counting down.
ATGAATGTAAACGTGCCATGACAGTATGCGTAAATAGTGGCCAGAGGAAAATGGGGGGGCGGGGGGGGTTTGGAGCGTGAGTGACAGATTCAGAAGGGATGTTGAAAGGAGGCCTCACACTCCTACATTCCTATTCTCCATTTCTTTAAATAGGCACCTCATTGATGCAAGGGGGAATCCCTTCAGTGCTCCAAATATATAAATACCATAGCCTACTGCATTTCAATGTCATCAATTCCGGTCCTTTTTTTCTTTTCTTTTTTTTTACATTTATTTCTGAACCACAAGAGAAGTCCTAAAAATACTATCTCGTACATTTTCCAATTATTTTTTCTCTCTCCTTTTTTGCTATTATGGAGGACGGAAGGCGAGAAAAGCATACAATATCGGGCTATTGATCCACGCCCATCACTGCAGAAAAAAAGTCGGTTCAGGGGGGCTACACAATTCCGACTGGACACGGCGATCGATAACGCACTCTATCAGCCGTTTCCATGGCAACTCGCCGAGCGCGAGGACAGGGGCTGCCATGCATTTTGCACCTGTCTATTTCATATACCTATTGTGATAAAGAAAGTGTCAAGGAAAACGAATGCAAAGGTGATGGGGGTCTACCCCACGTCGACTTCCACAATTAAAGAAATTACACAAGGGTTAATTGCTCGCAGAAAAGAGAGGTGAATAATGGGAGAAGGCGCTCTGCGGTGCTTTGACCTCCTTGTGGGTTGAAGGACACGGGGGGGGGGGGGGGGGGGGGGGGCCTGGGCTTCACGGGCACTGGTGTCCAGTCGAGGACATTCTCTGTTATTTTCTGAAAAACATGCACAGATGACGGTTGAAATCGGCAGTTGTTTCCTGACACTGGAGAAGGGGCCTCTTTTGTGGTTGACCCCAATTTGGAGGTCGAGGAAGCATGATCAATGTGCCGGCCATTAGCTCACTATGAGCAACTGTAGGGGCAAGGCCAGAGTGGAGGGAGAGAGATATAGTGTGTGTGTGGGGGGGGGGGCAGTCTGCACCTCTGTTAGCTGAAGGATGGCCTCAGCTTTTCTTCTCCTGCTCGGATCAAAATGCGGCAGGCCGAGGCAGACAGACTGTCAAGAGAACTTGACACCCAGACGATTGCCCGTTTCTCTCTCTGGCTCTGTCTGTGGTGGGCATTGAACTTACCCCCACTTTGAACCAGAGCCTCGGCTTCAGAGCCGTGGCGCTGGGCTTGCCCTAAGTGAGGGGGATGGATATCATGATCTGGGCCCGTGTTGATCATGTGTTGCTTTATGATCGCCAATCGAAACTACTGCTGAAAATGCAGGAGAAAGAGAGAGAGAGAGAGAGAGAGTGCAATGGAGAAGGAATCGGCTGTGGCTTCTCTCTACGGTCGGTGGCTCTCTGTCGCACGTAGCTAGCGGTCGCCGGTGCTGTACTGGAGGAAGTGGTGGTTTTCAGGAGGCAAAACGTACAGAACATTCAGCATAGATGAGCTGGTGTAAACATGCCCTGTCTGGTCCCTGTGTACTCTGGTCTACATCCTCTTTGCAAAGCTAGTCCATTCCCGTTGACCATTCACAAACACTTGATTTATTTTCTCAAATGTATGTCGGTTCGTAATTTGAAAACTGACTGAAGGACGAGACGGAGAGATTCCACCGAGGTTAGGGAGACCTATGAGCTCTGTGCACACGGCCCAGCAGAGAGTGGAGCCCAGCCGCACCGGGGGCACGCTCTGTGTTGTGAGCTGTGACAGAGAGCTATTGATGGGCACGTGGCTCTGCAGTGTTGTTCAGGGGCCACTGGCCACTGCATTGCCCTTTGACCCCCACCCACCCACCCAAATGCACTGGCCCTTATTGTGAGGGATGGCGAGAGGGGAGGAGTGTGTGTGTGTGTGTGTGTGTGTGTGTGTGTGTGTGTGTGTGTGTGTGTGTGTGTGTGTGTGTGTGTGTGTGTGGAGCTGGATCTCCTCCCCCCCACAACCTCACCCTCCCATCCCAACACCTCCATCCATCCGCTCCATCCCCTAAACCCCCCACCCACCCCCCCCCCCCCCCCCCTGCTCCACCTTATGCCGATCAATGACAGTTTCATGTGGCTTCTCTGGGCCCGCAGTGACGTGTGTCCTATTGATTTATTGACGTTACTCCAGGCAAGCAAACCCAGAGGCCCCCTCTCTCAGTGGGGCAGGCAGGCTCCAGCCCAGCGGAGGCATACCTCCCCCTTGTGCCGGGGTGGGCCTGTGCCAAGTCATCCAGTAGCACTCTGAATTCTCCAAGAGTGAATAGAACATCGGAATAGGATGTGTGTGAGTGTGTGTGTGCGTGTATGTACTGTGTGTGTGTGTGTGTGTGTGTGTGTGTGTGTGTGTGTGTGTGTGTGTGTGTGTGTGTGTGTGTGTGTGTGTGTGTGTGTGTGCGTGTGTGCGTGTGTGTGTGTGTGTGTGCGTGCGTGCGTGCGTGTGCGTGTGTGTGTGTGGGTGTGCGTGTGTGGGTGTGTGTGTGTGGGTGTGTGTGTGGGGTCGTGTGTCGTGAGCATGCTTTTAAACCCCTCCACCCCCCCACCCCCCCCCCCCCCACCCTTCCCATACAGTATCACCCAGAAACATCCGAGCCCCCCCCCCCCCCCCCCCCCCCCCCCCCCCCCCCCACACCGGACATGTAATGGGGATGATGAGTGGCAGACAGCCAGGCACTCACGCACACAGACACAACACATTTACTGTCGCCGCTGATTTCCAGAGGCGACTCCACCACTTTTACGGTTAAAAGGTTCCTTTCTTCCATCTGTGTCAATGTCATGCCTGTGTAAGCCATGGCTCATCCTTGTGGCTATTTCTATCATTTCCCCCCTCCCAACCATCCCTGTTTTTTTTCAGGAGGGGTTGAGAAGGGGGTCACCCCCCCCCCCCCCCCCCTGCTCCCCTTTACCCTCTGTCCCCACCCCCTCAGGCTCTTCAGTGTCCAGTGAAAGGGCCACAGAGTGGGGAGGGAGGGGGCAGCTGGACACTCCCTGTGGCTGGCCGGCCAGCCTGGCCTTGAGTGTGGGGATAGTGGGGAGTGGTGGAAGAAGGGGTGGGGGTTCTACTTCATTAGGATGGGTCTGATCTGGTCCGCTAGCAGCTGGCCTTAAGGAAGAGGGGGGGGGTGATGAGGGGGGGGGGGGGGGGTGGTCAGAGATCATTGACCTGGCCCGTAGTGTCCAGCTGGGGGGTCATTTGACGGCACACCTCCAGCCACGTGCTGGACGGCCATCTGGGGTTCCAGCAGCATCCACAGCAGCATCATCCTCTAATGGAGGGACGGCCAACAATAGTCAAAAAATCTGTCAGCCAAATCTGGAAAGAGAGAGAGAGAGAGAGAGAGAGAGAGAGAGAGAGAGAGAGAGAGAGAGAGCGAGAGCGAGAGAGAGAGAGAGAGAGAGAGAAAGAGATGCTGCAGCTTCCTGTTGTTGTTGTTGTGTGCATCTGCTATTTAATGCAATGCAGTGCAAACACTGACACTTCTCAGTGGCTGTTCGCGATTTGATGACATACACACAAGCCTCATCATAGATCTTTAATTAAATGTATTCTCAAATAAGAACCACAGACATGCTCACACCCATGGTCGGGGTTATAATAAGGAAGTGCGATCCACCGAATGAAATGACTGAATGAGAAATGAATAATGGAAAAGAGTGTATTGTAAAAAGCAAATGGTATCTGTCCTTTTCAAGTGTTAAAAAGACACGGCAGTAAGTCAGCAGCACAGATGGACCAGATTCTCCTTTAGCCTAGCTATTCAGTTTGATGGCTCTGATCGGAGAACAGATTAGCACTGGTTTGTTGTCAGTGCTAACTCCACCCCTCCTCCTCTCTCTCCTCCCCCTTCCTTTCATCGTCCTCTCCTGCTCCCCGTGCCTTCTGTCTTAAACTGTTTAAGGTGATCGAATTTTGCCCATCCTCCCAATGTGGACGGAGGGAGTCAAAGGTGGCCTGACCCTTGCTTGATTGTAAAGGTTGTGGGGCAGGAAGGAGGACCCTTATAATAAATAGAGGTCCTGCTAAACAGATCTG